>NC_134726.1:24494807-25104230 GCF_049634645.1 Pelodiscus sinensis | reverse complement strand
CTATTCCAATCTTCCAGAATTTTCACCTCTTTGATGTATCTTGAGATCTTGTATCAATTTTTACTACTGTAAGAAAAATGAAACCCTAAGAAAAGAATAATATTCCTGAACAGCTTCTGTCTGCTGGCTCAGAAACCTGAAATTCTGAAAGATCTGCAGCATGAACCTCGTCAATACAGCATTGCAATATTACCACCTGCTGTGGTCAATGAGGTTGAATGACTATCTGAACTAGAGGGAATATGTCTACTCAGTATGCCCTGATTCTTAGGCAGCCACGCAGGATAATATCCTAGTTGTGTCTTATGAGCAGAGACCAGAAAAAAAATCTGCTGGCAAGACAACTGTTGTTCCTCAATTACCACCTGTGGGGAAATGCCTTATTCATTTTGGTTGAGTAGATGAGCCAGCTGAATGTAAATGCTGATGATTGTTAAAAGCTGCCTATTTCACAAGCCATCCAAAAATTCATGCTTTGTTTTTGTAATGGACCGTCTGACTCCTATACCTGATGTGCGACTTGTGACAAAAGGATGAAATGGAAGCCAGAATACTGATTGAGAATACTGAGCAGGCGAGGAGAGGTTAGGAGCCCACGTGTAGGGAAAAAGCCAGGGGAAACAAGAAATAAAGTTATTCAGGACAAAGAACGAAATGATAAAAACTTTTGTGATGGGTTCCCTCTGGTGTGCTACCTGGAACTGGGGTACCATTGAGCCCTCTGACTCATCAGCCTGGACTCCCTCTCACACTATGCTGCTGTGACAAACCCCACTCCCAATCCTACACTTCCACCAGCATTCACACAGATAGGGACACACCCAGCTGCAGGTTCATGCAGTGCCTGATCAGAGATCCTACATGTAACAACAACAGAGAGGCTACAGCCAAAATAACCACTAGCATCTCAGCTTAGGACCCCAGAGATGTACTATTCATGCCCTTGTCAAAACCCCAACCAGTATGAATGTATTATCCAGTTCCTTTCCCCCTCCACGTGGAAAGGAAATGCAGCAGCCTTTTCCCTGCATGCTAAGATTCCCAAAGACTTCACTTGAAACTTACTGGTTTAGATTAAAACATAACATAAATTTATCAACTATGGACAGATAGATTTTAAATGATTATAAGGGATAGCAAACAGAACAAAGCATGCTGCCTAGTAAACAAATAAAAATGCAAACTAAATTTAACATATTAGGATGGGATTTGAATTAACAATCTCTCACCACGCATTTGCTTTGTAGTTATGAATCCCCATATTTTTATAAGCAGGCTAGAAATCCCCTTTGCCTGGGTCTACCATTTCCCCCAGTTCAGTCATTGTTCCTTAGGTGTTTCTAGGAGTCCACTTATTAGGGGACAGAAGAACCACTGACAATGTCACTCTCTGCCTTATACAGCTTTATCACAGGGCAGAAATCCTTTGTTTTAAAGTTGGTTGCCTGACCAGTTTGTTGAAAAATATAGACATTCCAAAATGGAATCCAAAGTCATATGGCCTGATCATATGCCCTTGCATACCTTGCCGAGACAAATCATCCATTACCTGGAGACTTCTCAGGAAGGTTTACCATTAGGTGGGGAATAAGCGTCTCATAATTCATGGTGACCATGAAGTGTCAAACCAGGCTAGCACAGGACAGATTGGAGCCAGAGGAGGAAATCAGAGGTAATTGGAATGAGGTGATACTGCTGAGGAGGCAAAACATGAACTGTGGGTAGAGGATGAATGGGAGAGTGGATTAGTCTAGTCTAGGAAAGTAGAGAATTCAGGGGTTTGTTGGAGGTAGGAAATAGATTGAGAGAGAGAATTATTCAGCAGCCAAAGAATTTGGGAGACTGTTGGGAAGAGGATAGACTATGGGCAGAGAATTGATTAAAGAGGCAGGGGAAGAGTACTGTAACAGGGCTTATCGTTTGATGAATCAGACTAGCAGCAGTGTTAGGGAATGTCTACACTGCGGAGCTATCTAGAGATACAGGAAGTATCCCAAAATAGCTATTCTGTGTCTATTTAAGAAACCCATTATTTCAATATAGATTTCAAAATAAGAGGAAGCTTATTCTGATGTCCTGGTAATCATCGTTCCATGAGGGTTCAGAGAAATTTTGGAATAGTGCAGTATTTCAAAATTTACAAAATAAGCTATTTCAAAATACAATCAAAATAAGCTATGCAATTTGCAAAGTGCAAATTGCATAGCTTATTTTGAGCTAAGGGTGCTGTGTAGATGCACCCTTAGATTCAGTGGGACTGAGTGTTAACAGAGAAAAATGTAGAGAAGAGGACAATGATAGATAAAATAGAGGGAGAATCAAGTCTAGGAGAAAAAAAAGACAAAAATGTAATCAGGGCTTTTTTGGAGAACAGGAAAACAGACCAGGGCAAGGAAACAAAGACCAGAAGAAAAAGAGCAAGGTGAAATAGATGACTTAATGTGGATGTGATGAGGTGAGGAGACTGGGGATGATAAGGGTAGAAATGAGTAAACTGGGATGATATTAGACAAACATTTTTATCTGAAGGAAATGAGGACTGAGGGCAAAAATCAATTTCCTGTGAGGCTTTTTGGGAATCTGGGTGGGGACCTTATTCTTGGAATCCTGTGACCCCACAATAGCCAAGGAAAAGGGGAGAAATTACTTCATTTTCAAATGTGTTTATATAGCATATTGATTCTGAGACAGATTTTCAACAGTGGAAAGTCATTCTGAACTGTCTCAGTGTTAGGGTGTCCAACTGGAGATGCTTAATTTTCAGAAAGTGCTCAATATTCTCTCTCTCTCTGAAAATTAAACCACTGGGCATGCAAAAATATTAGACAGTTTTCAAAAATATGCCTGATTTAAAAAAAATGTTTTAATAAATGTGGGTGAATGTGGAGATATGAGTGCAGTTGAGCCCAGGGATTTTGGCGCAAGTTAATTGCTGGTAAGCAAAGCATAGTCTCATATAGCCATATGCCTTAGCTTTTCCCTCCCTTCATGTAAATCCTTAGTGTACAATCTTTTAAAATAGTGGGGATTCCACAGTACATTCCAAATTTTGATACAGGAGACCTCTGGACTCTCCCCCTGAAAGATTTCTTGCCTCTTGGCAGCATCTTTACATTTTTTTTGTCATGCCATGGCTTTAAGTAATTCTGCCTGTGAGCTATGTGGAGCCAGAAATTTTGAATCTGAACAAAGGGTATGTCTACACAGCAGGGCTAAAGCCAAAATAAACTACACAACTTGAGCTATGCCAATTGCGTAGCGTAAGTAAAAATAGCTTATTTTGGTTTTTGGCGCTGTCTACACAGCAGGAAGTTGGAGGAAAAACATTCTTCCTCCAGCTTCCCTTACTCCTCATATAATGAGGCTATGTGTAGACTGCATCTCTCTGTCAACAGAGGGATGCAAATCAAGCACGACTAAATTGCTAATGAAGCAGGGATTTAAATATCCCACTCTTCATTAGCATAAACATGGCCACCGCTTTTTTTTGAAACAGCTTTTTAGAAAAAAAACGGCAGTCTAGATGCGGATCTGTTGAAAATAAACCCTTTTTTGACAGATCCTGTATTCCTCAAAAATGAGGTTTATAGGATCTGTCGAAAAAAGGTTTATTTTCGACAGATCCGCATCTAGACTGCTCGGGGTTTTTCGAAAAAGCTCCATTTCGAAAAAAAAGCGGTGGCCATGTTTATGCTAATGAAGCACGGGATATTTAAATCTCTGCTTCAATAGCAATTTCAACGTGCCTAATCTACATCTCTCTGTCGACTGAGAGGTTTAGTCTAGACACAGTCTGAGAGTTACAGGAGTAGGAGTAAGAAGTCTTCCACCTCAACATTGTTTTGACATTATGTCAAAATAACTGCTTGTAGTATAGATGCGGACTACATTATTTCAGAATAACTGACATTATTATGAAATAACGTTGCTGTGTAGACATAGACAAAGTGTATGACTTCTTATGGCTATGTCTTCACTGCACTGTTATTTGAAATAAGATACGCAACTTGAACCACACAAATTGCATATCTTATTTCAATCTTATTTCGAAATTGCTTATTTTGTAATTTGGCGCTGTCTACACAGCACCAAATTTTGAAATAACCCGCTGTTCTGAAACATCCCTTACTCATCGTGGAATGAGGTTTACAGCAATGTCAGAGTAGCGAGCCCAAAATAACAGGTTTGCTGTTAAGATGTAGGATAGCTATTTTGGGATACTGCAGTATCCCATATAGCGCTGCATTGTAGATGTAGCCTATGTGTTGGAAAATCATGCCCACTCTTGTTTCATGAGGCTATATGAGACAACAAGCTTCTTTATGGCATTTTTAGTTATTCCCTCATGAGGGTTGGTTGATTTTTAAAGCATTTGTTAGTAAATCTAGGGCATAATAAAATCCTTTATGCAGTCTATGTACTCCCTTCTCAAGAATATGACATTTGCACAGGAAATGCTTCAAAGGGGAAATAAAACTTCTGCCTAATGAATCTCTACCCAGGGAAAGATGCTGATCCTTTGCCTTGGCTTGCAGAGTGGTAACCAAAAACTAAATGAATCTGAACGTGAAATAAAAGGTTTTCTTCAAATTGTCTGCTGTGTTGTCCAGGTTTGTGCAGAGATTATAAAGTAACACTGAATAAATATTACCCAGTGTTGTTAGACAAGTGGTTATACATAGATGAAAAATCAAGGGATCTCACAATCCATAAAACATACTGTGACAAACAGATGTTATTGCAGAAAGTAACATTACGCTATCTGACTTTTTCACACAATCTCAGTCTCAGATAGAAGATATATTTTTAAAAATTATATTGAGCAATTTCTTTTGATCACATTCTGATATTGCATTCTGATCAAGGGCAAACATGATAATAGACAATAAACCTTGAAACCTATTTCATTCTATGCTTAATACTAAGATCACTGGAATGTTTCCATTGACTTCAATGAGATGGGATCTTGTGTGTATGGGACTTTATTTTATTGTGATTAATCAACACACAGTGGCAAGCTGAGGATGAATATAGTGGAGAGTCTTGAAGCAATGCATTCCTGTAATTGTACCTCCAAGCCAGTTTGGGAGGGTTCAAGACTCTTTCAATTGGCTCTGTCTCTATAATAATATAGCATAATGCCCTGTTTGCAGTAGTGGAATGTGTTGCAGATAATGAACAGTCGAAGTGTTCCTTTATGAGAGACCAGGGAAGGTTGATGATATACATACTCCAGTGATGAAATACCAGTTAAATATAAGCTAAAACCCACTTGATTACAGATTGGCTGTAATTTTAGGGAGTCTGTGTTCTTTTCAACCAATAAAATATTTATGAGATTATCTAGGAAGCCTGTAATTGTTCCTTATGTTCTGGAATGTCCGTTTTTTTCAGATGACTGCGGACTCTTAAGTGAAAGATGTGGTGGCACAAATACAGGCATTTCAATACTGGAGCATCATGTAAGTCTCAGCAAAATCCATCCCTGATTAAGTGGCATTAGCTGAGTAAATATTTTCGTCCAGCTTTGCTTCATTAAAAGCTTCACTAATACATGTACACATACTTCTACAGACACTAGATATGTAGGGGTATAGTCACTCTGAAAGATTGTATTTAGTGTTTATTATTAGTCTGGGCTGAAATGTATTAAGTGAGTTTCTTTGCTGCCTGTTCTATAGATCTGCCAAATGTCAGGGCCCTGGGGCCATAATATTGCAATTAAACAGGTACATAAAAAAGTAGCTATTAGAACTGTGTGTGAAATGGGGCTTCTTCACATCACAAAGCACTCAGCAAACCCTTGTGGATTTGTTTCAGGTAGGATCCTATTTCCTGTTTCCAGCCGTATTTGGGGCCAAAGCCAACACATTTCACATGATTTAAAAGCTGTAGCACTCGACGTTTCATTAATATTCTAACTTCCGCTAACAGGCCTGCCTCCCTTATCTTGCTGTCTTCTAGGTGTGAAAGGTCATTAGCCTATACTACCTCCCCAATCTGATGTGTATAGAAATGGCTGTCTGACCTCTTCCCCACACAGCTATTCTGGAGTAGCTGATAACTCCTCCTCTCCAGCCTTCATTTCATAAGTGACTTCCAGCATTCCCACCATGGAGGGAAGCTTATACTCATAGGCAGAGGATAATGTAGGTAAGGGATGGCATCGCCGTCCCAAAAGTGCCTACACTGCCCAAGTGCCCAGGAGGGGCTGGGGCCGTGCTGTGTGGCTTCTGGTGGCTGGGGAAGTCTGGGACCATGACACACAGTGCCCCAGTCCTCAGCTGGGGTTGGACAGGGCTTGGCTGGGGGGCAGGTTGTTGAAAGGGCTTGGTCTTGAGAGGGGAGGATGTGGCTTTGGGCAGAAGGGGCATACCTTCAGCTTGCCTTCCCCGTCTGGGCCTTCACCTGCCACCAATGGTTATATTTTACCAGGTCCCAGAGGCCCGGGGAGGGGGGGGGGGTAGGGGGGAGGTTTGGCCGAGGTTGTAAATTGTGAATTGTGTGTGAGAAGGGGCCCATGTTACAAGTTTGTAGTGGGCCTGGAAAAATTATGCTTATGCTCTAGCAACTTCACCTTCACCTGCATCTATTCAGGTGGTGCAGTTTGTGTGGGCAACTGGTGAGGGACCATTCACCCCTCCCCCTCCGCCAAGGCCCAAATGTAGAACAGCATGTGTAATGACATCCCCAAACATGAGACACACAGCCTCATTCATGCAGGCATCGTAAGGTCAGGTGGGATTCGTTCCTTTGGTCTGAATTATTCCTTCTGTTCTACAGGTCAGCTAGTGAACGCTGAGCCCTTCTGAAAATCTGGCCACATTTTTGAAGTACTGAAATGGGAAATGAAAAGCTTTAGTAAAAATCTAGCCTTAGCTTTCCACAGCATGGACTTGGTCTTCAATAGGGTGATGCAAATAGTGCTTAGCAAACATTCAGCGTTCATGCCATTCTTTTGAGACTGGTCCCATGGGTCTACACAGAAACCTGCTAACATAAAGGGTGCTCTGTACACAAGCAGGGGTCTGCTGCCTGTCTGCAGTGGAAAGAGACATGCTTAGTGTGTAAGTAGTCATAGGGAAAAATTCTGTCGCTCTGGCACTACTCTAGCTTGAATTGGTTTCCATCATATACAGGAGTACAGTGGGATCAATAGCTCTGAGTGCCCCCACTGTACAAATTGTTCGAGCTCCCTTGTGTTTGTTTGACTTTTTAGCTTTCACACACAGACCTCAGGTGGGATTTTCAAAAGGCCATACTCCAATGAGAGTCAGTCAGACTGCTGCACCTAAATGACTTCAGCAGTTTGGAAAATGTCACCCCCTCGGTGTGATGCACGGTCGGTGCGGTGTTTCCTTGCACCTCCTGGAAATGCTGAAAAGCAAAGGGAGATATGTCACAATCCATGTTGCTTGGCCTTTTTCAATCAGCAGCTGAAAATGATTTGCTCGGATTGGGGTCTGTGAGTTAAAAGGTCATTGCATTTAGGACAGAAAACTAATTCTCTGTGCCACTTAATCCCAATAGATTTTTCATTCTAGCTTCTAATCCTGCACATTTGTGTCTGGCCCACTCCGGCACTCACTTCACTGGCCCCAAACCCCAGTCGTTTCTGTTGTGCTTAGTGATAGTGATGTAAACCTCTAGTTGGAGGCAGCTAAACTCAAGGGCGTTAACAGATTTGCTGGGCCTCTGGGCAAGGTGGGTGGGGGGACCCTGGTCTACACTCCAGGAAGGGGCGGGACCTTGGATGGAAAGGGCGGGCCTGAGGGCAGCCAGCCATCAGTGCAGCCTGGAGCCCATCAGTGCAGCCTGGAGCCCATTGCACTGGACCCCACCGTTAAGTCAGCACTGAGGGCTGCCTGCATCACGCAGTGTGGCTCTGCAGCAATGATTAAAGGGCCTAAGGCTCAGCCTGCCTCTGCTCCTGTGGTAGTGACAGAGGCAGCTGGGAGCCGCTGGCTCCTTTTGAATCACTGGGCCCCAGGGCAACTGCCCCCCTTGCCCCTCCTCCCCTAGTCAGTGGGCCTGCCTAGACTCCTAGTACCACAGGTTTGAATCTCAGCCTTCCTTCCATCCATGGGCAATACGTTTGAATTCCAAGCAGTTAAGTGTGAGTGGGATTTTCAGAAGTAACCCAAGAAGCCAAGGATACTGCCCCCCTCCCCCTGCTTCCCATTTCACGTGCTCCATTCTGCTGGTGGTGAAAGGGTCAGAGGAGAACTCAGCCATTGCAGGCACGATGCAGGGCTATTTATGGCCACCCTGGTGTAAAAGGTGGATCAGAGGAATCTCCATCACCCATTCCACAATGAAAATCCTGGGCTGTTTTGGGGCAGCCCATGGGCATGTAGAGTGACTAGGAGGCAGTGGTAAATTAGAGCACATCCAAGGATGCTTGAAATTATGCTTGCGGGGGGGGGGGGGTTATTCTGGCCCCCAAGACATGCCAGAAGAAGACAGAGGGTATGTCTACACTGCAAAGTTAATTCAAAATAACAGCCATTATTTCGAATTAACTTTAATAGCGTCTATACATGCAAACCACTATTTCGAAATAGGTTTTGTGTGTAGATGCGTTAATTCGAATTAGTTTAATTCAAATGAACTATTTCAAATTAAATTAACTCAAATTAGCGCTGTAGTGTAGACATACCCAGATAGCTTTGTGTCTCTCCCTCAGGCACGGTTTTTCGATGCTGAGCCTTCTGAAAGTGAAACACAAAACTTGAACCCAAAGCCTTGCTCATTTGACATGGACGCCAAAGACTCTGTGGTACTTTTCCTAAAAGTGCACTTTGGCTCAGTGTCGTTAGGCTGGATCTCCCCTCCCATAACTATTGTGCAATTTGCTGTGGGCTGACTGTCATTCCCTACACCAAGCACACCTGCACTTCAGTGCTGTGGTGTAGCTCGAAGGCCCTAGCCTGAGTGCACTGAAATAACAGGAATCTTTCCACCGATTGACTTCAGTGGGACTTGGTTGGGGTCCCTGCTTTGTAAAGGGCTTTGAGAAGAGAAGGGCTACAATAATAGAGACATGTAAAAGAATGCTCTTCCTGAAGGTTTGCTTTGTAATCCTGTTAATTCAAGCTATTTAAGAGCTGGTGAATGTGTTCAGATAAATGGAGTTTCTCAGACACAGGAAAAAGGGAGAGCTTAACTTCTTGGGCGGTATAACCATGGAATTTCATTTACTCAGAACATAATTAAATAAGATTGTAATTTTCAAAGATTACCATCAAAATGATGTTTCCATTCATGGTTTGCAAGTGTATGCCAGTAAGATAATCCACATGGATTTGTAAATGAAGAACAGACACTTTTGATCATTCATCAGAATGGATTTGTTTAACTTTGAAGGGTTAAACGGTATCATTAAGAGAAAATATGCCAAGACACTGTTTATTAAGGGAATAGCTATCTAAAGATATTTATACTAAAAAACTATTTCACCTTGGGGAAGAAAATAAATGGAAATGTTAAAGTCAGAAGCTTTCTGTACCAAATAATGCACAATGATTAAGTTTTAAATTATTGATGTCATACAAGGCAAAACAGCTGCTTCTCACCGGAGTTTCCATGGCTTCAAACCTGTATAATGAATTTTTTTTTTCAGTATTGCCGAGTTTTTCATGAAGATACAATTCTTCAGTTTCATCTTTTGAACTTCTAAGTCTATTAAAACAAGGCCATCTACAAGTGTAAATTAAATAGAAAAAGTTCGCTGGCATATTGACGGTTTCAGGGTTGATAGTATGTTTTCATGTGTTCAACAAATTTTGAAGTTAGGAGTATGAAACATACTAAGCATGCACTGAAAAGCAACCAGTCTGCAGCATGAATTATTTGGACTATGCACCCATCTGTAAACAAGGTGTTATAAGGCTAAATGATAAATTAAAAGGGCATCCCTCACACATGCTGTTAAGTTATCTATCATGTGAGGTGTCCTTCTGGGATAGGTTGCCATGGCTAATGGCAATGTTCCCTCTGATTTTTCCATCTATGTGCAGAATAAATTTTGTTATGCTCACTGAGGCCTATGCAGATGTGTACTAACTATAGAAACTCATGCTGCCAGCTGAGGGCACTCTGCTAATCAGCTGGGTGATATTTCAATTTCTCTTGGGTAGCTACCCAAGTGTACAGTTTACAGGGAACACTGGATGATGGTAACATAATCTGGCCATTAGTTGGACCCACATTTTCAAAAGTGAAATTGAACAATGCAACTTCTACGGTAGCCTCCTTTATTAATGATTCTTATATCCAATTCAATTTCTATTGACTTAGTTGTGCATTATATTCTGATTTTAAAAATTAGCACTGTGCAAAAATCAACTGGGTAAAGAATTGGTCTCAAAAAGTGTTTGTCATGAGGAATCGTCATCAAATGAGAACATTTCCACTGAGATTCCTCAGCAATTAGTACGAGTCCTGATGCTAGTCAACATTTTCATCAATGATCTGGCAGTAAATGTAAATCACGACTATGTAAAACCAGTGGATGACAGAATGATGCGGGGAGTGGTAAATAATGCTGGGGAGCAGCGCATCTGGAGCATAAGCTGGATGCATTTAAATACAATGTTTGACTACAGCCAAATATGAAGCTATGTCTTGGAACAAGGAATGCAGCCCAGGCCTAATGAACAGGGGAGTATACCCAGGAAAACTGTGACTCTCACAAGAATGTTGCTGTCATAATGGAAAAGTACCTAAACATGAGTTCCCCCTGTAAATCTGTGATCTTTGGTTGTACAAAGAAGGAAACTGTGAATAGGACATGTCACGCTCACACACGTTTTATTAAAATTGGCAGATGAATATGAATATGCGTAACTTGGAGTTGCTTTACGCAAAATGCATCATGTAACATCAATGTTAGAGGTATAATCTGATGAATCTGTAGATTCTATTTTTGTGTATGTATCACTCTTGTATGCCAAATTACAAACATGGATCTGGTTTTAATTCTAAATGTGCTACTGAGGGCCATGAAATACTTTAGGATCTCAATGGCTCAGTGCTCAAACCAATGACTGGTGAATGGCTTTATTCCTCCTGAAAGCCCAAATTGTGGTTGGTCCCAGAAAGAGATATAAACATGCTACCTGGTAATGAAATCCATCTTGAATCTAATATTTGTCCATGGGGAGGGGGAGACTGAACAAAGAGTTCCCGCCCTGCAGGGAAGTCTATTTAAGGAATGGAAAGCAATCTGTTTTGGTCTTCATTTGGCCTTTGAAACTGCCTCACCCACCAGGGCAATTGGTGACAAGGGAAGGAAGGGGGCTCCATCTCTCCCCACTCCTCGGTCCACTCCTGCCTTGCCCTTGATCTGCTCTTCCCCACCTATTCTCAGCACTCCCTGGAGCTGTGCAGCTGGGAGCAGGGACACAAGGGCTGGAGCTGCCTGGCCTGTGCTTTCCCCGCTGCTGCCATCAGTGAGTGGAGGGAAGGAAGAGGGGGGCCGCACCGAGTCATGAGGATTTCTGCTGCCAGCACCAGCCCTCCTACTGGCTGCTGGCCAACCCCGCCCACCTGGGGAGGTGCATATGGCCCCACATGTACCACACACATGTCACCAATGTCACCCATCCCAACAGGATACACACGAAGAAACCTAGCAACAAAGAACACTGAAAAAAGCTCTAAACCCAGGCCAAGATAAAGATCAGCTCTGACTTGGAGCATATTATCTGAGATAAGATCAACTGTTTAAGGGTAAGAATTTGCATGGAACAAGTTTCTTAGTATATTGGAATTAGCTGGCAGTGTTTATGTTAATTAAGTAACTCGCTTTGATCTATCCATTTTCACTTGCAGCCACTTAAATAAAACTTAATAAAAACATTTGTGTTTATTATCAAGCCCAGCCATGGGTGGTCAGTAATGTAGGCAAGGGAAGGCACAGCCTTCCCAAAACTGCCTGCACGTCCGATCATGAAAGGCGGGGACAGCCTCCGGAGAAGGCTGTGGCTGCAGTACGTCAGCTCAGCTCAGCTCAGCAACCTGGCTATCCCCTGGCTGCCGGGGAAGGCTGAGGCCACAGCCCAGCTGCCGCTGGGGAGGGATGGGGTCAGGGCAGTAGCACGGCAGTCCCCGCTCTCCACGTGACCAGGAAGGATCAGGCTGGAAATAGACGGGGCTTGGCTCCAGGGGGAAGGAGGGCTCGGGCAGAAGGGGTGAGCAACCACTGTGCGTATCTCTCTTTCATTGATAAAGGGGGCTAATAATATGAGCTCTTTATGTGTAAAAGTTTTACACAGAATAAGTGGGTTTTATTCGGGGTTTTGGTCCTTTTTGAAGGTTGTTTCTCCGGGTGCTGAGCCCTTAAAGCTGAGCCTTCCTAAAGCTGAACTGGTTCAGCATCTGTGTTGCTCTGAAAGGGGCAGGTAACCCCAACCCTGTGCCTTGGCTGGGGGAGATGAGAGCTTATGGCCTAGCAGGACAAAGTGATGGGGAGGCCCAGAGGGCAGGAAGGTGGGTATCAGTGGCTTGATCAGCACACTAGGGCACAACACCAAGGGGAGTTCTGTGATCTAACCTATTGCACACAAGGAGGTGATTTTACCTCTTCATGTGGCATTGGGGAGACTGAAATGACAGTATGATACACAGGTCTGTTGTCCAACTTTTTAAAAGGATCTGAAAAATTGAAGAGGGTGCTGAAGAGAGTGACAGCAATCTGAAGGCTGGAGAAAAGGACTTGCAGTGAGATGCTGAGAACTCAGTCTGTTTATTTTTTCAAAAAGAAGACTGAAATTTGGCTTGATTGCAATGTACAAGTACCTTCATGGGGAGAAAATACTAGTACTAAAGGGCTTTTTAACTAATGGGGGAAAGCATACCAAGAACTAATGACTGGAAGCTGAAGCCAGAAAAATGAAATCAGAATTTAGGCACATTTTTTTTAACAGTGAGGGTGATTCACCAATGGACTAAACAATTTAGGAAAGTGGTTGATTCTTCATCTCTTTAAATCTTCAAATCAAGATTGGATGCCTTTCTGGAGGATCTGCTTTAGTCAAACACAAGCTACTGGGCCCATCACAGGAGTAACTGGGGTTAAATTTAATGGCCTGCAATGTACTGGTAGTCAGACTATATAATGTAATGGTCCCATCTGGCCTTAAACTCTGTGAATCTATCCTGTTCTTACATTCAGTTTTTGATATGCCAGAGAGTTTTGCATAAACAAATATGTCAGGGCTTGTAGGGACAAATTTAAAAGTTGGGATTTTTGGCACCTGGCAGGTGAGAGATGGTTTAGGGTTGTAAGATAAGCGTATTAGCTAGTTATTTCGGAAGTAAAAATCTGAGCCTGCAAAGACATACCCGTGTTTAACTTTTCTGGTGGGAGCTGTTCTGCTGGCTTTAATGCCCTTGTGAATAAAGTGGAGCATGCACATAGGGTGTTTGCAGGATCTAATCCTTTTAATAGCTGAATTTAGAAAGATAAAAAGGCTCAAGTGCTGAAGGTTAACGAGCAGGGCTAGAACGATCCAATGAGGAATGAATAATAAACCGAAGAATATTATGACAAATTCAGCTTAGTCAGTGTATGCAGCAACCTTGATGGAGTATTTTTGAGTGTTTTCCTTTGTTTTTATAAAACTGTTCAATTATTTAAGGATGGATTTTAAAATTAGACTATGTGGCATAGCAGGCCTATTAATATTTTAGGAAAGATTCTGGGATTTCGTGGCATCAAAATATCCATTGCAGCCTTTTAGTCTCCAGCAGTGGGTCATGAAACGGAGTCTTGGGGCTTTTGTGCTGACCAATCTTGTTGTTAGATATGGGCTCACTCTTGCTGATTCTCTTTGGCAGATCCAGATCATCAGCAGCTAGAAAGGAGGTGGGAGCAGTTGGTTGGGTTGGGGGATTAAGGCCTGCCTCGTCTTGTACATCTACAGAGAGATCTCTATGAAGAATGAAGCCAGAAGATGTTACCTTTGGGTGTGTCTAAACTACATGGCTCCATCGATGGAGCCATGTAGATTAGGCTGATCGGCAAAGGGAAATGAAGCTGCGATTTAAATAATCGCGGCTTCATTTAAATTTAAATGGCTGCCGCGCTGAGCCGACAAACAGCTGATCAGCTGTTTGTTGGCTCAGCGCGCTAGTCTGGACGCTCCCGCGCTGACCTGAAAGCCCTTTCTCAACCTCCCCGTTATGCCTGGTAGTATGAGGTTTACCGGGGAGGTCGATAAAGGGCTTTCATGTCGGCAGGGGAGCGTCCAGACTGCCCCGATCTGCCGACAAACAGTTGATCGGCAGAGCGGGGCAGCCATTTAAATTTAAATGAAGCCGTGATTATTTAAATCGTGGCTTCATTTCCCTTTGCCGAACAAACAAATCTACATGGCTCCATCGATGGAGCCATGTAGTTTAGACGTACCCTTTGTGTCCAGAGTTAACATCCAAGTTAGGGTGAGAAGGGCGGGGTGTTTGGAATGTCCGTTTTGTCCCATCTTTTATTGTACAATGATTCCATTTCAATATAAGATGGAGAATAAGCCGAGACACTTAGTCCCCCCTAAGGAGCTGAGAGTTTGTTTGGATTACATGGCTCACAGTGTGGGATGGTGAGATAAGGTCTGTGGAAATAGTGGCAAGAAAGAAAATGCACGAGTCTTGCACTGAAATGGATGCAAAGCTCCCAGAACATATATTTCTGCCCCCCATGGTTCCCTTAGCAAGCTTTCAAATCAGCTGAGATCCACTGCAAACTCCAGTGGCTACAGTCAAGATTTCTCCTGTGTAATTTACCCTTGTCTAAACTTAAACAAAAAAGATTTGGATAGCCCCTTTTTTCACTGTCAACAGCTCTTTGCTGATATAAATCTAGGATTCAGTACAAGATTAGGCAAGTGAGTTAACCTTCTCCTAACATGCTACATGCTGAGACACTCCTATTATTACCTTAAAATACCAGAAACTGGAGAAATGCCAGCTCCTCCCATCCGCAGCAAAACAACACAGACTGAAATAATTAGCTCCATGCTATCTGACTGCCACAGAAGATGCCATTCTTCAAAGCACATTCCTCTACCTGTAGCAGCTGTGCAGGAATTGTTGATAATTAATCAGCTTCTGGTGACAATAAGCATTAAGACACCAGTTGAGGACTTATTAACCTTAATATTGTCCTCTGAGTTGAACTGCAACAGAGGGATCAAATCTTCAGCTGGTGTAAAGCAGCATAGCCCTAATTCAGTCAAAGGAGCTATGAGAATTTACCACCAGCTGAGGACTGAGGCCCAGTGCTCCAATTTCAGAACTTCTCTTTGTTCCCTAAGCTCTAAGGGTATGTCTACACTACCTTCCTAGTTCGAACTAGGAGGGTAATGTATGCATACCGCACTTGCTAATGAAGCCCGGGATTTGAATTTCCCGGGCTTCATTAGCATAAGCGGGGAGCCGCCATTTTTAAATCCCCGCTGCTTCGAACCCCGTGTAGCGCGGCTACACGGGGCTCGAACTAGGTAGTTCGGACTAGGGTGCCTATTCCGAACTACCGGTACACCTCGTTTCACGAGGAGTAACGGTAGTTCGGAATAGGACCCTAGTCCGAACTACCTAGTTCGAGCCCCGTGTAGCCACGCTACACGGGGTTCGAAGCAGCGGGGATTTAAAAATGGCGGCTCCCCGCTTATGCTAATGAAGCCCGGGAAATTCAAATCCCGGGCTTCATTAGCAAGTGCGGTATGCATACATTACCCCGCTAGTTCGAACTAGCGGGGTAGTGTAGACATACCCTAAGCGACAGCAGTCACTTGGGTTTTCTGCAGTAATAGCAAACTGTTTGTTTATTACAATATGGAGGAAAATAATTTCTAGCTACACATGATCACCGTGGTCTACATTTAAAAAAAAATGACCCAAACCATCGCATGGATAAGGAAACAGAAACTTCTTTTCATATTTGCATAAGTTTGGATAACTTCATTTAATTACAGTGAAAGCTTTGTTATCCGGCACTCTGTTAACCAGAAAACTTTGTTAACCGGCATTGCCCCTGGCCACAATACTGTCACATCTTCAGGCACACAGGCCTGGCTTGGTTTACCATGATTCGTGAAACAATTTTTTATTTAAGAAGTACTGATCATCTTTAACTCAAAATAGAGATGCGAGACCAACTGCCTCACACTACAAAACTACCAATATTAAAAACTAGAGTTTTACTATTATTGTCCATTGGTTTTTCCTAGGTTGATGGGACCCTCAGGTAACCATAATTTTTAGATAACTGGAACGCCCTAATCCCCGAGTGTGCTGGATAACACAGGGTTTAGTGTACTGGCTTTCACTTTCTGTCTCATTGGCCTTTTCCCAATTCTGTCAGTTATCTGAAGTGAAAGTTCTGAAATAATTCCAGCCTGATGGGCCACAGTACAGGCAAGGAAGGGGGTAAGCCCTGAGGATGACTTGGGCACCAAGGCCCAGGGAACCCAATTGTTTGGACTTTAGTCAACCCTGCCAGAGAGGTGGCTCAGCAGGGCAAGGTGCGTAGGGAAAGCACCATACTCCTTGGGGGAGGACCTAGAGCCTCACTATCTTGGGAGGAGAAACCCTAGAATCCTCCATGGGCACAGATGGTCAGGAGTTTGGATTTTGTAACTTCTCTGTGAGAGGACACGTCCAACAGCTCCCTGCCCATGTTGCTGCGTTGCCAGACCGCACTAGCTCAGAGACAGCCTTGTCATTAGAATCATTAGCACCTCGGTTTTCCCTCCTTGCAGCAGCCTTGCTTAGCTGTGGGAAATGACCAGATCATCAACCCCATGCTATCAAGCTGTGGTACAGTGCACTGCTGTCTAGGCCTCGTGGGTGAATTTCCCTCTGACAGAACAGGAAAGGGACGATTCCCCAGCAGACAGTGCGGCCAAGTTGACTTTGGACCTGCATTTCCAAATGAAAAGCATAAGCACCACATCCTCTTTCCTTCTGTGATTTGCCTCCACACGCCATCACCTGCCTGCTTGTAAGAAAACGACATCTGATTTCGGAGCCTGCTGGTGCAAAAGTGTCACTGTGTGCCACTGGGAGCTAAACTCTGGAGAACTATGGCTTGGATGAGGGATTTTCTGTGTGGGATTTGTTGGGTTCAAAAGAAGGGTGGAGGATACAAAACAGGGATGTGTGAGGGGGAGATTTAATAGCCATCACAGGGCATTGCTGTGGGCACAAACAAGTTTTCCTGTAATGCTGAGCTCTAGGAAAATCCCTGACAGATCGGCTGATCATACAGAAAGTTACTGAGCCCAAGTTCTGTTGCTCTAGGTTCTCTGTCCAACTGCCCCAAATATCACTGCTGCTCAAGTCATCCTTGTCCCCTGTGAAGAGCCCCTAGCTCTGGCACGGACAGGCGGCAGGTAGGCTAGGGCTTGCAGGAGCGCACAAAGGAGAGAGGTGACCAGTGGCTTCCTCCAAAGATCTGTACTGGACAGGACCATTCTTAGTGGAAGGCAGAGCCCAGAACCACCCGCTCTGCATCCCAGGCCCTGCTCCCTGCCCCACAGCACCCATGCTCCCCCCCGGCACATCCTCATGCCACTCTTCCCCCAAGCCCTGCCCCTGCTATGCCTCTGCTCTGCCTCATCACTCAGGCGAGTGGAGCTGGGAAGGGCCATGTTGCTCCGCTTCCCGCCGCCGCAGTGAAGCTGAGGGACTTAGCTGGGAGATGGCACTGAAGCAGAGCAGGCTGCTATGTGCTTTTCTCCACTTCCTGAGACTCTCACCACAGGGGTGAGTGCAGAGGCCCAACCCCTGCTGCTAGCCATAGGCCACCAGGTAATCCCCCGGGTCACCCTGGCCCCTGGGGACCATCTTGACCATTGGACAATTGCAGCCCTCCAAAGAACAAGGCCCGGAGCAGCTGCCCTGAACTGTCCTATGGACGGGACAGGTCTGGTATTGGGACTTGTGCTCTTCAAGGTATTCGTTAATAATCTAGAAAAGGTGAACAGGGACATGGCACAGCATGTAGATGATACAAAGATACTTAAGAATCTGAAGTCCAAAACAGACTGTGAAGAGCTACAAAGGGATCGCATGAACCTAGGAGGCTGGACAACAAAATAGTAGATGAAATTCAACATTGAGAGGTGCTTAGTAATGCTCACTGGAAAAGATAATGCATCTCTACGTATGCAATTATGGGATCTAAATTAGCTGTTACTCAGCCTGAAAGACATCTTGGAGCCATCATGGGTAATTCTCCGAAAGCTTCTAATCCTCATGCAGCAGCAATCACAAAGGCTATTGGTATGTTAGGGATTATTAGGAAAGTGATTGAAAATAAGACATAAAACACTATTGCGCCACTCTATAAATCCATGGAATGCCTGCACATGGAATACTCTGTCCTGTTTTGGGTGACACATCTGCAAAAGCTGCCAGTGTAATGGGAAAAGATTCAGAGAAGGGCAGGTACTTTGTGCTAGTGGTCTAACAAGGCTCTCAAACACAAACTGTTTAAAATACAGGACTATGTAGCACTTTAAAGACTATCAAGATGGTTTATTAGATGATGAGCTTTCGTGGGCCAGACCCACTTCCTCAGATCAAATAGTGGAAGAAAATAGTTCACAACCCCCCCCCCCCCCCCCGGCATCACTGCATCACCCTTCTGTTCTGAAATGTGATTTGTCCTTTTCATATGTGTTCATTTTTTTAAATTGTATCCTTTGGTATATATGGTTGTGACTACTTTCTTCCACTATTTGAACTGAGGAAGTGGGTCTGGCCCACGAAAGCTCATCATCTAATAAACCATCTTGTTAGTCTTTAAAGTGCTACATAGTCCTGTATTTTGTTTCAGCTACACCAGACTAACACGGCTACATCTCTATCACAAACTGTTTAAATAATTGCTATCAATGATCTAGAAGAAAATATGAAATCTCTGCTGGTAACATGGGTGGGTGACAAAATACAAGCAGAGTGATAAATAAGGCTGAGGCCAGTGCAGCAATATAGAGGGATGTGGATCCCTGATATAGAGGGATCTGGATGGCAGCTGAAGCCTGTGCAAACAAAACAGGATTTCACAGAGCCAAATGCAAGGTCCTACGTAAGCCCCAAAGCTCGCAGCTCACATGCCTGTAGTAGGAAACTGTACCCAGGCATGCAGTGACTCTGAGAAGGATTTAGGATCATGCTGGGCAAGCTGCTCAACAGGAGTTCCCAGGGTAAAGCCATCATTAGCCATATTAGCCATATGAGCAGAGGAGAGAGCAGGTCAAGGAGGTGACAGAGCATTGATGAGACACATAGGACCACATTTTTAAAAGATGTTGAAAAATTGGAGATGGGGCTGCAAAGAGCCCAGTGTTTTGAAGGCAGAAGAAAAATGCCGCCTTGTGAGCTTGTAGCGGGGTTCCCGCTCCACCACAGCGCCCCTGCCGTCTGCTCGGGGAATTATATCTGCCGGCAGGTGGCGCGGTCTCTTCGGGACACTGCCCTCCGGCAATGTCCACAATAGCCTGAGCTTTTTCCCCCTTCCGGGGGATGGTTCGTTGTAGGCCGGCCGGCCTTTAGGAGGCGGATCCTCCGCCTTGGTACACTGGATGGCTAGTCCATCCTATGGCCCTACCGTGCCTTAGAGTAGTCCGAGTCCTGGCCCTTTAAAAGGTCCGATCCGGGTGCTGGCCGGGTGCCAAAACCCTTATACGGATGCCCAGGCCCTTGAGCAGGGCAGGGCAGCAACTGCTGGCCAGGCCCCAATGCAAGGCGGGGCCGCAAACAAACCCACAGGTCTGTAGGAGCTCCTAGTTCAAGAGCGGGGCCGGCAGTGCAGCTGTCGCAGTGGCAAGGGGGGTGGGAGACTGCCACCCGGTTAGTGGGTGGCAGGGGGCGCAGGCCCACCCACTCCACTGCGCCCCGGCCCAGGGGCCCTGGATGCAGCCGTTCAGCTGCTACGGGCTCAGCAGGGGCTCCAGCCCGCAACTTGCTGGCCTAGGGCTGTCCTCAGCCCATGCTACCCCCTGGGCCACTCCTCGTCTCCCCCCCTTCCCCAGTACCTGTAGCCTCAGCGGCCTGTCGGGGAGTTGAAGCCCACGTTGTCTCCGCAGGGGCCAGCGGCCCAATCCAGGGGTCAAGAGGTCGGGGCTCTGTAGTGTCCCGCGGGGCTTGTCCAGCCCGGCGTTCCCGTACCCACCGGGGGTCCAGCTGGTCCAGCGGTGCGGTCCCGTCTTCTGGGTCCGTGAGTGGTTCAGCTGGCGGGCCAGGCCAGGCCTTAGTAGCCCGGGCAGGGAGTCTCTGGCTGGCCTCTGGGAAGGTGGCTGAGGGCGGCCTACCCCGGGTCTTAGCCTCCCCAGGCAGGAGCTCCAGCCAGGCCTCTGGCTCAGAGGGCGGCCATTCCACCCCTCTACAGAGCTATTGAAAGGAGCCCGATTTGTTTAGCTACAAAAGAAGGCTGAGAGGTTACTTCTTTGAAGTTCCAAACCCCTGATCATTTTTGTTGCCCTCCCCTCTCCCACCCTCTCTCTTCCCCTCTCCCACCTACTTTTCCCAGTCTCCCCCAGTTTTGTTAAATAAAGAGAGTTTCTATTTTTGAACACACGTGTCCTTTATTTTGTATATCAGGAAGGAGTAAGTGGGCTAGATGGACCTTTGGTCTGACACAGTATGGCCGTTCTTATGCTTTTATGTTCTAAGTGGAAGGAGGTGAGGGAGGAATGGGGTACGAGCCCCCGATGAGGAGGACTGGGGTGGCTCTGTGCTCCTCGGGGTGGAAACTCTCCTGCAGCCCCCCGACTGACCCTCCCGGATGGCAGCCTGCGGCAAGTACAGCCAGGCTGATGGCCGAGTGCTGTGATGTGCCAAGTGTGGGCACTCAGGGCACTCCAAGCCAGGACTGCTTTGCAAGTGGGGAACCCCTGAGAACTGTCTGTCCGGGATGGGGGTCGGGTCCCTTTAAGCACAGCCCTCGGCTAGCCTGAGACAGCAGCTCCACACTCTAAGTCCTAACCTGATGCCCTGCCGGCACTGCTTCTGGCCATCCTTAACCTCGGTTCAGGGTCCACTCAATGTCAACATACTAGTTCGAATTAGCAAAATGCTAATTCGAACTAGTTTTTAGGTCTAGATGCGTTAGTTCGAATTAGCTTAGTTCGAATTAAGTAATTTGAATTAAGTTAGTTCGAATTAGTGCTGTAGTGTAGACATACCCATAGTTAGAAAACGTATACATAGGGGGACTCTACTAGTGACCCTCCTGAACATGCCTTGCCATCTTGTTTTGTGGGGGGACTCCAGGCTGAGAAATACTGCACTAGGGGATTTCTCTACAACCCCAAGGTCCAACACAGCCAGTAGTTCTTGGCAGACCCTTTCCCATAACTTGCATAGAAGTGATTGTAGATCTTCAGGGAAGTTTTTTGTATTTCAAATATCTGATTGGATGGAGACTGGTGAACCAAAAAGGATATCATGTCTGGGAAAACCTATATACATCAGCATCTAGTGCATTAAGTGACCATATACTTCTTTGTATAAATAAACCTATTACTTACCTTGTATCCAGAATTTATACAATCTTCTGCTAACTCGGTAGTCTCCTGCCTCCTCCTTAATTTCTTTGAATAGCAAAAATGAAACAACCTCTGAGAGATGCTATGTCAATCCAAAATTATTTGTCCTGAAAGCACAGCCAACCTCAGGAGGAACAATATCAGGAGCCAAATATAAAAATCATGAGACTGGCATTAAATAATGTGATTAAAGAGAAATAAATAATTCCTTCTGGGTCTTTTGCTTTCTGAGCCTTGAGGGTATACTCAGGTCATGTTTTCTGCCTTTTCTTTGCAAATCTGAGGACTTGAAACTTTTTTTTACATGAAAGCCAAGGGCGCATCTATACTACAGAGCCTGTGTTGCGATAACTATGCTAGCCAGCAAACATAGGGTTGACTGCATCTCTCACCCCACAGAATAGCAGGGCTCCCCCTAGTGAATGGAGTATCATTGATGCCTGGGGAGGGGATTGATCCTGATGATGTACTGAGTGCCCATTTTCAATTTCCATTCAAGTCAATAATAGATTATTGGCACAGCACCTGCTAAAGGATGCTGAGAACCTCGTAGGAATGCCCCCCTTTAAAAGCCCATTCTCTTGAGATTTCCAGTCTTAGGATCTCATCCTAGAGGATTCTGAATGTTTTCTGTGAAAAACTGAGGGAGCTCCATATCGCCCAGTAGTGGATCTCACCTTTGCAGACACATGAGTTTGGGAAAGTATTAATCTGATCCAAAATGTACTTTTGGCTACTGAAGCAAACTGCCTCTCTGACTCTAATGTTATTCTCTGTTATTGTTTCTTGGGATCATGAAACAAGTATTGTCACTGTCGCAAGAATGGGTTAATTTTCCACCAAATTAAATTGCAATTACAATCTTCATCAAGAGAATAATTTGTTGCTGCATTATAATGCACAAGCTTCACTCTCTCGTGCTCACTCTCTCATTGCATAGTTTCAATTTCTCATACACCTCACAAATATTGTAACAAGAGCAGGAAATGTCTTAGACTGTAATGAGAATGGAAAGTGGGGCAAAATTAGTTCTGGTAACATCAACCAAAGTCTAAGTGTGAATTCACTTTTAGCTAATTAGGTGTGAAAACACTGCAGACTGCTGTGGCATTGAGTATCTCAGCCTATATAAAGTGTTTTGTCTGTCTGGGTGTCTGTTTATTCAAGAACTCCTTCAAAATGGTAAGAGCTAGGGCTACCAAATTTGGTATACAGTTTTCTTTTCTCCTAACTTAAAGCAAGGCCAGGATTTGGTTGTGCCAGGAAGCCACAGGAAAACGACTATTTTCCATGATATGCAAAGGGAGGGGCTGCTATTCAGAGGGATGCTTATATCGAGAGTGGCCACTCAGGGCAGTGAGCCTGCAAGGGAGAGCTATCCTGCAGAGTGTCCACTGGGGGCAGCTGTACCACCACCAAAAGAGTGGCCAGCAGGCCTGGGATGCCGCCATCTTGCCTGCCAGCACACTGGGTAAGTAGCCTCCCTCCCCCAAATCCTTTCCACCTCGCCCAGCCCTGGGATGCAGCACTGGAGGAAGGGGGAGAAAAAAAGGCCCTTAGTGGCCAGGGCAGCTGTGGGGAGAAAAAAAGGCCCCTGACAGATGGGAAGGGCCGGGGCGAGAGAAAATTACCTTGGTGGCCTCTGGCAGTTGGCGGGAGTGGGAAGAGAGAAAAGGCCCATGTCAGGTGGACCCCCCACCCTGAGCCCCTCTTCACTTCCCCAACTCTCACTCTCACATACCCCATCTCCAACCTCCTGCATCCCCCCCCCCCCCCCCGATTCCCACGGTCCCACCCTGACTCCTGCACCCCAAACACCACCCACCCCCTGCCCTGAAACCTGTTAAAACACTATGTAAACGTTACTAGAAGATTTACCCGCCAGCTGTCTGGGGCCTTTTCTGTCCCCTGCCCTCTGGCATTATGGCCAAGACCCAGAGAGGGGGAAGAGTTTCAGGCAAAGGTTCACTTATCCAGTCTAGTGGCAGGCAAGATATTGGAGTTCTAGCCCTGCTGGCCTCTCTCTTGGTGGTGCGGCTGCCTCTGTGGTCACTCTACAGCAGTGGTACCCAACACGGTGCCTGTGGGTGCCATGGCGCCCGTGGGGCCATCTGTGTGCGCCCACCAAGTGCTCGGGGCTGGCCTGGCCCCGGGCATGTGGTGCACGATAAGCGCTGGCCCCAGGAGCGCCGCGGATTGGCCGCCCCTGCTCTCGGCATGCGGCGCATGGGGAGAGCGCCGGCTCCAGGCACGCAGCACTTAGGGGGGGGGCGTGTGCGGCGCCGGCCCTGGGCGCGCGGCACTTGGGGGGGGCGCCGACCCCGGGCACGCGGCGCTTGGACGGGGCCCCGGCCCTAAGTGCGCGGCGCGTGGCTATGGGGGGGCTCCACCCCACCCCGCTCTGCTCCACCCCGCCCTCTGGCGCCTGGCGGATGAACGGCCACGCCCCCTGGCACCTGGCAACCTTAAATGGTTGGGGACCACTGCTCTACAGAATAGCTCTTCCCTTGCAGGCTGGCTCACTGCCCCCAGTGGCCACTCTCAATATTGCATCCTTCTTCTCTGCCCTCCACCTTCCATGCTATGGAAAAAAGTACCATTCCCAGAACTTCTCATTTCCTTGGCACAACCAAATCCTGACCTTGCTTTAAGTTAGGAGAAGAGGAAGCTGCACCAAATCTGGTGTTACTAGCTCTTAACCATTTAGAAAAAGTTCTTGAACAAACCGACTCACAGACAGACAGATTGCACATTTATAAAATATATAGATGGCTAATTAACTATATCTTCCCTTTTTAATGAAAATAAGCAATATGATTTCTGAAGAAGCTGTCTATTCCACTCCAGAAACTGATGCAGTATTCAGCATTCTTAGGGTATGTCTACACTACAGCGCTAATTCGAACTAACGCGTCTAGAACTAAAAACTAGTTTGAATTAGCGTTTTGCTAATTCGAACTGCATGTCCACATTAAGTGGACCCTGAACCGGGGTTAAGGATGGCCGGAAGCAGTGCCGGCAGGGCATCAGAGGAGGACTTAGAGCGTGGAGATGCTGTCTCAGGCTAGCCGAGGGCTGTGCTTAAAGGGACCCGACCCCCACCCCGGACAGACAGTTCTCAGGGGTGCCCCGCTTGCAAACCAGTCCTGGCTTGGAGTGCCCGGAGTGCCCACACTGGGCACATCACAGCACTCAGCCATCAGACCGGCTGCACTTGCCGCAGGCTGCCATCTGGGCAGAGGGGGCATTTGGGGGGCTGCAGGAGAGCTTCCACCCCCAGAAGCCCGCAGAGCCAGCCCAGTCCTCCCCATCGGGGGCTCGTACCCCATTCCTTCCTCACCTCCTTCCACTTCCCCTTCCCTAGCCCCTCTTCTTGATGTACAAAATAAAGTACAATTGTGTTCAAAAATGGAATCTGTCTTTATTGAACAAAACTGGGGGAGACTGGGAAAAGGAGGTGGGAGAGGGGAAGAGAGAGGGTGGGAGAGGGGAGGGCAACTAAAATGATCAGGGGTTGGGAACAGGTCCCATATGAAGAGAGGCTAAAGAGACTGGGACTTTTCAGCTTAGAAAAGAGGAGACTGAGGGGGGACAGGATAGAGGTCTCTAAAAGCAGGAGTTGGGTGGAGAGGGTGCATACAGAAAAGTTCTTCATTAGTTCCCATAAAGAAGGACTAGAGGACACCAAAGGAAAGGAATGGGTAGCAGGCTTCAAACTAGTAACAGAAAGTTCTTCTTCACAAAGCAAAGAGTCAACCTGTGGAACTCCTTGCTGCAGGAGGCTGTGAAGGCTAGAACTAGAACAGAGTTTAAAGGGATGTGAGATCAAGTCATGGAGGTCGAGTCCATGGAGTGGTATTAGCCAGGGGGTAGGAGTGGTGTCCCTGCCCAAGGTTTGTGGAAGGCTGGAGAGGGATGGCACGAGACAAATGGCTTGGTCACTGTCTTCGGTCCATCCCCTCCAAGGTCCCTAGGGTTGGCCGCTGTCAGCAGACAGGCTACTGGGCTAGATGGACCTTTGGTCTGACCCAGGACGGCCATTGTAAGCTCAGGGCTCAGGGTCGGGGGTCTCAGTGGACCCCCTTGATTTTCATGCACACCTGCTCCTGGGTGGCCAGGCTGGCAGCTCTCGTGCCCTAGACGGCCACTTTCCTGTGCCTAGTGCGGAGATCGTGGACAAAGTCCACAATGTCCGCACTAGCCCAGGCGGGTGCCCGCCTCTTGCGGTCCCAGGCAAGCTCCCGGGAGCCGCCAGCCTGGTCCCAGGAAGAGGGGGGGTGGCTGGCTCGATCCGTGCCAGGTGCAGGGTCTGCTGGCTGGGTGCTGGCAGGCTTGCACCTAGCACGGGCACCGTAGCCAGCCCGTGCCCCTTTAAGGGGTCCGGGGCCGGGAGGGGGGCAGACGAGTTTCCCTGGTGTTGGCCAGAGTGGCCACCAGGGAAACCTGGGGAGGGCTAGCCTCCCACTAGTTCAAATTAAGGAGCTACACACCCCTTAATTCGAACTAGCTAGTTCGAACTAGGCTTAATCCTCCTAAAATGAGGATTACCTAGTTCGAACTAAGCGCTCCGCTAGTTCAAATTAAGTTCAAACTAGCGGAGCGCTAGTGTAGTGCCTATGAAAGTTAGTTCAAACTAACGTCCGTTAGTTCGAACTAACTCTGTAGTGTAGACATACCCCTACATACTTTACCTAATCCCGCATCCATCCATTAGAAGGCATTTTTAAGGCAGTGAAAGACATTGATCTGCACAGCAAAGCAGCTCCCGACCTGTCTTGAGTAGCCAGTTAACCTAGGTTTACAATTGCTTTGGGTCAGCTGGAGGACACCAGTGAGTGTGGCTTAGTGTGTCTCAGTCAGAGAGTCTTTGTAGCTGTTCTTTTTAATCTTTTGCTTTTCACCTCTGCTGAATCATGTTGGTCTCTCAACAACAGATTTAGGGAGCATCCATTGTTATGATGAATGAGAGGATGCCTGGTATGTCCCTCCCCAATGTAGAAAATATTTTTTAGATGTGACTCTTATAATCTTTAGATCTGTTAAGGGGAGAAGTACACGCACATAACAAATCATTAGAGAGAAAGCAAACACAAATTTTATACAAGCAAAATGTGCTCAAAACATCAGTCTGTCGAACTTCAGATCACAATGCAAATCTTTGCATGTTCTCAATGATGCTTTTTCTGGGAGACAGTTCAGTTGTTGCTATAGAAGAAGGGATAAGAGCTAGTGGTTGATTTAGGAGAAAGTCATCAGTTTTGGTTTACATTTTAATTGTTGTAATAATTGCAGATACTCCCTTAGTCCAAAATGGATGGAAAACGTGGAAATCGAAAAATAAACAATTAAAGGTACTGATTACCATCCAGAATATAAATGGTAATGGTGAACAAAGTTATCTAAACACAAATTGAAGGCCCTTTACATGCCCTTTACCTTTGCAAGGAATACACCTGAGAAATAATTCCTCCCTTTCTAGCTTAGTAGGACATTTTGCATACCAACTGGGATCCCATCACATCCTACTTAATGAAGATGATGGAATCTGCTATCGAGTTCAACAGATGAGCTATAGTCACTTATTGTGGGTCGCAAGATGAGACCTAGGGCCAATTTTGGACCTACAGTCCTGTCCACAAGTGCCTCTGGTAAAGACAATTGTTAATGAATGTGTTCCGCTTTTAGCTTTATGCCTCAGACCTCTTTCTTTGTCTGCAGCAATTCATGAACTCTCAAAATCTTTTCATCCCATGTGGCACAGCTGCGGACTTTGGATCCTGTCATCGGCAAAAGCTCCCAGGTGTTCAGGTTAACGTTGTAAGACTGAAGGTTCAGTTTGGCAAATTGTGTGACTTTTTCTTGGTTTCCCCTAAAACAAGTTCCAATCCACAACACAGAAAGGTGGTTTGGTGGTTGTGACACACATGCTAGGAACCCCTGTCCTATTTAGTTCCTATTTGAACAGACTGCAATCGATGTTGGCACTTTAAGGTGGTGTTCAAAATAACCTAAATGTTGGTGTAGCCCTGTAGGGCCCTGGGAAGGGCTCCTCTCACTCTGGGTCAGTGGGCAGCCTCTCCGCCCCACTTATACACTGCTCAGTCTCTTTTGGGGAATCAGCTGTAGGCTTTCAGACTTAGGATTGTTGATGGCCATGAAAGCAGGCTCAAGCCCGGGTTCAGGGCAGGGCAGCACTCAAACAGCTCTCAGGCCTGGGCCCCGATTCAGGGTGGGGTGACACACAAACAGCTCTCAGGCCCGGGCCCCGATTCAGGGTGGGGTGACACACAAACAGCTCTCAGGCCCGGGCCCCGATTCAGGGTGGGGTGACACACAAACAGCTCTCAGGCCCAGGCCCCAGTTCAGGATGGGGCAGCACTCAAATAGACAAGCAGTGTTTAGATAACAGTCACTAGGCCCAAATTGCAGCAGTCACAGTCGGATCCCCTTGCTCAGGCAAGGGTCCAAAAAAATGCAGGCTCTTGTTTGGGAACACCCAAGGGGGGAGGCTGCCACCGAGGGGTGGAGTGGCAGGGGGGACACGGGCCAATCAATCCACTGTGTCCCAGCCCAGGGCCCTAACAGCAGCACAGCAGTCTGCTGCTGGGTCAGCAGGGATCCCCACTGGAACATGCTGACCCCAGCTCGAGCACAGCCACACTGTGGTCAGCTATTCCTAGGCTGCTTTCTTTCCCTCCCTGCCCGGCACGTACCTGGCTCCAATGCAGGTCCTCGGGGCTTCACACAGTTGGAACCTCCAGCCAGGTAGGCAGTCGTTCCAGACCATAGTCTAGCTGTGAGCCTGGTGGTCCAGGCCAGTCCTTGACTTCCCTCAGGCTCACCTCCCCACTTGGAAGCGCAGGGAAAGCTTCTGCCTCCTTTGGTGGCTGGGGCCTGACTGGTCTCCCAGGCTGGGCTTTTATCTTCCTAGCCCTGCCTCCTGGCTTCTGATCAGGTGGGGTCCTAGGGTCCGGCGCTGCCCACCAGGGCTCTGGGAGGGACTCCTCCCCCTGTGGGTCAGTGGCCACTCTGCCCCACTCTAGCTGGACAGTAGTTATCTCATGCAAGATCACACAAAAGCTATTCATTTTGCCAGCTAACAAACTTAGTCCATCTCATTCAACAGAACCCTTGTGTGTGGATTCAGCCATCACAATTTTGCTCTATGATATGTCCTCTGAAGTCAGGTCATATGTGTGGTTATTAGCAATATTAAAGAAACTTAAATAAAATATCTGATTTTCCTCCACCTTTTAAATCAAGGATTGTACATTGTTCATTCAATAGGCAGCTCTTCAGTTTTTCAGTGAGGAACATGTGCACAGTTCTTTCTTCTAATGCATGTAGGAACAATGCATCTGTGATGAGCATCCTGCCACAGCCTCCCTTAGAGGACCTCTGATCTGATCTTTGATGGAGAGCAGTAATATGAGATTATGATATCTTTTAGTTACATGAAATGAACATACAACTTCCCCCATCACATGCACACATTCCTTCCACATGTGTCTAGTCTGCTTGGGTGGAGGCTTGACTTTGGAGGTTTCTGGTGGTAAATAGCTGGAGAGTATTCTGCACTATCCCTGTCAAAAGGGATAGATGTTTCACCAGTAGTCAGCCAATTTCACGCTAAAATTAAAGTTGTCAGTCATCAGGTGGCCTGCTCAGTAGATAAGTGATATTGCAGGGTTTCTTTCACCCAGCGTTTTTCCACTGGTCAGGATTTGATGCAAAGTCCTTGCCAACACATAAAATGTCACAATTATTGCTAGCATTTTTATTCTCAAGGTTTGGGGGAATATTAAGCTCTGCTTCCCATTTGCTTTGGCCTAATGGATGTAAACAATCCAATTTTTCTTCAATCCCATCAAGAGCTCATCAATGGCTGCATATGGGTGCAATCAAGTAAGCATCATTTGCTAAATTCAAACTTCACTTCCTTCATTACCCTCAGTTCCTATTGGTACTTAAAGCTTTTCCAGAAAAGCTCCATGCTCATTTTTAAAAAAAATCTTAATTTAATGATCATTCAATCTGTTTTTCATTTTTGCAAATATCAGCTTGTATTGTTTGGGTCATCCTATACTTGCTCAGTTGGAGGCAAATGAACCCTCCTTCCCTTTCTGTGTGATGCAGGGTAAACAATAGTCATTCTGAGCTGCCCAATCATTATTTGGTCCTAATATTTCCTGCTCTTAAACAATGTTGAAGAACGTTTCTATTATATGGGACCACTTACATTTGTACCTCAATCCATTGTTATCGTCTCCCTATTTACTCCCTTCCCCTACACACATGCATACTGGAAGGGGAAACCATGGAGAAAGTCATGATGTGGGCTTGTGAAGGGGAGAAAATTCTGCATAGAATGTAACTTGCCCCTCTACTCCATGAAAACCACCTTTTCCCTCCTCTGCAAAATGGATCCTTGTTAAATGATAAAGCTGGACTCTGCCACCACTGGGGAAGGAGCATAAGAACATAAGAACGGCCGTACTGGGTCAGACCAAAGGTCCATCTAGCCCAGTATCCTGTCTACCGACAGTGGCCAGCACCAGGTGCCCCAGAGAGGGTGGACCGAAGACAATGATCAAGTGATTTGTCTCCTGCCATCCCTCTCCAGCCTCTGACAAACAGAGGCCAAGAACACCATTTTATCCCCTGGCTAATAGCCTTTTATGGACCTAACCTCCATGAAATTATCTAGCTTCTCTTTAAACTCTATTATAGTCCTAGCCTTCACAGCCTCCTCTGGCAAGGAGCACTCTAGAATTACCACCGATCTGTGATTTTACAGGCCAGAGTTAACCTCCCTGCCTGAGCTCAGTGACTCTTGCCCATGAAGTCACAGTGTGACGCTGGGGAAATGAGTTTACGGCAGAATGCCCAGCTGTGTGCGAGGGTAAGGGCTGGAGGACAATGAAGAGGGAAATCCCACTGCACATCTGCACACACTCTACCTACACTATCGTGCATGTCCTCACCCACAGTCATTTCAGATTTGGGGATGATTTATACCTTCAAGTAAACCGCACTGCATGGGTATCTGCATGTCCCCACAGTATGCCAACATTTTTATGGATGACTTAGAACAACACTTCCTCAACTCTTGTCCCTAAGTGCTTCTCTTCTATTTGTGCTAGACTGGTGACATTTTCATCACCTGGACCAAGGGAAGGAGAGACTTGAAGAAGTCCACCAAACTTCAACAATACTCTCCCCATCATCAACCTCAGCCTGGACCAGTTCACACAAGAGATTCCCTTCCTGGACACTATAGTGCAAATAAGTGATGGCCACATGAACACTACCCTATAGAAGAAACCTACATATCTCCAGCTTTCATACAGAATACGTTACACAATCCATCTGAGCTCTGGTGCTCTGTAAACTTTTAACAGTAATAATTGCCTAATTATTTGCTCCATTGCAATAGTAAAGACTTTAACAATTTCACTCCCCACCCCCTTCCCTGCAGACAGATATACCCTCTCTACTGCAATATTTGACTTTCTTCTTAGAAAAAACTTTAAAAACAACTAATAGTTTGGTAGTATTTTAAAGACTAACAAAACATGTAGATGGTATCATGAGCTTTCATGGGCACAACCCACTTCTTCAGATGACTGGAGTGTTGGAAGTCCAGATCCAAGAATGAATAAGGGGATGGGAGAGGGAAGGAAAAAAAATTGAAGGGGAGGAAGAAAAAATGACAGAGAGTAGATAAGCTTCAGAGGGATAGCCAAGTGAGTCTGTAACAAGAAAAACTTAAAAAACAACAAACAGTCTAGTAGCACCTTAAAGACGGAATAGTTATAAGAGGCTGATGAGAACCATTCGTTAGCACTTGGAAAGTTCTTTCAAGCTCTGATCCTGGTATTTGTTCTTCAAATTCCTTGCGATATCCAGATTAAATCTTTTTCTGACTGTTTCTTCCCTCTCTGGATTCCTTCATATTGTTTCTCAGACCTTTGCAGCTACTTTTCTTCCCTAATGGGTGGGGTAGAAACTGCAATCACTCTGCTCTTTTTCTTCAGTGCCCCCTGGACTCTCTCCTGACTAATTCCCATGGCAGCCTATTCTAATCCTGAACGTAGACCTTTTAATCTCCTGTTTCTTCTTCAGTCCCCACACAGACCTAATGTACAGTTTAGACTTCATCATTCATTCACAACTGTGAGTGTTGGTTGTGCTAGATTTTTGTCCTGTTCCTGGCAATCTCCTTTTGTTCATTGCATGTTTTGAATGGTACTGTATTGGCTTTTGTATCTAGCTCTGGGCATCTGCATTTAGGGATTTATCCATTATCCTCTGTTATGTGGACATACCTTGAGTTATATCTACTGAGTCCATAAAGCCATTCCTGCATGTTAGTGGATAGAAGTAAACGGGAAATGATGGTCCCTCCCAACTGAAGCAACACGTCCCACACTTGAAAGGTCATTTCTAGGAATAGTCTGTCTGAGAGGAAGTGTATTGGAAGTATTAGGAAAGACATCAAGTGGAAATGATGCTTTCATCAGCGGTACAAATTCATTCATGCCTCCAAAAATAGATACCCACCTTTATTTTAGGAAGGGAGGAGTAAATATAAGATCTCCAAGTTCACCTTAATTGAATTTCCTACGCCAGTAAGCTCAGCACCACATCAATGCACAAAGTGATTTTGCTTAGAGGAGCTTACTCATTTTCATTCCGTGCTAAGGGCCTGATTCAGCAAAGCATGTAAGCACATGCTTAAGCCTAAGCCTGTTCAGCAAAGCACTTAAACATATGCTTGAGTCTCTGTCAATTTTTGGTCCTCATGGCTCCTATCACCACAGTATCTGAGCACTGCACAACCTTTAATATATGGAGCCTCACAACACCCAGTGAGATAGGGTCAGATTATTGCTCCATTTTGCAGAGAGGGAATATTATCACAGAGGAAATGTCGAGTTCAAATATGCAACTTCAGCTACGTTAATTGCGTAGCTGAAGTCGAAGTAGCTTAGCTTGACTTTTGGCACTATCCACACTGCAGGAAGCAGGGCTGGCGCGAGCCCTTTTGGTGCCCCGGGCTGCCATCGGTTGGCACCCCAAGCAGCTGCCCGGCTCACCCAGGCCTCAGTCTGGCCCTGGCAGGAAGTCAAAGTGAGAATACTGTCTTTTTTACTCCCTTACTCCCCCTGGAAGCAGGACTACCAGCATTGATTGGAGTTCCCCTCTCCATTCAAATTAGCTGTTTTAAGTCATTCTGCCACTCTACTCTGCACTAGTTAGGCCTCAGCTGGAGTATTGTGTCCAGTTCTGGGCGCCACATTTCAAGAAAGATGTGGAGAAATTGGAAAGGGTACAGAGAAGAGCGACAAGAATGATTAAAGGTTTAGAGAACATGACCTATGAATCCAGGCTTCATGAACTGGGCTTGTTTAGTTTGGAAAAAAGAAGATTAAGGGGGGACATGATAGCGGTTTTCAAATATCTAAAAGGGTATCACAAGGAGGAAGGCGAAAATTTGTTCCTCTTGGTTTCTGAGGACAGGACAAGGAGTAATGGGCTTAAAGTGCAGCAGGGGAGGTTTAGATTGGACATTAGGAAAAAATTCCTAACTGTCAGGGTGGTCAAATATTGGAATAAATTGCCAAGGGAGGTGGTGGAATCTCCCTCTCTGGAGATATTTAAGAACAGGTTAGATAGACATCTGTCAGGGATGGTGTAGACGGAGCGTGGTCCTGCCTTGAGGGCGGGGGGCTGGACTCGATGACCTCTTGAGGTCCCTTCCAGTCCTATGATTCTATGATTCTATGATCTAGACCTGCTAATTCGAACCCTGGAAGATTGACAGCAGCAGCTTCAATCATTCTCTGTAGTGTAGACATAGAGAAACTAAGGCTACATTTACACTTAGAGCTAGGAGGAGGGGTAAGTCCCAACTCAACTAGACATACTCACATTAGCACACTAAAAATAGCAGGACTAGCCACCTTAGATAACGTACTCATAGACCAGGAAGGTTTGAACTCAGGATTGGTAGCCAATGCTGTTATTTTCTACATTATTGTTTTCAAGTGCACTGGTTGGGTAAACATTAATACACATATAACGACTCAAGGTGCAGATTACTCACGCTACTCCAAATGTAGACATAACCTCTGTGACTGATCCAAGGTGATACAAGATGTTTATGGAACAGCAGGAACCAAACACTGGTCTTCTTCAGTCTAAGATGGTACACTAAATCATCCCCTAGACCAGTGGTCCCCAACCATTTGGGGTTGCCGGGCGCCAGGGGGCGTGGCCGTTCGCCCGCCGGGCGCCCGGGGGGGCAGGGCCCCCCCATAGCCGCATTCCGGGGCCGGCGCTCTCCCCCCCCCAAGCGCCGCGTGCCCGGGGCCGGCGCTCTCTCCCCCAAGCGCCGCAAGCCCAGGGCCGGCGCTAGCGCTTTCTCCCCCCCCCCATGTGCCACGGGGGGTGAATCCGCGGCGCCCCCGGGGCCGGCGCTCACAGTGCGCCACGTGCCCGGGGCCAGCTCCGGCACCGCGCATGTGCCACGTGCCCGGGGCCAGGCCAGCCCTGAGCACTTGGCGGGCGCCAAGAAATGCCCCCGCGGGCGCCATGGCGCCCGCGGGCACCGTGTTGGGGACCACGGCCCTAGACCACACACCCAACCAGCTAGACTGAGTGAAAACTACCTTGACTGATAAAAGCCAAATCTAAAAATGTCTCTAAAAATCTTACTTGCAGATCATCTTACAGGGGACCATACGTTAGTATCACATTGTGCCTCTAACATGTTGTAACAGATCTTGACTGTGTAGATGGGACCAAACTGTAGATAAAAGCATATTATAGAATTATGTTATAGTCCTGTAAAAAATATGCCAAATTCATCCCAGATTTAACTCTGCTAAAGTCCATGATTATAACACATTTTGATTGTTATATTATGGTTCCAGTTCTTTTTGTGTGCCTGTAACACTTCACCATTACAATGTCTTGTCTCTTAAATGTTCAAACTTCCCACTCAGCCAGAGTATTGTAAAAGAGTAATTGAATGTGATGGACATTAGTATAATCTATTAATCAAAGTGTATGGGATTTTTTTTCAGTAAAGCTCTTCTCCTAGCTTTTATAATATTGGACAAGCTAGCTATGTCCATAGTAGCAAAAAACAAAGCAAAGCTCATTCTCTTGATCTTCCTTAATTCCTTCCTTCTAATCATTTATTGTCTATTTGTTTTACTGTGCTTTAGTTACACACCTAAATATACAGAGCTTCTTCTATGAAAATATCTATTCTTGATAGATTGTCAGGTTTTAATACAGTACAGAGCAAAATAGAGAACTATCTATCTTGCTGTTAATGTTAAATTACACCAACAGAATAAAATAGGACGTTCTTGCAATTCCTCATTTTAGGATAGTGCTGGGGGGCGGGGAGAGTGTAAGAGAGGAAAATGTTATAAATAGGATTGGAAATGGGTGACACAATGGAAAGTTCTTAGGAATAGACTATGTAGAACAGTCTGTGATCTTAACAAAACAGAAGTTGGAGGCTTTTAGGTATATTGTAAATGGGGAAACATCTGATGTGCTCATAATGAGCTACAAGACGTGGCTATAATTAATGCCAAATTAATGGCATGCCTGCACCACTGTCTTATGCAGCCTTCTCATGCTGTGGGTCCAGACTCATTGGATACACAGGAATAAAGCCTGTGTTACTTCCCCCAAAACTGAGCCGGTATGAGAGCTAGCAATGTGAAAAAAGCAAGGGGCAATAAATTGCTTGAGCCTAGTGAAAATAATAGATAAATGATCACACATCAAGATAGGCCAAAATTAAAATTCCAAGAGTGGATTCCTCTAAGCTCAAGGAAAGTTTGATCCAAATCAAGACTGGATCTTGCTGTCACTCTAGCCATGCATGGTATTGCCCATTTATTCCAATGAGCAATCGTGACCTCTACCCTGGGGTTTCACTGTGCTCAGTGAAGGAGAGACTAGACAAGGTGATGACTTGTTTGCACAGAGAAAACACTAAGTTAACAATTAACAAGCAGATCTGAATTTTTGTTTTAAGAACAGAATTAGCTGTAACTGTTCTCCCGAGTGATGAGAATGTTTATGAGCAATTTGTATGACCCATACACAGGGGAGCTGACGGCCTTGCTGGGCCCTTGCGCAAGGAGGAAGGGTGGCAGCTCCATGCTCCCAGAAGGAGTGGGGCCTTAGGCAGAAAGAGCAGGATTCAAGCAACCAGCCCTCAATGCCACCCAGAACACAGCACGCCACCCCCCAGCCCTTGGTGCTGTCCCTACCCCCAGCCCTCACTGCACAGCACTCCAATGGAAAAAGGGCCAAGGACTCAACACAGCCTAACACATTAGAAATGGGATGGTGAGTCATCTTATCAGTGTCATGGGTAACTTAAAAACGCCAGAGGCTGTGACTAATGAATGTTGCCTTGTTTTGGAAAGGTTGCAATTATTTCCTGAATGCACTGTGTACAAGGTGAATCTCTCTCAGGAGCCTGATTTCGGTTGGACTTGCTGCAGAGAGCTACAGAAAGAAACAGGGGCTGCAGGACCCCAAATGCCCAGTCTCAGAGTTGCTGAGTCCTGCCCTGTGGAAAAAGTTGGGTCCTGGGTGTCCAGCATGTTAAAGGGGTTTCTCCCAAGGAGCCTGTTTACAGGCCATGGCCTATCAGACACCCTCTGAATCCATGACAGATTGTAGTGAGTTGTGATTCAGACCTGCGGGTTCCTTAGTGATTAGAGGTGGTGTAACGTCATTATTCCAAAATGGTACCGGGTTTTAATGGACTCCCTTTCCTTGTCAAACAAGGCAGGCAAAAATCCCACTGATTTTGTCAAAATTTGTCAGGAGCAAGGTGACCCACGAGCCACTTGCTAGACTGGTAACAGATAAAAAATGGCCACCTGGGCTTTTATACTCCACAAACAGTGTAACCCTAGGAGTGGTCAGCTTGTTAAGGCTCTGACCCGGGTCTGGGTGTTTGGAGTTAGACCTGGGACCTCCACTCCTGCACCCAGTTCACCCACTTCAAAGATGCAGACAAGAATTTTTATTTCACCCAATGGGTCCTGATTGGCTACTACCTCCTCCCTGTCCTTCTAGCCTCTGGAGGACCAGGTCTTGTTAGTTCCACCTATATCACAACTGCCTGAGTGGCTTCTCTAGGCAATGTTCAGAGGTCTGAAGTCACCACCCTTCTTTCTCAGATGACATGTTTCCTTGGGAGGTGGGAATCAGAGCAGTGATGACTCCAGCAGGGGGCAGAAGGCCCCATACTCTCTGCAATAGACGTTAGTAGAGTAGACCATGTTAGAAATCCACAATCAGAAATCCTTATTAGATCCTAGTGATTTTCTTACAGTTTGGTTAACACTGATTTTTTTTAATTGTAAGTTCGTGGCATTGGTAGTGAAGTACTACTGTATGATCCCCAACTATCTGTTTCTCAGTTTTCTAGTAATATCAGATGTGAATTATGTTCATAACTAACACGTGCCAAGTGGGCATTATAAGGAATTCCCTGCTCAGTGGGAGAGGCCGGGGCTGACTCCATGCTCCTGGAAAGGCGGAGCCTCAGACAGAAGGGGCAGGTCCAGAGGCAGTCAACCCTCAGTACCGCCTGTAGTGTACCAGCCAACTTCCCCCTCCCCACAGCCCTTACAGCCTCCTGGAGCGCACCGCGCAGTGATCCGGTGGCAACTTAAAGGTCCCAGGGCTCCAAGTGCCTCTGCTGCAGTTGATTCCTTTGCCCCCACCCTTGTTGCTGGGTTTGCTCCAGCTTACCTGGTCAGTTCCTCATATATGGCAATACCAAATGAGCACCTTTTTCTGTACCATGATCAACTGGTGCTGTCCTCCTTATAGATATATCTAGCTGGCACTCTTTGGTTTCACTTCCTAAGAAAGTTAAATGTGTTTCACAATGAATTGCAATGAGACTACTCAGTCATTTTAATTAGCTCTAACTTCCAACGCATAGGTTTCCAACAAAAGCACTCAGGAGTATATGATTAACAGAAATGTAACAAATGAAGCCCTGAGCTGTTTATAATCAGGACATGTGAGCATTCTTAAATAGGAAGTTAAATGCGGAAAATGTCTGTTTGAATAAACACACTGAAATTCCGGTTACATTCTGTACAACTCCTTCATTCTGAGCAGGAACAGTGGAAAAATCAGTTGGAAAAGGGAACTAATCAAGCAGGATGCTGTTCAAATTAATGGCGGGTGAAAATGATCCCTTTGCAAAGGACCAGTAGAGGCCTGTATACCATCTAAGTGCCATTTTGTGCATTTAAGTGAGATTTAAATGCTGCATAGATCATGTGCTGGCCCTCTATACTAGGGCACATTTCACATTTAAATATTCTCAAAGAAATATTTCTAAATGCATTTCTGATCTTAGAGTCAAACAGATTTTTATAAGGTTCAGAGGAGAGACCAGGACAATCTCCATAGGAGGCACCAGCTAATAATGCCAGATAAATGAAGGCTTAGACATTGATCATGCTTTGTCTCTTTTGCTGTTTCTTAAAAATCTCTGTTAGATGCATTTGCTGTTTGAAATGTTAATTAGGGTTTTGTTCAGTTTTTATCAATTTATCTTGAAAATATTTTTGAAGAGGTAAGAAACCTTTATGCCAATATATTCATGCACGAAAGCCAGACATTTTAGACAATCTCTACCCCCATATTTGGGGCCAGATTTTTGAAAACACTCCACATGATGCACAGTGAGCTTTTTGGAAAATATGACCCCAACTGTGACAATAGAAACTGCTAGATGGTGAATACTTTTGGAAATTTGGGTGCTTATTTAGGAGCCTAAATGGGAATTGTGCTCTCTTGAAAACCTGGCATCAAGTTAGGGTGCAGAGAGGTTTCAAAAATCTAGCACCAAGGACTTTAGTTTCAGCCGTACTGAGCAAAGCCCCACTGCAGTTGCAGCTAATGGGAACTGTAGCTGCTCAGCTGTTCTGAAAATCAAGCCCTAGAATTATACTGCATGGTTTGGCCATTTTCCCCATGAAATACTCTGCTTTTTCTCCTGCTGCCCTCTTCCTTTTCACAGTCTCATTGCCTGTGTCTTTCAGTCTGTCTCCATTGCTCCAGCCTTCCTTATTAAAATCCTCCTTTTTTTTAAATGCTGTCCACCACACTGGTGTTCTCAACCCATGGTGTTCAAGTGGATCCTTGAGGGTACCTCATCTCTGCTTTAAATCCAGTTGGGATAAGTCCCATGCACTGGTTTCAATACTGTGGACAGAAGAGGATGGAAAACAATTTTGGATGGTTTCTAGTTTAAATGTATACACTTTTTTTCCACCAACAGAATTTGGGCTCCCTGGGGCAAATTCTCTGCCTCTTTTCACTCTCTTTCTGTTACCCGGGCTATGTCTACACTGCGCAGAGTTTTGGAAAAAGATACGCAAATTGCGAACTGCAATTTGCATACCTTTTTCCACTTCTTTTTTTGGAAGAGGCTTTTCTGACATTTGGCCCATCTATATGGGGCCAAATGTTGGAAAAACCTCCTCTTTCAGAAGATCCCTTATTCCTCATAAAATGAGGACTACAGGGATGCCGAAAGAACACACCCACTTTTACGGAAACTGTCCGAAAAAGCAGACACGTTCCCTGGACGTGGCAGAGTTTTTCTGGGATACCTCTGCTATGCCAGAAAAACTCTGCAGTCTAGACATAGCCCCAGATGGTACAAAAGGAGGCTATTTTTTGGGTATTCCCTTGATGAGAATGATTCTACAGCACTCAGAGAGTGCATCTATACTGTACCCTTACTTCGAAATAAGCTATGTAATTTGCATTATGCAAATTTCAAGGCAATTTTGAAATAGCTTAATTTGAAACTGCATAGCAAAACAGGATGCCTTCCTGGGAGGTAGATCTCAGGCTATGTCTACAATATACTGTTCTTCCGGAAAAAGCTAAACAAATTGCAAACCACAATTTGCGTAGCTTTTTTAGCTTCTTTTTTTGGAAGAGGCTTTTCCAACATTTGGCCCATGTACACTGGACCAAATGTCAGGAAAAAAAAACTTTTTTGGAACATTCCTTCTTCCTCATAAAACGAGATTTACAGGGATGCCAAAAAAGCGCATCTGCTCCTCTGAGAATTGCTTTGGAAGAGCAGACATGCTCCCTGGACACAGCAGAGTTTTTCCGAGATACCTAGCCTCCGGTATCCTGGAAAAACTCTGTAGTGTAGACATAGCCTCAGTGAATTTGTGACATATTTGTGTAATAAGCTTTGAGTTCAGCAGTACTTAAGCATGTGCTTATCTGTTTCAGTGAATAGTAATGGATTGAAGCACATTTTTTAGGGATTTGCAGAATCAGGGGCTAAATCCTAAGCAAGCAGATAGGTTCAGTATTGCCAGCTCTTGTGATTTTACAGTTTTTCTTCAAACTTCCAGGAATTGAGATGAGGATTTTTTATTTTTTATTGGTAAATGAAATTTCTAGTCATCATAATTTTAGAGAAAAGTCTCAAAATGTGACCTCAGTGCATTTGAAAGATTCAGAAACCAAAAGTCTAATGGGGGAAAAAAAACCAAAACCAAAATTAATGTTTAAAATTCTCATGTTTTTTAGGGGGATTGACTCAAGATTTTGAACAGTGGGTATTGGCAATACTTTAGGTTAAACAGACTGGCTGGCAGAACAATTCTCACATGAAGTAAAACGTTTTGTAACTTGATATATATTCATTGTTTTAATGACTGACAACAAGCAATAAAGTGCTTATCCCGTAGGTTTCAGAAGACAACAGCACTTCTCTGCTTCAGGTTCCTACTAGCTCCTGTCATGGTTCCCTGTTCATAACAGTAAAGGAAGCTGAGTCACACCCTTGCTGGAAAAGGAGTTTCACATCATTATTGAAAACCAGCGCTTGCCTTGTAGCTGGATTGCCATGTGGTTTAACGTTTAATGCACAGCTCCCCAAGCTAAACTCAAGATCTCTATTCCTCTCTGCTCTTCCAGGACAATGAACTTGAAACATTATGCTTGCTTCCTCTCCCTCCACCCCCTGCCCTTTCTTACACAGAATCATGATCTGGAGAGTCAGCATTAGAAAAGGATGACTCATAGGTGCTGCTTATGATTAGTACAACCCATACTGGAGAGAGCTATGAGCATGCAGACTTGCACAGGGAAGAGGGCAGAAGGCCTCTTTTCTTGTGCGCATACAGTCAGGGAGGAAAGCAGAGTTGACAGCTAGCACTGTGAGGGAATTCAAAAACTGGAGGGGAGGAGGGAAGAGTAGCCCAGGTGGAGCTTGAGGCAGAAGAGACAGAGCCATGGGTATGGGGAAAATCCCATCACACAGGATCATCCAACATCCCCATGCAGATGTGCCTGTGAGATGCTGGCTGTGTCTCCCTGGAACTCTCCAACCTGTCAGCAAGTGAACAGCCCACTGGGAAAGGAATAAGCTGATTCTGCTGACTCACTGAGGCAGACGATTTGCTCTCAGAGCAAGACAAGCTGGTTATTCTGGGAGAGATGATACAGCGTGAGGGCTAAGCAGTGCTGATGGAGCTGTAGGAGAAACCAAGGTGAAGGAAGGGGATTAAGCTGAACTATGTCATCTTATTAATTTATTCACAAAAATCATCCCTGGAAAGGCGATGAGTTTTTGTGTGTGGAAACCAGAAGAACATTTTAGAAACAGCTTTTGCTCACAGTGCTTTGGAGACTGCAGGCAAAGTTGTTGCTGCTCAGCTTCCAGCTCTGGTAGCAGCCCTCAATACAGAGCGGCAGCTGTCGTGTAAATGGGCACAGTATTGACAGCCACCGGTTGGTCCTTTCTGCTGCCATTCTGCTCAGACATGAAAGCACATATGCCCTTGTGGCAAGTGGAATGTAGATTTCTGGGGCAAGGGTTGGAAAACAAGAATCCCAGTTTGTGAAAAATGTCACAGTCTCAGAATTGAGTTTTATCCTGCACTTGGGGAAAAAAAATTCTGGAAAGTTTCGCAGAAAAGTCAGAGAGAGAGAGTGAGAGAAAGAAACAGAGAGCCTAGACTAGCCAACAGCCTGGTGATTTGGGACTCACCTGGGCTGTAGGAAGAGAGGGAAAGGTTGAAATTCCCTCAGTGAACCAAAGGGCATCATCCTGGACCTGCCAGACAAAGGCTTTCTCAAAGCTATTTTGATGATTCTACTTTCCAGCAAAAACATTTTGTCCAAAAATCCTGCCCTCATCTATCTGGAGCTCAGTTCTCCCCTCTTGGGATCGTGGTCCCTTGCATTGCTGTCAAAAGGGTTAGCCATATCCCAAGAAAGGAAGAGATAGATCTGAGACCATGGCCATTAGAAAGAAGGAGAGAAGACGCCATCAGGAGAAGGAAAGAAATGTTTATGGTCCATAGGAAAATAATACTATTCAAAATTAATTTTAAAAAAGGGAACAAATCAGAGAACTAAATAACAATGGAGGGAGAGCAAAAAAAAAAAAAGTCAGGAGCTTCTGTTGTGTAGGGTCAACTTGAAAAGCAACTATCCCCACAGTCTCTCCTATGTCCTATAATAGATACTGAAATTCTGCAGTCCACATTTTAAGCTGTCAGCTGAAGGAGCTTTCACTTCAGATTCATTACTGCCTAAGTGAGATAGTGGAAAGCTATGAAGCAAAAAGCAATGCCACTCATCCTGCCACCTCATATTTCAGCTTTGTGAACTGCAGAGGAGCGGTGCAATGAGAGGAGAGGAATAGAAAATGGGGTTGCCTAGCCGTTATCATTGAGTCTCTGATTAACCCATTTCAAAGACCTGACTGTTCAGCTAGCTAATGAAAGAGGTCACAGCCTGTATTGCTCCGCATGTTGCTGGGTTCAGCAATTTCACTATCTCAGATTGTGCTCCAGTGTAAAATCCTGTTACTTTAAAACAAAATGCCATTTGCTACAGTACAGTGTTTAAGAGGCTTTTCTGTGGCTAGCCTGGGATTGGGAGCTGGCTGTATAATAAGGGAACGACATTCTGCATGGACTCAATATAGCATAAGGCTGGCAAATGTCTTGATTTTGTTGGAGCAGGATGTTTTTGCCTAAGTGGGTTTTGGTTTTGTTTTGTTTTGGGGGGGGGGGGGGCGTGGTGTCTGGAACAATAGTGTTTTTCTTGCAGTTATATGAGTGATGAAATTTGTTTTGGTCAAGTTAAAAAAAAACAGTGCCAAGAATACAAGCCTCCCTGAGGCAGCTCTATAAACAGGTTGGTTATATGTTGACCGGAACAAGAGGAATGATTCACTTCAGTGTGGGAGGAAGAATGTCCCTCTGATTAGAGCCAGAGCCTGGAACGTGGGAGGCTGAGGTTTAAATATCCTACTCTGCCTCACATTTTCTGTGTGACCTTGGACAGGTCACTTTCTGTCTTTGTGACTCACTTCTCCATCTGGCTTACTGTTTTTGGAAATTTCAGCCAAATGACTCAGCATTTTCCAAGAACGAGGCTAAGGAAGAATATGGCTTTGCTTATTTGTTTATTTATTTATTTGGTTTTGCTCCTGTTAAAAAAAAAATCTGGTGACCTTTTCTTTGAAAGGGCCTTGAAATTTGGCGATGAGGCGGGTTTTTGTGCCAGTGCCTTTTTCCCATTCCTGCGACAATCTGCCTGAGTTATAAACCTTTGAAAAATCAAAGGTGCACATCTCAGTAGGCTCTTCAGATTTTTAGCAACTAAATTCCCTGAAGATTCTATCTGGCATGTGCACTGAGCGTGCTCCAGCGCATGTTAGATGGAAAGCAGGACCGTTCAGAGGGGACCATAAGACCAGGGGCACCCACCTCTCAGAGGCCATCGGGTGAGGACTGGGGCTCCCCCTCACCGATGACCCTACTATACCCATTTCCCAAGCTCCACCCTAGTCCATCCCTGCCCCTTCGCAATGTAGCCCAGAGGATTATGGGGGGCTTGGTGTGGCAGCAGCAGTGGGGGGAGCCAGAATGGCTCAGCAGCCTGCTTCTCCCCACCTCACCTGCACACAGAGAGGTGAGGTGCAGTGGACCAGGAAGGTGATAGGGTGGAGCTGGGCAGAGCAGGTTGCTAGGCAACTCTGGCTCCCACCACTGCAGTGAATTGGGAACGCAACTCCTGCTGTGCCAGTCCTCTGTCCCCAGGTAATGCTACAGTTCCCAGCCATAGGATAGTTGGGGAGGCCACTGCGGGTCCCCCAAAAGCATGGGGTCTGATTGTAATTCGCATGGGACAAAATGTTGGTCCTGGAGGGGAAATAGTATATGCTCTTGTAATTAATGACTGCATCCCAAAGAGGCTGAATTAAAGTTACGCAGACAACCTTGAATCTGGCTGTTCCTGACATGTGAGCGTTTAACTTTGCAAACTTAATGATGTTCTTTTAACGTCATTTTTGTGTGTGTCCTACGCTAACCCCAGGTCGTGATCTTTAATTAATGCTGAAACTCAAATGAACTTCTTTAGGAGCAGGATCATACTTTTCATATTGTATACTTAACACTTCTCAAAGGTGCCTGGCCCCAACTTTCATTCTGTGCACACATAAGTGACTCCAGACATATGATCTTTAGAACTATAATATCTATGGGTGTGTCTAGACTGCTGCTGCGTTCTTTTGAAAGTAAATTGAAAGACCGCGGGGGGTTTTTTGACCACGGAAAACCTTGTTATATGAGGAATAATGCCTTTTTTTCAAAAGTGCTCTTTCGGAAAAATGGCCCTGTGTAATGCAAACTGTGCTTTTTCGAAAGAGAGCATCCAGACTGCCTGGGTGCTCTCTTTCGAAAAAGCGGCTTGCTTTTTTGAAAGTACTGGTTGTAGTCTAGATGCTCTTTTTTAAAAGAGGTTTTCAGTCTAGACGTAGCCTATGTGCGTGTGATAATTGATATTATAAGTATTAGTCTTATTAACTGAGTCACCCGTTGTGTTCTAATGAGGAGACAGGTCTGTTTATGCACAGTTCACTCAGGAATATAGAAGTCACTAACCCAGTGCTGTTACTGAAGTTTTGCTCTGGGCAATTGCTACATACCTCAACGGGTAGCATGAAGGGATCTTAATGTGTTTCACCAAAAAACACCATGAGTCCGTTTCTCTATTTGGACAGATACTGTGGGCCCAGAGACAGGATGTGTGGGGGGGACACCTGGCTCCATACGCCTGGAAGGGATGGAACCTTGGGTGGCAGGGGCAGGCATGAGGGCAGTCAGCTCTTAGTGGCCCCCAAGGCACAGCACTGGGCCCTCCCCTTCAGCCCTCAGATCCTCGCAGAGTGGCACTTTGGCAGCATTTCAAAGAGGCACAGAGCTCTCAGCTGCTGCTACTGCTGCTGTGGCGGTCAGAAGCTCTGGGTCCCTTTGAAATGCCCCTATGCAATCGTCCCACTTCGACAGGCCTGATTTGGAACTGTTAGATAGCGCAGCATATGGAAAGATCTACTTCTGAAATGGAATCTGACCACTATTATTTGCAGTAGAAACAAGAATGACATGCATCCAAAGGTGTTTTGCAAACATTCCTTAATACAATAATTCCCACGTTCTCCAGAGGATGATGCTGATAATAATACTAAATAGTAATACCACCTAGCTTTTATATAGCCTTTTTCATCAGTAGATCTCCAAGCACCTTCCAAAGCAGATCAACATCATAATCCCCATTTAACAGATGGGGAAACTGAGACACAGGGAGGCAAGGTGACTCACTCACATTCACTTAGAAGGCCATGGCAGACCTGTAAACTGACTGTATGTCTCCTGCACAGCCCAGAATTCTACTCATTAGGCCACACAAGTAAGTATCTGTTGAGAGTCCCATTTATATATAGGGAAATTAATGCAGAAAGTTTATAACTTGTCCACGGCTGCAGAGACAGCTAGTGTCTGAGTCAGGAATTAAACTCAAGATTCTTTCCCACCGCGCTTCTTTCTTTTTGCAAAACAATGAAAAGCACATAGTAATACATGCAGTATGCTGCATGCAGTGAAAGAATGATTTGGCATAAATAGCATTAAATATTTATATTTAAACAGTAATGTCCTAACATTGTTAGTCTAAGAAAAATACCCATTAGATAGGTTCCAATTATCACAGGCTGCATCTAGACTATGGAGTTTTATTGGGAAAAGGTACGCAAATGGCACTCTGCAATTTGTGTACCTTTTTCTGATTGTTTTTTCAGAAGAGGCTTTTCTAAAATTTGGCCTGTCTACACTGGGCCAAATTTTGGAAAAACCTCCTCTTTCAGATGGGCCCTTATTCCTCATGAAACAAGGAATACAGGGGCTTCCGAAAGCGTGCATCTGCTCTTCCACAAAAAATGTCAGAAGAGCAGAAGTGTTCCCTGGATGTGGCAGAGTTTTTCCAGTATTCCTTTGGTATCCCGGGAAAACTCCATAGTCTCTAGATGTAGCCACAGTGTATAACCCACTGCAGGAATTAGCAAACTGTCTTGCTACCCATTGAGAGAGGAATGAAGTCTAGACATAGCCTGTGAGAGCGCCCTCATGTTGCAATACGACATGGCCTCTGATCTAGTGGGATGTATGACACTTTTCCCCCTGCTGAAACAGGAAAAATAGAAATAGATTTTAGGCATAAGCAGAGTAGTTATAAATATTCTGATGAGCTGTGTTTTCAGGATTCTCAATGGGTGCCTACGTGATTTAGGAGCACAAGTCAGTGCTTGTGGGACTGCCTCTGGAGTATGACTCTGCAGTATGGCGCAAGAAGTTTGCAGTCCATGCCACTGTTTAACCAGCCCAAGTGTGTTTGTTATGCTACAGGTGGGTTGGCAGCATTCATTTTTTTCATGTTTTCCGTGCATAATACCAATGTTTATTAAAATGTATTTTCTATTTTTAGTTATCTCAAATTTATGCACAATTATGGGTTTTAAGCATTTTCTTATTTGTATCAATATAAATGTTCACGGTTGTGGGAAATAGGGGGGTGGCATCAGACAATAATTATTTCATAACAGTAGATGCTGAGATTAAAAAACATTTTATAACCTTTAAAATACCTGTCAAAATATACAGAATAAATATCCTTAAATTCTAAGGATGCGTCTACACAGCACTCTTACCTCGAAATAAGCTACTCAAATTGCTCTGTGCAAATTGCATAGCTTATTTCAATAGTATTTCCAAATAAGGTGCTATTCCAAAATATCCCTTATGCCTCGTGCAATGAGGTTTACAGGGACATCGGAGTAGCTAGTCTGTTATATTTCAATATAACAGGCTTGTTCTTCAGATGCAGAATAGCTATTTCAGGATACCGCTGTGTAGACATAGCCTAAGTTCTCAAGCAGCATTTTCATTATTTTGCCTACATGTACATTTTGGTGATCATGGATGGAAATATATTTTTCATGTGTGTATGTGTGAGTATGGTGAAATCAATGTTCATGGACATTTACAGATAAGAATCTAATCCTCACAATCCTAGTTATGTTGTAGTGGCTGACCCATAAGGAGTATAAAAACTTTACTATGTGAAATATAACTACAGTTTCATTAGGTTTGTCTTTGGATTAAGTGGAAGAGGTTGCATATTTGGAAGTTGTAAATTCTATCTTTAGGGCAGGCTGCTTGTGTGTTTCAGTTACCAGAGATGCCTGTGCATATGAACTATGATCAGGGGGTGGACAGTGTCTCCTGCCTAGTGGTTAGAGCTTACAGTGGCAGTGTATCCTAATGGATACGGTCCAGAGGCTGGCAATTCCACCTAGTGGATACAGTGCAGATTTGGGTAGTGGAACCTGTACTTTTCCACTCCATTAGGAGGCTGGTTTTGTTGCTCATCTGGGATCTGGTGTCATCCTCAAGTCAGCTTCCCTGGGCTGCTTTCTACCTTTGTCTGTATCCTATCTGGCCACCTCTTGTCCTGAGGGAAAGTTGCCTTCTGGGCTTTCAGATCTAATCTCAGTAGCTGGGTGCTAAGGCCGCTCTGCTCACTGGCTGGGTGCAGGCTCGGCTTTATTTGTTTCCTGGAAGTCCTAAGGCCCATCTTCCTCCCTGATTTTCCAGTCCCTGACTGAGCTTCCTGGCTGACTTTTAAATCCCACATCCAACGTGAGGAGGCTTAGCAAAGACGGAGTCACCTTATCTCAGAACTGCTCCTTATCTTCCTCCGGTCCAGTGAAAAAACTATAGACCCCGCAGCAACTAACAAATGCTTGCATCCACATTCAAAATACAGCAACAAATTTTTAGAGGGAAATGAAGCTTTCAAGAGACAAACAAAACAAAACAAAAACAAAAAGCTGAGATTAAAATAATGAGTGTAGATTTATTCATTCAGAGCTGTGTTTTATTGTTGGGAGAAAAAAAAATGAAGTGAAGCAAAAGTTCATATCTTAGGGAACAAAAAGGAGGAAGAAAAAAATAGCCCAGATAATATTAGACCAAAATGTTAAAAAAAGAGAGAGAGTGAGAAAGACCTAAACAAATTAAATTATACATCTAACAAGCAAAAACAGAATTTTACTTTCAGAAGAGATATAACCCAATTCTTCAAAGGAACAAAAAGCAGCAGTAATTAGTTTGAGCTTTTATCTCTTCAGGATTCCGAGTATCAGATAAATCTCCCATCTGAATGTCTAGAAATTTATTTTTTTCTCAAACAGCAACTATCCAAAAGTGTTATGTTATCTCTTAGAAGTTTTTAAATGCAGTTGCTTGACTGGTTGCCACTTCAGTCAGACTGCTTAGTTTGTGTTAGTTTTGAACTCTTGAATCTGTTGAAATGAAATCATGTCTGGGGCCAAACATCTGAACAGAACGACAATGAGAGCCAAATATTCAGGAAGTCAGCATTGGTCCTTTGGCTACCCCATTTTTTTGTAATCCATCTGTAAGATTTCATTGTTCTCCAGTGGTACGAACTGGGCATCAGGCAGGTCATGTAACGCCTTGTGGAGCATACCATACATAAAGACAATTTTCTTATGGGAGGGGATGTGACAGTAACATTGAGAATAAATATCTAAGCAAGAAAAACAAATCTCCCTTTTTTGTGTTGAGTAACATAAAGGGTAACAGGGCACTTCCCTATTCCGCAGGTGTTGCTGATACCTGGTCTGCAGCATGAGAATCATGAGCCAGTGAATTTTGATTTGCAGAGGAATTGAAATAAAGGCCAGAGTTCAATGTGCTTTGTCTAAGCCAGGTGTGAAGGAGAGTTGTCTGGGGAAAGCATTATTTACACTTATGGGAAATTATATGCCAGTGCCAAGCCACTTGTGGTTCAGCTTCATTTTGCCACTAACGAGTTTGTTTTATAACCTTTGCAAATGTGCTGTAAATCATTAATCCAAATAAGAGTCTCCATCCCACACAATACAGGAGATCTGTATGTTCTTTTACTGTGTGTCCGCGCATTCCAATCCTGCTCTCTTTAAAGTTTATAGCAAAACCCCAGAGATGTCAGTGAGAGAAAAATCAGGCCCTTTGTCATGGCAGGGTTTGCACTTGGCTTGTGTGTGTATGATTCCAGCCAGTGACAAGACAATTAAAAGATCACTGTAGCAGAGCGTGCTTTGTGCAGCTGCTCCTGCAGTGTGTCACTGTACATTTGGGATGAGAATACTAAGCAGGGGAGATGAACACTTAAGTTGTTTATTGGGTCTGCATTACTTTTCTTTTTTTTCTAATAACCACCATCCTCTGACATGCAGGTAGGGGTGGAAAAGTGCAGTCCAGAAAATGTGCCAGTTACTTGGGAAAACTGAGGCTCTCATCTTCTCATGTACTTCTGTGTATGGTTCTTTGGCCAGTAAATGTACAAGAAAGAGCATGAAAGAGACACACTGAGCAAGCCATAGGTGGCTTTAGCTGTTCCTCAATTATGAGCATGCTAATCAGTCTTCCTATGCAATTTGAAATTTCTCATCTTTTCGCTCTCTGCCATTAGCGACTCAAACAAAACCTGTTTTGACTCTTCGGAGTCTGTTTGGGTATGTCTACATTACCACTGTAGTTCGAAGTAGGATGGTTAATGTAGGCAACCGGAGTTGCAAATGAAGCCCGGGATTTGAATTTCCCGGGCTTCATTTGCATGTTGCCGGGCGCCGCAATTTTTAAATGTCCGCTAGTTTGGACTCCGTGCCTGCGGCTACATGCGGCACGAACTAGGTAGTTCGGATTAGGCTTCCTATTCCGAACTACTGGTACACCTCGTTCCACGAGGAGTACAGGTAGTTCGGAATAGGAAGCCTAATCTGAACTACCTAGTTCGTGCCGCGTGTAGCCGCGGGCACAGAGTCCGAACTAGCGGACATTTAAAAATGGCGGCGCCCGGCAACATGCAAATGAAGCCCGGGAAATTCAAATCCCGGGCTTCATTTGCAACTCCGGTTGCCTACATTAACCATCCTACTTCGAACTACGGTGGTAGTGTAGACATACCCTTTTAGACTTAATTATCATCAGTAATTTGTATTCTCTGTGACTTTTGCGACATCACTGTTTACACTTTTTCCAGCTTGTCTATGAAAATGTTAAAGATTCAAGGTGTCAGTGTGTGGTATTTCCTTTCATGGGCATACCTGATCTTTCTAGATCATCTCCCCAACATCCCAGGCCAATGCCCACTTTGACTTTGAGGATGTGAAGCCAATTATTATTATTTATTTATTTATTTATACCGCAGTCATGAGTCAGAACCCCATTATGTCAGGTGCTGGGCAAATACAGAACTAAAAGATGGTCCCTTCCCCTAAAGTCTTGCAACACAGAGATAAAGCAAGAGGCCACAGAGAGAAGGATGAGTGAGGAAGAAGCACTAAGAAACAATGAGATCATTTTTGTCAGCGTGATAGACAGCAGCCTCAGCACACCAGCTGCCTAATCATTGTCAAATACCATTATCCAAATACTCATTGCTAGATCCTTTTCCAAGTCAAAATATATAGCTCAAAATGCCAAGAGAAAACTTTGACCAAAACCAAAGAATTCGTCTCATGCAGTAGTTTTGGCTTCTCTATGAAGAAATACTAGAAAGGCACCAAAAGGTAACATATGGCTATCTTCTTTAGAAATGTAGGGCTTCCAGCACAGTTTGGATAACATTCAAACACTGAGTCTTGCCTATGTCCATGAAAACCAGGAAGTCAGTTTAAAATCTTATGCTCACAAAGGCCTATGGCATTTTTATTTTAAACGCAATTAGGACAACATGCTGTGGACAATGTAGAAGAAAACTGAGAAAATGCTGGAGCCTCCGTACATATTTGTTTGGGGAGTTTGAAGCAACCAGCTAATCAACTCTTTCCTCCAAGAAATATAACACTACAGGAAAGATTCCCAAAAAGCTTGCAACTGTTCGCATGAAATCAGTGGAACACCAATAATAATTATACTATTATTGTCTTTATATTTGTCAACATTAAACCAGAGGATCACATAGTACTTTACAAGATGGAAAAGATATACTCTAGCATAGCCACAAGTGATTTGGGTTAATACAGGTGAACTTCTAAGGCCTGTAGTGTGCAGGGTGTTAAATTGGATGATCATAACCAGTGAATCAGAGGGCTTTTACGATTAGGGAGTATGCCAAGTCTGGTCTCAAGTATCAGTGATTTTTTTAAAAAAGTGTGTCTGAGCTACTACAACACCCAATCTATTCATCATGCACGCCAAACTGTCACCACTTCTTGTCTAGTGACAGCATTTCAGTGCCTGGCACAAATGAAATGGACTCATCTAAAGCATTAAAATAGCCAAGGAAAACCTTAGCTGCGAGTTAAGATACTGGATATGTTCAGTTTTTGCTCATCCAAAGCTATTTTGAGTCTGTTCTTCAATTCAAAAGCAGAAATGCAAAAAATCTTGCAGAAAACAACAGCAATCCTGTTCTGGGTTATAGGCCCCTTCCAAACACAAGGGAGTCAAATTCAGCTATGCCTAAGCAGGTACCAGTGTTCCCCCTAAGATTTTCCAATCATGAGTTTTGGCGTTTGCACCAATATTGAGGTCATGTGCACTGGTTTGGATGTGTGCCACCATGGCACCCAATTTATTAACACACACACATTCCCGGCCACTAGAGCAGACCACCTTCCCTGCCCCATGTGGCATGACCCGTTTCCGGCTACCAGAGCAGACATGCCCCCTGGGCCATGTGACAGGTCTCGTTCCCATTCTTCACTGCTAGAACAGGCCCTGCCCCTCCCCACCACATGGCAGCCCTGGCCACCGGAGCAAGCCTCCCCCCGCCACGCAGCCACGGCAGGTCCTGGCTCCCTACCCATGTCATCTCAGCTGGCCCTGCCCGCTGGAGCAGCTACCTGCCTCATAAATGTGGCTGTGCAGCTCTCCAGAGGAGGTGGGTGGGGGAAGAACTTTTTGTACATGGCCGCGCAGGCATGCACTTTAGCAGGAACTATGGTGGTACTCCCTTGCAAACTGCAGTGGAAGACTTCCTCCAGGGCTGAATTTGGTCCTAGAAGTTCAGACATAGTTGAACATGAAACATCTGGATATTTATCCTAAGACAAATAAACTTCTGAGTCCTCTGTAGACTGCTCAGCACTCCTGAACAATGAGAGGCCTATAGTTGGTGATAGCTATCCACTGACCCTTTAGAACAGTGCTGCTTCTCTTTTGAGTTTCTATTGTTGTTGTATCATGCATAGAGTGCAGCATTTTTTACTGTGCTGGGGTGTTGGATTACACAAACTGACTGCTTCTGCTGCTTCCTTTCTCACCTCATTACTAGAAGCATTGCTTTTTTATTGTTTTGGTTTTGATGAAGCTACAATTTCCTGGCATGATTGAAAAATGAAACATTTAGTGCACCAGTGACTAATGCGTAATTGCAGGGTGGACTATTCTTGATCACTCTCAGCCCTTAAGAACATTTTTTAAGAACTTGCTTTATTACTACCTTGAGACTTAATATAGTTCTACAATCCTGACAGTCTAGAGAACAAGCATAAAAAAGATAACATAGACAGGAAGGATATTCTAATGCAGGGGTCAGCAACCTTTCAGAGGTGCAGTGCTGAGATTTGACTTATTCGCCTTTATGTACAGGTCTGAGTGCTGGTGATATGTTTTAAAGTCAATAATAGTCCCACTTACATCAGCTTCATTAATAAATAAAATAAGATGCAGATCTTACCTTCTAGTGCAGGGGTCAGCAACCTTTCAGAAGTGGCGTACCAAGATTTAATTTGATCATGGATCTGTGTGCGAGGGGGAGGAGAAGCAAGGGCAGACTGGGTACAGTGACCTTATTTTCTGAACCAACTGCAGCTAGGGAGAACGGTTTAATTTAAATTATGAAACAGATTAAGTGTTTTAACTTTCTCATGTTAGTTTATCAAACTTTATTTTAAATAAAGTAAAATATGATGTCCACGACAATAGGTTCCAATTTTTTCTTTATTTATGGCAGGGGTGGGCTTTTTTGGGTCGGGGGGGTCACTGACACACAAGTGAGAAACAAAAAAACTCCTCCAAAAAAACCCCACACTCACTGATGTGGCCCCAACTGAGCCACCTCACCTCTAGTGCCCCAGCCTTATGGGGTGAGGGGAAGGAAAGGGAGGTACTGAGGTTCAGGGCTTCCTACAGACCAGATTTACTTTTTGGGGGTTCCAGAGTTAGTGGATTTTATGGACCCCCTTAGGCTCCGGGATAGGGACAAAAATGAGGAGTACGGTGTGCGGGACAGGGCTGCCAGCAAGTAGGATAGGGATGGGATGTAGGATCTGGGAGGGAGGTGGGGTGCAGAAGGGGGAGAAGTTGTGAGGTCTGGATGGGGATAGGGTGCGGAAGCAGGCTGGGAGTAGGATGTCTGGTGAGGTGGAGTGAGCAGAAGCAAGGGAGGGTGCAGTGAGTGGTCAGGAGAGAGGATGCAGGAGCAATGTGGATGAAGGACCAAGGTGGGGTGTCTAACCATGAGATAGGGTGCAGGAACAAGGAAGGGTGTTGGAGCAAGATGGGAGTGTTGGGTCTCAGAGGGGGAGGAAGTGAGGGGATTCGGGTGAGGGGAGATCTGGGAATGAAGGGGAACCTTATCCAGCTTCATGCTGCCTTGCAGCAATGGCTGCAGCCACACTATCACAGCCATCCTGGAGGGCCCACGTGGTCTGGGCCTGTCCCCGGAGGCCCCGCTGTCACTGTGGCCCGGGGCCGGCCCCGGAGACCCTGCTGCTGAGGTTCACATGGTTCATGTACAATGTACACTGTCTGAACTGCACACAGCACCCATTATCTCCGAAAAAATCTGAAACATGAATTATAGTTCATGTTCTAGCCATCCATTTGGAAGTGTAATGAATTCATTCCTAGCATGTGGAAGTGATAGTGTGTGTGTGTGTGTGTGTGTGTGTGTGTGTGTGTGTGTGTGTGTGTGTATAGAATCACAGAATCATAGAACTGGGAGGGGCTTCGAGAAGTCATCAAGTCCAATCTCTTGCACTCATGGCAGGATTAAGCACCATCTAGATAATCCCTGTCCGGTTCTGTCTAATCTTCTCTTAAAAATCTCCAGTGATGGAGATTCCACAACTTCTCTAGGCAATTTATTCCAGTGCTTAACCCCCCTGACAGGAAGTTTTTCCTAATGTTCAGCCTAAACCTCTCATGCTGCAATTTAAGCCCATTGCTTCTTGTCCTAGTGTCAGAGGTGAAGAATATTTTTCCCTCTCTCCTCCTTGTAACACCCTTTAAGGTACTTGAAAATGTGTGTGTTGTTTAGGGAACTCCACCTTGTGTCAGCCATGCATCAGAAAGGTAGCCACACTGCAGCTTAGCATCAGAGCCTCAGTACTAATTTTGACCTATTGCATTTTGCTTGGTGTTCTCTGCTTCAGCTATGAAGCTGAATTGCTAGAAAGACCAAGAGGATTATCCCAGGATGACAGTTGTGGCAAAAACATGTTGTCATGTCATGAGCTACCACTAATTGGTATGGCAGGCACGCTTTTGATTTCCAAGGCACGTATGCTAATAAGGCATATGTTTCACACTGAACAATGATTCTACATTTTACCTTGGAATGATCAAAGGAGAATGTTGGTGCCTGCATTTGACTTCAGAAAGGAAGTTCTCCATGCATGACACCTGCAGCCACGTGCTTATTCTTGCCTGTGTAACTCAGCCACATTCTATAAATTATCTGTGGAGACTCTGAATAGTTCATGGAAAGGAATTGCCATGAGAGAAAGTGGGCTAAAAGAATGAAGGTGCATATCTGGTATTATTCCTGGCAACCTGAAGCTATGTTTTTTTATCACATTTGATTATTTAATTTTTAAAGTCACCATGCAAAAACAAGCACCATCTAGGCCTAATACTCTTAGAAAAGATGAAATGACATCCTTTTCAGCTCTGGTGTAGAGCTGGATTGTTCTCAACACTAAATAGACTCTGGTAGCATATGGTAGTACTACTGCCAGCAGTGCAGAAAAGATTAAAATCAAAGCAAGGGACCAACATTAATAAAAAGCAAACACAGGACTAAGTGCATTCAAAGGGCTCAGGCTGAGAGGAGTTATATATCAAATGCACAATTGAATGCCAAAGGTCAGTCTTTTGGGATGAATTTTGCTGTACATAATTTTGACAGCATTGATACTAAAGTGGTGGGGGAGGTAAAGGTAGGCAGGAAGACGCCATGTTACATTACCTCTAATAGAGGATTCCAGCATTTTAAATTGTTTGAAAAGATACCGACAATTGTTTCACCATGCTGGAAAATGCTAGCTGTTGTTCTCCTCAGTTTTGCAGTTTGGGCACATATTGAAATGCAAACAAATAATAAAATGAGAGTTGGCTCAGCAGTGGATGGGGCCTAAGTAATGGAGTAGCCCCATGCTCCCTGGAGGTAGGATCCAGGGTGGAGGTGGGGGAGAGGGATGAGTGAAGAAGGTGCCAAACCCCGGCCTCGGGGGCTGCTGTGGTGCCTGCACAGTTGGGCACGAGCAGGCAGGAAATTGCTTCCTCCCCCCGTCCACTACTCCAGAGCTTAGCTGAGGGAGAAAGAAGCTTCCCCATGCTAGCTCGGTGCAGGGCTTAGGCACATGCAGAGCTTGGCTTCTCCTCGCCAGCACCCAGGCCAGAGGATCCTGGGCACGCCTGGGGCACCAGCCCAGATAGAGGCCGTGGGGAAAGGGCTGTCCAGTGCTGGCCAGGCTGTTGGTGAGCTGAGTGCCCCAACCAGGGCTGGTTCTCCACACAACACTGGGAGCAGGATGCCCTGCTAGAGGAGCAGTGGGGATGGGGGTGGGGATGAAGAAGCAAAGCAGGGAGAGGACAGCAGAGAGGACACAACCGGCTACTACCTAGCACCTGCCCATGCTCACCTGCTACCGAAGCTCACAGCCAGAGCCAGCCAGAAATGGGATGGGGCAGTGGAGCGCTGCTGGACAGAAGGGGGAAAGGCCAGCTCTCCCCAAGCAATGCATTTTGTCTTGCCACCAGCCTTGCACACCCATCTGCATCATCAGCCACTGCCCTCCCCTCCCCCCGGTAGGCAAGCAGGGTTCCAGCAAGAAGCAGGACCCACTGATTTTACCCACCAGTATTGATGAGAGGAGGAATACAGAAAAAATGGGACATTTTGCCCTTTTTAAAGAAAAAGTCAAGATGTGAAGGACGGCTTAAATACGGGACCATCCCTTAAAAAACAGGACGTCTGGTCACTCTAATTTATTACAGCCATTTGCGGAAATTAACTGAGACATACCAAAACTTCTACTGTTCCAGCACATTAAAAATCACATACACCTCCTAGGACTCCCAGCTGGAGCCTCAGATTAAGTGACTTGAAAGAGCAGCTTATAAAAAAGGCAAGAAGCCCAGCAATTTGATTACACTTGGGCTTTATTTTTAAAGCTTGACTGATGGGTGACTGTGGAGCAGTGATGTACACAGAGAGCTGGGATGATGGGCCTAGTGAAACAGTGCTTGGAGACAGTACAGGCTGATGTCATTGTTGAATGATGGCCATATTCTGGGACCGGTATGGCATTGCTGACTTACAGTGTCATCTTTTGCTCATTTCCTATGGCTCATTTCTCTTTTCTCTTCATTTTCACAACTTACCTCTGTTTTCCTCTGACAAACCAAGTATAGAATACCAGCATCTAATTTTTTTGCCCTTTCCCATAGTGCATTGTTCTTGTTTTCTCCTTCAGAAAACAAAACATTTAATCAAAAAGTGACACATAATTCAAAGATTGCAGTTAAGTGAGCTCTCCTACTCAAACTCCAATAACAATAGTAGTGGCTGCAGGAGGACTGCGACTGCAAGTGAACAATTTTAGAATGAAAATATCAGCTAGATAAAGCAAACAACAAAGACAGATGAAGCCAATAAGAACAGTCGTGTCTCCAGCAGACTCAGGTGGCCTGTCAATCTGTGTAGTTTGTTTTCTTTCATGAGTCAGATCATGTTTTGTTTTCCCTTTTATTCCCCTGAACCATTGTTGTGAGTTTGCTGTCATCTTGATTTGGATACGGGATGGCTAAAAATTGGTATTCATTGCCAATCATTGGAATTGACCTCTATGGCTATTATTTAGTAGAAGAAAGTTCACATCTTTTACTCAAACCCTGGGTTAGCCTACTTATTAGAATTGCAAACATATCCATTATAGAGATGGGATCCTGGTTCATTACTTTTTATTGTGATTTGTATTTTGCTCTTCTATGAGGAAGAGTCCTGTATCCATCTGCATTAATCTGTTTCCCAAGAGAAACAAGCAAATTTTGAATTTGTGGCTAGCAAAAATCACTTTGGGGTTGGTTACAGCCCAGAGACCGTGACATCTGAAACACTGAAATGTGTAGCTGGATTCGGCTTACCTTAAGCTGAGCTGCAGTGGCATCCACACTGTGGGAGGCCAATGGGAGCATAAGCCCCTGCCGGCTTCCCTTACTCCCTGCAGAATGAGGAGTACTGGACGCTGGTGTGGGCTGCCCTCAGTGTTCCATGTATGGGTCTACAATAGACCTGCTAATTTGAATGCTAGAAGATCGACCTCCTGAGGGTCGATATTCTCTGTAGTGTAGACATGCCCCCAGAAGTACCAAATTGTACTGGCAATGGTTGATGTGGATTCTATCCCTTCTTCTGTGATGATAAAAATGGAATGATGAGAAACACAACAGTCATCCTTAAAATCTTATCTGATTATTGATGACAAAATTGACAAGTTGACTTCAATATTTGCACTAGTCCCTGTGGGAATGTCTAGACTGCACCCCTCTGCTGGCAGAGGGATGCAGATTAGGCAGGTTGAAATTGCTAATGAAGAGAGAATTTAAATATCCTGTGCTTCATTAGCATAAAAATGGCCACCGTTTTTTTCTGGCGCGGAGCTTTGTCGGAGAAAAGCGGCAGTCTAGAGGCTGATCTTTTGCTAAAGAAAGCCTTTTCCGATAGATCCCTTATGCGTCGTAAAATGAGGTATACAGGATCTAGAAGAAAAGGCTTGCTTTAGTGATAGATCAGCCTCTAGACTGCTACTTTCCTCCGACAAAGCTCCATGCCGAAAAAAAGCGGCAGACATTTTTACGCTAAGGAAGCATGGGATATTTAATTCCCCGCTTCATTAGCAATTTCGACCTACCTAATCTGCATCTCTCTGCTGGCAGAGGGAGTGCAGTCTAGACATACCCACATGTATGTCCCTGGAGAGGGTATGGGTACAATAATAAAATTATAGAGTTAGAAGGGACTGAAAGGGTCAACCTTCCAAGATGCAGGATTTCTTCACTCTCTAGCCTCCTTTTGAAAACCTCCAGAGAAGGAGGAAACAAAGGTGGAGTTATTCATTTAGCTAACTAGCAAGTTTTTAACAGTGACCACATGCATCTTACATTTCATCCTCCTGTCAAAAGTCAGAGTAACATCTCTTGTGTGCCCCTACAGAGTCTTAAAATTTGGCCTCATACTGTGATACTAAGCCACAAGAGCTGAGCTTTTCAAATGCCTACTGTGGTGTTTAGTCAGGATGCCTATGCAAATAATGTTCAGTAATATCATTGTAACATATGGGATGAGATTGAGACATACGGTGCAAACACAGAAACAAAGTACAACAGCTATCGCTAATTATTTGAACACACAGAAAAACACAACCCATACTCATCTGGTGGTGCAGTTGGATAGACAGATAACGCACATACTGCTGTTCTAATGAGCACCACAGGTTTATTCCCAGGACAGAGATGTGCCAGGTTTAAACCTCACCTGTGTTGTTCATTAACTGGAGGATATTCTTGGAAAAGCAGTGCTGCCTTTGAGATCATGCTGTGAGCAGAGAGACATGAAATAAGGGCATGTGGAATTCACAAGGAGAAAGCAGTGCACATATCAAAAGATTCAATTTTCTCCAGGCACTTGTAGTTCTCATTCTTCCCCACTAAAAATGAATATGAAAACATATTACTGGAGGTATGTTTGCATGTGCACAAGGTCATGCGCTGCTGTGTTGCGAGAAGAGTACACTGTATAGTCTGAGAATGGACAGAGATGACAGACTGGTTGTCATCACCTACAGCCCCCAATTTAAACCTGTCCAACATATTATCAATAAACTACAACCTATACTGGAACAGGATACTAAACTTTGAGAGATTCTGGGAGACTCTCTTCAACTCCCGTCCCCTTTTATCCCTTCTCTACTTACGCTACATTGATGACATCTTTATGATCTAGACGCATGGCCAAGAAACACTGGAAATATTCCACAGAGATTTTAACAACCTACACCCCACCATCAACCTCAGACTGGACCATTCTACACGAGAGATCCATTTCCTGGACACCATAGTAAAAATCAGCAATGGAAAATTAGACACCACTCTCTATAGAAAACCCACTGACTCATACAGTTACCTACATGCTTCCAGATCCCATCCAGAACACACCATACAATCCATCATCTATAGCCAAGCCCTTTGATACAACCTCATCTGCTCTAACCCCACTGACAGAGACCAGAAACTTTAGGATCTCTACCAAGCATTTATAAACCTCAACTACCCATCCAGAAAAATAAAAAAGCAAATTGAAAGAGCCAGACGAATACCTAGAAACCAATTACTTCAAGACAGACCCAAGAAAACCAACAACAGAACACCACTTGTCATCACCTACAGCCCCCAACTTAAACCTGTCCAACGCATTCTCAATAAACTACAGCCTATACTGAAACAGGATACTAAACTCCAAGAGGCTCTGGGAGACAGACCCATAGTCTCCTATAGACAACCATCTAACCTGAAGATGATTCTTACCAACAACCACAGGACATACCACACTAATACAAACCCTTTGGAACTTTCCCTTGCAACAAACCCCGTTGCCAGCTTTGTCCACATATTCACTCTGCTGATACCATTATTGGACCTAACCAATTCAGTTATAATATCAAGAACACATATTCCTGCTCATCCAGAAATATAATGTATGCTATCATGTACCGACATCATCCATCTGCTATGTACATTGGACAAACGTCTCAGACACTTCTCCAAAGAATCAATGCACACAAAACAGATACTAGACAGGATCACAAGGAAAAAACAGTTTCTTGCCATTTCAACCAGAAAGGGCTTTGTCTCAATGACTTGATTACCTGCATCCTGCTTCAAAGACATTTTAACACCAGACTTGAAAGAGAATCCTCTGAACTGTCATTCATGCTTAAATGTGACACTTTACGCCGAGGTCTCAACAAAGATGCTAATTATCTTACCCATTATAAAGATAGCTTCCCTAATTATCACTTCTAATATCATTAGCTCACAGACATTTTCCTTCCCCCTATCCCCTCTCTGTTCTGAAATTTGATTTATCCTTTTCATATGTGTTCACTTTTTTGGATTGTATCCCTTTGGTATATAGGGTCATGCCAATTTTCTTCCACAATTTGATCTTAGGAAGTGGGTCTGGCCCTCGAAAGCTCATCACCTGATAAACCATCTTGTTAGTCTTTAAAGTGCTACATCGTCCTGTTTTTTTGTTTCAGCTATACTAGACTAACACAACCACATTTCTATTACTATGGTTGAATACGGTTATCATTATTATCATTACCTACACTTATAAGTATGACCAAACTTAGTGTAGATCTTTGTCCCCCTGCAGTAGCTGGAGCTGCACACGAATAGGTCCATATGAGCTTTGAATTATAAGAGGTGAGTATTTTAGCTCAAGCAGGAGAGGATCATGCTTTTAGACCAAGAGACCTCAGAATCAATCCCTGCTGCCAATAACTTACCCAGGCATATAGCATTACCTCAGGTGCTTGTCAATGAGGGTCTGGGTGCCTTTTGCAACACACTGTACCAATAAGTACAGCACTTTTCGTCAGGGAGTGCCCTTGTTGGCTCAGTGTTTGTAAATTATCCTCCAAGAGATTGCTTGCCCTGTGGGGGAGTTGATGCATTTACATTTAATCAGCTTGTACAAAATTAGATGCTTTACAGCTTCTTCCAAAAAAAAAAAAGGCTATTGGCTTTGGTCTATAGTAGACTTCATGTAAAAGCATATTTTAGAGCTGGGTGTATCCATTTGGAGATGCATGTACTAATGCCTTCTGCGAGCTTTCCCACAGGCCTTAGTACTTGGGTGTACTCACCACATGCAGAGACTCTGATGGGGCATGGAGGGGTCGGGAAGTAACTGGGCCCTTGATCATGTTTAATGAAGAAGGATGATGTCTGTGACTCCACCAAAGGGTCACAGGACGATATTGGTGAGGAGAAACTACCACACAAATCCCCTGTAAGGATTGGCATCTTAAAGGACCTCCATATACAGTGGGCAGAGCACTCAGTCAAAGCAGCAGCACCTCAACATAAACTTGAAGTCCACTGATGGATCTGGGACCACTAACAAGGATGTCCATTGTCCCAAGGGTATCATCAGTCCCCATGATCATGCAGCCAAAATCAAGAGATGAAAAAAGCTTCAGTTGGTCATCTATTGTCATCTATTTCCTAGACCATGTAGAAATGTTTCTTACCCTATGATTCCTGAGTGCTTTGTCCAATCCAGTTTTAAATTGCTAGGGAGCTGAGGCTGCCGTTGCTTCCTTTGAGAGATTGTTCAATAGTCCAATGGAGCCCCAGTTAAGAAGATTTTCCTGATATTCAGCCTAAAATTTTCTCTCCTTATGCTCATTCCATTGCTATTATGCCATGTAGGCTGTGGGTGGGTAGCCCCATAGCAGCCCCCATAGCAGGGGAAAGGAGTAATGTAGATTGACAATGGAACTCTTTCTTCATTGACCTAGAAGATGCTATTGTCAGTGGTAAATAGGATCAGGGAGTATCTTGGAATGACTGATAATATCTGGACCAGCCATAAGATAGCAGATCCTAAGTCTATTATGTTCCAGTTCCTAAGCCCACAGTTCGACATTTGAAACCCCTTCCCATTAAGGGAATAATAGACCAATAACACTATCAGATTTACCTTGCTCAGTGCCCAGCAGACCTGCTCCCTTGTGTGGCTTTTCCCAGAAAATATTCCATATTCATGGTCTTTAGTGGGGTCCTTTCTATCAGAGTATTAGAAAAGCAGAAATGAATCCACTGTCTCTTCCTTTTTTCGTGACATGCCCCACATTGCACATTGCGGGCTGTCATTTGGATCTATTTGTAAACAGACCTTGAATGTGCATTTTTATATTCATCACAAAATGAAAGGAAACTGAAGCAGAACATTGCTTTCTTTTTATGCATGATGCAAACATTTATCTTCTCCCAGTAAGTATTCGTTCATTTTACTTGGCTGTGCTAACCTGGCTAACAGTGAGTGATGCCAGCAGAAAACATACTTCTTCTTTAGTAAATCTAACACTAGCTTGTGAAAAGAACAAAGTGCTGTAGAAAACACTAAGAGTATGGGGATCAAAACATTAATCCTAGTAAGTAGGATGTAGTTCCATGCATGATTTGTGTACAATACACAGTCAGCTTTGCAAGTAAGAAAATATTCTGTACTTATTTACATGGGCTGTGGTTTTCAAATGAACATAAGAGCATTTCAGGTGGATTTGGGCACCCTTAAAATCCTTCGAAAATCCTAGACTCCTTCATTGATTAGTTTTGCAGTAGTGTTCAGAGGTCCCAGTGAAAATCAGAGCACTATTGTGCTAGGTTCTGTACAAATACATACAATAAAATGGTTTGTCCTATTAATTTAAATGACTGTTTCATCACTAACTACTCTTTAATGAAACAGAGTTAATGTTACCTGTTGGCCAAATCCAGTCTCCTTCACACTAAACTCTTACTGGAAATCAATTGGTAAAGAGTGCTTCCAACATGCCAAGGGGTCAGGCCCTAAGTAAGGAATGCAGGCTTTGGCCCTAGATGTTTAGTTTTCAAGACCAAGTGTTTGCTTTAAATATTTTTCCGTGTGCTTTTTGTGTTCAGCTGTTTGTCCTCTCTGCTGTGCAAAGCCAGCGACAGTGAAAACATCCCAATCTCAAAGTTCCCTGCTTATTCCTGTGCTTCAGTTTGGCTTTGCTGTATAATATAGTTGGAAAGAGGAAACAATCCTAGTTGTGAAGTTCAGCCTTTTAAGCAAGATTAATATTTGTTTATCTGCAAGGCTGCCAAATGCCCAATGTTCAAGAGGCTGAGGAACCTTCCAGAGTTCAAAGATCAGAAGCTCTGAATCCCCTTTTAAAAGGAGAATAGCCCCAGAACAAACCATTTATGCAGTTGCTGGAAGTGACTTCAGTTTGGGCATAAAAATACAACTATATGTACCACCACACCATTTTGTTGGTGGAATAAATGTGGCTTTGGCTAATGTTCCACCAATGATTTCCAAAGAAATCGGAGTTTTCAGTCTAGCCTTCGGTAGCATCCCAGATTAGGAGCTAGTTTTTAGTCCTGGCCTTGAGCAAAGGCAGTGTATAGTTGTTTGCCTCAGGAAGGGTACTGAGAGAAACTGTGACAGGGGATGACTACTGACAACTTAGGTTGTTATAATAGGTTGTGCGGGGATGTGAATAAACCGCCCCTTTGAGCAATGTAAATTACCCTGATCTAAGTGCTGGTGTGGACAGCACTATGTCAGCCTCTCCCGCTGACAGAGCTACCACCTCTCCGTGGGGATAGATGAATTAAGTTGATGGGAGAGCTTTTTCCCATTGCAGAGAGTGGCTACTTTAGAGCAACTACTACTATCTAGTGCAGCCACATCCTAAGAGTTAGGCAACTCCTGTTGTCTGAATAGAAAGCAAAGTACTTTACTCCTTTTTTTTGGCAAGAGCAATATACACCCCGTGTCCTCCCTCAGTGCACTTAACCAACTGCCGTGATTGGTGATTAGAAGAGCTATGAAAAAATCTGGTTTTTGGATTCACTGGATGAAAAAATCAGAAGAATAAAATGTTTTCAAAACAAAAATCGATTAAAAGTTCTGGCAACTCAGGAAATGAAAGGCCAAAGACCATGCTTGTTTTATACAAAAACATTCTGTGTCTGCATTTCTTTTACAACTTTCATTTTTCCTCGTGAAGCTGAAGTAAATCTCAAAATAAAAAAACCTTTCAAATAGAAAAATCAGAACATTTCATCTAAAAAATGTCAAAATGACAGTTTTCTTATTTTCCAGGATTTTGCTTGTTCGGGATTTTTTTTTTAAACCAAAACAATTCAGTGAATTTAGCACACATTCATTAAATGTTTCAAGTGGCCCAAAAGTGCATTTTTTTGTTGGAAAAAAAACTGGCCACAAAAACCCTTCTCTCAGCTCTAGTGATGGAGAAGCCAACACATGTGCCGGCCCTCTGCTTCTGTCTTTCTAGCCCCTCCACTCTGACTTGTGCACAGAATAGTTTTTGGGCAGACTCCTCTTATCTTCTTCTGGCAAGAGCCACAGTATAAGCAATTCTTATTTTGGCAAAACAGGGGCTAAAGATGGAGCTTTACTTCCCTTTGTGCAGCTGTTTAGGGAATGTGTCACGCTTACCACCGGTCATCTAGGGTGTGCCTACACTGCACCATAACTCAAAAGAAGATACTCAATTTGAGCTACGCAAATTGCATATCTTATTTCGATGCTATTTCAAAATAGCTTATTTCATCATTTGGCACTATTCTGAAACATCCCTTACACCTCGTAGAATGAAGTTTACGGGGACATCGGAATAGCGAGCCCAAAATAATGGGCTTCCTGTGAAGACATTGGGTAGCTATTTCAGGATACTCCGGTATCCCAAAATAGCATTTCAGTGTAGATATACCCTTAGATATAACTGTTTCTAGGAAAACTTTTGCACACAAGCATGGAGCTGGAATGCAGACCATACATATTTCATGCCTTTAGAAATGGCATTAAAAAAAGGCCGTTTGAAGTATTGTTGTAGTGATGTAGGACTAAGATTATGGGGGTTTGTCTACACAGCACCCTATACTCAAAATAAGATACAGAATTTGCGCTAAGCAAATTGCATATCTTATTTCAAATCTATTTTGAAATAGTTTATGTTGAAATATGGTGCATTTACACAGCACCAAATTTCAAAATAAGTGCTATTTCAAGACAACCCTTACCGGGATGCCAAAATAGTATGCCCATTGTTTCGAAAAATATTTCAAAATAATGGACAGCTTTTGTAGATGCAAGGTAGCTATTTCTGGATACCGAGGGTATCTCGAAATAAGAGTGCAGTGTATACATACCCTGGGAGTGATTGAGGTAATATCTCTTGTTGGACCAACTGCTGTTGATAGAAGATACAAGTTTTTCAGTTACACAGAGCTCTTCTTCAAGTCTGGGGAAGGAAACCAGAGCATCTTTCTGTTTTGTCAGGGTATTTTGTTAGCTAATTACTGTAAAAGCCCAGTTTGTTTTCAACATCAGCATAAATAAAGTGGAATGCAAATGAAAAAAATGTTTTCTGACATAACAGATGCTATGAGAAGATATTTCCCGCAGCAGTTCCTCAAACACAGGAATTCTCCAGTCATCGACAGATGTAAATTTTAACCTCAGATTTCAGTCACTCCATTACCGTTCCCCTGCCTTTTCAATCAATATAATCCAGGAAACCCTTGCTGAACGTGACTAACATTTAAAATAGAACTGAATGTTTCACATGAGTCATAAAACCGTGTGAAATATTTTTGTTCAATTAATTATAGACACACGTACCAAGTTGTTGCCACAGCTTAATTGCATTTTTTTTTACTTTGTAATGCTTATGCTGATGCTTGTGGATTCTGTTCAGGTTGCTTTTTGGGGGGAGAGAGAGGGGGATGCATTTGCCCAAGGAGAAAATATTTTTATTTGTCTGTAGATAAAAATCAGAGTTTTTAAAAATTTGTCTGTAATCCAAATCAGAGTTACTGAAAAGGACCTAATCTTCAGTCCTTTTCTATACTATAAAGTCTGAAATTACTGTTATTTATTATTATTAATGGAAGTGGTACTTAGAGAGACACAGTCTGGAGCACAGTTTGCTAGACATTGTGAACACCATAAAAAGAAAATCTGCCTTACCCCCAAATTCTGTAAGGCTTTGGTCATATTTAACTTAGAACAAGGCAAAACTGTTTGGATGAAAATTCAAAAATGTTGTTAAGTCTCACCCATATTCATCTGCTCACCCATATTCATCAGCGGTATAACCCACTTGCATGAAAATTACCTCCCTGTGGGTATGTCTATACGAGCCTCCTAATTCGAACTAGGGAGACTAATGAGGGCAGCCAAAATTGCAAATGAAGCACAGGATTTAAATATCCCGCATTTCATTAGCATGTTCCCAGCCGGTCGCCATTTGGGAAATTGACTAGCCCAGAATAACTGTCTACACGCGGCAGTAAAATGGGAGTTCGAAGTAAAGCCCTTAATTCGAATTAGCTGTTAAACCTCATTCCAGGAAGAATAACAGCTAATTTGAGTTAGGGCTTTACTTGGAACTCCCATTTCACTGCTGCGTGTAGACACGGGCAGTTATTCCAGGCTAGTCAATTTCCAAAATGGCGACCGCCCGGAAACATGCTACTGAAGTGCGGGATATTTAAATCCCGTGCTTCATTTGCAATTTCGGTTGCCCTCATTAGCCTCCCTAGTTCAAACTAGAGGGCTAGTGTAGACATACCCCGTCTGGTCGGAATTCTGGAGTTCTCTTTGAAAGTGTGCTCAGTCTCATGCAACTTGAGTGAGTGCACACTATTATTTGTCTGGATCTAATGCTGTAGCAAAGAATTTTGGCTTTGTAGGCACCACTGACCAACCTGTCTGTTTATCTGTTTCCCTGCTCTAGGGTCAAGTTGACCCAATGTCCCCTGTCTTGATAAAAAACTGGTGAAGGACCAGAGTTTGCCCATTTGCTCCTGGATTTGAATGTATCAGATCACTGTTTAACTCTCCTTACTGCTATTACTCCAGAAGCCTTATGACATTCCTCAAGCAGTCCTTTGGAGCCATGCCCAAATTCTTGCCACCTGAGGAGAAGTGATGGTGTAGGTAGCTCTTGAGAACATAAAAATCTAAGAATGGCCATTCTGGGTCAGATCAAAGGTCCATTTAGCCCCAGTATCTTCTCTTCTTACAGTGGCCAATGCCAGGTGCCCCCAAGAGAATGAACAGAACAGGTAATCACCAAGGTACATCTACACTACAGAGAAGATCAAAACTGCCAGTGTCGATCTTCCAGGATTCGAATTAGCAGGTCGTTCGAACTGAGAAGGACACTCTAGCCAATGCCGGTAGAACTGTTTCCATGAGGAATAAGGGAAGTTGAAGAGAGAGTGTTCTCCCTTTGACTTCCTGCAATGTGGACAGCATCAAAAGTTGAGTTAAGGTATTTCGACTTCAGCTATGCAATCAACGTAGCTGAAATTGCATATCTTCATTCTACCTTGTTCCATAGTGTAGACATACCCCAAGAGATCCATCCCCTGTTGTCCATTCCCAGCTTCTGACAAACAGAGACCAGGGACACCATTTGTATCCATTCTGGGTAATAGCCATTGATGGACCTATCCTCCTTGTATTTATCTAGAGGTATTTTTGAACCCTGTTAAAGTCTTGGTCTTTGCAACATCCTCTGGCAAGGAGTTCCACAGGTTTACTGTGCATTGTGTGAAGAAATACTTCCTTTTGTTGGTTTTAAACCTGCTAGGATGAGGTTTACCAGGGAGGTCGACAAATGCCTTTGATGTCGACCGCAGAGCGTCCAGACTACCTCACTGAGCAGACAAACAGCTGATCGGCTCAGTGCAGCAGCCATTTAAATTTAAATAAAGCGGCGATTATTTAAATCGCCGCTTCATTTTCCTATGCTGGGTAGCCTAATCTACATACCTCTGACAACAGAGGCATGTAGTCTAGACGTACCCTGTGTGCCCATGAAGGTAGTAAGGCTACTATTTCCTGCTGTGGGATATGAATCCTGTGACAGAGATTCATAGAGGAAAAGAAGATTAGGTTAGGGCTAGCCTAGCTGTAGAGCTCTTAATGGCTTTTCACAGGCTTACAAATTCCATAGAAAAATACTGGGAGTGGTTAAGGTTTCAACAATCAGTGCAGAACCCAATCTATTTTTCTCTGCACTTTCAACATGTATCCAGGGGAGATAAAGCAGAATCGAAGACTGAGAAATTGCTCAATTTTAGTCCGGACATTCTGCAGTATAGCAACAGTCATTTCTCTTGATATTCCTCTCACCTCCCTCCCCCTCTCATAGCAACTTTAGCTGGGGAACAACCATAACACACAGCCCATCCTGCTTGGCTGCCCTTAGCCTTTTTGTATAAAGCCAGTCCCACCATGTACAACGAGAATAATCTCTGTGCACACAGCTCAGCAGCGAAGCAAAGGGACGATGGCACCTGCCTGACATGCCACAGGGTAGTGTGAACCAAGCTCCCATCGTGCAGACACAATTATGTGACTTTGAAGGAGGCACAACTGTCCCATCAGCTTGCTTTTAGCATGGTTTACATATTGGGCACCAACTAGTGCACATCCACTCAGTGTAAACAAGGCTCTAGGAGTAGACAAGCCCTCAACGTCCTCTACTCAGCTAGGTAATTAAGCACATGCAGACTTTTAAACGTACAAGCAGGCCCATTGATTGTAAGGTGCAGGCAGAAAATGTGAATAAATGCTGGCTTAAGCAGCAGCAGCAGTTTCTGCATGGGCATATATGCAGTTAGCAGCATGCTGCAGACTGCATCCATCCCCTGCCCCCTCACACTCACTAGTGGACTTGTTCCTATCCCTCTGCGCTCAGGATAAATCTTCTTGGGTATGTCTACACTACAGCACTAATTCAAACTAACTTAGTTCGAATTAGTTAATTCAAACTAAGCTAATTCGAATTAGCGCAGCTAGACTTAAAAACTAGTTCGAATTAGCGTTTCGCTAATTTGAACTAGCATGTCCACACAGAGTGGACCCTGAACAGAGGTTAAGGATGGCCGGAAGCAGTGCCAGCAGGGCATCAGATGAGGACTTAGAGCGTGGAGCTGCTGCCTCAGGCTAGCCGAGGGCTGTGCTTAAAGGGACCCGACCCCCACCCCAGACAGACAGTTCTCAGGGTTCCCCACTTGCAAAGCAGTCCTGGCTTGGAGTGCCCTGAGTGCCCACACGCAGAATATCACATCACTCGGCCATCACCCTGGCTGCACTTGCCGCAGGCTGCCATCCGGTGAGAGGGGGCAATCGGGGGGCTGCAGGAGAGCTTCCACCCCGAGAAGCCCGCAGAGCCAGCCCAGTCCTCCCCATCGGGGGCTCGTACCCCATTCCTCCCTCACCTCCTTCCACTTACCCTTCCCTAGCCCCCCTTCCTGATGTACAAAATAAAGAAAACGTGTGTTCAAAAATAGAATCTTTCTTTATTGAACAAAACTGGGGGAGACTGGGAAAAAGAGGTGGGAGAGGGGAAAAGAGAGGCTGGGAGAGGGGAGGGCAATTAAAATGATCAGGGGTTTGAAACAGGTCCCATATGAAGAGAGGCTAAAGAGAAGAGGAGACTGAGGGGGGATAGGATAGAGGTCTATAAAAGCATGAGTGGTGTGGAGATGGTGCATCAAGAAAAGTTCTTCATTAGTTCCCATAATAGAAGGACTAGAGGACACCAAAGGAAAGGAATGGGTAGCAGGCTTCAAACTAGTAACAGAAGTTCTTCTTCACAAAGCAAAGAGTCAACCTGTGGAACTCCGTGCTTCAGGAGGCTGTGAAGGCTAGAACTAGAACAGAGTTTAAAGAGAAGTTAGATCAAGTCATGGAGGTTGGGTCCATGGAGTGGTATTAGCCAGGGGGTAGAAATGGTGTCCCTGCCCAAAGTTTGTGGAAGGCTGGAGATGGATGGCACGAGACAAATGGCTTGGTCACTGTCTTTGGTCCATCCCCTCCAGGGTACCTAGGGTTGGCTGCTTCTGGCAGACAGGCTACTGGACTAGATGGATCTTTGGTCTGACCCAGTACGGCCATTCTAAGCTCAGGGCTCAGGGTCGGGGGTCTCAGTGGACCACCCTGATTTTCATGCAAACCTGCTCCTGGGTGGCCAGGCTGGCAGCTCTCCTGCCCTAGATGGCCACTTTCCTGTGCCTAGTGCGGAGTTCGTGGATGAGGTCCACGATGTCTGCACTAGACCAGGCGGGTGCCCGCCTCTTGCGGTCCTGGCCAGGCTCCCGAGAGCCGCCAGCCTGGTTCCGGGAAGAGGCGGAGGGCTGGGGGGCATCGGGTGGCTGGCTCATGGTGTGCCAGGTGCAGGGTCTGCTGGCTGGGTGCTGGCAGGCTTGCACCTGGCACGGGCACCGTAGCTAGCCCTTGCCCCTTTCCGGGCTCCGGGGCCGGGAGGGGGGCATACGAGTTTCCCTGGTGGTGCCCAAAGTGGCCACCAGGGAAAGCTGGGGAGGGCTAGCCTCCCACTAGTTCGAATTAAGGGGCTACACAGCCCTTAATTCGAACTAGTAAGTTCGAACTAGGCTTAGTCCTCGTACAATGAGGTTTACCTAGTTCGAACTAAGCGCTCCGCTAGTTCGAATTAAGTTCGAACTAGCGGAGCGCTAGTGTAGTGCCTATCAAAGTTAGTTCGAACTAACGTCCGTTAGTTCGAATTAACTTTGTAGTGTAGAAATACTCATACTTTGGACAGTAGTGGGGTAGGCACAGGGGTGGAGAGATTCCACCTCATACATCCCTAGCTACCCCCTCACACACACACACACTTCTGCAGACTCAGCCCAGTTTTACCACAAACAGCCTATAGGACACTGGGCAAGTCATCCAATTGCTGTGAGCCTCATCTCCCTGCCTATAAATTGGGAATAACAAAACTGTAAACTTTTCAAGGCAGGGACTGTCGCTCATTATGTCTTTGTTCAGTACCTAGCATAATAGAGTCCTGATCCAGGTTGAGGCTGCCAAACAATGCAAATAACACAAATATGTAGTATTAGTAGTAGTATTAGTAGTAGTATTAATTACCCCTCTTCTGCGAGTTTCTCTCCCCACTGCTTTTATTAATATTGAGTATCATATAAACTCAAGGACTATATTTTACAAAGGTTTGGAATTGGTCCTTTCCCTACACAGGAAAATATTCTATGCACTATAGCTGATTAACTATGATTAACCCTCACCATCACCCTTCTTCCCCGAAAAGCCCTCCATTTGAGCTATAGTATAAATGTAGTTCATAAATGAAACCGCAGGCTGGATCAATACTGGTCTCCTTTGTACAGGGTAGCTTAATAACTCAAAGTTGTGCTCGTAATTGTTATGGGTGCAGGGGGTTGTTGCACTTATGTGGATGAAACATGATGCTAAGTCCTTTAATGATATTCATTGACTTTTATAGTCGTGTCGAAATGTCAATACCTTAAAGTGCTTTATGGTTGGTGGTTTCGATGGAGGGATTATTTGCAAAAAAGCCAACAAGTTACAGTCTAATGATACAAATCAATTGTTACTAATTTCAAACACCAGTCTTTCCAAATCCTGCATTAAATGGATGCTGCCTCTGGAACTGAGGAATTACCTAAATTGCAGGACCTTGGAGAAACTCACTGACGTGTTGCTGAGGAAACAGGCAGTCACACATATTTCTGTTGCATATTGGTACTATAGGGAATTTTGCTGTTGGGGTCTCAGGGATTTTGTATCTTTATTTACTTAAGACACAGCTTCTCAGAACTTTAAACTGAGCAGCGCTTTACTCTTGCAGGTGCCCTATTGAAAACAATGGGGCTGCCTATGAAATCTGTTTTTACTCAAAATGAGACAGTGTGTCAAAATGTAGGCCTGATCTCACTCTAACCAGGGTCATGCCCATTTCGCTTCATTAGGGTGACTCTGGATTTATACTGGCCTCCAAGTCAAAATTAGGCTCCTCGTTCTCACTTGACATGTTGTCTTCCTTCAGATAAAAGAGCTTAGGAAATAGCATTTGAGTGTGATGACTTTCCTCTGGCCATTCAGAACCTCCTGGATTGCACTAAGGGTAGTTTGGCTGAGGGCTGTGGTCATTCTTGCTTATTTTGTTTTCTAAGTACTCTAAGTATTTGTTCCCCGGCCACATTTCATGTTCTAGAGCAGGGCTACTCAACATGTGACCCCATGGGCCAAATGCGGACCTCAGCCCATTTGTTTGCAGCCCATGGTGCTGTTTGGGTTTACGCAGGGCTCAACATGTGGCCTGTGGGTGGGATCCTTTGAATATGGCCTCCACTGGGAACATGCTCCACAATGGCAAGGCATCTCCCAGGCAGGGTGATCATTGAAAGATGCAAGTGGATGGGCTGGCTGGAACAGATGGATACAAGGTGTTGGCATTTCTAGCCCCCAGCGACGAGGTGCCAGGAGTGCTGGGGCATTGTGGGAAGTGCTGGTTGCTTAGCCTTGTGGGCAGAGTCTGAGGCTGACTGGCTCACACTGGCCACGTTTGGGTCTGGTGCCACTGCGTATGGCTTAATCTTTGTATTCATGCTCGCCAGTGTGAAAGAAGCTATTTGCATATATTTGCATATGTATTTGCATATATATGCAACCACACTTAAGTTGCGGCCCTCGGCACGTGCTGTGAGTATCATTGTGGCCCCCGGGGCTTCCAAAGTTAAGTAGCCCTGATATAGAGGACAGTAATGTTCCCCCTTTGGTCTAAGCAGTTAGCCGCTAGTCGGGCCTTGCAGAGCTCTTTCCATTAGGAGGAGGAAGCAATCCAACCAGCCAGATATATTCTTTGTCACCCTGAAACAGACGTCTGGCAATAGAGCAGAAACAGACGTCTGGCAATTTTCTTGCTCAGCGATCCTTAAATCTGCTCCTTCAGGAAGCACAACACTCAGGACTCTGTCCTGCTGGCTTTCTAGCTGTAACCCCTACAGCCTGGAAGCTAATATCCTCCCCCTGCATCTGCAACTAGAAAAACACCCTGGCTACGTCTACATTGGCATCCCTTTCCGGAAAAGGGATGCTAATGAGACGAGTCGGAATTGCAAATCCGTGGGGGATTTAAATATCCCCCGCGGCATGTGCATTTACATGGCTGCCGCTTTTTTCCGGCTTGGGGATAAGCCGGAGAAAAGCGCCAGTCTAGACGCGATTCTCCGGAAAATAAGCCCTTTTCTGGAGGATTTCTTATTCCTACTTATTTTCCAGAGAATCGCGTCTAGACTGGCGCTTTTCTCCAGCTTATCCCCACGCTGGAAAAAAGCGGCAGCCATGTAAATGCAAATGCCGCGGGGGATATTTAAATCCCCCGCGGATTTGCAATTCCGACTCGTCTCATTAGCATCCCTTTTCTGGAAAGGGATGCCAATGTAGACGTAGCCCCTCTGTCCACATGGATTATGTGACCAGCTTTGGATAGTTGCCTCCATTATTTGCTGATGTCTTTATTCCCTGACATGGTTTAATTGTTCCTTCTGGTGAGCCTGAGAGTGTGTGCTTAGCATACCCACTGCCTTTAAGGAGGTCTGTGACTATGTTGGGTCAAAAGACATTGGTGACAATCATCAGCACCTATCAGCATAACCTTACTTTGTGGCGATAATCACATTAAGGTAACAGTGAGTTGTTATTAATATGCAGTAGAGCTTGGCACATACATCAAACAGGCGAAACTCCTCTCATCTTGCAGGAGACTCCCACAAGGCCTATACGCCACATCACAGCTGGGACCCTGTTTCCCAAAAAGCACAGACAGACACCCCATTAGTTCTGCTTAATCTAGCAAGCTAAAAATAGCAGCATGGCCACACTGGCATGGGATATCCACCTAAGAACAAAGTTGCCAGAACCTCCGGGTGCTTACTTGGGTGTTTAGACTGAGGGTGCATCTACACTGCATGATTTTTCTGGAATAATGGACATTATTCCGGAAAAATGGTACAGTGTAGACGTACCCTAAGACTCTACTTGTGCTTCCAAGACACCATTATTTTTAACTCACTAGTTTGACCAGCTAGCATGTTTGTCTACCTATGCTGGGAAGCAGGATCCCAGATGCTGCATAGATATCTCTGGATACATTCCAGAAAGCCAGATTCTGAAGTCCGTACTCTCACCTCACTAAATCATTATTAAAGTGCATAGTAACCCTGGTGTAGGACTTGGTATACCCTTTCTAGTGTAGACAACTATAACTACAATGGCAAAAAGTACACTTGATGCTATGATGTATCTTAACTAGGAGAATTTGCTGGTACAGTGGAGATGTAATTTATACCATCAAGAATTCTTTTGCCATTGTAGCTAATATCAGTTTACGGAACAAAATAAATATCCTTTTGCTGGTATAATTTTGTCTCCACCATGGCTTTTGCTGGTACAGCTATGGCACTTAGGGATGCAATTTGTTCAAACTCCTGCCTGCCCTAGTTGTAGACCATGTCTGACTAGAGTTACAACTCAAACTAAAATTGAATTTGACCCAGTGAGAAAGGTTTGCAGAATTTGGCTTTTAGATTCTCTAGAATCCCATAGAGATTAGAGTTGTAGACCAGGGACAATAGCTTGTAGATTTTAAAGAATGAACTTCACATATTGCCCTTCAGAGCCAGTAAGAAAAATTCAAATTTTTTGCTGAAATCTGAAAGAACCTGAATTTTACTTGAAATGAAAAAAATCACAAAAATTTCATCTGATGTCAACCAGCCAACCCAATCAAATAGATACCTAAGATGCTAATACATTTAAGAATCAAGCCTTTACTTTAAAACACACTTGTTTTTTAAAACACCTGATAATGCAAAAAAAGAAATACAAGTGCATGATAGAGACCCTAGGGAGGATTCTGAAACTGTGTTGCACTGGATATTGTCACAGGCTTCTAGGTAAGTGGTCTGCTCTGTTTTAATATTTGTCAAATTCTGAGTAAGGATCCCAGGTAACACAGAGTTGCAACTTTTAATTGGCTTTCAGTTACAATGGAACAAAGGGGCTAAAATGAAACATATTTTATGGAGCTTTCTTATGAAAGCCAAGTGAAAAGCACACTCTGTAGTTTGTTGGCAAAGTAATGGTTAATATGTTTTTTTTCTCAGCGTTATTATATTCTACAACAAAGCTATCTTGTTAAAATGTTATCTCAAGCACCATTCCTGCCATGCTTGGACTATCCATTCATATCAGAGAACATGTTCAACACCTATCTGCAAACGATCTGCGATAGGGTCTGTTTTTAACTTGCACTGCAAGCAAGCGCAAGGCCTGTCTGTTGCATAATAGGTTCTGCAACCACATACAGCTTGAAGCCTTTTCCTTGCACAATCATCGGAGGCCACAAGACGCCTGATGCCCCAGCAGTTCTGTTTTGATAAGCAAGGCCACAGACCTTGTGTAATAGTCTGGCTATTTGTAGATGCGCCGTATGGATTCAAATGCGCATTCAGCTTTCACCAATATAAAATAGTCTGTGATAGAATGCCACAGTAAGAGAAGCAAAGAGAATCAATGTGTATAGGTTTTAGGAGGACAAACTAATTCTAAGGAACACTTGAGATAGCCCATCAAACAAATACCGATGCACCAGATGGCTCTCCAGGCTCACTGCCCCTTCTGCTGTCAATTGCTGCAAATCCACGGTTTGTAAATTTGTCACTATCGTTACTAGGGCAAAAGATGCAAAAGTTGGGAATGCACAACCATTTTACCAGGCACCAACAATCCATGGCTCTATATAATTTACCAGGCTCAAGTAGTATAGTTTATGATCTATTCTCTCATTGTATGCCATTTTATCTCTCTTGTTTGATTTAATATAACATTTAGGTGTGAAAATGATCCCTGAAAAATATACTTTAGAGTTTGTCAGCGATGATAAATATATACACCTAATACACTACTAATATAATAACATTTCCCATATAACTATCCATTCCCACATGTAGAGGAAATGTGTAGAAAAGGTATGTTTCATTACATTCTTTTTGTAGATTTCCCATTTTACATTATTAGTTGAGCCCCAATTCTATCAGGCCTCTATCTCTTCTGCTGTTTGGGCTTTAGTTTCTTTGCCAAGCTCCCAGTGCCTTTTCAATGCCTCACCACATCGGTTTTCCTTGTGTGTTTTGTGGACTATGTTTTGAAGGATCCAGTTAAATAAAGAATTTTCAATATTCATGCAGCTTCTGTGCTAAATACGCCTCATGCTGATGCAGCAAAGAGCCAAAATGTCAAGCACCTGCTTGGGAGGAACAAACGTATAAATATTTTACCTTAGGTTTCTGAGCATGATGAAGTATTGTATAAGAATAAGTGGTCTTCTGTTCTCGATCTATCAGAGCTTTTCTATTACTTTATTGAGTGGGTGTTGCTTACCTTGCACACTGTAGATCTAGGGCTTGTCTACACAAAGTGATGGATCAATGCTGCAGCGACTGATCCACCAGCTATTGATTTATTGCCACTGCTATAGATGGCATGAATCACTCTCTGAGTGCGTTGCCATCAACATTGGTAGTCCACCAAGATGAGAAGAGTAGCCAGCATCAAAGGGAGAGCATCCCAAACTGACCTTTCCAAACACAAAATGCCATGGTGAGGATGTAGACTTCAGCTGAAGTAGATCAATGGCACTGAATAGTGTAGACAAGGCCCTAGAGTGAATGTGACAAAATTATCTAGAACTGTAAGAACCGTACAGTAGAGCGGGTCAGGAATCTTCTGACAACCCATTTATTCATGGGGAAACATGCCCATTTGTCAAAACCAAAACTGCTCCTGGGAGAAGGTTGGTTTCAACCAATCTCCTGATTCAAACAATGTTTGAAAAAAAAGTTTTGAAATTGTCAAAAGGAAATTTAACATTTTTGAAACAGTGTCTTTTTTTATTTGGATCAACTTTCATATCAGGATTCCTCTCTATAATGTGGAAATAAGGATACATCCTTTCACCTAGAAGCAGAGTGTTATGATTTGTTTAAATATATCTGTTTTCCGATGCTCAGATAAAAGCTGTTCTTGCAATTCAAAGCGCGGTTGTTATTATTATAGGCAGGTCTGTGTATTCCTGCAACCAAGGTCCACTGAGAAATAGCAACCACACCATGAGTGTCTATACTTTGTGCAGCTACTGTTAATAAATCGATGGCTAACTTTAACTTGAGACTGACTGCCTTATTATTCAATCTGCAAGATTTACCCATTGGGAGCACACTTCTGACTGTGATCTTTTTCAGCCCTGTGATGAAATTGTTGGTTCATTTCTGAGAGACACAGAAATCCCTGTAGGGATTAATTAATAGCCAGTCCCATGGAAATACTCTAGACCGAATAAATCAGATCTCTTTATATTCAAGAAAGGCTGTTATCAAGAAAAGAATAGGCTGTCCTCTTATCTTTGGGAACCAAACATTAAGGTTTTAACAAAAAAATGGCAATGAAGAAGTAGTCTGGCATCTAGAATACTGTAGCTTGAAGAGTAACAATAGAATTATGGCTGTTTTCAAAGGTAAAATGACAGGCACAGGATGGAGGTGAAAACATAGCAAGATTTGCTGGCAACTACAAGCCCATTTGCTTATCTAATCCAAAAAACTCTTATAATCAACATTTTCATCACTGATGCTGTTTTCTTACCTTTTGTTTCTACATAGTGCTTGGTTCTAGGACCACATTCTTTGGAAAAGGTCACTTGCCTATCTAGAGATGATTACTAAACTAAAGACGTTTATATATTTGTAAGATGTCAGCACAGATGTGTGCTTTCCCCATTTGACAGAAGCTCCATTTCAGTGATGCGGAAAATTAATTAGGATATTTTATTTTCTCAGTTTACAGAGCTAAACATTGTTTTTTCCAAGGTTGCAAAAATGGTAACTCTGGGAATGAGTACATACAAAATTTGACTCTTTCTCGATGATTTCTGAGAAATGAAAGTAAAAACAGCCAGGATGAAGATAGGTCTATAATTGCCTGGTTTTCACATCAGTGGAATAGGGTGTATGTACCAACCAAAAAGATTTTATTGCTCAAAATGATGCTGACTGAGAACCAGAAATTCAGGCAAATATACTAACCAGATGTCAGTTAATCAAACAAGGGATATAATGAAAGGAATAGCAGGCTGTGGAATTCACATTGGATCATCTGAGACTTCATTCTGCAACCTCTGCTCATGAGTAGTATTTGCACGTAGGAATAGTCCCATCAAAGTCAATGAGACTGCTTGCATGAAGCAGAATTGCAGAACTGAACCTATAGGAAGCTATGTGTATAATATAAATTGTTCATATGATATAATATATGTTTGAATAGACAATCTACCATCTAATCACAGGATCACAGACATCAGAGGTTATCTAATCCATTCTTCTGCCAATGCTCAGTATAAAGAATTATAATAAAATACTGAAAGGGGAAAATAAGGCAACTTGTTTTCAGTTTAGGGCATGCCATGGAAAAACTGAAAGTTCAGTAAAAAGACAGAAGGAGACAAAATAGGATGCACGACAGAAGATAAGGTTAAAGGGGTAGCTGACAACTCTGCTCAGATACCATTGCTCAGCAAGCATTTGGAAATATTGTTCATGCTCAGAAGGTCTTAGAACTCATATACTATACTGGAGGAAAATGGTGTTATAATACTACTGCTCCATCACTGAAAAATAGCTGTTTCCATCCATTTCTAAGACATATGTGTGAGAAGATGAACTTGATATAACGTGAATTCTTGCATGTGCTATGTGGATTTAAGCATCCTGTTCCTTTTAGACAACACCCACCTTACTGCTTGTGTTTTTTTCCACACTTGTTCTTTTTGTCATAGAATCATAGAAATGTAGGGCTGGTATGGACATTAAGGGATTGTCCAGTCCCTCTGCTTCCGTCTCCCATCCTTGTGCTGATGTAAGTGGGTAATGGTCCAGCTATTGAGGGGAACTTTCCTGGCTTCTATACTTCCCCAGGGCAAGAGAAAGGATCTGAGTCCTTGCTCCCTCTTCCTTTACCCAGAGGCCTCCCTGACCTTGAGGGCTCCCCTTCCACACCCCTGTGTGGAAGAGTCCTCATAACCCCAAGAACACCATCGACTCTCAATCTTGTTTGTGGTCATCTAAGGCAGAGGCTAAGGTGTCCCCACTCCGAGGTGCTCCCCTGCACTGGACTCTTCCCTGGCCCATTGATGGCTACCTGGAATTCAAAGTAAATAGCATTTATTACACAGCAATCAGTGTTAAAAGAGTAAGGAAAAATGGGAAACTGCATAACCCTGCTGTGTAGCTCGGAGGCCTCACAAACAGTGTCTGGAATGTCAGGGCAGTTCATAGACTGTTCCTCACAGGTCCCAGGCCTCCCTCCCAGGCCCTGGCTCTGCTGTAGAGATTCTGTAGGTTGGACACTTGCTCTGGTGATGGCCACACACACCTTCAGGCTCTGGACGGCAGGACCGTTCTCCTCAGTGACAGCCCCTCAGTTGGGATGACAATCCTCTTGCAAGAGGAGCCTTCAAGGCCTCTTGGCTGGTGATGTCTCCCTGCACTGGGCCTCTGTCCAGAGTCCCCCTTGCTCTCCCCAGCTGCTCACCACACCCAGCTCCAGACTGCTCCTCCCCTAGCTTCACTTTCAGCTGCTCTGCCTCCAGCTCCGGGGTTGCTTCTCTGACTCCTCTGGTTCTGTGGCTGCAGCCCTGCTCCCAGCACAAGATCTGTTCTCTGTGCTGTGTCTCAGGATTTGCTCTCTGGGCTGTGTCTCTGGCTCCCTCTGGGTGCCATGGCTCTGCTCCCCACTCAGCTTTGGCTGTTTCAATCTCCGTAGCTCTGCCCCACTTTATGACCAGATAACAGGGAGGATGGCTCCTAATTCCTTCATTACCCTGCCCACCCTGTCAGTCAGGCTGGCCTGGAGTGTTGGCCTCTCCCCATTGGTCCTGGAGACTCTCAGTTTTGGGTCCTGATTTCTCATCAACCCTTCCCCTTCCTTTTGATACTGGGGGGTAGACAACCAAAACCCCACATTGAGTTTTCTAAGAGGCCAACGGTCTGATTACCAGGGGTCAGGAACCTCAGCCGGGCTCTGGGGGAAGGGAGGGGAATTGGGTTGGAGAAGAAGAGGCTGGGGGAGGCTGGCTCTGTGGGAGGAGGGAGTATTGGGTTAGAGAGGGAGAGCTGGGAATGCTTGGCTCTGCAGGAGAGGTGGGGGATTGGGTTAGAGTGGGGGAGGCGGATGCCGAAATACCTTAAACTCAAAGTCTTCATGGATGCAGAATAAGGCAGCCAACACACGTCATATTTAAATTCCAGGGCAAAAAAAGAATCAGCATGTACCTGGTTAACACTGTTTCTTTAAAGAAAATTCAAAGACTACTGTTTGCCAGGCTGAAGCAATTATTCTGAGATATGAGTCTCGCCCTTATTGTTTTTGAACCTCTCGTATTTGCAGTCTGGGACAGACCTGAATTTGTAAAACTATAAAAAAGACATAATCTTCATAAGTAAAAAAAAAAAAAAAAAAAAAGAGGAAACCGTATCAGAGATCAACAAGCTGGAGTGAAACAGGCACTTCAAATTGTGCTAATTTACTTCTCAGTTCAGTTTAATTGTAAAAATCTCACAGGACATAATAGGGCAGTAATGTTAAATTTGAAATACACGGTGAAGATGCTTTTTTTTTTTTTTAGTGTGAGAATATTACTGTATTTTTAAAGGGTTTTTTTTTTTTAATTTGACGTTTGTTCCTTATCCATTTCTCTGAAGATCTATGGTCTGGCTGTGAATTTTTTAAGTGACTAGAAACTTTTTTATCGGTTTTTGTCCGAATTGTCCTGTAATGTTATTTTTATCACTCCATTTTGTGTACTATATAGCTATTTATATAGATAGATAAAAATAAATATCCAATACATGGCTCTTTGCACTGTATCCACCGCTATTTTGACTCTTCGTTTCTAACTGGTTGGCCACCCCTGCTGTAAATCAACAGAAACAGGGTCTGCCTTTGCCATTCCACGTTAACATGGTCACAACTACCAAGACCCCTTATTTCACCCTTCCACATCCCAACAGGCAGGGCACCAACAGCTTCCCGCAGACCTCTGGGCAAGGGTGGAGAAGGTGGCTCCACAGTCCTGGAAGGGGCTGGACTTCAGGAGGAAGGGGCAGGGCCAGGGGCAGCCAGCCCTCCACACTTTCTGGAGCAGAGTGTACCCAAGGTGATTTAAAGAGTCTGAGCCTCTGACTGCCTCCGCTGCTGCAGCAGTAGTGGCAGTGGCTAGGGTCCTGGGACCCCTTGAATCACTGGGCTCTGGGGCAACTATTGCCTTCGCCTCCCCCACCTCCTCTCCCCATCAGCAGGCCTAGAAAAAGGGTTTCCCCCTCTCACTGGGTAACTTTAATTATCCTTATAGTTAGACAGATTTTCCTAATAAGTAACCAAAATCTGATGGAAATTAAACTGACTAATTTTGTCCTACCCTCAGTAGATGTGGAAAGCAACTGATCACCAATCTCTTTATAACAAACGTTTACTTATGTGGAGACTATGGGTACGTCTAGACTATGTTGTTCTTTTGGGATATCGGAAATATCCCGAAATAGCAATGTCGCATCTTTGTGCTATTCTGGCATCCCTGTAACCCTCATTCCACCAGGGTGAAGGGATTTGTCAAAATAGTACTTTATTTTGAAATTTGGCGCTGTCTACACAGCGTCAAATTTCAAAATAAGCTCTTTTGACTTAGACTCGGACTCGGAATAAACTATGCAATCTACTGTCTAGATGCACTTCTCAATGGCCTACTTTCAAAAGCCTGGACTATAATTTAACTTCTCAAAAAACTGGGAAAAGAAATTAAAGTTTGTCTACTCTACACTAATATTAAGTGGAGTTTTCCATCAGGGTAAGATTGCTCAGCTGAACTAATTGAACTGAAAAAAGCAATCTCCTGCCCTCAGTCTTGACAAGGTCAATGTGCCTCTCCCAATATATTGTACCAGGATGAGCAAACACCTCAAAAGTTTAATTTAATTAGGGAAATTCACCCAGATTAGCATCCTGAACCGTGTACATACCGTTTTAATTGGCTATTCATTGTCACCTCCTTGACTCTCACTTCAAATTAACTGAGAAAATGGATTGTAGATGCAGGGCCCTTTGGGGCAAGAGTTGTCTCTTTGTTCTGTGTTTGCAGTGGGGCTCTGGTCTATGAGTAGGGCTCCTAGGTGTCACAATAATATAAAAGATCATTAAGAATGAGTGCCTTTGGGTGTGCAGTTAGTCACTGAGGCCTGGAATAGGAACCAGTCCTTCACATAACCAGATCAATGTCTAGGTGCACACTGCCATGCAGCTCAGAGGACAGATATGAGAATGGCAGTGCAGGCTCCCCCAGGTGAATGTTGCAGGTGAGAAATTCCTACTTTGCGGTAATGGAGAGGAGACTGGTGAGGGAAGACCTGGAGGCTGGCAGAGGGCTGGGACAACGCCCCCTCTGCCTCAATCCCTGCCTCTCCCTGCCTCTGCTCCACCAGCTGCCTGCCTCTTCCTGCCCTTACTTTGCACCCTCTCTGTCTTCCCCCAGCTGAGGGCCCCAGGGAACTAGCAGGGCCAGAGAGCTGGCAGCAGGGGTCTATCCTCCCCACCCCGCACTCACCAGCAGTGGCAGGAGAAGTGAGGTGGCCTCACCTCACTTTGCTCCCCTACCCGCATTGCTCCACTTCCTGCTAGTGAGTGCAGGGTGGTCCCGCCCCTTCCCCCCGAGTGGGAAACTGGGAAAGCAAAGCAGCTGGGGCCACATTGCTCTGCTTCCCCCACCACTGCCAGTAAGAGCGGTGGGGCCAGATCCCTGTTGAGATCATCACCCCTCCATTTCTCCCCCCGCTGGCCTGCCCCTCCCACCCATGGTGTTTGGCTCACATGTTGCCCCTGCGTTAATGTAATCCTCTTGAAGTGTGAATCTTTTCGTTTGCATCCACAGGGGCATTGCAACACAGCACCTTCATACGCATGGCTATTCACATCACCATCATCCGACGTGCAGGGCAGTGCAGGCAAGCTGCGTGTCTTGGCACAGCACACTCAAAAATTAAAGAGCCGTATAAAGGCAACATGAATCCCTCCCCAGGAAAAACACACAGCCCCCCTTAAAGTATGTTCTGGAGCTCCTGAGCATTCTAGCAGGTGGTGGAGGAGTCCCTGGGCCCTGCACCCCCATGTGCAGCTCAGCCAGCAGGGAGAACAGAACATTTATTCATTAACAAGGACTCAGCGTAGTCCAGGATCAATGTTAACACATGGACCCCACGCAGGCAGTATTATTCCTCTTGGGGGTCCCGGGCCCTTCTCCCCCAGCTTTCTGCTCTAAGCCCCTTCTCTCATCCTAACCCAGTTGAAACTGACCCATCCCCCAGGCTGTGGTCCCCAGCCTGGTGGCAGCCCTGCCTATCCTTTATCTCCCTTCCTGGGCAGGAGTGTTATCTCCTATGTCTGGCCCTCTGGTGTGAGAGGCCGAATACACATCTGCAGTGAGTCATCCCCCCTCCTTCAGACAGTGTTGCAGTGCCCAGGACAGTAGGAACCACACACTGCACAACAAAGCAATACAATCTCCACTCCATCACATCTCAGCAATACAACCCCCACTACCTCACAGTTCCTCCTTGCCTTCTACAATTCAGGGACCCCGATCATCAGTAGGTGTAAAACATCCTAGCTCCTTAACGTTAATGGAGCTACGGGTATTTGTTCCAGTGAAGGCTATCATCCAGAATCTTTGTAGTACTCTAAGGGTGTGTCTAAACTACATGGCTCCGTCGATGGAGCCATGTAGATTAGGCTGATTGGCAGAGGGAAATGAAGCCGCAATTTAAATAATCGCGGCTTCATTTAAATTTAAATGGCTGCCGCGCTGAGCCGACAAACAGCTGATCAGCTGTTTGTTGGCTCAGTGCACTAGTCTGGATGCTCCCGCACTGACCTGAAAGCCCTTTATCGACCCCCCTGTTATGCCTCGTAGGATGAGGTTTACTGGGGAGGTCGATAAAGGGTTTTCATGTTGACAGGGGAGCGTCCAGACTGCCCCGATCTGCCGACAAACAGCTGATCGGCAGAGCGGGGCAGCCATTTAAATTTAAATGAAGCCACGATTATTTAAATCGTGGCTTCATTTCCCTTTGCTGAACAAACAAATCTACATGGCTCCGTCGATGGAGCCATGTAGTCTAGACATACCCAAAGAGTGATTTAGTGTCTTTTGATATGTAGATTTTTCTTAACAACTTTTGCTAACATGTATCAGTCTGCATTCAGCACAACTCCAAAAAAGTATACTATGTTTGTACGGTGCCTAACACAATGGGCTGATAATCCAAGACGAAGTCTTTTAGGTGCCACAGTAATATAATTGATAAATAACAATGATACTAATATGAAGATGTTGGCTATAACAATTTATAGAATCTAATAACAATGTGATTCAAGTATACCAAGAATGCGAACAAACATGACATTTAGATCACCAAATTCTGTTCATTTTCACTGTTGTGATATCAAGGATTTCTATTACATTTTGAAGTCTTCCATAGATGCTGTTTGTTTGTGCCCACTGAATAATAATTTGCTTTGTGCTTAAGCTTCAATGAGTAAGAACATATCTCTAAAGAGAGCAAAGCCATGTTTATATTGGCAGCTGTTTAGGCACAGGTTTATTGACTAACGGGTCCATTGTAATGGAAGCACAGAAAATAAAATCACTGTAAAGAGTATTTTGAATGACAAAATGTAGAGTTGTACTATTTCTTCACGATTTCTGAGTTTGATGGCATATAATATAAACTCACTAAACTAACTTTTGCATGGATTTGATGCTCCATTGCTATAGGGTGCTAATCTCATTTTTAAAAAGTGAAATGTGCTGATGTATACATGTGCCAAAGTCAATGGAAAGGCGCCTGTTGACTTCATTGGATTTTGAATCAGCTTTGATGGAAATGTAACACAGCTGGTTTCTCATTAACATAGCAAATCTCTTCGACATCCAGAAATGTCTCCCATTGCTTGCTCTCTCGGCTAACTATAATCGCCTGCAGCCTACTGGGCCATCTCACCCATTTTGTACAAATACATATTAAACTTGGTGCTAGGCATTGTGCATTTTTGAACAGTAAACACAACCTGGAGACAGCAGTTTCTCTTGGCATCGGATGGCAGTTGTTTCTGTGTAATAGGCAGCTACACAATAACCACTCCTTCAGTAGATGGAGCATTTACTGTCAAAATGTTAATCCCTTTGTTAGCTACTCAGTTGTACATTCGTGTAGAAGGGAGACTTACACTGCTCCTTCTCTCCATGAGTTTGAGGGTGAATGGAATCTACAGAAGTATAGCAACCATGAAAGCCAGGTGCAAAGTATTTCCCTAATTTCACAATCTGCTATTTTAGCCAGGTGGTCAGTACTATTTAGGACAAAGAGAAAATACAAAGGGAGAAGTCAAAAGGCGAGGGGAGGGAAGATTGGGCTGACATTCAAAGCAGAAAAGCCCAGTGTTTCAAAATACTTCTTGTCAAGGGTGCCCTGGAAAAGATTATAAGAGAAATGCCAATAAGGAACTTACTCTTGTTACATGAAGCTGTAAAATAAAGTTTAAAGGTGTTATAAATTGCTGGAGAGTCCTAATCATTAATAGAATATGTGGGTGAGCTTGAAAGGTATAACAAAATACATCTTGAAGGTGAACTGAAGACCATTTTGCCTGCAGAGATGCAAGTTCAAAGATTTGTGTTTCATTTACAAAACTGGATGACACTCCTAAGAGCTGTATTTCACAGTTCTTACAATATCTTAGGGTATGTCTACACTACCACCCTAGTTCGAACTAGGGTGGTTAATGTAGGCAACCGGAGTTGCAAATGAAGCCTGTGATTTGAATTTCTCGGCCTTCATTTGCATATTGCCAGGCGCCGCCATTTTTAAATGTCCGCTAGTTCGGGCTCTGTGCCCGCATCTACACACGGCATGAACTAGGTAGTTCAGATTAGGCTTCCTATTCCGAACTACCGTTACTCCTCGTGGAACATTTAAAAATGGCAGCGCCCGGCAATATGCAAATGAAGCCCGGGAAATTCAAATCACAGGCTTCATGTGCAACTCCGGTTGCCTACATTAACCACCCTAGTTCGAACTAGGGTGGTAGTGTAGACATACTCTAAGTCTTCAGTGCCTAAGTATAAATCCAAGGGGCTTTTGTATGTATACAGCTCAAAGGACCAGGTAGTAAAGTAGTGTGGGAAGCTATATTCCTTACGCCAATTAGATGAGCCCTGGGTGGGAGGAAGGGGACTGACCAGGGATATACAGGGTGACCATATTTCCATATGCTGAATATATGACACCTGATAAAACATGTTGTATTCAAGCAAGCTCAATAGCAATCCATTAGAGCTATGCAGCACAAACATTCAAATCAACATAAAGTTGACTGAGTGCCTGTTAAAAAGAAATATTGAATAGTTGGATTCTTTTTATTTACCTTCTTGTCTTTAAGACTTTAGAGTTCCCATGGGAAGAGGTGACACACACATATCCCTGTACACCTCTCTCACATTGGTCCATTGGCCCTCCCTATCTAGTACTCTCTGCCCTCCATGCCTGGCTGGTCCTGCAGGATGAACCCCCTTCTCCAGGTACCTGGCGCCATGTCTTCCCGAAGCAACGCATGGGGAGGGGGGCACTCAGAGTCACATTTCCCCTCTCCTCCAAGTCCTGCCAGAGTTCACACCAGAATGTGGCCAGCAGCAGCCTTTTGGCATGGTGCAGGGGGGAAGGGACAGGAGCTACTTCCAGCTGCAGGGGAGGCAGAGGGAAAAAGGGATGATCTGACCTGTGTCTTTGCAGAGCTCTTCCCTACCACTACCCCCAGCACCTGTGGCTAGAGGCAGCTTGTCTCTTCCTGCCCCCACACACTGAAAGGCAGTTAACACTACCAGGCTGCTGCTAGCCATTGACACAGCCCAGCTACCTCCTGTCCCCGCTGCTACAGGGTAGGCAGGGCAGAGTTAAGCCCTAAGGGTGCGTTGTGCACCAGGGCACAAGGAACCCGAGCACAGAGACTTATTTTCAGCAAAGCCAGGCAGAGAGGTGGCTCACCAGGGAAGGATGCTAGGGGCTGGAGTATCCCCCCACTCCCTGGGGTCAGGACCTAGGGTGGGCATGGAGCAGGGGCATGTGAAGAGGGTTCTAAGCCCCTGTCTGAGGCAGCAGCTATGGAGCTGCCAGGTTGGGACATGAACAGGCCGGAAATCTCGTTCCCTCTTTGCCCTCCCCCCAGTTCCAGAGATTACCTGAGGGGTGGAGAGGGTTCTCCAGGCCTGTGCAGGGCTTTGGCACATGCAGGACTTAGCTCCTTCTGGCCAGCATCATGGGCTATTGGGTCCTGTACTTTCCAAGGGCCTATGGCCCAGCCAGACACAAAGGAGGAAGGAAGCAATTTGCTGGCCAGGCTGTTGGTGAGCAGAGTAGCCGAGCAGGGGCTGGTTCTCTGCACAGTACTGGGAGTGGGATATGCTCCAGCAGGGGGGATATGGAGGAGTAGCAGGGTTGAGGGATGAAGGGGTAAAGCAGGGAGAGGACAGCAAGAAGGGGAGCACCTAAAAGGCCAATGGATAGACACAATTTGCTGCTGCCTTGAGCCTGCCCACACTCAGCAGCTGCCACAGAGTGCAGCCAGTGCCAGGTGGAAAGGGACCGAGGGGTGAGATGCTGCTGGCTGAAAGACCAGCTGGGGGAATGGCTAGTCCTGCACTCGGCAGCACTGCCCTACCCCCAGCCTTACACACCCATTCCCATGTTGGCCACTGCACTCTCCCACTCACCGCTGGTGAGAGGGCAGTTGGTGAGCAAGGATCCAGCCAGGAGCAGGACCCAGCAGTACTGGTAGGAGAGGCAGAAAATACGGGACAAGGTGCCCATTTTCAAAAAAAAAAGTCTAGGTACCCTAAATATGGAACTGTCCCTTTAAAAATAGGAGGTCTGGTCACCCTAGGTATATGCTCCCAGGCCTTGTGAGGCTGTGATCAATGTGATGATTTGGTAGATCTGTCTCTGTACAGTTTATGAATTCTAAAGATCCTAAGGCCTCTCTGTGTATCTGTGTCAGACTGCATAGTCAATTGAATATGGGGCCTGTTTGCCTTCTCCGCTGTCTTTAGTAATTTAGGGTATGTCTACACTACAAAGTTAATTCGAACTAACTTTCATAGGCGCTACACTAGCACTCCGCTAGTTCGAACTTAATTCGAACTAGCGGAGCGCTTAGTTTGAACTAGGTAAACCTCATTCTACGAGGACTAAGCCTAGTTCCAACTTACTAGTTCGAATTCAGGGCTGTGTAGCCCCTTAATTCGAACTAGTGGGAGGCTAACCCTTCCCAGCTTTCCCTGGTGGCCACTCTGGCCAACAACAAGGAAACTCTATTGCCCCCCTCATGGCCCCGGACTCCTTAAACGGGCATGGGCTGGCTACGATGCCCGTGCCAGGTGCAAGCCTGCCAGCACCCAGCCAGCAGACCCTGCACCTGGCACGGCTCGAGTCAGCCACCCGATGCCCCCCAGCCCTCCTCCTCTTCCCGGGACCAGGCTGGCGGCTCCCGGGAACTTGCCCGGGACCGCAAGAGGCGGGCACCCGCCTGGTCTAGTGCGGACATCGTGGACCTCGTCCACGACCTCCGCACTAGGCACAGGAAAGCGGCCGTGAAATGAGGTATACCGGTATTTCGGAATAGGCACCCTAGTCCAAACTACCTAGTTCGAGCCCCGTGTAGCCGCGCTGCACGGGGTTCGAAGCAGCGGGGATTTAAAAATGGCGGCTCCCCGCTTATGCTAATGAAGCCCAGGAAATTCAAATCCCGGGCTTCATTAGCAAGTGCGGTATGCCTACATTAGCCCGCTAGTTTGAACTAGCGGGGTAGTGTAGACATACCCTCTGTGAGCAGGGCCTGCCCCTTGCTCACAACCTGACTTTGCTTTATATTAAGAAGTTTTGGTCATTACTTTAGTCCTGAGGCCTCAGACCAGGTCTCTGATATACAGCCTTATGTTTCAGGTTTTCTTCCTACTACAGTCGCAAATTAAAAAGAATCAGTGATATATTTCTTTAAAATAATTGCACCTGAACTGGTGCTTTGAAATCAGGAGTGCAATACCATCAAGTATGAATTATGAATGGATTTTACATTTTGTGTGTTATAATTAATAATTGCTTTAACTCTGTCTGGGTTTCTGATCTAAACGGAATCATAAACTTGTCTAATAGGGTTATAAATTTCATTTCATGCTTAATGGAATTATGTAAATGGAGCAACTGAATGGCATCATCCAAACCCCCTCTCTATTATTTGACATTCTCCCCTCCCCTCCCTCTCCATACAGACACACACGCTCACAGACTACCTGGAGCAACATCAACAATACAAACAATGGCTGTGGTTGCTGGAGGAGTTAACTGAGCGGATGTATTACATTTTGGTTGCAGAATGTTGGAGTGTAGCAGGGTATCTAAGCGCCACTCTATTTGTGGAAAAGCAAATGGCCTTGGACTAGAAATTTGGCACTCATTTTTACCAATGAGGATAGTTTAGCCAATGAAACAACCTAGCTAGGGATATGGTAGATTTGCTGTCACTTTCAGTCTCTAAATTAAGCCTGGATGCCTTTCTGAAACATCCTGTAGCTCATAAAGAAGAATGAAGAATCTGTTAAGTAAGTTTCTTTGGCCTGTATTATGCAGACAGGCTCGCCAACCTGGATGGAGCAAACGGGGTAATTGTTCCACAGCCTAGCAATTCAAAAGTGCCTGGGTTTCCCAACTGAAGGAACCCTGAGCCTTTTAAATCACCTCGCTACGGCAATACTAAGGGCTGGCTGGGGGAAGGGGCACAGTGCCACAGTCCTGCCCTTTCTAGCTGAGGTCCCACCCCTTCTGGGGGCTCCCCCCACCTTGCCCAGGGGAATGGCAATGCTGTCAGCCCCCTGGCCTGCAGGAGATTAGACTGTATGCTGGTAATGGCTCCTTCCAGCATTAAAATCTATGAAACTGCTGTTTATTGCACATCTGGCCCAGCGGAAGCATGAGAAGATGAAATTCACCCCTGTGCTGGGAGCCCCTCCATGGCTCATCTATTAGGTGACACTGAAGTGTGCTCGTGCAAACTTCCCTATTTCCTTTCCAGTTTGGAGCTTTATCAGGGGAGGTGAATGCGAGTGAGTTGGGCAGTTGATAGTGAAGACAGTGGCCAATGTTGCACCACTGCAGAAGATACATGATTTCTAGAGCCCTGCAAAGCCGCAGATATCCGCATTGGAGCAGAGCGTGGAGTAAATACCCACACAGGGCTCTTCCCCACTGCCTCCCAGCCACCAGGTGTTGGAGAAGGGGTGTGTGCCTGCCAGGGCAGGCGTCTGCACTGCCAGCAGGTAAAGGACTCAACAGTCTCCATCCTACATCTCCCTTATGGAGGGGTCAAATGACGGCCTTGCCCAGCCCCTAATCTCCTCTCCCCGCAGCACTGATCTGTAGAGGCCTCAGTCCCTGCTTTTGTGCTTCCTGCCTCTTCCCTGCACGACCAGACTCCTCCTCCCTCAGTTGTGCTCTCACCCTGCTCCCCTCCAAATGGTTTGCTGTGAGGTTGCAAGAAAAATCCAAATGGCAGTTTGCACACTGGATGATGTGTTGAGCCTGATGGATGTGGATTGGAAGCAGATCCACATTTTTGCATCCAAGCAGGAGTCTAGTGAGTTGAGTGTAGGCTGAATTCTATTGATACTCACAAAAATAGTAACATGCTTGCTCAGCAATATGAGATTTTTGCATTCACACACTTGGTCCCCTCTCTCTACAGATTTGTACTTGACTCTGAGCAGTGACCAGAACAACACAAAGTGGTTTCAGCGGGATCTGGATTGTGTGGCTTGGTGGTCACTAATAATCAACATTCTATGTGTTCCCTCAGTCCCATTTAAGCCCTATTTTGATGACTTAAGAGATACCTTGCTTTGGCCCTTTGCAGGGTGGGTTATGACCCATCACATTTGGAGCACTAATGATCCCTAAATATCCAAAGGAAAATCTGCCAAAGTTGCAGAGTTTTGTTTTATTTGAGGTGTGTTCATTCAGTATAATTTTGTTTTGCCAATGTTTGTGTATAATTAGGTCCAAGTTTGTTGGAAACTTGGCCCAGATTCACTGAAAGGTTTACATAATGCCAAACAAGGATAGTTTTGCTTGTTTCAGGTTTAATTATGAATGGTTCATACATTTCCAGTAATGATTCATATTCACTAGATATTCTGTATATTAGATGTGACACAACTGTATTTCAGATACACCAAGCGTAATTATTTAATGATGAAGTAAAGTTGATTAGGAAGCCTGTAAGCTATTACACTCTTAGTGGGGTATTTTGCAGTCACTGAATAAATTAGCATAATTTACTTCTCTAAAGATATATAACTCCTGCTGGTTTTGAAAATGACATGCAGCTAACAAGCTAGGGCTTTCCCTTTATAGAAGACTTGGGATAAAACAAAGAGCATATATATCATATGCCCACCCAGGTTAGCGAAAAATATCTTTAGTGACAATTCATGCTGGAAACGCTGGAACTCAATATCCAGTAATAGTCCTGAACCTAAAAAATCAAACTTGCAAGTGTGCAGTGTGATCTGAAAACTTAACAGGTTGCAGGGCAGTTTTCTAGATTTAAAAGTGAAGGTTTTGTTTTGTTTTTTTTCTTTTTGACAAAACAGCATGAGAGTAGCCACGCCACCAATTGGATACTTTTATATATTATGGTCTAATTATGAAATTGATCCCTGGTTAAAAATCCCTTCAGGGTGGTGACTAATGAGATTGCCTTCTCTGAGTGTGTCCAGTAATATGATTAGGTATGCATTTATCCTGAACTGAGATAAACCAGTGACAAGTTTGCTAAGATAAGACAGTTTTGAAAGGCAATTAACTGTGGGACATAATGAGTGTATGTCTGTGGAAGGTTGAAGGAGGCTGGAAAGTAGCTTTGGTTTTTATCCACAGAAGTGATGATATATGTAATAGGTAGGGAAAAACAGGAGCTGGTATTAGTATAATACAATTAAATTTGCGCTGAAGGACCAAATTAAAACCTATAATTTATTCTTATATAATGTGCAGGCTAGCCTTTTTGGAATCCTTTCAAACTGCAGAATGCTTAAAAACATCCTTAACAATTCCCAGTAGTGCACTGATACAAAAATCAAATAATGTCTTACCAGTGCATTTTGCTTTATATTGCAGGGGAGTTCAAGTTGCTAGAGACTTGTATGGGACTGACAAGCCAGACAATAGTGCTGCAACAGAAGAGGAATGAACTGGACCTCCTCTATGCTGTCTCCTCCATCTCCTCTCTCTCATACACTCATGCGCACACATTAACAACAGTATCTCCTAATTTTTCCTGGTCAGTACATCACAACACCTAGCTGTGGCTAGCCTTATAGGAGGTCAATGTGGTGCCTTGCCTCTCGCCCAGCCAATTGGCTTCAGGGGTTGGGGAATGGCAGAGAGGAACCAGCCAGAGATTCCAGCCAGTAGGAGCAGCTGCAGAAGAAGCCAAAGCAGAGGCCTTTAGTCATTCAGAAACACTTCCTACAGGTTTGACTGGGTTGTTTCTACCATAAAATCATCAAACACAAGAACTGGAAGGGACCTGGAGAGGTCATTGAATCCAGTCCCCTGCCCTTATGGCAGGACCCAGTACCATCTAGACCAGTGACTCCCAATCTTTTTGCTAATGGGGACCAGTAAACCCATTCACAAGCTTTTGGAGGACCGGTAACATTTATTTGCATATTTGCATATTCATTAAGCAAATGATGAATATGCAAATAACATGTGTCACTGGTCCCACTTGTCCAGCGTTGTTCCGCTCTACTCCTGGCCCCAATCTCGGCCACTTTATCTGCTGGCGCCAGCTCCCCTGATTGCATCTGGTGCTTGGCGTTCTGCATTGGTGTGCACAGTGCCTGGCGGGTTGTTCTGCCCCCCCTACCCCCCCATTTGGCCCCAATCCTGGCCACTGTATCAGCCAGCGCCAGCCTTCTCCCTGGCTCCTAGTGCCCACCAGATCTAGCCCCGCTGCCCGGGAGCATGTCCGGCAGAGATGCCACCGCAACGGGCTCTCTCTAAAGAGGGCCACGCCACCGCGCTCAGCAGCATGGGGTGCTGCTACCTTGTCACACAAATTAATAGGATCATGTGTAATAATTTTTCTAAAGACCAGAATTTTTTTTCTAAGGACCTGGGCCACAGACCACACTTTGGGAAATGCTGATCTAGACCATTTCTGATAGCTGTCTGTCTAACCTGCTCTTTAATATCTCCAGAGATGAAGATTCCACATTCTCCGTAGGCAACTTATTGCAGTGTTTGACCACCCTGACAGTTAGGAAGTTTTTCCTAATATCCAACCTAAACCTCTCAGGCTGCAGTTTAAGCCCATTGCTTCTTGTCCTAGCCCATTGCTTCTTGTCCATGTGGGGACTGCCTGTTTGATACAACCCTCCCCTTCCCACTTCTCCCTCCAACACAATCTTTTCATTTCAGCTGCATTCCACATCTGCCCTGTCTCTGAGCACTTTCCTTCCATTGAGCTGATCTCCTGCTGTCTAACCCCTCCCCATCAAATTAAAAAAAAATGTAGCATTAACATGATGTTTGCTGCCATCATATTTTTCACTCTGAGTAACCCTATCACTTAACCCCAGTCCTGGGTGGGCCTTGTCTATTCTCACACAAGACAATATTATTAACAGCCCCCTCCAATGTTCTTTGGGCCTTTTAAAAGTCTTGAATAAGTTTCAGGTTATCACACCAGTTCTCCTTTTTCTGTTGTTTAGGGTGGTTTTGTTAGGGTGCAGTCCAGGCTTCCATACTGTTTCTTTAGGTTTATACTGGTGGAACAAAAGAAAAGGCTCTGGTATACAGAGGAAGCAAGCATCCTAGGATTTTTTCAGCAGCAGAATTCTGTCAGATGCATAGCTCATAGTAAAATCTAGCTGTGCATTACTTACCTGGTAAGCCATGATTTTCAGATCAGTTTTACCATGCCAAATTTCAGGTTTCCAAATCAGAGGCAATTAGCCAGAATCTCTAGTCCAGCTGAGTAGTCCTTGATGCAGTGTAAGAGGGATGGAACACATGTGACTTTAGGCCATTTATGTAACCCTCTGATGGGGGAAGTCAGGTCAGCACTGGGACATTCTCTTAGTATGGATTGCACTAATGGCTTTATGATTGCACCGTACACTTCTAGATCAGAGAATCTGTCTTGTGATATTTATAAAACCACAAAATTACAGCACAATTTTGGCTCTGTGCCACTACTTACAAATTGAAGCATTTTTAAATGTTGAAATTCCAGTGACACAAGGAGATAAATTAAGTCTTCATCTCTTCCTTCGATTTTTAAACTATGGGAATTATGTATTTACTTTATTAATGAGTATGACAAATCTATGTTCCATTGCCATGCCTTGGCATTACTTAGTTTAGATTTCCTTGCACCGGAATATTGAAATAAAAAAGTTTTAACAGTCCCACAAATTAAAAGGAAAGGGTTAGGTTTTTAAAATGTCAAGTGTATCACTATTTTTTGTCAGATTAACTCTGTGTGTGTGTGACTGACTTATATGACTTAGTGTTCACTTATACATAATATATGTGACCAATCTGAAATTTGAGGTGCAACAGTTTGTGTTTAAGTGCCTGCTGTTAGCAAATCACTGAAAACAAAATGGAAACTGTTAATACCACAGATACACAACATGTTTTTATTGCCAGCAATTGAAATATGGTTTAGATCAGGGCTGGACAAGTACCTGTCAGTGGGCTGAATCCCAGCCCACCTAATTCTTTTATCCGACCTGCGCGGCAGTTCCTGGACCCAGCTCCTAACGCATTGCCTGAGAGCCAGGGATGTGGAAGCCCTTTCAACTGCTTCCATGTAAAGGGCTCACGCCTTTCTGTGTTGTGTTAGCAGCTGCGAGGAAGGCGCAAGCCCTTTACATGGAAGCACTTAGATGGGCTTGCAGCTCCCGCCCCTCTTCCCCCCACTGGGATCTGTATGAACTTTTGTACCAGAAAGAATGGAGCAAAGCAAGGCTGCCCCAGCAAGCACTTTCACTTACTTCTACTTAAAGGGCTTGCTCCTGCCGATAGTAGCTAGGCAATGCATTAGTGGGTGCCCGGCAGGCGCAAGCCCTTTAAATAGAAGCATTTAATAGGGCTCGCACCTCCCCGGTAGCTCCCAGGCAACATGCGGGGGGGGGGGGGGGGGCAGGAGCTGCAAGCTACTTAAGACATGAGGCCTGGCCCTGCCGTGTTGCCTGGGAGAACCGAGCCTTTTCACTTGTTTCCATTTAAAGGCCCCACCCCTTCTGCCTGAGACCCCGCCCCTTCTGCCTGAGACCCTGCCCTTTTCAGGGCAGCCCACAACCACTTTGAAAATGTTTGAAGTGATTCCCCTTCAAAAATGATTGCCCATCCCGGTTTAGATCATACGTATTCCTGCTTTGAATGAAGGGTATTAGACTAGAAGACCTCTCAAGGTTTCTTCCAGTCCTGTGATTCTATGACTCTCTGATCATTGCCTGAATAATTATGAAAATGGGCTAGTATCCAGAACCCATGTGACCAAAGATATACTTTATTTTCTTGAGAGTAGATAGGGAGCATCAGATTCCATATACTATGTAAACTATCTGTACCAGAAAGACCGGAGCAAAGCAAGGCTGCCTCAGCAGCAAGCAGGATCTGGCTATTTATTTCTCTCATGGAAACAGGACACAGATGTTTTTGTTGATCTGCATTTCAGCAAGAATCCTGTCTCAATCAATAGGCTCTGATACTATTTCTACTGCATTCCCAGTCTCCGGTTTGGTGCATCTAAAAGACATAGACCAGGAGTGGCTAAACTTACTGACCCTCTGAGCTGCATAAAATAATCTTCTGAAGTACAAGACATGCACAACCTGACTTACAGGGCAGCGTCTGCGAGGGTATGGGGCTTGTGCCTCAATGCCTCCCTATGTGATTCAAGTCCTTAGACTCCACCCTGTCCCTGCAGGGCAGGTGCCATTAGTCCCACCACCCTGCCACAGGGCAGAAGCCCCCAGCTCCACTCTGCCCAGTCTGGTAGGCAGAGAATGGGGGAGGGTACACCAGTCACTCTATGAGCCAGATTTTAACTGTAAAAGAGCCACAGTTTGGCCATACCTGGCAAAGATGAAGGTGAGCTGGGTGCAGCATCAGTAATAATAACAAGAGTGATAACAGGAGATGAAAAGAATAATTTCACATTGTATCCTTCAGATGCTTATTTTTAAGTGTGAGGCCACCTCTGAATTTGTATCTGAAATTCGCCCAGGTTGTGCTCTGTCTAATGAGTCTGTTGTTTCTGCTTTTTCTGCTATGTTCTATCCTAGCCCACCTCCCTTGTGTAACCAGTGCCTCGAGTCTTGCACTTTCTGGTGCAGATTATCCCATGACCCAAGCCTTATTGCAGGTAATAAGCCTTTAAAGTGTGCTGTAACAGCTCTGCTTGTCTGAAGTCACTGATCCTTAAAATGAATTTCTGAGAAGTGTATTCTTAAGATGTTTCTGCCGATACTACTAGAGTATATGTAACAGTGGGCGGCATCATGTCAGGTAATACCAGTCATGCTCCATTATATTATGTACGGAGCCCAGTGTGAATGAATCCATACACAGTAATGCTTTATTTGAAAACTGAGAAAATGCATGATTTCATTTCTTACCTGCCATTTAAGAAGCTTGGGTTTTTTTGTTTCTGTTTCCCTAGATATTTCCATAAAATGTTGCTTATTCTTTACCATGAAGTATTTTCTCTTTCTCTGCTATTTATTTTGCAACTTGGACCCCTTAACTCCATTAATCTGAAGAAGTGGGTTGTGCCCACGGAATCTCATGATACCATCTACATGTTGTGTAAGTCTCTAAGGTGCTGCAGGACCATTTGTTGTTGTTTTTTCAGTTAGACTAACACGGCTACTCCTCTGAAACTTTACTATCCAGGTTAGTTTATGAGCTACATTTTTTTAATTACATGCTACTGTTTTCTGTCACTACCTGTCTCCAAAATCATTCCCTTTTGTCTAGTTCTTGGTTATCTATTAATGAGAGTTAAAACAAAGATGTCAATATCAGAGTGACTTTGAATCATATTGGTCATTTTTTCTAATCAGTGAATTATTAGTTATCTACTAGTAACTCCATATCAACCAATACAATATCTTTCAGACTGTTAATGCCAAACTTTTAAAAAAATACTGGAACAGCTAATCAATTACTTGCATACTTAATAGTGCCTTCTGTCAAGAAAGTATCAGAATGAATGTTTTGAGTTACAAGCAGTGTTCCCTGCAAGCTGTGTGCTTGTGCAGCCACCCAGGAGAAATTCAAAGTCCACCCAGCAGATTAGCAGAGCGCCCACAGCTAGGTTTTTTGTTTCTTCAGGTGGTGCATGTTTGCACATGCCTAGGTGCACATAAAAATTATTCCACACATGGATGGAAAAGTACAGAGGGAACATTGATCACAAGGTTTCTAAAGTAAATTTTGTGCCTATAAACTACATTGAAAATTGAATTCCTTCTATTTAACTCCAGCACGGACACAGTAACAACACTGGTAAGGACAACACAGGTGGCCTCCTGTGCAGAAGCGGGGAGGAAGTTGTGGGCAGCATGTCTTCTTCAGCAGCCAAACCTTTATAGCACCCTCTTGCCATTCTTTCTCAGCCCACGTAGTTTACAGAACATCTCTATAGGTGAAATGGAAGTTCCATCCCAAAATCTGTTTTTCCCTGCAACAAAGGCTACATCTAAACTACACCCCTCTATGGGCAAAGGGATGTAAATAAGATGTATCAAACGTGCAAATGAAGCTGGGATTTAATCCCATGCTTCATTTGCATAATGGCAGCCACCACTTTTTTCGAAATGGGGCTTTTCGAAAAAAACCCCGCAGTTTAGACGGGGAATTTTCAACAGAAATGCCCCATTGTGAAAGATCCTGTACTCCATTTTTTGAGGAGTACAGGATCTTTAAAAATGGAGCATTTCTGTTGAAAATGCCCCATCTAAACTGCTGGGTTGTTTTTTTTTTTTTTTAAAGCCCCGTTTTGAAAAAAAGTGGCGGACACCATTATTCAAATGAAGCGTGGGATATTTAAATCCCGGCTTCATTTGCACTTTCAATACGTCTAATTTACATCCCTCTGCTAACAGAGAGGTATAGTTTAGACGTACCCGAAGTTAGGTTTTATCAGTGATAGTGGTTTTTGGTGTGTATACCCTAAAAGCCTACCTGAGGTCAACCACTAGTTTCACACAGACAGTTGAACAGTTGTAAGACACATACATGTAACTGTTTCTGACCAAGAAATGGAACAACATTAAAATGATGCATTCCAGCTAACGGTTTTGTCCCAGTACCAACACCTCAAATCATTCAGTCATCAGCCCTCATGCAATTGTTCAGCCTGTGTCTATGCCAATAAGGGTGTGTCTAGACTACAGGGTTTTGTCGACAAAAGTGGACTTTTGTTGACAAAACTATACCTGCAGCTACACTGCCGCTGAGTTCTGTCAACATAACGTCAACAGAACTCAGCAGTTTTGTCGACGGCTGTAAATCATAGAATCATAGAATAATAGGACTGGAAGGGACCTCAAGAGGTCATCGAGTCCAGCCCCCCACCCTCAAGGCAGGACCAAGCTCTGTCTACACCATCCCTGACAGATGTCTATCTAACCTGTTCTTAAATATCTCCAGAGAGGAAGATTCCACCACCTCCCTTGGCAATTTATTCCAATATTTGACCACCCTGACAGTTAGGAATTTTTTCCTAATGTCCAATCTAAACCTCCCCTGCTGCACTTTAAGCCCATTACTCCTTGTCCTGTCCTCAGAAACCAAAAGGAACAAATTTTCTCCTTCCTCCTTGTGACACCCTTTTAGATATTTGAAAACCGCTATCATGTCCCCCCTTAATCTTCTTTTTTCCAAACTAAACAAGCCCAGTTCATGAAGCCTGGCTTCATAGGTCATGTTCTCTAAACCTTTAATCATTCTTGTCGCTCTTCTCTGCACCCTTTCCAATTTCTCCACATCTTTCTTGAAATGTGGCGCCCAGAACTGGACACAGTACTCCAGCTGAGGCCTAACTAGTGCAGAGTAGAGCGGCAGAATGACTTCACGAGTTTTGCTTACAACACACCTGTTGATACAACCTAGAATCATATTTGCTTTTTTTGCAACAGCATCACACTGTTGACTCATATTCAACTTGTGGTCCACTATGACCCCTAGATCCCTTTCCGCCATGCTCCTTCCTAGACAGTCACTTCCCATCTTGTATGTATGGAACTGATTGTTCCTTCCTAAGTGGAGCACTTTGCATTTCTCTTTATTAAACCTCATCCTGTTTACCTCTGACCATTTCTCTAACTTGCTAAGGTCATTTTGAATGATGTCCCTATCCTCCAAAGAAGTTGCAACCCCACCCAGTTTGGTATCATCTGCAAACTTAATAAGCGTACTCTCTATCCCAATATCTACATCATTGATGAAGATATTGAACAGTACGGGTCCCAAAACAGACCCTTGAGGAACTCCACTTGTTATCCCTTTCCAGCAGGATTTAGAACCGTTAACAACAACTCTCTGACTATGGTTATCCAGCCAATTATGCACCCACCTTATCATGGCCCTATCTAAGTTATATTTGCCTAGGTTATCAATAAGAATATCATGCGAGACCGTATCAAATGCCTTGCTAAAGTCTAGGTATATGGCATCCACCGCTTCTCCCTTATCCACAAGGCTCGTTATCTTATCAAAGAAAGCTATCAGATTAGTTTGGCATGACTTGTTCTTCACAAACCCATGCTGGCTATTCCCTATCACTTTATTACCTTCCAAGTGTTTGCATATGATTTCCTTAATTACCTGCTCCATTATCTTCCCTGGGACAGACGTTAAACTGACCGGTCTGTAGTTTCCTGGGTTGTTCTTATTCCCCTTTTTATAGATGGGCACAATATTTGCCCTTTTCCAGTCTTCTGGAATCTCCCCTGTCTGCCATGATTTTTCAAAGATCATAGCTAAAGGCTCAGATACCTCCTCTATCAGCTCCTTGAGTATCCTGGGATGCATCTCATCAGGACCTGGTGACTTGCTGACATCTAACTTTCCTAAGTGATTTTTAACTTGTTCTTTGTGTATCCTATCTTCTAAACTTACCCTCTCTCTGCTTGTATTCACTACGTTAGGCACACCTCCAGACTTCTCGGTGAAGACCGAAACAAAGAAGTCATTGAGCATCTCCGCCATTTCCAAGTTCCCTGTTACTGCTTCTCCCTCCTCACTAAGCAGTGGGCCTACCCTGTCCTTGGTCTTCCTCTTCCTTTTAATGTATTTATAAAAGGTCTTCTTGTTTCCCTTTATGCCTGTAGCTAGTTTGATCTCATTTTGTGCCTTTGCCTTTCTAATCTTGCCCCTGCATTCCCGTGTTGCTTGCCTATATTCATCCTTTGTTAGTTGTCCTAGTTTCCATTTTTTATATGACTCCTTTTTTATTTTGAGATCATGCAAGATCTCCTTGTTAAGCCAAGCTGGTCTTTTGCCATATTTTCTATCTTTCCTACACAGCGGAATTGTTTGCTTTTGGGCCCTTAACAACGTCCCTTTGAAATACTTCCAACTCTCCTCAGTTGTTTTTCCCTTCAGTCTTGCTTCCCATGGGACCTTACCTACAAGTTCTCTGAGCTTATCAAAATCTGCCTTCCTGAAATCCATTACCTCAATTGTGCTGGTCTCCCTTCTACCTTTCCTTAAGATCATGAACTCTATTATTTCGTGATCACTGTCCCCTATACTGTCTTCCACTTTCAAGTTCTCAACTAGTTCCTCCCTATTTGTTAAAACCAAATCCAGAACAGCTTCTCCTCTGGTAGCTTTTTCAACCTTCTGAAACAGAAAGTTGTCTCCAATGCAGTCCAGAAACGTATTGGATAGCCTGTGCCTCGCTGTGTTAGTTTCCCAACATATGTCTGGATAGACCTCATTCTACGAGGAATAACACCTTTTGTCAACAGAGTTCTGTCAACAGAAGATGTTATTGCATCTACACTGTCCTTTGCATCTACACTGTCATGTTGACAAAGCGGCTTGCTTTGCTGACAGAACTGGATGTAGTGTAGATGCTCTTTGTTGACACTATCTGTCGACAAAACTTCTGTCAACAAAAGTCTGTAGTCTAGACGTACCTTAAGTGACCAGAGTCCTCTTCATAGCCTGTGTGAGGGGGGCAAGGAACCTGGGGAGTTTTCTTCAGTGTTTCTTCCTCATCCTTCTGTTGCAGGCATGAGGTTTAGCTGCTGAAGGAGACATGCTGCCCACAGCTTTCTCCCATCATCCGTGCACGGGAAGATATGGATGGTAGTGTATGGAGCAGCAACCTGATTGTGTATGAAATCAGAAATCAATGGGACCAGAATGAAACATTCAGCAGAATGGGGCTGGTTTCTTGGTTTACTCCCTCCGAACTGCTGAGACTCAGTCAGCTGGTGAGGAGATTTTGCTGGATTTCAGAAATACAGGAGGAAACTCTAAAGCCACCCCTACTTCCCCAATCAATTCCCCTGCTTATGGATGGTGGAGAGAGGAAAGACTTATTTCTTTAAGGACCTTTTACTTCACTCAAGTCTTTGCTGCTGGGTGCTACAAGCTGAAACTTCCTTCCTCAGCATGATGCCACAGGAATCGTAATGTCCTATCTGTCCCTGTTTCATTAACAGCTTCCTAAGTGTCTGCCAAGCTTACTGGCAAATCTGTTTTCTGCACGGTTTCTCGAGTTAATTTGCGCACATTGTCAGAGGGATGAATAAATGATAATGGGATATTGGTTTTTTTCCCCCTCATTAGAATTTCAAGATTGTCAGAAGAATAAAATCATTTTGTACCATTTCATGTGTTTCTTTTTACCCTAACAATAAGTTCTCAAAGAATTCTAATGATAGAATGTGTGTGAGAAAAAGACAGAGAGAAATTCATGAGGAAAAGATGTTTTGATAATTTCATAGCAGTGATCAAAGTAAAACCACAAATGCCAGGGGATATCAATAGCAAAGGGGGGACACTCCAGGCCAAGTTAGTTTATGAGAATGAGGCTAAGGAAGTTCAAGCCGCACAAATTGATTTACATTATTTATAATGAATTAGATCAGAATCTGGTCCAGTAGACCTTTACAGACAGGCTAACAAAATGTCAGTCAGAGGAGAACTGTGTAGGACCCATAAGTCAAAACTATCTGACATCCCATTGTGGAGACTGAAAGTCAGCCAAAGAAAAGGAGAAAGGGGGCATATGGCCCAAAGATACCTCCCAACTCTTAACTTAAAAGGAGTTGAGAGGCCATTCAATGAAACAGTTACCTTTGCCAAGTAATGGAGAGAGAAAGGAGGGGATCTCCACAATGCAATTGAAAGATATGGGAGGGAAAGCTCTTTCTGCCTACTCCCTGTTCTAGGTCTATAGTACCTGTCTCCCCACCTATGGCTGGGAGGGGAAGTTATTATATTCCCAAATGCTATGCAGGCCCAGAGGCAGAAAGAGAGGGCATAGATCCTCAGAGCGGGCAATTGAAAGAGGTAATTTCCACAAGCCCTGCCACCCCCACAGATTGCTACCTCAGAGCCTTTGGTGTTGTTCCCTCACAGACCAGCCTTTCCCTTGGAGCAGCCTGCACGCAGGAACCAAACCATGATTTTAGTTTGCTGCACGTGACCCCGCACTAGATTGTTTTTTATGTTGGTATTTTTAACTCTTTTTAGCCCCTCTCTTTTAGCTGGCCTGCACACTAAGGCTATGTCTACACTCACGGCTTCTTGCGTGAGAAATATGCTAAGCGTGGAATATCGCTGAGCCTCATTTGCATACCTAATGATCCACCATTTTTCCAGAAGAGGCTCTTGCACCAGAAGGCGCTGTCTATACTGCCCCTTCATGCACAAGAAAAACCCTCTTGCGCAATGCCGCTACGCTGATTATTTTCAGGAATAACAGCATTGCGCAAGAGGGTTTTTCTTGCGCAAGAAGGGGCAGTGTAGACAGCTCCTTCTGGCGCAAGAGCCTCTTCTGCAAAAATGGCGGCTCATTAGGTATGCAAATGAGGCTCAGCGATATTCCACGCTTAGCCTCGTTTGCATATTTCTCACGCAAGAAGCCACGAGTGTAGACATAGCCCAACAGTGTTGCAGGAGAAACTTAAAATTGAAGGGGTGTTTGGGGATGTTCCAATTGATCTACCATCAGCTATTAGATAACTCAGAGATTTAATTTTAGCTTAGATAAATCTACATTGTTGCACATCACCATGCTTGCAATAACGCTGGGAAATAAACCTGGGTTACATTTTTTATGAGGCTTCAGCTGCTTTAAATAATTAACCAGGACTGCTTTCTTCTGAGCGAGGCTTTCACTTTTCATGTTCCAAATACTTTCTCTTTTTAAAAAGCTTCAAGTCAAAACAAGTTATTAACCTGGGCACAGGGTAGTCAGGAGACATTTTCCCCTTTGATCTTCTGCTCGCTCAAGATAAACCCCAACAGGAGGCATGTACCTTGTTTCCCAGCTGCTAAACTAATAGAGACGGATAAGTTAATCAGAGGCTAGATTCAATAGCGCATTTGGTGCAGGACCATATATTAGATACAGCTAGAGGTGAAAGTAACATATTTCTTACAGGTATTGTTATATCACAACCCCCCGAGGAGGGGGAGGAGTTAGGGCAGAAGAGTGGGGACTAGGTAGGAGGTGCAGGGTCAGGGCAGAAGGTTTGAGGTGTATGTGTGCAGGGGTAACTGCTGAGGGAGGGGGCTCAGGCCTGGGGCAGTCACAGACACTGGTTCTTGCCCCATGTTGCTCCTGTTCCAAGCCAAAGTTGTGACCATTGGGGCACTGCATGCAGGAAATGAATGCAGTTCATAAAGACTCCCTGCTGCATGTCACAGCCAGCAGCACGGAGAGGAGAAGCAGGACAACCTGGGAGCTCCACCTGGAGCCCGTCTGGGAGCATGCATCTCCACCCGGCCCCTTTAAGGTACACATATGCCTGTTGCTTCCAAACAGCACTTCCAGACAGCAGGACAAGATGGGAGCTCCATCAGCCTGGCGGGGACCACATGCTTTCACTGAAGCAGCCCTGGTACTGGCCCCTTTCTTACAAATGTGGCATGGTAAGGTGCACCAGCCTCCTTTCACCATTGGAGATAGCCAAGAACACCCAAAGTTCTGAAATTCCCCTGGTCAAAGTCATTTCAAATGTAATGTGAAATTGTGTGTGTGTGTGTGTGCGTGCACACGCACATACCTATACCCATAGTAGGGCAATTAAACATGGGTGCTTTAACAACAATATCCATATCCCCATTTTTTGGTACTAAGGGCTTGGATTCTCCACTCCGAGGGTATGTCTACACGAGCCCCCTAGTTCGAACTAGGGAGGCTAATGTAGGCATTCAAAGTTGCAAATGAAGCCTGTGATTTAAAAATTGTGGGTTTTATTTGCATCTTCCCATTCGGGTGCCATTTTTAAATTCCCTTAGTCCGAACTAACTGCCCGCGGCTACACGCGGCAGTCAAATGTTAACTTGAACTAAGTCCTTAGTTCGAGTTAACTGTTACACCTCGTGGAATGAGGTGTAACAGTTAATTCGAACTAAGGACTTAGTTCGAATTAACGTTTAACTGCCGCGTGTAGCCGCGGGCAGTTAGTTCGGACTAAGGGGATTTAAAAATGGCGCCCGGACGGGAAGATGCAAATAAAGCCCACAATATTTAAATCCCAGGCTTCATTTGCAACTTCGAATGCCTACATTAGCCTCCCTAGTTCGAACTATGGAGCTAGTGTAGACATACCTTGATATATTAGTTGTGCAACAGTATAACTCAGCTAAAGTAAAAAGTATTACAGACCCTGTAATTCTTGTACCAGCACGGAGAATCAAGCCTTAAAATACTATCCAATTCTCCCCATGTTGATGTCAATGAGAGAAAGGCCTGTAAAATGGGCATTTATTATGCTCTGAGATAATGGGGCCTGCTCTGGCTTCCATAGAAATTAATGGCCAAACAGCTGGTTTAAGACTCCTAATCAGGGACTTTGGTGTATTCCCGCATTATTAAGACACCCTTGTGTGAACACTGGGCTCTGGATATGAAATATTGTAATACCTCCTTCATGGGAATTCTGCCAAATTGCCTTGGGGTAAGGAAGCTGACTTTTGGTCTACGATCCTCCTGAGAGTTCTGGCAGGTTAAATCCAGGTCCAGATGAAAGTTTTCCATGGGGAATACCATTTAATTCCCATGAAAGCGATGATGCGCTGCTGTGATTTCAGCTGTGTGGAAACTGTGCAAACCCAGTCAAATGTACAACTCAACTAGTTATTTGAAAGCAGAATCTTTTGGGAGCAAACCCTAGTAATAATAGATGATGTACCAGAAGCAGATTTTCGACTATGTCACCACTGCAAAGAAGCTTGAAATGTTTACTCTGCTTTTGTGCGGAGGCAACAGCCATTTTCTTCTTAGAGTTGCTACCACCTACAGAGCATACGCCCACACTCTGTCTTTTATGGAGACTATTTTTCTTCTTTTATGCTATTGTTTTGTATACAAAAAAGCTTAACTAGGCAGATTTACCAGGTGAATGCAGCAGGACAATTATCCCAATGTATGGGAACCATGGCTCCAGACTTGGTTTTAAATATAGTTTATAGCTGCCTCCGGGCTAAACCTATGTTGACACACTTTACAAATATGCCAGCCTCTTTTTTTAACTAGAGGCTGTTGTCAGTGAGGGAGCAGGTCTGCAAGGGACTTGAGGTTTTGCACTGAGAGGCAGTGAACACACAACCATACGTGGTGCTCATTGCATAACCCCCTCTCAAGCTTGTAGTTTAGTAGCACAACAATGAGCCATAATGGAAGGCTTATTCTAAAATCTGTAAACCTCATTCTGCAAGGAACAACACCTATTCTGAAATAGCTATTTCAAAATAAAGCATGTGTAGACATTTCACTGCTGCGATTTCGAAATAGCCCCTCACCAGTGCCTCCTGGGGCTCTAAATCGAGATAGTACACCCACATTAGGGAAGCCTGCCTCGGACTAATTTTGAGGCCTCCCTGCAGTGTAGACGCGCTATTTTGAAATAAACTATTTCAGAAGAACTGTTCCGGAATAGCTTATTTCGAAATAGCCATGCAGTGTAGACATACCCGAAGTAAACTAGGTGAGGGCATAGTTTACTGCCTATCAAAATTACCTCATGATACCCTGCAGTAAATAATACACCATTTTCTAGCAATGAAAAAAAAAGTGCACGTTTGCATTTCAAGCTGAGCTGAGCACCTGGCAAGGACTTGATTAATCGAGGCCTATGTGAGCCTTTAATGCAAGAGTGTCGTAAAGCCAGGAATAATTATAGCAACCTGTGATATTGTAGAATTCATTACCTTCGGCACACAAAGCTAGTCAGTTGTTCTCGTCTGACATGACTTTCTTTTCTCTACAGATGTTCAGTGTAAAACCCTCAGCCATTTAGCTATTTCCCAGGAAACTGGATTATAGCTGTTTGGTAGTTACCATGACCAAGGCTCTGCGTGTGCTGCCTCCACTAATGTGTCCCTTTCTGCTATGCAAACTGTCATAGCTACTAGAATTTAAAATTCAGACTGCCGGAGAAAGAGCCTCCTGGGAAGTGACAGATTCAGAGAAGTGCTGCTGGTGGAGAGGAGCGGGGGATGTGTACTGGGGCCAGCTCTCATTCCTGAGACACAAAAGCACCACATTGGAATTTAAAGTTTGAATCTTTTCCCTTATTTCAAGATCATCTTTTAAGCTCTCCTTTGTGCCCATTAATCCCAGCAACCAACTGCACTGAGTATTGTAAGCAGCCTTTTCCGTACATCTCTACAAACAGATGCATACGGATGGGGGGAGGGTGTATGTCTTCATATCAGTGATTTTAATCTGACATTTGTACCGAATGCTAGAGATGTTAATTGGAATTAAAGACATAGACCATGCCCTGAGAAACATAGGGGGCAAAGACTCAGCTAGGCTCAAATTGTCATAGATCTGCTGGAGACAGTGGAGCTAGGACAATTTTCACCAGCTGAGGATCTGCCCTTTAAAATCTAGGTTAGCTGTGACATGTTGAAGTCAACACTAAGCCTCCTCTCTATCTCACAGTGGTCCTGTGAAGACAAAGTCATTATTTTTGGGAGATGTTCACATACTATAGTGATAGAACCCATGTAAGTAAATAGGCAGGTAGGTAGATAAATGAGATTGTTAAGGACCTATTACTATTTATAAATACATGAATTTCAGGCACGAACTGTGTTTTTGTTCCATATTTGTACTGTGCATGAAGTACATTGGAATCCTGGTACACAACTAGGGCTATGGTGATACAAATAGTGTGTTAGTGCTATGGTGATACAAATAACTAGTGATTTCATATCATCAAAGGTATGTGAAACTCTGTATAAGCCAACCGTTGGGAGGAAGGTTGGTGTTGTGGGATCCTGGAGTTCTGAATTCCATTTCCAGTTCTGCCTCAGGCTTCCTGTGTGACCCAGCAAGTAACTCAGGGTGTGTCTAGACTACAGGGTTTTGTTGACAAAAGTGGACTTTTGTCGACAAAACTATACCTGTGTCTACACTACCGTCGAGTTCTGTCGACATAACGTCGACAGAACTCGGCAGTTTTGTCGATGGTGGTAAACCTCATTCTACGAGAAATAACGCCTTTTGTCGACAGAATTCTGTTGACAGAAGGCATTATTGCATCTACACTGTTCTTTGCGTCTCCACTCTCATGTTGACAAAGTGGCTTGCTTTGTCGACAGAACTGGATGTAGTCTAGGTCTTTGTCGACAGAAGCTTTGTCAACAGTATCAAAGCCTGTAGTCTAGACGTACTCTCAGGTGCTTAAGCTACCTAGTGTCTTTTAATGTCTTTAGAGAACTGGTCCTAAGTCCCATTAAAATCACTGAGGGTATGTCTCCACTACCACCCTAGTTCGAACTAGGGTGGTTAATGTAGGCAACCGAAGTTGCAAATGAAGCCCGGGATTTGAATTTCCCAGGCTACATTTGCATCTTGCCGGGCGCCACCATTTTTAAAGCCCCGCTAGTTCGGACTCCGTGCCCGCGGCTACACATGGCACGGAGTAGGTAGTTCCGATTAGGCTTCCTATTCCGAACTACCGTACACCTCGTTCCACCTAGTTCGAACTAGGGTGGTAGTGTAGACATACCCTTAGTCCCCATCCTGAAGAGGTTACCTTTGAAACTGATAAGCCCCCCCCCCCAAAAGAATGGAAGGTATGTGGAGTACAAGAAGAGGATTAACAGCTGCAGTACAAAGGCCTTGTCTATACTATCAGAGGACACCAAACTAAAGACAAGTCTACACTAGCACTTTACAGCACTGTAACTTTCTGGCTCAGGGGTGTGAAAAAACACACCTACCCCTGAGCTCAGCAAGCTACAGCACTGGAAAGTGCCAGTGTGAACCAACCTACAGCACTGGAAGCTGTGCTCCTAGGGCTGTTAGCTACTCCCCTTGCAGAGGTGGTTTACACAGAGGCTATGTCAAGACTACAAGCCTCTTTTGAAAGAGGCTTTTTCGAATGAATATTTCAAAAAAGCTTCTTTCGAAAGAGAGCGTCTAGACTACAAGCAGATTTTTTGAAAAAGCGAGCTACTTTTTCAAAAGAGAGTCTAGACACTCTCTTTCGAAAAAACACAGTTTGCATTCAATAGCACCTTTTTTCTAAAGTACTCTTCCTTGTAAATTGAGGTTTACTGCGGTCGAAAAAACTGCCGCGTTCTTTCGATTTACTTTCAAAAGAATGTGGCTGCAGTCTAGATGCAGGTGAAGTGTTTTTGAAAAAAGGCTACTTGTTTTGAAAAAACCCTGTAGTCTAGACACACCCAGAGTGCTGGGAGAGCTGCTGCCGCTGTTAAGTGTAGACAAAACCTTATGCAACTTCAGCTACATGAATAACATAGCTGACGTTGACATACTTAGGCCTGCTTACTGGAGTATTGTCACCAAGGTAAGTTGGCCGCTGATGCTCTCCTATTGATTCTTCTCATGTTAGTGGAGTACTGGAGTTGACGAGCAAACATTCGCCGGTCAATTTATCGCATCTGGATTGATTACTGCCTGTGCGTTCAACCTGTAGTGAAGACATGCCCAGTGAGACTAAGGGCCAGCTTTCCAAAGGTATTTAGGTGCTTATAAATGCATGTGAGGACTTGGGGGATTTTTAAAAGTAACTCTCTCCTGCTATGTGCTTGTGGTGTGCCTATCACAGGATGTGTGTCCTGTATTGATGCCTCAAATGACAAAATGTCTAGTACTCTGAGCAATTGCATATTGTCTCCCATCTCTCTGTACTTGATTATTTTTATTTTTATGATTTTCTGGTCAGAAGCTGAGGTAGATATGCTCTGTTGTATTTCTCTATTTCACACCCCTCCTGGGTGTGATGTATTCAAATGACAGAGAATACCCTGTTCGCAGTGTAGCACTAATTCAGTTCCAATTTTTGGACATACAGCTTCATCTCATTGCCAGAGTTTGAGAGAATATGTATTTATTTTAATCACCATGTGCTGAATGTATCTTTTTTTTTTCCAAGAGGAGGTTTGCTTTTTTAATGGAAGGTAGGTCCTTTTGAATGATGTGCATCTGACAGGATAATTTAGAATCAGCTTTCAGGCCAATCTCCTTTAATTATCTATTTTATCAACTTTTTTTTTTTTTGATGAGCTGTTTAAATAATTCTATTAGTGTGATGCCTGGCATGTAATTGCTTTTGGTTTTCCATCACTTTGATCTCAATGTTAGCCTGTTTCCTTGTGTACTTACAATTCTGTATCTAGCTATATGCTGATATATACAGGCAGTCCCCAGGTTACGTACAAGATAGGGACTGTAGGTTTGTTCTTAAGTTGAATTTGTATGTAAGTTGGAACTGGTACATATTGTAAGGGAAACTCTAGCCAAACATTTCTCCAGAGCTCAGTTTTATTCTCCCACACCTCACTTCCCTCAGTCCTTTATTCCAGCCGACAGCGGGGGGTGTTGGAGCTGCCCAGGAGCATCCACGGGGCCAATGGACTTCACTGGTTTGCAAAAATTCAGGGGTTTATAGTGGACTAGGTAACATGGAAAGATATTACAGAGAATAAATAACATGCAGTCAGGTAACTCAGGATAATGAAAAAGTTATAATTAGTTTATTTCATTCTATTTCAATATCTTCCAGATTTGGAGGACAGCATTTGTTTTTAACTGAATACTTGCAAAAAGCAGTATAACGAGTGAAGTTCCATCCCCGATGTAGTCAAATCCTTCTGAGCTGAAAGCAACTAACCATTATCTGTGTGCCTGAAAGTGTATTCTTTACATAGGCAAAATTCCATGGGGCCAAGTGCCTCCCCCACTGTCACCACCTCCCGCAGCGCCAGCTGAACCGCCTGTCAGGCGGCGCGTCTCGGCGGTCCTGCCGCCCGCATCCTCTGCGGTGAGAAAAGCCGTTCCGCGTCTCCCTGGTCTGCTGCCCCTCCCCCCCCCCCCCAACAGACCAGGAAGACCCGGAGCGGCTTTTCTCGCCGCAGAGGACGCAGCGGCAGGACCGCCGCGGCGCGTCTCGCCGGTCTGCTGGGGGGGGGGGGGCGCAGCTAGTGCGGGGTTCCCTCTCCCCTGTTCGTAAGTAGGGATCCGACATATGTCGGATCCACGTAACCCGGGGACTGCCTGTATATCTAATCCAGAGGCACTGAGACCATTGAGAAAGGTAGAGTGAAGGTTGCTCTATAGAATTAGTTGGGAGCTAGTTGGCTTTTAGCTCATGCTAGAGAGGCACATGGCTTTAGCCACTAAGGTCGCAGGTTCAATCCCCTCTGCCAATGACCAGAGTCTGTCACTGTAGAGCAGATTTCACTCTCCCCTTCTCAGTAGTCTCACTGCCTCTGGGTTACACATATATACACTTATTTATAAAATAACAAAGACATTTGACAATAATTCAAGGTCACAGACAAGAAGTACAATGAAGGACCCTGCTTTCTGTAATAGGACTGGGCATGCATGTTGAGTCTGTGTTGCAGGAAATTGCTCATATAGGGTATGCCTAGACTACATCCCCTGTTGGCAGAGGGATGCAGATTAGGCAAGTCGACATTGCAAATGAGGCAGGGATTTAAATATCCTGTGCCTAATTTGCATGAACATGGCCACCACGTTTTGCTGACTCAGCACTTTGTCGGCAAAAAGTGGCAGCCTAGAGGGGGATCTGTTGAGAAAGAAAGCCTTTTTCGACAGATTCTGTAAACCTTCTTGCAGGAGGCATAAGGGATCTGTCGAAAAAGGCTTTCTTTCTTGACAGATCCCACTCTAGACTGCAGCTTTTTGCCGACAAAGTGCTGAGTCGCCAAAACGTGGTGGCCATTTTTATGCAAATTAGGCATGGGATATTTAAATCCCTGCCTCATTTGCAATGTGGACCTGCCTAATCTGCACCCCTCTGCCGACAGAGGGATGCAGTCTAGACATCCCCATAGTTTAGAGTGTTTGTTCTTGGGAGCCAGATCCTGCGGGTCTTTCCTTACACTGATCCTGCAGTGGGCTCCAGAATGAGCAGGGACTGCTTAGACAGATCCCAGTGCTGGATCCAGGAATGAGGTTTAATTCACTCCTTAGCTGTCCCGGCAGCACCCAGTCCTTGACTTCAAGAGATGACCCAGCCTCATTTCCATTCCTATTTTAATGCCACGAGGCCTAGCCTGTAACTGCAATAGAAATACCACTGGGAAGCCATCTTGTTAATGTGCAGGGATTAGTTTAATAGCAGTGACACATTTCCCTAGTCGTGAAGTCAGGGCTGCCCAGCTAATGCATTTTATAAGGAGTTTAACAAGGTTCTCTAATGGCAATTAGTCTTCAGTGCTGGCACAAAAAGGTGGAATAAATGAGAGAAATGCCTTTGAGCAGCCCTAGCAAACAGAGAGAACAGTACCATGATGAGCTGCCCTGGAGGAGTATATAATGGTGACAGTGCCTGCAAGTGAAAGGAAGAGCAAAGAATCAGAACTCATGGTAATAAGCAGCTTGGACTTTCACTTCCTGCTAACAAGCATTGCCTGACAGCTCCAATTTGAGAGTATTCATTTAGGTAAGGCTCTGCCAAATTCACAGATATGGAAAATGTGTCTCAGATTGTGTAATCTGGTCTCCAGTATGATTTTACCCTAAACCATGCAGATGTCATGGGGAAGACCCATTGAAGGTCATGACCCAAAAGCAAATTGCAAGAGGTTTTTTTTTATGTTTTGGGTTTTTTTGGAGGGGCAGGAGGATTCATGCTATTGACACCTTTACTTCTGTGCTGCTTTCAGAGTGGGGTAAGTGATGAGCATTGCCTCTTGGCCAGCAATGCCCCACCAACCATAGCACAGAAGTAAGGGGGGCTATATCATATCGTGCCATTCTAACTTCTGCGCTGCTGCTGGCAGCAGCTCTGCCTTTTCAGTTGGCCTCCCAGCCAGCAGCCCCCACTCTCCAGCTACCCAGCTCTGAAGGCAGCACCATCACAGCAGCAGTGCAGATGTAAGTGTAGCTGTACTGCAACACCCCCCTCCCCAACCAATAGCCATCTAACCTCCACCAACTCGTTTTCAGGTCAGGATCCCTGCAATTACACCAGCGTGACATTTCAGATTTCAATGCTGCAATCATTGCATTGACAATTTTCAAAATCCTATAACTGTGAAAGTGACCAAAATGGGCCATGAATTTGATAGTGCCCCATATACAGGGAGATTAATTTGCTCTTCAACCTTTATACTGCTCTTGTGTGGAGTAAGTAAGCAAACCAGCTCAGGAAGATACCTCGTGATTCCTGTGAGTGCCTAAGTCTAGTTAGCCAGCTAAAGCTTATGGAAGTTACCATGGTCATCAATCTACACAGCTATGGCATTTCAGTTTTGACATAGCAAAGCAAAACACATGTTTAAAATTAAATCTGAGTATTTTCATTGTAGCCAATGTGAGTACTTGCATGCTTTAAATGAAGCTTGGTGGCAAGATGCTATATGATTGCTGTACCACAAGACCCAAATCCAGAGAATCATGCTTAATTTTGACATACCACTAACACATCCCTGAAGAGAGACTATGGTTTCTTCAGAGCCATCCTGCTGTATAGTCTCTATAGTGCAGCTATCCTGATAGGCTATGAAGTGCAATGATCTGGAGCTAGACCCTCTTCTGTTGCACACTAGTGTTGTCAATGGAGCTTGTTGTCAATATTGTCAGTGGAGTTGTCATTGTATCACAGCTGATGATCTGGTCCTACTTTGGGTGAATTAATCAAAGGGGCCTTCAGGGGGCTCAGATATACTCACACCAGTCCTGACAATGAAGTCTTTATATTGTCTTCTTACACACCATTCTACACTATCTCTGTACCAATTCTATAAGTACCCAAGGAAATAAACGAAAACGCACCATACTGTTAGATTTCTCTCTTGGAATACAGGCAGTCCCCGACTTATGCGGATCCGACTTATGTCGGATCCGCACTTACGAATGGGGCTTTTCTCGCCCCGGAGCTCACAGGCGGCGGGTCGCCACCCATGTCCTCCGGGGCAATAAAAGCTTCTCCCGATCTCCCTAGTCTGCTGGGGGGGTCCAGCAAAGCCACTGGCCCCCCCCCAGCAGACCAGGGACACCCGAGCAAAGCCGCCGCCTGGGTGGCTTTGCTCGTTTGCCCGGGAGCAAAGCCGCCCAGGCAGCGGGACCCCCGCCACCTGGGCGGCTTTGCTCCTGTCCCCCTGGTCTGCTGGGGGGGTCCAGAAAAGCCGCTGGACCCCCCCCCCAGCAGATCAGGGACAGCTTAACAAAGCCGCTGCCTGGGCGGCTTTGCTCAGGTGTCCCTGGTCTGCTGGGGGGGAGGGGGCGCAGCTAGTGCGCCCCCCCCAGCAGACCAGGCTTTTGTTGCGGGACGCCTCGGGTAGAGCAGCTGGGGTGCTGCCGGGTTGGTCCTGTGGGAACCTACCGGGCAGCGCCCCAGCTGTTCTGTCCCAGGCTCCAGATTCAGCAACTGTTGAAACTGATCAGGCTGATTCCAGGAAGCTGGGGGCAGAGCAATTCTGCCTCCGGCTTCCTGTAGTCAGCCCCTGGTCAGTTTCAGTGGCAGCAGCTGAATCTGGAGCCAGTTCCGACTTACATTCAAATTCAACTTAAGAACAAACCTATAGTCCCTATCTTGTACGTAACCCGGGAACTGCCTGTAATAGTCATTCAACTTGTGAAAATACAAATGTATTGAAAGGTTATTCAAAGTCCTTAGAGATGGTGTACCTATTTCTAAGCCTGTTAATCTGAAGTACCACTTTGTATTGTTCAGATCATTTGTTGATTTCAGATGCGAGGTCTTTATAATATTTCTCCATTGCAAAATTTGTTCTTAAGAAGATTTTCTTCTGGAGTATTATGAGACCAGCTCTTTAGCTAGTATAACTCAGCATATCTTCACTGATGTCTACATATCTATGGCAGCAGAAGCCTGGCACATTAAATTGCTAACTATGCTAAGATCTCCAGCGAATATCCCTGTCCTAAGACTTCACTGTGCCAAATGTGACTACTGTTGCCTGTTGGCCTTCATGTTAGCTCAGTGGCAAATGACTGCTTCTGTCCTGGCTGAGGGCCCTAATACTTAATGGCTTGACATTCAAATAAGCAGTATAGTCATGTATCAATTACTACAAAATTAGCTACAGAATTGCTACCTGATGAAAATTTAAATAGCATAGACATTTATTTTCCTACTGAGAAACTAAATTTGATTTTTGTGAGTGACTTAGATATTGCCATAGTGCATTGTTCTTTTCAAATTGTCTCTAGTTAAAAGATGAACTATCCCACAAGGTAAATTAAATGTCTAGCCATCTTCTTTGTTCTCCAGAATGACTCCTGTAATAGCTCAGTACTGTTTAAATTGAACACATTAGGAACCAACCACATGTTAGTTAAAGATACACATGTTGTTCTTTTAAGCTTTGGATCCTACAAGAAACAAAGAAGCCAACCAACAAACAAAAAACCCTTACAAATAATTATACAATTTGCAACATTTGAATTGTTTACAGAAATAAAAAAAATAACTCTCTCATTTGTTATACATCCAGGAAAGAACCAAGGATCCAGTCTTTGGCGGTAATATTAAGGAAAGAGAGACTGTAAAAAAGGCTACATTCTGATCTCAGTCACCCCCATGCAACTAAGTGTTGATTGACCTAAGTGTACGGGACCTGCAAGAAGCTTTCCTGTCCAACTTGCAACTTTTCAGTGCTCAGAATGGGTTTTCTGTGGCTTTGTGGTTATGTGCACACAGATTCTCAGGCTAACCATTTCTTTCTATATCTTGTCTGATTCCTGCATCCACATTTCAGTGCCCTGTCCACTCATTCTAGCCTTTAACAGAGCAATATCTGGTATCCATACTTCTAAAAGGAGGTTGAAAATTTGGAAATCATTCAAAAAGAGCTACAAAATGATAATATTGATGATAATTAACACCATATTAGAGATTTGGAAAACACACCTTATATAGTGAGACACAAAAAAACACTCAATCTATTTAGTTTTTCGGGAGGGGAAAATCTGAGATTTGATCAGTCTCCAAGCACCTATCGGGGGATATATTTCTGATAGCAATGGGTTCTTTAATCTATCAGTAAAAAAGGCATCAAGAGATGTGATGGTTACAAGTTGAAGCTAGGCAATTCAGATGAAATAAAAATGAATGTTTTTAACAATGTCAGTAATTAACCATTGGAATAATTTACCTAGGAATATGGTGGCTTTTCTATTACTTTTTGTAGGCTTTAAGGAAAGACAGGATACGTTTCTGAAGGATATAGTATAGCTTAAACAGAAGTTATGAACTTGATCAGAACATTTTGGATGAGGTACTCTAGCCTGTTGTGCGGGTGGACAACAGAGTAGCATATACTTTCTGATCCTAAAATCTTTGAATATGTAAATAACACCTACCGGTTTGTAGTCCCATAATTAAAGAAATTAATGTTTTGGGAAATGTTCTCTTTTTAAAAGTCTTGCATAAGCACCTTTCTAGACATTCATTGGGCTGAGCACTGTACATCATAGAAATAGTTGTGAACATTTATAAATACCTCTGCTTACATGATTTGATCCAAATCCCACTGAATTCAACAGAGAGACTCCTATTGATTTCAGTGGGTTTTGGATCAGGTCCCTAATAATTAACCTTAAAGAAAAATGGCAACTTCCCTGCTTGCAGGGATACTAATCTCAACTAAAAAGGCTTCTCCTTCTAGTTCCATAGGAACCTTCATGACTAGATAAATCTCAGTGTTACACAAATAGAAACTACATCAACATTCTTTCTAGGGAGTAATGGTGTAGCTTTTAAACTGCCACTATGGCTATTTCAGGAGTGTGGATGTATTCAAACAATTCTGGTACTGAAACCATATCAAATTGAATTTACACTGCACACATGTGTCTGAAACAGTGGAAAGAACAAAACAAGATGAAAGTTTGGAGTGGGTGGGGGAATGATCTCCATGCTTTTGGATAGTGATGCTATTTGAATTTCGTAGGTTTCTTTTATAAATGGTACTCATTAGGTTAGGCTTAATAAATAAATCTTTATTGTGCACAGATTTATTTGGAATTTTAATGTCTGATATTAGTGACTCTAATAGTAATTTAGGACTGCAAGTGACTCCTGGGTCATTGAGTACAGTCATCAGCTGTTGCAGTAAACCTCATCATATCACTCCATTCTTCAACTAACCATGCTCCTAAGGTAGAGTGACTTTCCACAACCTACATTTAAATTTTCAGATTAAACCGCAAAATCTCAGAGCAAATTGTGACTAAAGGTGCATCTACACAGAAATAAGCACAAAATAAGATAAGCAATTTATGCTATGCAAATTGCGTATCCTATTTTGAATCTATTTTGAAATAGGCTATTTTGAAATTTAGCGTGTCTACATAGCATCTACACTATTTCAAGCCATTTCTTATCCCCTGTGCAATGAAGTTTACTGGGATGGTGAAATAGCGCACCCATTGTTTCAAAAATATTTTTAAATAAGAGGAGGATACCTCCAGTATCCCAAAATAGCCACGCAGCATAGACGTGCCCTCAATAACCTTCCAAGCTTTTTAATGTCACATGGTTTCCAGCAAAAATCCCTATTTCTTCCTGATAACTTCCAACCCAGGGACACTCACAACGTCTATGAGCCTTCCCCCAAGTGATGTATTTGCAACTGAATCACAATTCAGGCATTTCATTGCAAAAGATATAATATATCTTAACTTACCTAATTAGATTTTGGCCACCTTCAAAATGCTGCAGCTTTTCTCTTTCTGGTGACAGTCTTTTTGTTCAACCTTCTTTACAGTTTCTTTATTTGTAATTCCTTCTCCCCTCCCCCATCCCTTCTTAATGGCGAGACTGTCTACTGCAATTTCTTAATTTTTTCAGCCAAACCCAAGCATTAGTTATTGCAGCTAGGCAAGCTTGAAGATAACAGCCCATGCTTCACTTCCATGAGCACACACATATGAGCACACTGGCTTTCAAAGTCTGTCTTCAAGGTCTTTAGTAAGGAAAAATTAGGGTTTTTTTAAAAAAAGAAAGATAGAATGTTGTGAGCTTTGATCTAGGCAGACTTATACTGAGCTCTGAGACAGATGAGCACAAATGTAGCAGGACTACTTGTCCCAGTCCTTAGTCCAAGAAATGTCATTAAATTCATATGGTGATGGGGGGAGAGCTAAACATAAAAGTAATCTGTTTGGATTAAACTGACTTATAAATTCCAAAGTTATGTTTACAGCGTACATTCACGTTAGAATGACACAGCCAGCCATTAAATGTACAAATTGTGCGAAAGGCCTATGCATTATTTCAGCACATTTCTATTGGATTCATAGGGTGCATCTACACAGAACACTTACTTTGAAAAAACTGGTGTTATTTCAAAATAACAATGGGAGCGTCCACACAGAAATTCCGTTATTTCAAAATAAATTAGAAATAATGGATGGCTTATTCCAACTTCTGTTAGCCTCATTCCACGAGGAATAATGCCTATTCCAAAATAGCTATTTCGAAATAGCTGTAGTGTGGATGCTCCATTGCAGCTATTTCAAAATAGCTCCTCCCTAGTGCCATTCAAACTAATTACTCCCCAGTGTATGCTGGGGCTCTAAATCAAGGTAGCACATCCACATTAGGGAAGCGTGCCTTGGACTAATTTTGAGGGTTCCTTGTAGCATAGACGTGCTATTTGGAAATAAGCTATTTCAGAGTATTTATTCCGAAATAGCTTATTTCAAAATACATGTACAGTGTAGACATACCCATATAGTCCTTCCTTTGTCACACTTTTCTCACATATAAATAGAGGATCGCAGGACTAGATCACAAGTTGCTGTAAATCAGTATAACTCCAAAGATGTGGCTCCAGTGTAAAATTGCTCTTTGAAGAGTAGCTATACCAATAAATGTTACATTTATACTTTCATATCAAAAGGAGTTCTGTGATTACAGCAGAGTGAGTAACTTGTACCAAATCATTTATCCAATGAATTTCTCTCTCTCCTTCCCCCTGCCCTCCTTTTGGAACATTTCTGAGCAGTTTGGTTGAATTTATGCACTATTTCCATATTATTCAGTGAAATTTTCCACTACATGCAGCCCCCAACTTGTGACAGAATTGGTTCCTGGGGAAGTATCGCAAGTAGGGGGCATCATAACTCAAACCCTCATTTACGATAGGTGCCAGGCACCATCGTAAATGGGGGCCAAGGACGTACGTCAGGGGTTTTTGGCCCCTTCTGCACTTACAAAAATGGTTATAAGTATGAGGGGTCATAACTCAGGTGGTCAGAAGTTGGGGGTTTCCTGTATTTTGGAAATAGTGGGTTGGCTTTTGAAATGTGAAATTCAAAATTTGAGCTGCTTGCCTTATTTGGGACTGGTCACAGAAGTCTCAATGCAGTGTTATGGAAACCATACTTCAGCACTGAGGGACAAAGAATTAAATACACGTATAACTGTGCTAGAAGGAGATCCAGTAGAGTCAAGAAACAGGGGGTTTTAAAGTTAAGACTTTCTTAAATAGGTTTAAAGAGGCCACATCTACATGGTCTTTATGGCACAGCCTTGTTTGAACAGTAACTTGCATGGGTTAATGAGACATTGACCCTGACTGGGGCACTCATGAATTCTGGAATATAATAAAAGAATAACTTGATTAGCAAATCTTTTATTGTTTACAAGCCTGAGACTATTTCATGAAAAGTAGTTTCATCAGTCAAAAAACAATAAAGTCATCAGATCTCTTGGTGAACATTAAATTAAAGCAATGCAAAAATGAAATGTGCTCTAAGGCACAAAATGTGATTCCAGATATTAATCTCAATATGCCCAAATCCCATTGGTATTGAGATCTGAGGTTCTGGTTTGGGTTAGTACTGCTCTTCATTTGACAATTCTTGCCTTGGACTTCCTACTGTTTTCAGCTCATGGGGCTTCTCCTTCGGTTCTGCCAGTCACACTGGGCAACAGAAAATGCCTGTGCAAGCTAATACAAACCCTGCTGTGCCTGAGGGTCTGGAAGCCAGGTAACAAAAAGGAAGGGGCAGGGCCAGGACACCTGCGAGCTGGGCTGTATCAGCAAATCTTAGGGGTGGACTCCACCAGCAAGGCTTTTATGAATCCCTAAATGGAGCTGAAAGCTGCCTCCTCTGTAGCTTAACCCCTGGGGGAAAGTTGGTATGATTCCCCGCTGCCTCTCCCTGGGGTACACTTCCTCTCCGTTTGCCCTATAGACACGATTCAAGTCCATCCCTTTCATCCCACATGTGCTCATGCGGCTGAGAAAGCTTTACTGTGCACGTGTGTATTGTACTCCATCTACCCATGATGAATGAGAGCCTGCACACACTCACTTGGTGCCATTATGATATACTAACTCAATACCATATATCGTCCTTTGCATTTTTCAGATCTGGAGACATTAAATGTATTCATAATAGCTCCAGGGGGCCTGTAGACTAAATGAAATTTCGATGAACTATTAGAGTTCTCCCATAGAAAGAACCACTGAGATTTCAGAGGGAGTCTCCGGTATGAGACATTATCATTTGTATACAGGATCTGTCAGTGGCAGTGTACAGAGACTTGGACATTCCATAGTAATAATGGTTCATAATTCATGATGTATCAAAAGAGCTATTCTGTGGAGCCATAACACTGCATCCTATTAACATGCTGCTTTTGGGATTTGGCTGTTAAAAATACCAAGCGCAAAGACGCTTTTGCTGAAATTGAAGAAGACTTTCCAAACACGTATGGTTTTCAAATAAATGACAATGCTATTCTACTATTGGGCACTTCAATCTCATTTACTCTGCCTAGGTAAGTACTTAATAAAAAATAGCTACTACAGTTGTTTGTCATCCAATATTCAAACACAAATACGTCATCTTCTATGCATTTCTTTTTATTGTTTTCATCAAGCATAGCTGCTGTTGCTCCAGCTTTCTCCTATAGAATCCAACGGGAGATGTGCCACTGGCTAAACTGAGAGCAGAATTGGGTCCTTAATTTCCACTAGAGCCGCACAAATACAATAGGAAAGTTTTGCAAATATATTCTTGCTAACAGAAGCCACTGATTTTTTTTACTGGTGTTCACAATCCCTTTTATTGGATTATTTGTGAGGGTTCTTATTTGCAAGAAGATTGGAAGATTGCAAGAATAATACAGTCTCTTGGTATCTGTACCAGAGCAGCTTTCTGGCCACTTTGATGTCTTAGTTGTATTACTTACATAATAGATTTTATTGGACAAATGTAAACACTTGTGGTGAATTTGCAAACAAGAAACTCAGCCTTGAGACATGGATACTTTTCCACCCTGGGAGAGTCATAACTCAGATTAATGTGTAAGGTTCAACCATACTAGTTGAGTTTCATATAAATGATGAATGCTAAGCTGGTGCTGATTGCATACAAATGCATTTGTGGGAAACTGGGATTGGATTCTGCAACAATTATTTTAAACTTGTTTCACTAAATATTTTTAGCTTTCTCCTATATAGTATCTATCTCCATATGTATGCAATCATAATTCACCATTTTTATTTTTATAGGCTTCTAGACTTTGAGTAGGAGATCTGCGGTCACACCACAGAACTCAAAACATAAGTAACAGGAACATAATCATGGAGAAAAATAAACAGAGACAAGATGAGTTTTGGTTACACCTAAAACTGACTGTGGTGTCCTTTAATTGCCATGTGAGGCAATACGACTGATATATGTCATCTTACCATTCTTAGAGTCTAACCTTCTATAGTCCTTCCCTAAACCACCGCACTATTCCAATAAAGCGAACAATTCTGTAGCTTTCCGGAAATCTGGAGGTGGTAAAATTTGTAGTGAGGTAAGGCCAGCCAATATGCCACTGGATTTTACTAAGGGGCAATCAGATACTGCTACTTCTAGCAAGCAGCTGGGTAGGTCAAATGAAGTTGAATTACTTTTTATTTTCCTGGACCAAACTAATATCCAGATTTAAAGACTGGTTTCAATATCACTGTTTTTAAAAGCTTCCAAATTAAAGGCCGGATTTTTCCAGAGAGCATTGGACCAGAAAGCCTTAATGTTCTGCATGCACTATTGGGACTGGGTGTACGAAGGAACTCTAACACCTACATACACACCAGCTTTTGAAACCAGCTTAACACCCAACAGGCTCAGCCTAGTTGTGGGTGTTAAGATCTTTTGAAAAAGAAACAAAAAACCCAATCTATTCCCTCAAGTTCTATCTTCTCCCCAATTTTTAAAAGTAACATTTTTATCAATAAAGCTCAGAACTAGTTCAAATTACTCAAGAAAGTCATGTAGGCCTGGTCTACACCTAACAGGAAGGTCCACTTAAGATACACAACTTCAGCCATGTTATTTACATAGCTGGAGTCAAAATATTTTACATCAAGTTTTGGCACCATCCATACAATGGGAGGTCGATGGGAGCACATGCTCATGAGGAGCACCAATGGGAGTGTCCTCTCAGTTTGAATTAGTGGGTCTTCATTGCGGCAGCATTGATCTATTCCATAGTGTAAACAAACCTGTATATTCTATGTACCTCTTTGAATCATTTCCCTGTACAACCTTAGCCATATTCTGTGGTACCAGTGGTACAAGTGGGTCGGTATGATCCAGTAGGCCATAGCAGTAAGCTGTTTTTAGCTAGAATGGCATTCCACAGAGATGCCTTCCCAGCCAACTCCAGCCCCTCTATTGGCTGTGGCATCTCCATGTACAAGCCTGGAACCTTGGGAGCAGAGTTGGGAGTACTATGGCACCCCAAGGAGTTGCTGGAGTTCTGCACGGTTCCCTACTGCCCCTCCCAGCAGGGAAAGGCGCGGAACTCACAGCCCCCCTCCTCACCTCCAGATACAACAGCTCTGTGGAGGGGCAGGAGGTAGGGCTGGAAGTTCTGCTTCCTTCCCTGCTAGGAGAAACAGCAGAGGAAGATGCAGAACTGCCAGCAGCTCCTTTGTCCCTGGTCTTTCCTCTCCCAAGGTAATGTGGGGTTAGGAGGGAAGAGAAGAGGAGGGAAAAAACTTGGAGGTCCTAGGCTGAGGTCCAGGTGGAATCACATGGGGTCCCCCTCTTATCTCTTGTGCCCCCCTCCTTTTGAACCTATAAGAACTTTTGTTTACTTGCACCACTGTGTGGTACCTACCTGCTGGCTCAATTGAATATCTTCCTCTGACTATCCTTTTGAAAAGCAAATAATTGCATGTGACTGCCTGTCTCCCCACGGCACTCTGCCTTATTTGAGATCTGCAGAGGTGCTGCATCACCCTGGCTGTGATCAAGGAAATAAAGGCAGGGAGTGCTCTACACAAGCCCTTGAAATTCACCTGAAGTTCACTTTCTAGCTCCATTCTGGAATAATTGAGACTTCTAGGCCTACATCCCATACCTCAGAAGGCTTTTGTTTCCTGGGGAAGGCTCAGCCTTAAGGTAATACGGAAAAGCAGTATATTGCTACAGTATTTATGCCTGGCATATTCCTTTAATCGAGTTAGGCTGGAGTGTGTTATCCTTATGTAGATTTGATATTAATTATTGTCAGGGTTCTTCGAGCTCACGGGGGTTTCTTTTATATAATATTACATCCAAGAAAGAAAGGAAAGCAGACATGAGAGAGGCAGTGGCAAAAGGACACCTATTACAATGGGGACTGAGGTTTATTACAATGCTTTGGCTGTACCATGGCTACCAGAGTAAATGAAATTCATTTCAGCTTCATGTGCTGCCCCCAGTCTGCTCTCTTTATATTCCATTGCCCTGGATTATATTAGCCTTTTATACACATCACACATTTTAAAAGAATTACACCATTAATCCAATGCATGTAGGCTACCAAACTGTTTTCAGATTACACTGACTTTCGGTCACAATTGACCAGCACATAGAAATTGGAAAGCTACTGCTATGACCATAGCAGAAACATACAGGATCAGACCCCCATCTGACTTCAGTGGAATTCTGCTGATTTATGTTGCATGAGGATGTGGCCCTTTGACTGAAAACATTCAATAGTTTTCATTTGTTTAATTTATAGTTCCCTCACAAGTGACCACTATAGATTTCTAACAACCAGAGTAATTCATATGTTATAGTCTTTCACTGCTGTCAGATGCCAAACAAAATTTATTTACTTTTGTAGAAGCTAATCTCTTTAGAACAGCATTTACACGTAAATTAATGAAAGATCAGAATATAAAGATGTTCACTTTTGATTATTTGCCCATTTACAGCAAATTTAGTTAAAACTCTGTTTAGTTTTATCAGCACTAGACAAAATAAGGCATGACAGTATATTGTAGCCTCTGGATTATGTAGATAACACACAGAAATGCCATTTACATTTTCATTCTTTTCACAGAGCAACAAACCCATGCATGCAAGGAAATTAAAATTCAAAATTTAATTGGGTTTTCATGCTCTCTTTTAATAGGTAATATTGTTTTTTCTGCTTTTTATTATTCTATCCAAATGAAGGATTTCATTCTAAGTGCACACCACTGAAGGTTAGAGGACTTTGGTGCTAAATGGTTCATTTAACACCATTAAAAATCTATCTTACTTCAATGTATTTGAGGATTTATATTGTTGCATACTGGTTTTTTCAATTTTATTGTTAAACAAGTGAAAGTGATAGTGTAAATATTTTTTTCTTGCACAAATTTAGATAAATATATATATGCTGCTCTAGCGATTTATCACTCCATGCTTGTATTTCTACAACATCCTAAACTAGCTAGTAGAAAGAAAACAAATGAAAGTAGATTTTGCTGACATATATATGAAAGTTTGTAACTCTATGGGGAATGATTTGTTATTTAGCCTTTCATTTTGATTATTATTAACTTTGTTGAAGTGTAACATGGAATTAAGACACACTATCACACTTTAGTCAAGGAAGTGCAGGCATCCTCTCTGCAGCTTCAAAGTATAAATAAAATCTCCCCCAAGAAATACACAAGTGCCAAAAAAGAGAATCATAGAACACTAGGACTGGAAGGGACCTCGAGAGGTCATCGAGTTGAGTCCCCTGCCCCCATGGCAGGACCAAGTACTGTCTCTAGACCATCCCTGATAGACATTTATCTAACCTACTCTTAAATATCTCCAGAGATGGATGTTCTACAACCTCCATAGGCAATTTAGTCCATTGTTTAACCACCCTGACAGTTAGGAACTTTTTCCTAATGTCCAATCTAAACCTCCCTTGCTGCAGTTTAAGCCCATTGCTTCTTGTTCTATCTTCAGAGTCCAAGATGAACAAGTTTTCTCCCTCCTCCTTTTGACACCCTTTTAGATACCTGAAAACTGCTATCATGTCCCCCCTCAATCTTCTCTTTTCTAAACTAAGCAAACCCAATTATTTCAGTCTTCCTTCATAGGTCATGTTCTCTATGACATATGAAGAGCATTCTTGTTGCTCTTCTCTGGACCCTCTCCAATTTCTCCACATCTTTCTTGAAATGCGGTGCTGGACACAATACTCCAACTGAGGCCTATTCAGCACAGAGTAGAACGGAAGAATGACTTCTCATGTCTTGCCCACAACATACCTGTTAATGCATTCCAGAATCACATTTGCTTTTTTTGCCACAGCGTCACACTGTTGACTCATCTTTAGTTTGTGGTCCCCTATAACCCCTAGATCTCTTTCACTACAATCCCTAGTACTTCTTCCTAGACAGTCGTTTCCCATTCTGTATATGTGAAACTGATTGTTCCTTCCTAAGTGGAACACTTTGCATTTGTCTTTATTAAACTTCATCCTGTTTACCTCAAACCATTTCTCTAATTTGTCCAGATCATTTTGAATTATGACCCTATCCGCCAAAGCAGTTGCAAACCCTTCCAGCTTGGTATCATCTGCAAACTTAATAAGTGTACTTTCTATTCCAATATCTAAATTGTTGATGAAGATATTGATCAGAGCCTGTCCCAAAACAGACCCCTGAGGAACCCCACTTGTTATACCTTTCTAACAAGATTGAGAACCATTAATAACTACTCTCTGAGTACGGTTATCGAGCCAGTTAAAGTAGCCCCATCTAAGTTGTATTTGCCTGGTTTATTGATAAGAATATCATGTGAAACCATATCAAATGCCTTACTAAAGTCTAGGTATACCACATCCACTGCTTCTCCCTTATCCACAAGACTCGTTATCCTATCAAAGAAAGCTATTAGATTGGTTTGATGTGATTTGTTCTTTACAGATCCATGCTGGCGGTTCCCTATCACCTTACCACCTTCCAAGTGTTTGCAGATGATTTCCTTAATTACTTGCTCCATTATTTTCCCTGGCACAGAAGTTCAACTATTGGTCTGTAGTTTCTTTGATTGTTCTTATTCCCCTTTTTATTGATGGGCACGATATTTGCCCTTTTCCAGTATTCTGGAATCTCTCCTGTATCCCATGACTTTCCAAAGATGATAGCTAGAGGCTTAGATACCTCCTCTATCAGCTCCTTGAGTATTCTAGGATGCATTTCAGCAGGCCCTGGTGACTTGCAGGCATCTAACTTTTCTAGGTGATTGTTAACTTGTTCTTTTTTATTTTATCTTCTAAACCTACTCCCTTCTCACTAGCATTCACTATGTTAGGCATTGCATTCCTTCATCAGACTTCTTGGTGAAGACCGAAACAAAGAAGTCATTAAGCATCTCTGCCATTTCCAAGTTTCCTGTTACCTTTTCTCCCTCCTCACTGAGCAGTGGGCCTACCCTGTCCTTGGTCTTCCTCTTGCTTCTAATGTATTTATAAAAAGTCTTCTTATTTCCCTTTATTCCTGTAGCCAGTTTGAGCTCATTTTGTTCCTTTGCCTTTCTAATCTTGCCCCTGCGTTCCTGTGTTGTTTGCCTATATTCATCCCTTGTAATATGTCCTACTTTCCATTTTTTATGTGACTCCTTTTTTATTTTTAGATCATGCAAGATCTCGTGGTTAAGCCAAGGTGGTCTTTTGCCATATTTTCTATCTTTCCTACACAGCAGAATAGCTTGCTTTTGGGCCCTTAACAATGGCACTTTGAAAATCTTCCAACTCTCCTCAGTTGTTTTTCCCTTCAGTCTTGATTCCCATGGGACCTTACCTATCAGCTCTCTGAGCTTACCAAAATCTGCCTTTCTGAAATTCATTGTCTCTATTTTGCTGTTCTCCCTTCTACCCCTTCCTTAGAATTGTGAACTCTATGATTTCATGATCACTTTCACCCAAGCTGCCTTCCACTTTCAAATTCTCAACCAGTTCCTCCCTATTTGTTAAAATCAAATCTAGAAAGCTTTCCCCCAGTAGCTTTTTTAACCTTCTGAAATAAAAAGTTGTCTCCAATGCAGTCCAAGAACTTATTGGATAGTCCGTGCCCCACTGTGTTATTTTCCCAACGTATATCTGGATAATTGAAGTTCCCCATCACCACCAAATCTTGGGCTTTGAATGATTTTGTTAGTTGTTTAAAAAAAGCCTCATCCACTTCTTCCACCTGGGTAGGTGGCCTGTAATAGACTCCTAGCATGACATCACCCTTGTTTTTTACCCCTTTTAGCCTAACCCAGAGACTCTCAACACTTCCATCTCCTATGTCCATCTCTACCTCAGTCCAAGTGTGTACATTTTTAATATATAAGGCAACACCTCTCTTTTTTCCCTGATTATCCTTCCTGAGCAAGCTGTACCCTTCCATACCAACATTTCAATTATGTGCATTATCCCACCAAGTTTCTGTGATGCTAACAATGTCATAGTTGTATTTATTTATTAGCACTTCCAGTTCTTCCTACTTATTACCCATATTTCTCGCATTTGTATATAGACATCTAAGATACTGATTTGATCTTGCCTCCCAGTTTTTCCCTGACCCTCCTTTCTCTCTTCCATTATAGCCCATGCTCCTTCCCATTTCTGACCCATCTCCCAGGTCTCCATGTTCTCCTCTTACCCGTGGGCTTTGCTCACCTGCCCCTATCAAACCTAGTTTAAAGCCCTATTTAAAGAATAGGTATTTAGAATTTTGGTCACTCATACTTAGAGGTGGATGGCTCCCCAGCTATCAAGCAGAATCTGCTGCCAGGTTCTTTGGGAATTAATCTGTATAAGTAATATCCAATGCAGTATGTTAATATTTTATTATAACTGTCCTGTCATCAAAAGTTGAAAACCAAAAGAAAATCCCCCGATCACATGTAAGCCAAGTATTTTATCATCCTCCCCTTTGGAGTACAAAGAAGGTGCAGAAAGAGATCTACCAAAATTCACCACAAAGAGGGAAAAAATTTTCTAGCCCTTCCCACTGATGTTTATTAGAAACACCCTGGGAAAGGATTTAACTACTTTGTCGATGCACTGTTGAGGCACTTGCGCAGGACCCATGATATGACAGTATTATAATGGAATCCAAAGCAGAGGGAAAAGTCACCTTTAAGAGCTAGATATTATTTATTTATTTATTCACTCTTTTGCAGTCGGCATTGAAACATCTCAACATCTCAAATAGCTTCCATTACTATGTGCCTTGCTGTCAGGTATCTGTATTAACTGACCGGGATTTCCCAAGGTTAAATACACAGTACTTTGGCATTGTTCTAAATCAGTGGTGTGCAATGGGTGACCAGCAGGCCGTATGCAGCCCATCTGATTTAATCTGATTGCAGGCTGTAACACATTTTGCTGATGTTGACCATCTGAAAGCACCACCACCTCCAGCTCCCAGTGGCCTTGGTGCAGTTTTCTGAACCAATGGGAGCTAAGGGGTGGTGCCTGCAGTTGAAGAGGCCAGAGGGCCATGCAGGTAGTTACTTCCTGCAGCTCCTATTGGCCAAGAATGGTGAACCACAGCCACTGGGAGCTGCAGAGGGTGGTGCTGATAGATGGTCAATGGTGCCTGTGAATGTTCAAGATCAGCAAAATGTCTCACAGCCTGCAACCAGATTACCCTGATAGGCTGTGTGTGGCCTGCAGCCCCTGGTTGCCCACCACTGGTTAATATCTTAACTGTAAAAATTAGTAATAGATAAATCACATGGTGAAAATAAGAAATACCTTATCATCCCAATGCCTCCCCCACAAAAAATACATAAATAATTAAATAAGGAACAAAAATGAAATTGCATGTTATTTTTCATGTTGTTCATCACACCTCAGTATGAGACCTGAGGCAAAAACATGGTAACTCTGCGAAAAAGGCCATTTTTCTGGTATTTCTGTGTTTTCTCTGCATCCAGATAGATCAGGACAAAAAAATACTGTACAGAAGACATGAATATGACAGGGTCACAAAAACAGTCATGAAATTCATGTCTAAATTTGAATACCTGTTCCTGGAATTTTTTTCTCTCTAGTCTCATGAATCATTATTTTTTAAAGAAGATTTTCTCATGAAGAATCAATTAATATGAAAAAGTAATAAAGAAAACCTTTTCAAAAGTGAGAAGGAGGAAATAATTCACAACTGCTTACCCATATTATTTTTATATTTTCCAGGTGTGCTCAGTTTTATGAGGATTGGGTTAGTGCTGGTCAAAAGTGTTCCATCTATTTTTTTTTTTACGAATAACTGTTTACAAATACATAATTTTGGCAGATCAGGTCAGTTTTCTGCAAAATATTTCAACTTTTTGTTCAAAAACTCAGTCCCTAAAAATTTAAATATTTTTGTTTGTTATGCCCAAAATGGAAACATTTCCATGGAAAGAACCTCTTTTTTTTCATCAGCTCTGGCACTTTGCTAAAATAAATAGAGTACATTTACAGATTATCACCAAACTCATCCTGACTTTACTTTCCATAGGTGGGTAAATAGCAACCTTACTGTAAATACCATCTGTTAGATTCAGACATTCAAAAAACATGGCGATAACACACGTGATATAAAAACAGATGGACAGATGGGATAGGTGGCTCGGAACATACCATTTGTAAATGTACGGGTGATGCCCTTCAGCTAGCATTCAGAACTGTCGTATTAGAAGGCTAGTCATGTGCGGTAACACACCCACGTGGACTGAGCCAAACCCAAAGAAGCCACCAGGAGGTGCATGGTTTGAATTTTCCATATCTAAGGCTTCTGGAGGAAGATGTAAGTTGTTATGATGCTTAACGCTCACTAAGACTTCTATGGAAAACATTTTTCTGTTTTAATTAAATGGCCACTAAACACCCACCTCTCTTGTATTTATAGCTGTGTTAAAGTTTGTCCCAGTGAAGTGCAAGACTTATTAAACACACTCAATATCTAATTATCTAGCTTTAGTGAAAGTAGTTAAGAATGTCTGTTTTATACCACACTACATGACTGATTGGAGGAAGCTGTGCAGTGGTCAGGATCATGAAAAGAAAGCAATATGGACTTTGCCATGGGATTCCTATAGGCTTCCTCTCTGACATTTTAAGTACAACCTCCATTACTAAACTATCCGAGTGTCTCTCCTGTGAGAAGTGCTGTGATTGCCTTCTTGTGCTTTAATTCCCAGTCGGTAAAATGGCAAAGTGGTTTACTTGCGGTCACACCAAAAGTCTGTAGCAGAACAGTGAATGGATTTCTGAGTCCCAGGTAACCACCTTTACCACTACATCCCCTTTTCTTGTATAAGGCATTCGACTGCCTGCTACACAAGGTACATCTGGATTTCACAGATGGTGATTAAGTCTCACTGGTTTTACTTTGAGTTATATGAGTGCAGAACTTGGCTCAGAAGAAGGGTGATGTTGAATCAGAGCTGCATAAAAGACAGTATTGCAAAACACATCAGGATGCAGCAGTACAAAAGCACTTGGAAATATCAAGGTAGCATAAAATAGCAGAAGGAATTGCCCTCAGTGGAGTTAGGCAGTTTTACCAAGAAACCATCCCACACAAACCATCCTGTTAACCACAGTAAACAACTTATGAACTGACATATGCAAGGAATAACAGTGGGTTGCTTTGTGCAGCAGGACTGCACAGCTGTCTGTCTGGAGCTGTGTAAGTGGGTTTAAGGGAGTGAGACTTGCCTTACCCTTCCTCACGTATTCTGGAGTCTCTGTGATTCTGATAGGGTATGTCTACACGGCAGAGCTAAAGTCAAATTAAGCTATACAACTCCAGCTACGTCAATTGCGTAACTTAAGTCGAAATAGCTTAACTCAGCTTTTTGGCACTATCTACACAGCAGGAAGTCAAAGGAAGAACACTTTACTTCGACTTCCCTTACTCCTCATGAAATGAGGGTTGCCAGGAGTTTCAGTAAAAAGTCCTCCAGCTTGACATTACTGTATTTCAAAATAAAGGCTTGCACGGTAGATACACACTATGGGTATGTCTACACTAGCCCCCTAGTTCGATCTAGGGAGGCTAATAAGGGCGACCAAAATTGCAAATGAAGCACGGGTTTTAAATATCACGCACTTCATTAGCATGTTCCCCTCCCACTGTGGTGCTCAGCTGAGTGCTGTGCGCTCAGCCGGGCCGCTGTGGGGGAGCCCAAATGCTCCCCTGCGGCGGCCCGGTTGAGGGGCATAGCACTCATCACCACGGTGGGAGAGGAAGGGGGGGGCAGGGCACTGACGTACATGGCCAGGGGGCATAGTCGTGTATGTCAGTGTCACAGATTCACAGACATTGGGCTACTATATATATGATAGTTATTTCAAAATAGCAGTTGTATGGACACTCCACTGCTGCTATTTCAAAATAACTATTCCCCAGAGTCATTCAAAGTAATTATTCCCCAATCCTTCCTGGCGCTCTAAGTAGAGGTAGTGCATCCACATTAAAGGAGCCTGCCTTGGACTAATTTTGAGGTTTCTCTGTAGTGCGGGCATGCTATTTCAAAATAGTTATTTGGGAGTTATTATTTCAAAACTAGTTATTTCAAAGTAATTTCTTAGGCTGTGTCCAGACTCAGGGGTTTTTTCGGGAAAAGTAGCCTTTTCCGGAAAAAAATTCCCCTGCGTCCAGACTCAAGCCGCGTTCTTTCGAAATAATTTCGAAAGAACGCGGCTTTTCTTTCGATGGCGGTAAACCTCATTTCACGAGGAAGAACGCCTTCTTTCAAAAGTTCCTCTTTCGAAAGAAGACGTTCTTCAATGTAAAGAGGCCATCTTCGAAAGAGAGCATCCAGACGCGCTGGGTGCTCTCTTTCGAAAAAGCGGATTGCTCTTTCGAAAGATCCGCCTGCAGTCTAGACGCGATCTTTCGAAAGAGGCTCTTTCGAAAGAAGCCTGCAGTCTAGACATAGCCTCAGTGTAGACATGCCCCAACAGCTAACTGGGAGAGGTAGAGACTATGGGTGTGTTTATGTAAATACAGTTGGCTCGTGTTCGGTTCACATGCTCAGCAGACAGAGCAGTGTCAAAACGATCAATTTTGGCTGTTTAGAATTACAAATCACCTTAGTACTGAATACAAAGGTAGTCAAATATCGTTGCCAGTGTAGTAATTAACGTAGCAATAGAGAAGCAGGACTGTGTTTAACTTTTCCCTAAAGAGGGGGGCACTCTCAATTGAAAGAACCTCATTGAGCCAGGGCTTGAATGACAGAGCCCTGTGAAAGTGAGGGTATGTCCACACTCACTCATTAATTCGAGCTAGGTAGGCAAATCAGGCAACCAGAGTTGCAAATGAAACCCGGGATTTAAATATCCCGGGCTTGATTTGCATGTTCTCCTCCGGTCACCATTTTGAAGTTCCACTAGCCTGAAGTAACTGCCACGCGGCTACACATGGCAGTGAAACGGTAATTTGAACTAAGCCCTTAGTTCGAATTAACTGTTACTCCTCGGGGGTATGTCTATCCTAGCCCCCTAGTTGGAACTAGGGAGGCTAATGTAGGCATTCGAAGTTGCAAATCAAGCCCGGGATTTAAATGTCCTATGCTTGATGTGCATCTTCCGGGCCGGTCACCATTTTTTAAATTTACAAGTCCGGATTAACTGCCCACGTCTACACGCGGCAGAGACCCAGTAGTTCGAATTAAAGCCCTAGTTCGAACTACCTGTTAAACCTCATTCCAGGAGGAATAACAGGTAGTTTGAACTAGGGCTTTAATTCGAACTACCGGGTATCTGCCACGTGTAGACACAGGCAGTTAGTCTGGACTTGTAAATTTCAAAAATGGCAACCAGCCCTGGGGCAGGAGGTATAAGGGGCAGCCTGACAGTCTCATTCCATGATGAGTAATAGTTAATTTGAACTAAGGACTTAGTTCGAATTAACGTTTGACTGGCACGTGTAGCCGCGGGCAGTTAGTTCAGACTAGTGGAATTTATAAATGGTGACCGGATGGGAACATGCAAATAAAGACCGGGATATTTAAATCCCGGGCTTCATTTGCAAGTTCGAATGCCTACATTAGCCTCCCTAGTTCGAACTAGGGGTCTAGTGTAGACATACCCTAAGATAGTTGAGATGGAAGGGGTGGCCTCCCCAAACCATCCTCTGGCTGGGACGGCACTGGTTTTGCCATGTCATTGAAGAATTATCAGTAAAACTTTGGAAAAGAGAGGATTTTTAGCTCTTGTAAATATTACACTGTGGGAGAGCTGGTGGCAGAGACAGAGTTTTATTCGTGAGCATTTAACACTAAAGCTAAACAAGAAAAAGAGTGGTAAGACATAAAGTTACAAGGAGCAGCATCCTTCAAAGCACCGCTAACATTTAGTAAGATGAGTATTGTCTGGGAACCTGCTTTCATCTCTTACACAAAAGGAACAATGGAAACTCTCACGGCTTTTCTTTATGTAGTAGGGGCCTAACCCATCTCTCGCCTTCATAGCACATAAGGGTCAGTAGCAGTGCAGCGCCCCCAAGGTAGTCAAAGTGCTGTGATAGAACTGCACATTTCTCCTTTTTTCATTCAACTAGACCTCACTGAAGTAGCCACAGCGCCATGCTCCTTGAAAATTTGGGCAGAAGTGGTGGGGGCTGCACAGAAGGCCAGAGGGTTGGGGTGAGGTGAGAAGATCCGCCCTTGTGAGGATTCTCTGGTTCTCAGCCCCACAGCAGGGCCCACCTGGGCTTAGAAAGGGGTTCTTCCTCCTCAGGGTCTATGAGTGGCCAACCCTGCTCATTACACGGCCTAAGAGGAAGACTTGCAGAGAAGCAGTTTAAATTTTCAAGATCCTCTTGGCAGGCTATTCCTCTTGGCAGGAATAGGGGAAGTAGAAGGAAGCCCCTGCCTCACTCTCCCTAAAGGATGTCTGGAGGGGGTGAGAAGCTTGGGCAGTTCCAGAGAGGAGGCGGCATGTCCCCAACTAGCCCCTTTCACTTGCCTTGTGATTCTGTCGCTTTTCTCTATGGCTTTCTGAGAAGCAATCCCATTTTCCTGGGACAACCAAACCCTGACCTTGCTTTAAATTATGATAAGCAGAAGATGTGTACCACATTTGGTGGTCCTAGCACTTACCATTTAGGAGTAGTACTTGAACAGTAGTACTTGACAGACAGAGACACGGACAGACAAACTCTCTCAAATATGTAGTAGGTAGTAATAAGGATGTATTCTGTTCTTTCTCATAAATATTATTTTGGGCCCAGAACCTCTGAGGAGCTAGGAGATTCCTTGGGAGACAGATGCCTTTATATTTAGAGGATCTATGTCTTGGTCTCTCTCTCATGGCCAACTTTCTGAAAGAAGTGGGCTGTGCCCATGAAAGCTCATGATACTATCTACATGTCTTGTTAGTATTTAAAGTGTTGCCAGATTATTTGTTGTTTTTTTAAGTTTATCCTGTACAGACTATCTTGGCTACCTCTCTGAAGTTTCTAAAATCCAAGAACAATACTCATAGACATAGAATCTTTCCCATGAAAGATTCCGAGAAGTACAACAAAATCTTCTGCTTAAGAAAACGTTGGCTTCCTAATGTTTACATACTCCCTTTGTTCAGGAAAAAAATATCCATGAATCCCTATAACCTTGAATCAGCTAGACAAATGACTTGACTAATGTTGTGATAGTATCCAAAATATTCCACAAAATTCCTTCCAGATTTAAAAGTTTGCTACATGTGAGGTGTGAAAATTCTTAAAAAGTATCCACAATGGGAGAAGAGGGAGCCCACAATTTGGGAAGTTAAAGTACATAGAAGAATAAAGCTGTTTTGCTTTGTTACCTTAAAATTCTGTCTGTGGGTGCCTGTTTCTGTGTGTCATCGCCACTGCCCTTTTAAGGTTACATTGTGACCTGTATTTATAGAAGGGAGATTAAAGAAACACCCTCTTTCTCTCCTGCCCCCTCGGATTTAAAGCCCTTCGTAAAAGATCTGCCCTTGGGTCAACGTACACACGTTTAAAGAGGTGCTGTCAATCTACTTCTGTTCCCATACTGCAGAAGGTGGGTGGTGAAGGCAAGGAAGGGAGTGGCAGCCAGAGCGATCCTCAGCTTACCTGAACCAACATGGAGAGTATTGTCATCTGCTACTGGCGTAGGCCAATGGCTTATTGCTACCCTGTTAGAACAAGAGGAAGCACGGTCTCTGAGGCCCAGTGCTTCCCAAAGCTCTGCATGAAGTGCTGGGACCCTGGAATGTGATAAAAGGTACAACATAGCCCTCATTGTGACTTTTGAATGTCACCGTGTAGATCAAAGACGGAGGGGTACTTTCTTGCCTCAAAGTCATGAGAAGGCCTTACCTACAGCAGCCTTCCCCAAAAGGGCAAAAAATATCCCTAAATTCAATTGAAGGTGCCTTCCCAATGTGGGACCCCAAAATACCCTCTAGAAAAGAGAGTAAATCTGATTTTTTTCCCCAAAAGCATAATATGTTGAAAGCTTCGACCCCTCCATAAAAAAAACCAAACAAACCAGTAACATTTGATATTTGTGTTGCCAATAAAAACTGCAACTGGAGAGTGAAGAAATTAAACAGGTTACGACATTTCATTTACAATTCGGATTCATTTCATTGTAATCTTGCAGTTCCCCAGAGTAATAACAAAAGAAACCTAATTACAAGATCTGATGAGGGAAACTTTTACAATTAAATAGCCTGTTTGTGCTGATGAATTTTCCAGCTTCACTTTGGCCACAAACGAACAATACATTCAGGGCTGGGATATTTCCTCCCACTAAAAGTTAAATTACAGCCCTTCTGTAAATCTATCCTTTCTGTCAATTAAGTCAATCAAACAGTGTCTAAGCACGTTAGGAAGAAATACACAATAATTCAATACCAGAATTAGTCAACAAGAGGCTCTTCAATGGGCATAAATTGATGTAATTAAAATAAATCTGCTTTGTGTTTGTTTGTTTATTTATTTATTTATTTAGTTTAGTTGAGTTGCTGACCTGATGCCATTGTGAATTTTTAGATGCACACTGTAATATTGCTGTAGAACTTTGTAAAGGAATAAACAGCACAAACTCTAGCAGTCTTATTCAACGTGTGCAGAAGCTTCCTGCATTATAGAATGTATAAAGTATTATTCAAGGGCCTAATGTATGCAACTTCAGCAACAAAAAAATGAGTAGCTGGAGTTGGTTTACCTTAAGCCAAGCCGTGGCGATGTTCACACAATGGGAGTCCAACAGGAGCACATGCTCCGGTCAGCTTCCCTTACTCCTTGCAGAATGAGGAGTACCGGACACCAGCAGGGGCTGCCCTCAGCGTTCAATTTATGGGTCTATATTAGATCTGCTAAACTGAATGTCTCTAGGGGGTCAATCTTCCTGCAAGTGTAGACATGCCCAAGATGAATAAATCTAGCAGAAACTGATTCAATGTTTTTAAATGAATGCAAAGAAGAAAGATCAACTTTCATCATTTTCTTTTTGTAAAATGAAAATGACTTTTCCCTGGCATCACCTTTGCATTACTGAAAGAAAGAAAAAAATTTACTTGACTGTTTTGCATGATTGGTTGCTGGTATTCAGTAAGCCAAACCACTGGTAGCCTCCAAGAACAGTGCCTAACCTGGGGGCACAGAAGCCAAAAGGTATGTACCAAGCTGTAATTTGTATGTAAACTGGAGCCAAATTTAAATCCAACATGCTACACTAAATATGCATTTACCAATTGCAAGACCTCGTTTTCTCCATCTCATAATAATACCAAGATGATTTGTTTGTTTGATGGTAGAAAGTTTGACTTATTTTGGGACTGCAACTAACCAAGTCAGAAGTGACCAAAAAAACATTAACATTTCACAGCTGTTCTATTCCCCATCCAGTTCCAACACAAAAACATTCCTCTTACTTGTTACCCTGGACTGTCTGTTCAGAATGAATGGGCAGGAAGGCTGGACTACATTTCAATGTGGCGTTCCTAGGTCACAGTACAGAGAACTAGGTGGAGGATGTGGAAAGTTTCCACTGTCATTGCCCATGCTATACTGCTTGGGCAAAAATGTCTCCCTTTGCCAATGACTTAAGCCACACATTAAAGGGCAAATCCTATCCCTTATTATTGCATTGGTCGAATGGCATTCCTGCACCTGCCATGCACAAAAAAGGTCAGAATATTGGGAGGATGCACCAGGGGCCTTACACCATTACAGTCTCTCTCCTACTGACAAGCTACATGGAGAGATGGGTTCCATTGTCATGACAAGGGTAATTCATCTCCTTCACCTTGTACAATCCATTTCTATGTGAGCTCCCTGCTTGATATGAAAGGGTATGTCTACGTTAGCCCCCTAGTTCGAACTAGGGAGGCTAATGTAGGCATTCGAACTTGCAAATGAAGCCCAGGATTTAAATATCCCGGGCTTTATTTGCATGTTCCTGTCTGGATGCCCTTTTGAAATGCCATTAGTCCGGACTAACTGCCCGCAGCTACACGCGGCAGTGAAATGGTAATTCGAACTAAGTCCTTAGTTCGAATTACCAGTTACACCTCATTCCAGGAGGAGTAATAGATAATTCAAACTAACGACTTAGTTCGAATTACCTTTTAACTGCCGCGTGTAGATGCGGGCAGTTATTCTGGACTAGCGGCATTTAAAAATGGTGGCCGGACGGGAACATGCAAATAAAGCCCAGGATTTTTAAATCCTGGGCTTCATTTGCAAGTTCGAATGCCTACATTAGCCTCCCTAGTTCAAACTAGGGGGCTAATGTAGACATACCCAAAGGGAATATTCAGGCACAGAGCAAGGACTGGCCGGAAAAGAGGATCCTTTGCAACATGGATCCTCTATTCCAACGGCGGGGAACCTAAGGCCCATCCAGCCCCTGGCTTGCCTGGATTTTGCCCCTAAAGCTCAGAGCTCCCCCACCTCAGCCTTGGGGAGCTTGTGCTGGTTATCCAGCGTCCCCCCGCCCCTTCACCTCCCCACCACAGGGCTGGAACACACAAAAATCTATTAGTCTTCCCCTCCCCCCAGGTTCTGAAGTGCGAGGGGAATGTGGGGAGTGTCTTTCTCTTCAGTCAGGTCAGGTCAGTGAGATTTTTTTTTGCTTCTCACTTATGCACGGCTCCTGACTGATTTTTCTGTGGGTCGATAGCCCCCCACCCCCAAAAGTTGTCCTATTCCTTTCCTACATTCCTACCAATACTGTGGTAGGTCCCAGAAGATAATGTTCCTTTACTTCTGTAGGGAGGATTCTTCTACTCCCATCCCTAAATGTAGTTTTGCATCAGGGGTGCCAACAGCTTGAGTGGGCCCTGAGCAAGCTGATGGGGGTGGATCCATGCTCCTGGAAGGGGTGGGGCCTTGGGCAGAAGGGGCGGGGCCAGAGCAAGCAGCCCGCTGTGCTGCATGGAGCAGATCACACTGACACACACGCACACACGCCCCCAGCTCCAGCCCTCAAAGCTTCTCAGAGCAAATGGTGTGGTGCTCCAGTGATGATTTAAAGGGCCCAGGGAGGCCGGGAGCTCAAGGCCCTTTTGTATCGCCAGGCTCCAGGGAAACTGTTCCCTCTGCTCCCTCTGTCGGCAGGTCTGTTCTGTATCACTCTGTCATAAGCTGGAAGGTGGAGAAAGGCTTTTGTCTTCAGAGAGCATCAATGACAATAAGGGACTTTTGTACACCCCCAAATGTCACCCTGCATGGATAAATAAAGGGTTTCGATCTCCAGGCTTGGCAGCCTTTCACAAACAGTGACTCCATTCAATCATTTAAAGGGAAAAGAAATTAGAGCAACATCTGCTTGAAACGTCCCTTTCAAGGCAATGTGGTTTTGTTTCGGGTAAAGGAAAGGCTAGTACTTAGCAATGAGACAACAAGCACTCCCCCACCCCCATAGCACTATAATTGGCTCTTACAGAAAGATAAAACCATTTACATCTATTCAAATAAAGTTTAATTTGGGGGGCCTACAATGTGTAAAGAAAGGAAATGATAATACGGTATTTCTCCAGGGGTAGCGCAGAGCATTATCTCTTACAGTTAGATATGTATGGTTTCAAAAGATTTCCATATGCTTTATGAGCCTGCTTGTAAATTGGCAGTGTACCAGCCTCTGGCTGGTTCTATGTAGACCAGAATATGCATAATATTAAGTCTTTAATGCTTCCGGTGTTCCCCTTTTCACACTTAGAAGATGACGGCTGGAAAAAAGACTGAGAAAGACATATAGCGTGAAAGCACAGGAGTTCACTTAAAGAATGTTTGTAGGGTGAGATTGTTCTGCTCTTTTCAATGTATATTTCTTTTTTTCTTTTTTTTTACCCCGTCCTCTGATTTTTCAAGCTCATTATTTCAATTCTACTTTCTCTTATACAGAATACCCTGAACTTGAACTCACAGTGAGTCATGTCAAGACAGAATTACCACTGCAGGCTTGCTCCCTGGGGAAGCTTTAAGTTCTGCTTCTACTCTACCAACGTGAAAAGCTGACTTCAAGGCACAAGTCCCTGCCACACACAGCCTTCTTTCCTTCTTCCACCTGATGGCCAGCAAAGTGGGGAGCCAGCCTTCTCCCAACCTGTTCCAGCTGCTGATCACCAGGCAGCTGTGATGCCTGTTGCTTATGGGGAGATGCAAAGCTCAAGACTGAAACAGGGCAAATAGCTATTAAAACCCATCATTGCTCAGCGATGGCTTATGAAACAAAAGACAGGACTATGCAGCACATTAAAGACTAACAAGATGGTTTATTAGGCGATGCGCTTTCGTGGGCCAGACCCACTTCCTCAGACGTGGCTTATGCGTGTGGTGGTGTGTTTTTGTGGTTGTTTTGGTTGGTTGCTGGGTTGTTTTTTATTTTGTTTTGTAGTTTAATATTTGGGAAGAAGTGCAGGGTGGAACTGAATATACATTACCGTCCAATACTGTGCCAGTGTTTAAAGGAGCCACTCTGCTGACATATAGGTCTACTCTACATGGTCAACATAGCTATGTAAGTGAGCCATTTGTCTGGTTTCATACCATACAGTCCTGCTTTTCTAAAGCCCCCCGTCCTCTGACCGTGTTCAGTATTGAGGCTACACCTACATTAAGGTCTGGATCGACACTATGAGATCGATAGTGGTTGATTTAGCGGTTCTAATGAGGGCCTGCCAATTTGACTACAGATTGATCTCTGGTTGACTTTGTTACTCTACACCGCATGAGAAGAGTTAGCGAATTCTATTGGAGAGTTTCGTCCATCAACCACCCCATAGTGTAGATCCCACGGTAACTCAAATTAAGGTATGTCAACACCAGCTATGTTATTCATGTAGAGGGAGTTGCAAATCTTAAATCAACTTTCTGCAGGAGTGCAGAGGTAGCCTGGGACAAAACCTGAAGTAGTTTTGTCCAGTTTCATGAGAGAGACATTATTTTGAAGATTGTGCTCCTCTGAGCAGCTGTCGCTATGCAAACTTAACTATTAGTGCACATGTGACTATTCTTCCACAGCTGCTAAGAGAGGCAGTTTAACTACAAAAATAGACAAAACTCTTTGATTGCTATTGGAAGCATAGAATCATAGAATCATAGAATCATAGGACTGGAAGGGACCTCGAGAGGTCATCGAGTCCAGCCCCCTGCCCTCAAGGCAGGATCAAGCTCCGTCTACACCATCCCTGACAGATGTCTATCTAACCTGTTCTTAAATATCTCCAGAGAGGGAGATTCCACCACCTCCCTTGGCAATTTATTCCAATATTTGACCACCCTGACAGTTAGGAATTTTTTCCTAATGTCCAATCTAAACCTCCCCTGCTGCACTTTAAGCCCATTACTCCTTGTCCTGTCCTCAGAAACCAAGAGGAACAAATTTTCTCCTTCCTCCTTGTGACACCCTTTTAGATATTTGAAAGCCGCTATCATGTCCCCCCTTAATCTTCTTTTTTCCAAACTAAACAAGCCCAGTTCATGAAGCCTGGCTTCATAGGTCATGTTCTCTAAACCTTTAATCATTCTTGTCGCTCTTCTCTGTACCCTTTCCAATTTCTCCACATCTTTCTTGAAATGTGGCGCCCAGAACTGGACACAGTACTCCAGCTGAGGCCTAACTAGTGCAGAGTAGAGCGGCAGAATGACTTCACGAGTTTTGCTTACAACACACCTGTTAATACAACCTAGAATCATATTTGCTTTTTTTGCAACAGCATCACACTGTTGACTCATATTCAACTTGTGGTCCACTATGACCCCTAGATCCCTTTCTGCCATGCTCCTTCCTAGACAGTCGCTTCCCATCTTGTATGTATGGAACTGATTGTTCCTTCCTAAGTGGAGCACTTTGCATTTCTCTCTATTAAACCTCATCCTGTTTACCTCCGACCATTTCTCTAACTTGCTAAGGTCATTCTGAATTATGTCCCTATCCTCCAAAGAAGTCGCAACCCCACCCAGTTTGGTATCATCTGCAAACTTAATAAGCGTACTCTCTATCCCAATATCTACATCATTGATGAAGATATTGAACAGTATGGGTCCCAAAACAGACCCTTGAGGAACTCCACTTGTTATCCCTTTCCAGCAGGATTTAGAACCGTTAACAACCACTCTCTGACTACGGTTATCCAGCCAATTATGCACCCACCTTATCGTGGCCCTATCTAAGTTATATTTGCCTAGTTTATCAATAAGAATATCATGCGAGACCGTATCAAATGCCTTACTAAAGTCTAGGTATATGACATCCACCGCTTCTCCCTTATCCACAAGGCTCGTTATCTTATCAAAGAAAGCTATCAGATTAGTTTGGCATGACTTGTTCTTCACAAACCCATGCTGGCTATTCCCTATCACTTTATTACCTTCCAAGTGTTTGCATATGATTTCCTTAATTACCTGCTCCATTATCTTCCCTGGGACAGACGTTAAACTGACCGGTCTATAGTTTCCTGGGTTGTTCTTATTCCCCTTTTTATAGATGGGCACAATATTTGCCCTTTTCCAGTCTTCTGGAATCTCCCCTGTCTGCCACGATTTTTCAAAGATCATAGCTAAAGGCTCAGATACCTCCTCTATCAGCTCCTTGAGTATCCTGGGATGCATTTCATCAGGACCTGGTGACTTGCTGACATCTAACTTTCCTAAGTGATTTTTAACTTGTTCTTTGTGTATCCTATCTTCTAAACTTACCCTCTCTCTGCTTGTATTCACTACGTTAGGCACACCTCCAGACTTCTCGGTGAAGACCGAAACAAAGAAGTCATTGAGCATCTCCGCCATTTCCAAGTTTCCTGTTACTGCTTCTCCCTCCTCACTAAGCAGTGGGCCTACCCTGTCCTTGGTCTTCCTCTTGCTTCTAATGTATTTATAAAAGGTCTTCTTGTTTCCCTTTATGCCTGTAGCTAGTTTGATCTCATTTTGTGCCTTTGCCTTTCTAATCTTGCCCCTGCATTCCCGTGTTGCTTGCCTATATTCATCCTTTGTTATTTGTCCTAGTTTCCATTTTTTATATGACTCCTTTTTTATTTTGAGATCATGCAAGATCTCCTTGTTAAGCCAAGCTGGTCTTTTGCCATATTTTCTATCTTTCCTACACAGCGGAATTGTTTGCTTTTGGGCCCTTAACAACGTCCCTTTGAAATACTTCCAACTCTCCTCAGTTGTTTTTCCCTTCAGTCTTGCTTCCCATGGGACCTTACCTACAAGTTCTCTGAGCTTATCAAAATCTGCCTTCCTGAAATCCATTACCTCAATTGTGCTGGTCTCCCTTCTACCTTTCCTTAAGATCATGAACTCTATTATTTCGTGATCACTGTCCCCTATACTGTCTTCCACTTTCAAGTTCTCAACTAGTTCCTCCCTATTTGTTAAAACCAAATCCAGAACAGCTTCTCCTCTGGTAGCTTTTTCAACCTTCTGAAACAGAAAGTTGTCTCCAATGCAGTCCAGAAACTTATTGGATAGCCTGTGCCCCGCTGTGTTAGTTTCCCAACATATGTCTGGATAGTTGAAGTCCCCCATCACCACCAAATCTTGGGCTTTGGATAGTTTTGTTAATTGTTTAAAAAAGGCCTCTTCCACCTGGCTAGGTGGCCTGTAGTAGACTCCTAGCATGATATCACCCTCGTTTTTTACCCCTTTTAGCTTAACCCAGAGACTCTCTACACAGCTATCTCCTGCATTCATCTCCACTTCAGTCCAAGTGTGTACATTTTTAATATACAAGGCAACCCCTCCTCCCTTTTTTCCCTGTCTGTCCTTCCTGAGCAAGCCGTACCCTTCCATACCAACATTCCAATCATGCGTCCCATCCCACCAGGTTTCTGTAATACCAATGATAGCATGTATAGCACCTGTTTTGTGGATATGTCCTCAGTAAGGGTATGTCTACACTAGCCCCCTCATTCGAACTAGGGAGGCTAATGTAGGCATTCGAAGTTGCAAATCAAGCCCGGGATTTAAATGTCCCATGCTTGATTTGCATCTTCCTGGCCAGTCGCCAGTTTTGAAATTTACAAGTCCGGACTGAGGTTTAACAGGTAGTTCGATTTAGGGCTTTATTTCGAACTACAGGGTCCCTGCCACTCCCTGGTTCTGCGTAGCTCCCTGTGCCTGTGTGAGACATGCTATATGGCAATTGCATGCAGGTCTTTCCCAGGGCAGCATCAAGCCCCAAAGTTAATATAATGTCATTGTAAATGTTGTTGCTTCAGGAACTTTTGACTGGCTTTTAAAACAAAACTCGCCACTGCCAGGCAAAGTACAAAGGGGTATTCAGTCTAAAGAATCTCTTTCCCCTGCCTTTTCCACTGGATGTTTCTAAAGAGAACACTGGGTAGTGAGGAGGAATCAGCAAAGTGACATGCTCAGCTAATTGCAAACAATAAAGTCTGTGTGGTTGCAGAATTAAATAGTTCTTTGTACCACAGCCTCCTGGTAGTGCACAGTTACAAGCTGCCACCAGTGCTTAATTAGTAATAAAAGATGCACTAGGGGGGTCAGGCAATTTTGAAAAAAATTTCTTAGCTGACCGAGCAAACCCAGAGGTGCCAGGACTATGAAATGACAAGCCCAGAGGTGCCTCGTCTCAGCCCTAGCAAACCCTAGCACACATTAAGCGCCCACCAGATCCCCATTTCCTGTGCTGTCTACAAAGCCAGAAAGTGATTTACCTGATGGTGCAACAGGATCATCAAACTCTTCCTGACCACAATCCCAAAGTCTTGGTGAACACAGCCTTGGGGACTAACAATTTTTTTTTACTGCACTGGGTTCCTTATTTCAAGCAAATGCTTTGGTGATAGAGTACAGGGATACTTTGTTGTATTTTGCCTTTGACCTCAATAGCCAGAATGTCTAACGAACTGGAAAGATATTTCAGTGTACTGCGTTGAGTACATAATACCTGGGCCAGTGGGAGGGGCACTGGACTCGAAGCCAGTCAAACTAGTTCTATTCCTGGATGCACAATAGGACATTGGACAAGTCACTTCACCTTTTTGTGACTCTCTTTTCCCTTTCATCTGTCAATGAAGCTGGGATCTCAGTTGGGGGATTATTAATTACTGTTTTAAAATATACACATTGTTAATAATAGTGATATTTATGGAATTCACTGTCATGTGGCTAACGTAGCATTTTAATTTCACTAGTACTGTTTTAGTCACTTCTAAACTGTATTAAATTGAAGATTATCAAGATAACATTGTATACCCCTATATATGCTATTTGGCTGTGATGTGCTTACCACAAAAATTAATGTCTATAAGATGCTATAAGGATGGTTCCACTGTACTATTAAAACATATTAACATAATTTAATTCAGTCTGTGACAATGGGGAGAAAAAAGAATACCTGCCTATTCTTAGATGCCACATGGCTGCCTTTGACACTTGGCACACAGAGATCAAATTCATCTCAGGCAAATGTGACACACACATTGTGTTGGGTCAGGTTACATGCCTTCTTTATAACCTTCATGGGATATGGCATTTGGAAGTTGGTGACAGAAATCTTCGTGCCACCACTAGTTCCAAAAAAATCCACATTTTCTAGCTAAAAAGAGTACAGATAACAAAAAGCAAAATCTGCTCAAAGGAAAAGCACTCAGCTCCACCTACATAAGAGAGCAAATCTGTAAGGTTATCTGCAACTTTCTGCAAACCTAAAATATCACTGTTGATACTGAATCAAAAGACAGACCTATGTAGCACTTTAAAGACTAACAAGATGGTTTATTAGGCAATGAGCTTTCATGGGCCAGACCCACTTCCTCATATCAATATGTGGAAGAAAATCGGCACAACCATATATACCAAAGTGATACAATAAAAAAAAATGAACACTACACCAGACTAACATGGCTGCTCCTCTACCACTGTGGATGCTGGTTAGCATACTAAGGATCTGACACTCAGGAGAATCTGCATCTTATCACTTGACCTCTGTCATGTGACCTGTGTCAAAATGTCAAATGTTGGTACTATCAGGATCTACCAACTCCTACGGCTACTGCTACGTTCACAGAAAGGTGTAGGCCTCATAAGGAAATATACTGTTCTTTTATTATGTGAAGTTGGACAAAATGGGGAGCAATGCATGTGGCCAAGCCTAAGTATTCGAAAACCATAACACTGGGATGGGGAGAATTTTAATACCTCACCTTTTTAAAAAATCTCTGTGTGTATGAGAGACGGGGAGTAAATCACATTTTCAACCTTTTTTTCCACATGCTTGAGGGCTACTACATTCACTTTAAAAGGAAAGTTGAGAATTTCATGTAATTATATAACTTCAAGAGCTGGGCTTTTATGTAAAACACCACCTGCCACAAGAGATGGCAACACTGAAATCTGGCACAATAGACTGTTGGCTTAAGTTAGGATGATTCAGGCCAGTAACGGGGATGAGGGAAAACCTTTTCCCTGACTCAGTGTGCAAAGAGATACATTCTCCTAGGGGCTGGGATGATTTGCAAAAATCAAGGTACAACTGACTGGTTGATGTTACAGCAGTGTAACGTGGAAAGCCCAAGTAGATCTGCTCTAAGAGCTGTCCCTTCTCAACCAGATACAAGGATGGGTTGTAGACCTTAATGAGTTGCCAATTTGTGTGGAAACATTTTATGAAAATGGGCGAGCTGAAGCTAAGAGAACCAGTTTTCTCCAACAGCTCTGTAGGGGTTGGATTTCGGAGACTGGAAAATTCCCAAATGCAGATCAATGAAGCCAAGGTGTGGATGCTTGCCTTGAAAACCACAGAGACTGGGTGCATCAGGGAGATTCACAGAGACACACAGGGCATTTTGGGCGGCACAGAGGCACATGGTTTCATAGCAAAGGGTTCCTGCTTAAGTGTGGGACCCACCCTGGTCAGGGAAGTAAGGGTATGTCTACACTACAGCACTAATTAGTTAATTCGAACTAAGCTAATTTGAATTCGTGCATCTAGACCCAAAACTAATTCTAATTAGCGTTTTGCTAATTCGAAATAGCGCATCCATACTGATTGGATGCTGGGCCGCATTTAAGGGCAGCTGAAACCAGTTCTAGCAGGGCATCAGGTAAATAGTTGTTTTGTATGGCTTCTGTCTGAGGCTATCTGAGGCTCGTGCTTAAACGGCCCCCCCGGACAGCCGGTTCTCAGCTTTCCCACTTGCTTGCCTACCTCGCCGAGGGACAGCAAAGTGTTTTCCTCTCCACCTGCATGTGTCAGTGGTTCCCATTGGGGACGCCACCGCAGTTAGCACCATGGAGCCAGAGCTCATCCTGGGCATGCTGCTCCAGTTTTTGGACTTGCTGCTAGAAGCCTGCCAGGAATGGGTGGAGACTGCCTGGCACCATCTGGTGCATGTCAGCCCCCTGCCTCTGCCCCTGGCCTCCCTGGGGGTCCTGGAGGAGTGGCAGCAGTGTCCGGTTGCCAGCGTGCCCTGCCGCATCTGGCGTCTGGACACCAGCAGCGACTGATGGGACCGCATCGTCCTGGAGCTCTGGGGAGACCAACAGTGGACCCAGAACTTCAGGATGAAGAAGGACACCTGCCTGGAGCTCTGCGAGTGGCTCACCCCTGCTCTGTGGCAACAGGACACCCTCATGAGGCCCACCATCCCCCTCTAGAAGTGTGTGGCCATTGCCCTGTGGAAGCTCTCCACGCCGGACAGTTACCAATCCTTCGGGAAGCAGTTCGGCATGGGGAAATACACCGTTGGAGCAGTGCTCATGCAGGTATGGCACCCACCGGCCACTGGGCCGGTGGGGAGGGGGGCAGCAAGGAGGGGATGGGTCGCCACAGGGAAACTGGGGGGTGGAGAAGGCATAAGTGCCCCGCACAGGAGAGTTCAGTCTGTCCCGGCCGTACTACACGCCACCTGAGGGGGTTACTTCTGGAAGTGGGGTGTGGGGCAGTGCCAGGGAATGAACACTCCCAGCCACCCGGGCGCCCCAGTGATTCGCCGTTTGATGTGTCTCTCTGCAGGTGGTCAAGGACATCAACCGGGTGCTGCTCCACAGGGTGATCCACCTCTCCGACCCAGATGTGGTCATCCGGAGGTTTGGCGCCCTCGGCTTCCCCAACTGTGGGGGGGCCATCGACGGGATGCACATCGCCATCTGTGCTCCGGAACACCAGGCCTCCCAGTACATCAACCACAAGGAGTACTTCTCCATCCTCCTGCAGGCTGTGTCTGACCACCGGGGCCAGTTCACGGACATTAATGTGGGCTGGTCCTGCAAGGCACATGACCAGCCTTGTTCCACAACACCTCTGTGTGCCAGAGGCTGCAGGCTGGGTCCGTCTTCCCCAACCGCCACATCAGGGTCAGTGACATGGACATGCCCGTCTGCCTGGTGGGGGATGCGGCCTACCCCCTACAGCCCTGGCTGATGAAGCCATACACAGGGCACCTCAACGCTTCCCAGCAGCCCTTCAGTGCCAGGCTCACCAGGGCCTGCATTGTGGTGGAGGGGACCTTCGGCCGACTGAAAGCACGCTTTAGGTGCCTCCTCACTGGCCTCGACCTCGCCGAGCATAATATCCCTCCCGTGGTGGCAGCATGTTGTGCGCGCTGCACAATTTATGCGAAAGACAGAGGGAGGCTTTCCTGCCAGCCTGGAAGGCTGAGGCTGACCACATGGCAGGCCAGTACGCGCAGCCCCGCACCACTGCCATCCGGAAGGCCCAGCGGGGGGCCATCCGGATCCAGGAAGCCCTGTGGGAGAGCTTCCCTGTGGAGGAGGACTGAACTCTCCCTGCATGCCCCACTGGGGCCTTCTTCCACCCTTCCCTCCTTCCCCTTTCCCCTCCCTGGCCTCCCTTTCTAAAGTCAAATAAAGACACCTGATTTGCCGACAAAAATCTCTTTTTATTTTACATAACTGGGGTGGAGGGAGGGAGGAGTAAGGGTGGGATAGGGGAGGGGGAAACCTGGGAGGATGGATCTGGAAGGGGGAGAAAGGGAAGGAAGGGAAGGGAAAGATCAGGGTTGGGTGTCCTGCTGGCTCTCCTGTCTCGCAGCACTGTGGGTGCAGGGGCATCGGGGGGGAGTAGGTGTGGAGGGTGGGGCAGGAGGGACGGGGGTGCAGAGGGAGTGGGAAGAGGAGCAAGAGCTGGGGCGGCCACAGGGGCTGGAGCAGGAGGAGGCAGGAACCTATCCACCAAGGTCTGGAGGTGACCTTTGAGGGCATGGCTCTGCTCCTCCAGCACCTCCAAGCTCCGCTGCCGCAGCTGCAGGTCCTCCAGGTCCCAGTGGTCCTGGATGCGGGGCTGGTGCTCCAGTAGCCTCAGGTGCCTCCGCTGGTAGTCCTCCAGGTTCCTGGTGTGCCTGCTGGCCTGGGTGCGGGTGGCTGTTGCAGGCGGGGTGGTGCGCCCTGCAGTCCCAGGTGCTGCGCCTGTGGTGAAACAAGTGTAGTGGTCAGTTCTCCCTGGGGACACGGTGGGTGAGGTCAGCATGTGGGGAACGGGCCAGGGCTCATGCATGGCACCCAGCTGCTGCTTCATGGTGCCCAGGTGCACGGCCCCTGGGCTCCCTCTCCCCCCACACCCTCCATACACATAAGGGGAGCATGATGGCACTCACATATGGAGCCCTCCCCAGCCTTGGATGACACAGCCGATGTGCTCTATGGGATGCCTCGGGGGTCCTGAGCAGGCTCCCTGCAGGCTCCTGGCTCTCAGCGTCCTCCTCCTCCGTATCAGGGACAGGTCTCTCTGCCCCAGGGTCGATCACCACCCGGGGGGCATGGACTGCGTGAGCTCCCAGGATGAGGTCCAGGGCCTCGTAATGAGGACAGGCTTCTGGGTCGGCCCCTAGATGGGAGGCCCTGGAGTAGGCCTGCCGCAGGTCCTTGATCTTGCAGCGGACCTGCTCCTGGGTCCGCATGTGGCCTCTGGTGACCAGGCTGTCAGCCATGCGGCTGTAGATGGCCGCTTTCCTGTGACTAGTGCAGAGATCGTGGACGTTGGAAGCCTCCCCATGAGGTCCACAATCTCCGCCAGGTGGGTGCCCACCTCTTGTGGCCCCGGGCAGACTCCTGTGAGCCACCAGCCTGTTCCTGGGAAGAGGCGGAGGGCTGGGTGGCAGCGGGTGGCTGGCTCATCTTGTGCCAGGTGCAGGGTCTGCTGGTTGGGTGCTGGCAGGCTTGCAACTGGCACGGGCACCGTGGGCAGACCGTTGCCCTTTAAGGGCTCCAGGGCCAGGAGGGAGGCAGAAGAGTTTCCCTGGTTTGGCCCAGAGTGGCCACCAGGGTAACCTGGGAAGGGCTAGCCTCCAACTAGTTCGAATTAAGTGGCTACACAGCCCTTAATTCGAACTACTTAATTCGAACTAGGTGTTAGTCCTCATAGAATGAGGTTTACCTAGTTCGAATTAAGTGCTCTGCTAGTTCGATTTAAATTCGAACTAGCAGTTTGTCTGCATAGCTGCTATTAAAATTAATTCGAACTAATGGCTGTTAGTTCGAATTAACTTTGTAGTGTAGACATGCCCTAAGATAGTTCTGGCCTGGAGCTAAGAGAGACTCTGGTTCAGGAAAGAAGCCATGACCTGCAAGAGAAAGATCTTGAATGCAGTAGAAGACTGCACTAACCTCACAGAGCTCTCTAGCATGGTGAGAAGACACAGGCAAGGAAATATATACAAAGGTGTTTATTATTTTGCCTAGATTTGTGAATCCTTCATGCAATCCAAGCTGCTGACGCTCTGTTTTTGATTCCTGTGAATAGCCTGTGTGTCTGCTAGCTGTCGCTATCACATGCCCCCGAAGAGTTAACTATAACCCTGGAGCTCACACATGGTTGGAGTTCTGCATAGGATGTGCTTAAGCTCCGAGGAAGTCAGCACCCTTCTTAGAGGCACATGGTCCCATTTCCAGGAAGAGATCACAGACAGATAGCCGCTGCCCCAGAGAGATGCCAGGGAATTCAAAGGAAGAGACAGTGTTGCAGCTTATGATGACCAGAGCAGGTGTACTGGGGGTCCAACACAGAAGCCTAGTGAGTGTTCTTCAGAAGGCACTGTAGTCCGGCTCTATGGATGACAAGCTAAAGGGCTGTCCACACCTGAAAGATGATAAACTAGACCTACTTATAGCCCAGCTGTGGTGGAATCAGTCCCCCAGCTCTGCTGGGCACTAATTTAGAGCCCTTCCCTGCTGCCGTGTCCAGAGAAAGAGGTTCATTGTGCCCCTTTTTTCCCAGCAGGACTTGTGTTCAAACTGTACTGACTCCCCAAGGGAGAACAGCCACATTACTTTAGCCCGGCATCACCCCTTGTCCCACTGCTGCATGGGAGCAGGGCCGGCCTTATGCAGCCCAATCACCTGCACATTCCATTCTCCAATGGGACGAGGAGGGCCGGGAGAGGGTCCAGAGTGACCTGGACAGATTAGGGGATTGGGCCACAAGAAATCTAAAGGGGTTCAACAAGGACAAGTGTCGAGTCCTGCACTTGGGAAGGAAGAATCCCAAGCATTGTTACAGGTTGGGGACTGACTGGCTAAGTAGAAGTTCTGCAGAAAAGGACCTGGGGGTTACAATGGATGAAAAGCTGGATATGAGTCAACAGTGTGCCCTTGTAGCTAAAAGGGCTAATGGCATGTTAGGGTGCATTAGGAGGAGCATTGCCAGCAGATCCAAAGAAGTGATTATTCCCCTTTATTTGGCATTGGTGAGGCCACATCTGGAGTATTGTGTCCAGTTCTGGGCCCCCCACTATAGAAAGGATGTGGATACATTGGAGAGGGTCCAGAGGAGGGCGACCAAAATGATTAGGGGGCTGCAGCGCATGGCCTATGAGGAAAGACTGAGGGATTTGGGTTTGTTTAGTCTGCAGAAGAGAAAAGTGAGGGGGGATTTGATAGCAGCCTTCAACTTCCTGAAGGGAGGTTCCAAAGAAGATGGAGAGAGGCTGTTCTCAGTAGTGACGGATGCAGAGCAAGGAGCAAAGGTCTCAAGTAACAGTGGGAGAGATCTAGGTTGGATATTAGGAAAAACTATTTCACTAGGAGGGTGGTGAAGCACTGAAATGGGTTACCTAGGGAGGTGCTGGAATCTCCATCCCTAGAGGTTTTTAAGTCTCGGCTTGACAAAGCCCTGGCTGGGTTGATTTAGTTGGGATTGGTCCTGCCTTGGACAGAGGGCTGGACTTGATGACCTCCTGAGGTCTCTTCCAGCTCTATGACTCTATGATTCTAGGAGGAGTGGCTGCTCCATGCTAGGAGGGTGGGGCTGTGCTCAGGGCTATGGGAGCCAGAGCTGTGGGATACAAGAGCAGGGCAGGGAGTCTGGCGAGGGGAGCAGGCAGACCAAGTAGTTCAGCAGGCTGGAGCTGCAGGCTGGGAGGTGGAGCAAGGGGTGGGGAACTGGAACTGCTGGAGCTGGCGCTGCCTACAGTCAGTAGTAGCTCTAGGCTTATGCAGCACTGGGCACTACTAAATTTGGGGCACCAGCCTTACACAGCTGTGCATGTTGCGTAAGCCTAAGGAAGACCTTACATAGGAGTGGCACCTCCTTCCAACTCGGATGGCAGCTTTTAGAGGTGTCATCGTTTCCTCTCTTCCTGAAAATGATCAACCCTCTTCTGCAATCTGCACTCTATTGAAAAAGGATTATCAAAGAGACTTTGTTTTTAGAGCCATGTTTCCCATTCCTAAGACAGTCCTGAAAGTTTTTTACCATCAGGGTTTTTTTTTTTCATAATGACAACCACATTCTGAAATATTAATAAAAGATATCAGAAAATATTTTAGCCACTTGTAATGCAGGTTGCACCTCTATAAACTGGTACTCTGATCTGGCAACAGGACCACAGATGTTCCTGGATCAGAGTCCCTGCACACTGCAGGGGGTGGGGAGGGCGAGGAGCCTGGTGTACAGCCCAGCTGGACAGTGGAGGGGAGCAGGGAAGGCTGGCACATGGTCCAGCTGGGCTGCGAAGGGGGGTGGGAAGCCAACACATGCAACCCAACTGGGCTGCCAAGGGGAGTCAAGGAGTCTCACCTTTATTGGGAGGTTAGCGGGGGAGTCAGGAAGCCTGGCACATGGGGTGGCAGGGCAGGGGGTGGGGCTGGCAGCAAGGGGCCAGAAATGACCTCTCCTGATGTGGCAAAATCCCTCACCTGGGACCAGTCACGTCCCAAGGATGCTGGATCAGGGAGGTCTAACCTGTATTGGGAAAAGTTTTGAAAGAGTCCACTAATTGAGAAAGAAAATCTGGGTTTGGTCATATCTTTTATTGGACCCCATCTTATCTTTCTAATAGCCTGGGACCACAGGGCTACAACACTGCAAATGTCACTACATAAATATTTCCCAGTCACGCACAGACTGTACTCAGCTTTTTAAGTATTTCTTCCCAACACATGGGATTATTTTTACATACTTGCATGCAAATATCTTATGTTACTCTCTAAAAAGCTCTTTAAATAAAAACTTTTTAGGGAAATAGTGCCTGCTACTGTTTATTGTACTTGAAACAGGAACTAGAAATCTCATCAGTTTTATTGATTTTAGACAACATTACAAATATAAATTACAGCTGTTGCAAATTAAACGTTTTAATGACTGTCTTTGAAAGCAAACGCAATACTGTTAGCCAGACTATGAGGAGTGCGCAGCACTGCCATGTGACCTTGTGAAACATTTCTGCAGGGAAGCCCTCAGCTACAAAGGCCATACCAGTCGACTGGATTCCTCATTTATCCTTGACCAATTTGCAGATGGTTGTACATTCTGTTCATGAATGTATAGCAGTCACAGAAAAAGCTGGGTGAAACATGCACTGTTCTGTATAGATTCAATTGAAATATATCTAGAGACAGATTGATTCCCACCAGTTTTCTTTCTTAGATGCAGTAAAATACATCGACCAAAGGGTCATGATTTAGAAGGGCAAATATCAAATGACTACTTCAGGCAGGATACATTTCTAATGATGGGGCTTCTGTTTCACAAAGCAGTGTAATCATCCCTTTTCTGCATGATTGAGACTTAGACCTTGGTGCACAAAGATATCTGTTTACCAGGTCATGAAATTGCATGTATAATAGTAGTGACTTTTTCTGCACCTGATGAAACTGTAATATGTTTCATTTTGCTGTCTCCTGAGTTTTGAGAAAAGGACACTGATGGCCATAGGAATGCTGCCCCCTCACCAAAGTACTTCGAAATCTCTACTTTTCCATTTATATATTGGTGATCTGGGGGCACACACCCTTCCATCTCTCAGGAAGTGCTGCTCCTCTGTGTTATAGGCATGTTAACAGCAGAGTGACTCATACTGTATTGAAAGGAGTATTTTGTACAAAATCCATTCAAGGTTTGTATAAAGGGTGAGCATAGGAATACAGACTGTCACAACGCGTTCTCCTCTTAACAGCTGGGAAGCCCTCTGGTAGGAGAGTTTCACATTGAGCTCTCTCCTCCACTCACATGTCCAGCAGCAGCTCCTGTCCCATGCATCTAGCTGGTCTCTGCTCCATGCTTCGGGTAATGTTATATGGTTTCTGGCACATGGAGAGGTCTCCATGACACTCATGTCTGGCCTACCCCCAACAGGGGTGGTGATGGTGCTCAAATTGGAGTAAGTGGCACTGTGACCCCAAAGACTAGGTCACAATGCAACACAGTGAAGTTTGGCCCAGCTGCTTCCAACATTCAAATTGATGCTCACGTAAATGCTCTGCATGAAAGTGACCAATGCATTTCTGATTTGGGATGGAATTATTTCTCTACTGTAAATTACCCTTGCTAATATGTTTGTGAGTAGGAGGAAAGTACTTTATCCAAGATCATTCTTCAGGGATTCTCTGGTGGGCACAGTAGGTGCAACAAAAGGTTCTACAATGGTTGTAGATGGTTTTCTGGCAACATCGGTGATAAATGGTATGCAAGGAATTTCCCGGTTCAGATTAAATGTCCTTCCATGGTGTACTTGCCTGGTGTCTTTGCTATTCATTCTGCAACTTGACAGTAGTATAGCAAGTAAGGGAGGGAGAATTGGTCCCCTAGTAGATGAAGCATGAGAAGCCTATGGTAGCATGGGCTACACTCTCAAGGTGGATCTAGGGATTAAAAATGAGGCCCTGAGATATGCGGGGGATGAACCTGGATATCTTGCTGTAGCCTCCATGCGGTTCCTGGGCCATATTCCTCTCCTCCGAAGCCTGGAAATCTTCCTTGAAGGATGAAAACAGCTAACCGGCACTCAGATCCAAAGAGTCCTCTGGTGAAGGGGAAAAGGGGAAAACGTGGCCCTAGGATTTACATCCATGAACATAGCTGTGTGGGGAAATGAACAGTAAAAGTCCCATTGAGCATGGTAAAGTGTTTCAGAAGGCTCTTCAGAGTTGAATTACTCTCTTTGCAGTGAGCAATGCCAAAGGCAAAAGGAATCTTTTCTAGGACAACAGGATGTTACTATTTATGGACCTGCAGAAGAAACAAAGCTGAAGTAATTAGACAGACAAAGGTTTTAATAAATGAATGCAATTATTGTGAGAGGTACCAGATTGGGAGCTTTGGAGACTGAAGGCCCTTTTGCTCCACAAAGCACATGTAATGTGGATGAGGAAAAGCCTCTCTACCAGTATGACTTATTTTGACTAGTGAAACCCACTCTTAAGGGTATTCAATTCACATCCACCCAGTTATTGGTCTTTGCTGATGTAAGCAAGGTCTGAATGAATGCTTCCCTGACAAATAGCTGGAAAGGGAGAGGGGGTGGGAGATCCTAGGTGTGTCTTTGTAAATAAAGTTTGCTCCTATTTTGCTTAGATTTGCTCGATATTCAGCAGAGGGAGCTGTGTTTTGCTCATTGTAATACATTTTGCTGGGTCACATTATGTTAGCACTGAATGCAGGTGTAGTGAAATATGGTTACCACTGTGTCATTATTGTGGGAATACAGAACACATGCTTAATTTGTTTCAAAGGAAGGGGCTCATGGTTAGCAGAAAGAACTTTGCTAAGCAGGGTCTCGACTGTCAGGACCCTGTGAGAATAAGAAGGGTGGAGGCAAGTATCCTGGTCTGGAGGTTGCACACCATCCCTGGGGATATGCTGTAGAGTGATGTGACTTGATCTTCCCCACTGTTCAAAGAAAAAAGGTAACTAGGCTTTATTTGGGCGCCTCTTTGTTATTTTAATTGCAGTAGAGCTGTCTTTCTGCCTTGCCTGCTAAAAGGTAAAATCACTGGGCACTGAAGTCCCTTGAGATGAGGCAGTGTTTCTGTCCAGCCTGCAATAGGGCTGAAAATTACTAACACACTGATGTATTGAGGTCACAGCTGAGAGTTGAATAGCAGAGGATGGTGACTGAAAGCCAGCAGGATGGCAGCAAAGAGGCACAATGAGAAGCCAGCAGGGCGGCGACGGAAAGATGTGACAAGCGGCCAGCAGAGTGGCCTGCACAGTGAGCAAAGATACTTCTTAACACCCTCCCCCTCCACACATACACACATCACCATTCGGGAGGAGTGAGCTCTGCAGATCCACCTCTGAACTCTGGATCTGCATTGACCAAGGACAGAGATAAATTGGGCATGTGATGGGAGCTTTTTGGTTGCTGGACTTAAGAACCTGAGGGGTGAAGGAGATTGAACAACCTACTTAGTGTGGAACTTTTACTCATCAGTTAGGTTTATGAACTCTGTTTGTGGTGTTTTCCCAAATTAATGCCAAGTTACTTCCTTCCCTTTCATTACCCATTTCTTTTCGATACTTAGACTCAGTGCCGGTGTGAATTGCCCAGGTTACTGGGTAGGGGCTCAAGCCAGTTCTGTGTTGTATCGATGGAAAGGAAGCCCTAGATATTGAACCCGGCCCTGGCTGCTAGTGGCTCCATTTGGCAGAAGGGTTACACTGAGACTGCCAACTTTGGGGCTGAGCTATCTGCCCTACTGACCTGGGTCTGACTCAGGATCACAGGAGTTGAGTTGTGAGGCCATACATTTGTAGTGTAGATGTTCAGGCTTGGGCTGGCACCTGGGATCTTGGACGTTGGCCCCAACTCACTGGCTCCCAGTTCCACGGCTTCCGCCCGAGTCCAGACTTCCATGAGTTCCAACGGACTTTGGATCAGGCTTCCTGGAGGAGCTAATTTCCAATTTTTTCAGACACCTCAAGCCATATTTACTTCGGTGATTTTGCCATTCATTTAACTCAAGTCATTCTGGTTCATTTTCTTAACGTCCTGTTTGGAAACAGCAGCTGCTTTATTTATCTTGGGCTTTATCAGGCTCCACAGCTGTGGGGCCCATGAAGCAGCTGAGCAGCTGCAGACTCTGTCCCCAACATGGAAGTCAGGAGTTTTTTTAGAATGAAAGGATGGGGAAATGAAATGCTAGCAGCATTCCACCCCTCCCCACTTCCCCCATTCACACAGCACACACCATTACTCTCTGCAGCTGTGGAGAGGGTTACTCCTCCTGCCAAGTGTGCAGAGCAGGCTATTGGGTTTCCAGCACAATATCCCATTGTAAAGGGGCAAGAGAGAAATCTGGTCTTGACATTCCATCATGTGTGCTCTTTAAGTTCTTGTTCCCACAATCATCCCAGGCTTGGCTTGGACCAAAGTTGAGAATTAATTCTTTCCAATGACCTTCATTTCCTGGTGTGGCATGGATCTTCTCCACATAGTAGAACCCTGTATTGAGTACTGTAAGCCACAAGTAACACTTGTTTAAAACCTAAGTATTTGTTTGAGCTGAGTTAGAGAGTCAATGTGATGAGTGTTCAAAACCTACGGTTAGTAATTTCACAATCAGAGCTTGTAGGTGGTATGAACCATGGATGTTTGAGCTGATACTAAAGAGCTGTAATTCTGAATGAGACATGACATGAATTACTGGATTTCCATAATTCTCAAGCTTTTCATGTATTTTCACTGAAGAATACATTAAAATACATAATATGTGCCTAATTAGGCAAATTAAAATGCAGTCAAATGAGAGTTGGCTGTGTTTTTAAATGCCAGCTCTCTCTGGGTATCTGGGGTTGACATACAAAAATACACTGGCTAATCGGGTAACTGGATATACCAAATCATCTAGGTTTACTGAAAGTCACTTCTCGCTAGCATTCGGTACCCCTGCTTCAGCATTTAGCACAGGAAAGAAAGAGACAAGTTTGGGGGAAATTACAAAGTGGCAAAAAATGTGTTCAAAGCATTTGCTATGGATGTTGTCTTTCCTGTTCTCTGTGGCCGCTCACTGAGATGATGCTGAGATGTGGAATGTCCAGAGAGCTAGCAACACCGTGTTTTCAGCTATGCTTATATGGCATATACCAATTTCTGGCTATGTGGGTTGTGGTTCACTGTCCTATCTAGTGGCACTTAGACTTCTTATAGCAAGAGGTAAGAACAAGTGGCTCTCGCTGTGGCTTTAACTGTAACCATAGGTGTGCAGGTTACATACTTACCCTAGCCAAGGAAGTGCATCCCAAATTCCAGAGACCCAGTTGAAGTCCCAGAGGAGTACCCAAATGTAATTACCTGGCAGGCAGATTCAAACCTAGGACCGATCAAGCTTAGTACGGGAGCCTCTATAGCTTGAGCTATAAAGCCAGCTGGTTTTTAGCTCAGGCTGTCGAGCTCACTTTTCTTATCTCTTGCTGTAAGTGGTCTGTGTGCCACTAGAAGGGACAGTGAACCATACCCCATGGGTGCATCCAGACTGGTAAGATTTTGCGCCTAAGCAGTCGCTTTAGCGCAAAATCTTGCCGCCTGTCTACACTGGCCGCGAGAATTTGCACAAGAACACTGACTTTGTACTGTACAAAATCAGTGGTTCTTGCACAAATACTCTGACGCTCCTGCTCAGGAATAAGCCCTCTTGCGCAAGTATTCTTGCACAAGAGGGCCAGTGTAGACAGCCAAGTTAATTTCTTACGCAAGAAAGTCCGATGGCTAAAATGGCTTTTGCACAAAGGCACATGCCAGTATAGATGCTCTCTTGCACAAATACTTTTAACGGAAAAACTTTTCCGTTAAAAGTATTTGCGCGAAATCATGCCAGTCTAGACGCAGCCCATAGGTGTGTGGGTTACATTTACTGATTTACTTTTTGCCCATTCAACTAAAGTTTGATGTTGTTTGGAGGGGATAGATCACCATTTTTTCAAGGGGACAGAGGAATATTTGTCCATACAACTGTAACAGGTTCAACTCACTGCTGAGGAGTCTCCTGCTGGTCACACTGCAAATGAGCTCTCATTCTCCACAGGTGGACTTCTTCCGGGGGGTGTCTTGCCTGTTGTTTGTCTGTTTTCTCTCCACCCTCTGGCTCTGGACACTTATCGCTCTCAGGTCCATGGTATCCACATGAACAGTGGTTCCCAACGTGTCGCCAGGCCACATGCCCAGCTTTTATTCAGTTCCACCCCAGAGGTTCCCAGGGAATTCCCTCCCTGCACACTTCCTCACGAAGCAACAGGGTGAGTGGTGCAATGGTAGCTGGGTGCACTGCAGCTGGAGCTCAGAGCATGGTGACGCTGTCCCTTCTGTGGCAGCCTGACTGTGGCCCCAGTTCCAGCTCTGGCAATTGCTTTGCCGCCTGGCTGGTGGGGCCATGCGCTGTGTGGAAAGCAGCTGCCCCCGCCAGCAGGGCCAAGCGCCGTGTGCAGAGCGGCTGCCCCGGCGAGGGAAAGCGGGGGAGGGGGCGCTGTGTGCAAAGCAGCTGTCCCAGCCTGCGGGGCCAAGTGCCAGGTGAGGGGTGGCTGCTCCTGCGACCTGTTCTCCTCCCTCCCCACTTGGCAGGAGCTTCCCCCTGGATTCCAGCTGCTCCCAGCCAGCAGGTACACACATTATTATTATGAATTATTAAGTGCCTAGGAATATATGAACGTGAGAAATGTGTCAGTGCTGTCAGACCTGTTAGTCCTGCCTCCTTAACTGTAGTACAACTGAGGCAAAAGGTGTGGACTGGAGAATGCTTTTTAACAAGTATTAGCAACTATTGTATTGGCTTTTTTAAATGTGTGTGTTTTCAAATTCTTGTTAACCATCATGTCCTCCCTCCTCTGATTTGCCTGACATTCCAGGGGCTAAAATTACCATAATGAATATGCAAATATTTCAGTGCCAGTCTGCCAATGGTTTTTGAATGAGTTTGTCAGTCCATGGTATAAAAGAGGTTGGGAACCACTGCTCTTGAGGACACTGACCTTGGCATTGCCTACTACTTCAATTTCTCGCCCTCTGCCAGGGGTAGCCGTAGTCCTCAGTCTTGCACCTTCCACCATGGCCAACTGCAGCCAGTATCTATAAAGGGGCACTCTACTATCTATAATATAATATCTATAAAACATGGTTAGGTGCAGTGCAAGAGGGCTGCTGTTTTGAGAGAAGGAACCCCAGTGATTGGAGCGAGCAGTGATAAGGCAGCTGTTTCCCCCTTTCAAGCTACTTTTATTGAGCAACCAGTAACTGTGACCGTGTGCAAGGATCAAAGGTGTGGCCATTGCTGGCACTCTCCTTTGTGAGTTCCCTTCTAACATTCTGCATGATGTTTTTCAGAGCAATCATTAGCATGGACTGCATGCTGGAGAGATTACATTTCGCTGGGTGTGGGCAGTTAGGACTCCCACTGCAAGTCACTTTACAAGCTTATTACCAAGGTTGCTTTTGTGTGAGAGAGAGACAGACAGACAGAGTGGGTGCACTGTAAAAAATACGTAAATTACCTTGTGCCTCCAACTGATTATTATTAAACCATACGGTACCGGGAATTCGTAATGACGATGCACTGAAAGCACATAACGGTTCAACTAATAGCTGCAATGCACAACACTGTAACTACAGAGGAGAGATCAAGAGGACGCGAGGCATGTATGAAATGGAAAGTAATGGATGGAGAAGTACAGAGTGACGCACAAGCCTTTACCAGTCTGTTAGCTGATGAATGAGAATATAATACGTAGAAATGAGCCCTTTATTTGGGAGTCTGGAGAAGTTAATATTCAGCGTAGGTGTTTTCCATCCCACAACCCCCGGGCTAGGTTTCTAGGGACTGCTACAGTTTTTGCAGTCAGCCAAGGTACAGAGACTCGCATTTGTGTCCAATCCTTGTTGACAGCACACGATGGAACTTGCTGACACCACTGGAGGTGGTGAGCAAGGCAAATCCCTAGCAGCTCAGTGAAGAAAGGAAATGGGGACGGTGCTGTCTAGCCGTTGCTGTGCAGAGCTTTTGGCTTTAATATTTTTCACTTCTGGTGGAAACTTTACATCTTAGCTTTATCTCTTCACCTTCCTTCTCCTTTGGGAAACCCTTGTTGCTAGCTTTAATGCTGACTGCTATGCAGATGACATCGAACCCTACATCTCTCTTGCCTTCCTCTCTGATGTCTGCATAATAGTTCTGTTTGCCTTTGTTCTTTTAACTTTTGCCTCAATCATGAATTCCTACCTTTGAATGCTTGAAAGAATAAATTCTTCCTATTTGGAAGAAAAAGAAAGAAGTGGGTTTTGTACCTAGTGTCCTTGAATTTGCTATCACAAGTTTTTGTTCAGACCTTAACTTTGTTCCAGGGGGGCTGGATATCTTGCATCTATCCCCACTCTCAAGTTCCACATCTCCATCTCTGCACACCTGCTTATTACAGCCTCTGAAATTTGACCAGATTTCATCATTGCCTTTACCCCACGGCTTCCTGCGGACATCCTTATCCTTACATTAGTCATTGCCCAGCCTGTCTACTGCAGTTCCCCCTCTTATGACCAAACCTGCTCTTTAAGAAATACAATGCACTTTGCTCCAAGAAGTTGGAGCATGTCATGACCACATCCTCTCTTTTGCTTGGCTGTCTTTATAACACAGTTCTAAATCACTGTTTTCTTGGTTATTACAGATTACTATGGGCTTGCTCTCACCTACCTTGGATGCAGGAATGGATGAGTATATAGTAATGAGATCACACACCATGACATTGGAGTCAAGTATCAGAGGGGTAGCTGTGTTAGTCTGGATCTGCAAAAGCGACAAGGAATCCTATAGCACCTTACAGGCTAACAGATGTATTGGAGCATAAGCTTTTGTGGGAAAAGACCCACTTTGTCAGATGTATGTCAGACATGCATGTGACGAAGTGGGTCTTTGCCCACGAAACTTGTGCTCCAATACATCTGTTAGTCTATAAGGTGCTATAGGACTCCTTGTCGCCATGACAATGGAGTATCTAAGTGTCCATTTGTCTTCAGTCATGGCCTCTTCTTTTTCCCCAAGCTTGTGACTGGCCGCAAAGGGAGAGGTTACCTCTTTGAATTTCCCTCCCCATCTACCTCTAACTTACTCCCTCTTCCCAGTACCAAGCTACTGAATCATCATTTATATAAACTTTGCTATGGGGTATAGCCACTGGGTCTTCTGTTGCTCTGTACATGTGCAACCACTTGGAATATTCAAATGCCACTTGGCTGATTAGCAAAGTGTTCCAATTGGCGGTGCTCATTTGCACATACCTCAGAACACAAACAAATTTATTCTGCACATGAATGGAAAAAATTAGAGGGAAAATTTGCACGCAACCCAAAGTAACTGTCATTGCAAGAGCTGAAGGTGGGCAGACAGGTGGGACTACATAAATTCTTATGCAAGGGAATGTACCTCCTCCTTCAATTTATTAAGAGGAACCTGAATAAACACCCTTGTACATGTAAAATACATAGGAAATGCAGAGCTCTGCATGGGTCAGAAGAGGTGTTTCATGTGTGTGTAATTGAAGGGGGGGTTAGTGACAGAATGGAGCATGATTAACAATATTGACGGGAAAAACTTTAATTTGCACAATTTCCTTCCTGCTCTTCTGAAATCTCCAACCTGAAGAAATGCCACTTAGAACCACCTTAAAACTAATTCAATAATGATACATGTCTGCCCCTATTCCTACTAACCAGCCTGTTTAAAGATCAATCTGTAATGAGAAACAGTTTAACCCCATTTACTTTCTCACTGTCAGTGGTATCAGACAGACAACTTATAACCTTGCATGTTAAGTAAAGCACTTAATTGCACAACTGTATCAGGTTTAGACATAAAAGGCAGAATTAATAATAGGTTTAAAGAAAAGGCTTTCTAATAGGAGATTTGAATGCCGAGGAATGGGTCAGTGTCAGTTAATATTGTCTTGTAAATATCAAGCAAGGTTAATATTTGGCTAAAAGATAATACAGGAAATGGTTTTATTGATTAGAATTATCCATTTCTACAGGTTTCACCACAGCTCTCTATCTTCTGTATAAGTCTATATCCACCCAAAGTGGCAGCATCAGTCACTGATGCTATATGGGTTTCTCAGATAAGCTGTCTACTTGAGCAGTTTTTCTAAAGTGACTATCACCATCATGTCTAAGCACCATGCAATAATTAAAGAGAGTACACAGAGTGCCCTAACTAGCAGTATTTTCACAACCTCACTTACTGTTAACGTGTAGTGTGGATGCTTTTTTCTCCTTCATGCCTTCCACATCCTCCCTTCCCCAGCATCCCAATTGTAGGTTGGTTTGTAGATTGGTCCTATAAAGATCTCATTACTGACTCAAGGCCTTATCGAAGAAGGTGGGACATGCATCTATATATGAAGGTCATAGGGTCAGATGAAGTCTGATGTTATCTGTAAAGTGTTCAACTATTGTGCTGCTGCCACTGAAAATGCCCCAATCAAGATCAGAGCCTTATGGTATCAAGCACTATATATATTCGTGGTCAGAAAGGGTCCTTGCCTCAAAGAATTCACAGGCTACACTGACAAAGGGTAGGAAGCATTATTATCTCCTCTTTACAGATAGGAAACAGAGGCATAGAGAAATGAAGAAATTTGCCCAAGATTTAAATGGGAAGAAGCAAGATTTGAACCTAGGACTTTTGAATCCATGTTCAGTTATTCACCTGAATTTATATTTTATATACAACTCCACAGGCCTGTGTATTTTGCTTTTTTTTATTTGCCTTTTGTGTATCTAAAATATTTGCAGCATAAAATATGTAAATTGAAAAAAATGTATATTGCCGTCTTTTACACATACACACATATAGCTCTGTGTGAAGATTTTGCCATTCAAGCTTCTAATGCCTGGAATCTTTGGAAAATTACACATAGTATTATATGTGATTTACATCAAATTTACTAGTATAAACCCAGCATTCTCATCTTCTTTGTCTTTTTAAGAAGTTTTCTGATTTACAGGTTTTAACCAAGATCACATTGGCCATTTGGAAATACCTTAGTTCAGAAATTTTATGGTTGCTTTATTTCTAAGCTCATATTAAAACTTTCATTCACACCTGCAATGTACTGAATCTACAAGGTTATAATTCCGAGCTAACAAATGAGCCTCAGATGGTCAAAAATATTTCAGTTAAAGAGGTTTTGAAATTTTCCTTTTTATGGAGCACTGAAGTTCTAAATGGCTAGTGAGCATCAGAAAATGGAATTTCTTGCCCACTGGAAATTCTCCTAAATTGGGACTGAACGTCCAATTTCAAAATTTACCACAGAGCAGAAATTCCAAAATATGTTGTGGCAGAAAAATAAAAGCAATTGTTCTGAAACAATATTCAATGTTGAAACCTTGCAATAAAAGATTGCATATGAGCAGTACTATATATTGAAATATAATTTATTAAAAATAATTAAAAGCTTTTAAAAAGATAAACTATAAACCAAACTATAACAAAGTGATAAAGTCAGAGCAAAATGGAACACGGTTGAATCTAAAGTTGAAACAAGAAAGACTCCATTTAGAGTTTTAATTTTTCTCATGGAGCATTTTGTCTAAATCAGTACAGTCCCGCAAACCAATCCCATTGTGATGGAATTGCATTTTTGAACAGTGAACTGTCTGCCAAATTCTTTTGGACCAACCCAATTGCTCAGGTTCTATTTCCAACTTGGCCCGTTGACTCCTTTTGGTCAATGTTAGCCATTCTGTGGCTCATGTCATCCATCTCTAAAAATGGCAATCAACCAGGACTCACACCCATGTTTTAAGGTAGGTGCTTTAGAAGGATAAGCTGTAACTAATTACAGGGTACTAATTACTGTTTTTATTTTATTTATTACCATGGGATCACTTGGGGCTGCGTGGTCATGGTTCTTATTCAGCCACTCAGAAGAATAAGAAAGAGTAACGAATCCTTCACTCTCCCACTCAGTCCTGCTCAGCTGACTTTGGCTGCAGTTTGGCAAGGAAGAACAACCCTCTGTGGTGTGCAACAGGAAGGAGATGAGGGCAGAAAGTGAGACCTGGTTTCACCCTTCCTGACAGGTCGGAGTACCTAGCTTTGAGCACAGGGAGGAATAAGTTTTTGCACAAAAAAGAGGGAGGTAAGCTAAGGCCAGGTGATGCCTTACTCTCATGGGCTTTGTCTACGCTGCAGGGTTTTTGCGCAAGAAGCTTTTTTCAGAAGAAATCTTCCGCAAAAATATCTTGCGCAAAAGCACGTCCACACCTCAAAAGCACATCACAAAAGCGATGTGCTTTTGCACAAGAGAGCGTCCACACTGCATAGACACTCGTGCCCAAGAAAGTTCTGTGTGCCATTCACAGAATGGACATCAGAGCCCCTGTGCTTTTTGTGATAGCCTCTTTTTGCGCAAGAAACCCCTGTTCCCGTCCACACACACCTTTTTGCACAAGAACTCTTGCGCAAAAAGGAGTTATGCCTTGCAGAAGGAGGTATACCTACACCACAAAAGACCCTCTGTGCTATCGATTGACTGTAGATTTTCTTGAGCAAAAACATGCTTGAGGTGTAGATGCTTTGCTGGTTTTTGCGCAAAAACCTTGTAGTGTAGACATAGCCATGGGGTATGTTTAGACTGGTGTGTTTTTCCAGGATAGCAGAGGTATCCTAGAAAAACTCCACCGTGTCCAGAGAATGCGTTTGCTCTTCCACTTTTTTTTTTGCAGACGAGCAAACATGCTCTTTCGGGGAGCCCTGTATACCTCATTCTATGAGGAATAAGGGCTCCTCCAAAAGAGGAGGCTTTTCCACCATTTGGCCCCATCTAGACAATTTGCATAGCTTTTTCTGACAAAGGACTGTAGTCTAGATCTAGCCATGGAGTTGAGTGAGGGTGTCAGGGTGTGCGCTCCCCACCATGCCTCAGCGACCCACTGACTGTCTTCATCTAGCCCATCTCCGGACAAGCTGCAGTCTGTATGGCCGCTCATCACCGGCACTGGGGTATATCTGCTGCCCTGCTTACCTGGGCTGTGTTACTATCACCCTCCAAGCCCCGAGCCTTGCCTCAGGCCCCCAGCCAGGGAGTGCCTTAGCTGGCACTCTCCTAGCCCTGCCTGGCTGCCCCAATACGGTCCTCCCTCCTGGGAGCCTCCTGCTTCCTCTGCTGCCAGCTCTTCACTGCTCTCCCTCCAAAGCAAACTGGGCTTCTTTATATATCCCCCAGCTGGGCTCTCATTAGCCCTGACAGCCTCAGCTGGGTCTTTGCTTCCAGCCCCTGCTCTGGGCCTGAGTTTTGCCCTTAAAGGGCCAGTGCAGGGCAGGCACCCTGTCACAGGGGGATGTGGGTGGGATTCCCTAAGGCGGACAGACACTGAAATGTTAGCACAGGCTTGTGAATCCCCTAGGCAGAAGGGTATCCACAAGTTAATCACTGCAATGCTAAGTGCTCAGGGTCCCCATACAATGCCCAGTGCCTAAAAAGGGGATTCATAAAAGCCAATGTGTGGGCAGGGAGTCACCTAAACTAGCAAATAGGAAATGCTGAGGAGAGAGATGTGGCCTAAGCCATAGCCCTCTAAAACACCTAGGCTGTGTCTAGACTGGCCAGTTTTTCCGGAAAATCAGCCACTTTTCCGGAAAAACTTGCCAGCTGTCTACACTGGCTGCTTGAATTTCCGCAAAAGCACTGACGATCTCATGTAAGATTGTCAGTGCTTCTTGCGGAAATACTATGCTGCTCCCATTCAGGCAAAAGTCCTTTTGCGCAAAAGGGCCAGTGTAGACAGCCCAGATTTGTTTTCCACAAAAAAGCTCTGATGGCGAAAATGGCGATCGGGGCTTTTTTGCGGAAAAGCGCGTCTAGATTGGCCATGGACGCTTTTCCGCAAAAAGCGCTTTTGTGGAAAAGCGTCTGTGCCAATCTAGACGCTCTGTTCCAGAAATGCTTTTAACAGAAAACTTTTCCGTTAAAAGCATTTCCGGAAAATCATGCCAGTCTAGACGTAGCCCTAGATGCCTTGGGTTTCACAGCCTTGAACCCTCTCCTGGAGTTTGGAGGTCAATCATTTGTGGACAAAAATTTAGGCGGATGTGGCTGCACTTTCCCCTATAATCTTTAGCCTCCATATTAAAGCCCAATGTGGGTGACCTGGGTTAAAATACCCACCCCGCACAATGTGGAGCAGGAAACATCAACTCCTCTCCAGTCGTCAGTCAGTGCTCCCTGGGCTATGGCATAGTTTGGAGTGGCTCTCTCTCCATCTCGTCTGTAGAAGTGTGTATAAATAATTAAAGCCATTGGCCCAAGAGAGCGTGAGGGTGACTCCATGGCCCAATTGTTTGGACATTCCTCTGCAAGATGGAAGACCCGTTTTCCAGTCCCCCAGCTCTACTCAGGAGAGACTGAGAGAGACCCACACTAGTACACTACAACCTGCTTCTGCTCAGTGGGTTTAGATATGCTCTGGAGCATGCCTCTTGGATCAGGACCCAAAGGCAAGAGCCTGGTTTTGAATCCCACAGGGGCTTAGGCATCAAGCTGCTGGGAGGAGTCTGAGATGGCCGTTCACATGTCCAGCCACTGACTTTTACATGCCTTGGTGATTTCAAGAGTAGAAACTCAGCTGTCTAGGGATTACAGGCACCTACAAGGTAGGCAGTAGCAGAGCAGGTGTTTTGTAAAGGCTGGTGTCCCCTAATGTTGGATTCAGCACTTAAAAATGGCAACTAGGTACCTAGGCTGAGATCCACAAAGGATCAGTGGAAGTTAGGAGCCTAAATATCTTTGAATTTCTTGGCCTAAACCTCCTTTGTGAATCCCACACTAGGTAATTATTTGCATCTTTAGACACCTTTGTGAAGCTGGCCTTAATTGGCTAAAACATTTCTGAAAATGAGAGTTTGGCTTTTAAAGAACATTGTTGCTTTTGAAAATGTTACCCTCGGTGTATTCAGTGCTGTGTTTCTACTGACTCTGCAAACCAAGATATAGCATTGCCTGTTAGAATGGATTTTATTTGTATGATGTGGACACCTCTCTATTATGAACTGTGCTGACTCCATCAGCTGCTTTCACAAATGCTACTAAAAGCTGCGAATAATGGATGAATTAAAACCACAAGCGACTTTTATTAATTCGGAAGAAATGCTGATGCTTATCTCCTGCTGCGAAAAAGCTCCTGCTTTCTTTGGGAACACTCTGTATATTGATTTTGATGCTTTACTGAAGCATAATGTGTGCCTAAAAGGAAGATTTGCTTCAGATGACGTTAAGTAGTTTACAAGGAAAAGGGGAAATAAAACAGGAGTACAAGAAAAAGAATCAACAACTAGAGAAGAAAGCAATTTAGAGCTGATGGTGTAATTTATCTCCAAATGTTAAGAGATATTCAGGAAAATATATGAATGTGCATCTCCCCAAAGATTTGCAATATCATGTCAGTTCTTTCCTCAAACAAATCCAAATCACTGTATAACAGAATCTGTTCTACATATTTTTAATGAAAACAAGGGCAGTGGTTTTAAATTTTGTATTCTTCATTTTGAGCTCTGCCTCATCCCCTACCTCCATAGCAGGATGTAGGCTCAGGCTCAACTGTGTCCATTCAAGCCTCCTCTTCTCTGCTAGGGATGCCAAAAAGGGGACTGTTGCCAATGAGGACACTTACATGTTAGGAATTGGTGTCCTTAGACCACCTGTATGTCCTTTCCCTTTAAATGCTTAGGTGACTCTGTTCTCTCCCTGTTTCCCCAGCACAAAACTTCACTTTCCTGTTAGTTTCATATTTGCAGCCAGAACAATAAAGCATCTCAGCATTCAGCTATGTCCCCCTCAGCTCCCTTTGCCTCTGTGTGGCTAGCTCCTTCCCTGCTGGCACCGGAAATATAACACACTAGGGGTATGTCTACACTACCACCCTAGTTCGAACTAGGGTGGTAATGTAGGCAACCGGAGTTGCAAATGAAGCCCGGGATTTGAATTTCCCAGGCTTCATTTGCATCTTGCCGGGCGCCGCCATTTTTAAATGTCCGCTAGTGCGGACTCCGTGCCGCACAGCTACACGCAGCACGGACTAGGTAGTTCGGATTAGGCTTCCTATTCCGAACTACCATTACTCCTCGTTTCACTAGGCTTCCTATTCCGAACTACCGTTACTCCTCGTTTCACGAGGAGTAACGGTAGTTCGGAATAGGAAGCCTAATCCGAACTACCTAGTCCGTGCCACGTGTAGCCGCGCGGCACGGAGTCCGCACTAGCGGACATTTAAAAATGGCGGCGCCCGGCAAGATGCAAATGAAGTCTGGGAAATTCAAATCCCGGGCTTCATTTGCAACTCCGGTTGCCTACATTACCACCCTAGTTCGAACTGGAGTGGTAGTGTAGACATACCCTAGGAGGTGAGGCCTGTCATTGACTGGGCAGTCATTTGGTGTGGATTACACTTATAGGGAAGTTCAAGATATGAAGTATATGTAATAGAATTTTTTGATTAATGTGCTTGCAAAAGGGAAGTAAAAGAACAGTTTATAATTTGCAGAATTTCAACTTCAAACATTATTCATTGTATTGCATAATTACCATACATAGTAAATTTGAATCAGAAACTCCTAAAGCTTCCACTACTCTTTCCGTAACTAATTGGAATGATTTTGTGACTTGTAACAGTAAAAATTTTCTTTGCACTAAAATAACAGTTGAATAGGTGACTCGATTTTAATTTTGTTAGCAAATATTTTTATGAACTCTAATCGTAATAGTCATGACCTTTTTCTGATGAAAAACAAAAAATGATTATATAATTAAATAATTATTTAAATCTTTTGCTCAGCATATTCCAGTGTAAAAAGTAGTGCATTTTAAAAGGAGGTCTATGAAATCATGACTGGTGTGGAAAAAGTGAATAAGGAAAAGTTATTTACTTATTCCCATAATATAAGACCTAGCGGTCACCAAATGAAGTTAATAGGCAGCAGGTTTAAAACAATCAAAAGAAAGTTTTTCTTCACTCCGTGCACAGTTAACCTGTGGAACTCCTTGCCAGAGGATGTGGTGAAGGCTAGGACTTTAAGAGCATTCAAAAAAGAGCTGGATAGATTCATGGAGGTTATGTCCATCAATGGCTATTAGCCAGGATGGTTAGGAATGGTGTCCCTAGCCTCTGTTTCTCTGGAGGTGGGTGACAGGGGAGGGATCACGTGAGGATTACCTATTGTGTCCCCTCCCTCTGGGGCATCTGGTATTGGCCACTGTCAGCAGACAGGATACTGGGCTAGATGGACCTTTGGTCTGACCCAGTATGGCTGTTCTTATGTTCTTATATTCTTAAACTCTGTCTGGTCTATATGGTATATGAGTTTTCACAGCATCTATCTTTGACTGTCCATAGTGATAGGCTGTCATCCTGAATCCCGTAATAGGCTTTACTCATCCAAGTTGCTCCACTGAAGCCAATGGGATTGATCACATAAGGGATAGTGCATAGGACTGGTTACTTATAGTTACAGCTATAGTGCAAAACAGCAGTAATGACAAGTTCAAAACCTGGTGATATTCTTGCTTACACTGTCTGAGCTTTCTCTTTCCTCCCTCAGTGCAGCTGTTTTTCTCACTTTATAGAATATCCTTGGGGGAAACAGACCTAATGTACTCTGGCTATGGATATATATTTTCTTTTTGGCCTTGTTAATTATCCATGAAGTTGCAGGAAATAAACAGATGCCTAGAATGCTTCTGCAGATAATCAAGCCTTTAAAAAAAATCCCCAAAACATAACAGGTTTTCCTCCACTTTAGGGAGGAGAAATGCCAGAAAGCTTTAAGAGCATTTTATTCAGGAAATCATGTCTTTCCCCATTTTCCAGCTGACACATTGCATTGCAATTCTGTCACAGTGCATTACCTTTGTGATGTGATGTAATGCAACATTGCTGATGCAATCCGAGCTGATGTGTCTAATGTGATACATCAGGTGCAATATTTCAGAAGATTTTTTCTGAAAACAACTTCCAGGGAAGAGACTTTTTTTCTTCTACTTTCCAAATTAAAAAGCCTTCTCAACGAATTGTGTCAACTGGTGCTAATTGCATTTTCATGGATAATTAGCAAATAGAATTAAATGTGAAAGGTTTTTTTTTTAAGCTACTCAGATGTTAAGTAAGAACAAAGAATATGAGATCTGATATGGGTCTATCTAACTGTCTTCCACAAGATGCACATAGCTTAACTGAGTAGATTTGTTGTGTCTGATCCTGCTAGCGTTGATTTCGAAGGAACTGGATTGGAGCCCAGGGTTGGCATATTTTTTTATGAGCCTGAACTATGGTGATGCTCTGATGGAGAAAAATAGTAAAATCACACATTGTCTGGAGCAATATTGGAAGTCACAAAGCATCAGTGAATAGGAGCTGCAGCTAGCCCAGAGAGCACTGTGCAGCAGAATTAGAGGATGGCTGGCAGTCTGTTCTGCTAATCACTGACATTCCCTGCAGTGGAACCAGTACTGCTGAACAGCAGAATCAAGACTCCAATATCACGGGCAGGGATACCCTTCGAGAATCAGTCTAGAAGGCACCTCCAGGTTGCAAAATGAGCTCTAATAGCATCATCAGTGCCATTTAATAAGCTATACATTGGGTTGCTCTTTTTTATGTCTCCATGCTCACTGGGCCAAATGATCCCCATTGACAGGGCTGGATGGGTGTAAGAGAGGACTGAATTTGGCTAACTCTCTCATCATCCAGCCTCTTCCTGAATTAAAGCCCTACCATCTGTGAATAAATTCTTTTCAATCTCTTGCTTAATGACATGCATGCGCGCGCACACACACACACACACACACACACACAATGCTGTTTCCAATCAGAAAGGTTCGCATCCAGTTCTCGTTGAGGTTAGTAATGAAAATCTTTTCATTGATTTCAGTGGGCTTTGGATCAGGCCTATAGAGCTTGAGCTCTCACTGACGTTCTCCTTCCAAGCATATTTACATCTGCTATAATCCCAACAACAGCCAGGCAGGAAAAGCCGTTGGTGTTTTATCCAAATCCAAAGTCTCAGCTCCTGATTGACACTGAGGGCTTGTCCACACAGAGCTGCAACACACTGTACAGATAGGGTTGCCAGATGGTTTAACCAAAAATACTGAACACCCTCCCCCCCCCCAAAAAAAAACACCAGGAAAAAAAATCTGTTGAGAAAAAAAAGGGGAAAGACCAAAGTTGTTGAGCATTAAAAAAAAAAAAAAAAAAAAGGAGACCCCGAGAGTTATTCAGCAAAGAAAAAATAAAAAAAACAGCATGGCCACTTTAAGAAATGCCTTTGAAGCAGCCATCTTGTTTTCCTTCTCCGAGCCAGAAGACAACTCCCCTGCAGAACCAGGAAAGTGAGGAGGAGGGGGTCTGGGCCCAGGTGCTAAGTGGTTGCCAGGTGTCTGGTATTGATCCGGACTATCTGGTATTTTCACCTCCTGGCATGGAAAAAAATCAGAAAATACCGGACATTTTGGGTGTGCGGTATTTTCTAAATTTTTTTACCAGACAGGAGGCGAAAATACCAGACTGTCTGGGTCAATACTAGACACCTGGCAACCCTATGTACGGGGTTTGATATGCAACATGCTCCACCATGATGTGCATTAGCTGAGCTGTGTAGACCCTGTTGGCACACACAAAAAGTTCCCTCGTGTGTTTTAACCCAGTACTGTTTTAAAGTGCACTAGGGAACTTTTTGTTGTGCAGCACTTGGCCGTACTTAAAAAAAAATCACACACTTGTAGAACACGTGGCCTTTCTGCACAGGCAACCTAGGTCATCACCTTGCCACTTTTTGACTGGCGTGACCAGTTTTTCTGCTGGGTTGCCCATCAGAGATGTGGCATGTCGCTGTCTCTTTTTGCTGTCCACGCAGCAGCCTTGGCTTCTGGGAGAGTCCTAGTCAATGACAGTGCCAAGGCCCTGCTCTGCATGCATGCCACGTGCCTGGCCCTGGCCTGCTGGTTTCACAGAAGCTCCTCTTGGTGCTGGGACTGAATGAGGGACAAGACTCACCAGCAACAAGGGTGGGATGAGGCCCATAACCAGACCATTTTTCTGTGAGAAAGAACCTCTCCACAATAGAAGGTTTAGTCCAGTTTAATCATTATGTCTTACCCCTAACTTCATTATTGCTCCCAGGCACTGCTCTGGGGTCTCCTGTTTCCAAACCTAACAGCAGATACAAAGAAGCACTAGACTTTTGTATGAAAGGACTTTACTTTTTCTCAGGGGTCACGATGACCAAGGCAAACAATACCCATGGATTTCTCATATGACGCCATTTTGAAACATTCTGCAAGTGATTTTTTTTTGTCAGCCCAAGCTATTGGGGTGAAGTGGAATGAAGTGATACTAAATTTCACACCTCCCAACGAAAAGCCGGCCACCCTGAAGGGTTCTGCTTGCTGCATCACTTGATGGCAGTCAGTGTAATCTAAACGAGTCGCTTTGTTCGCATCAGCCCCTGGAGAGAACTGTTGTCTTTGAATAATGCATAGCCCTGAAGGATAGTCAATCACACCACTGTTTTGGGGTGCCAAACTGAAAAACTGTGGGACTCCCACTGAGGTCAATGGGCTTTGGATTAATTTATCTAAATCTTTTTTGGGGAAAAGTGAGTTTTAAGGAGGTATTTGATGGTGGAAAAGGTTGGTAACATGGCTGCCTGGGTTGAGAAGATGGTCTGATGTGTAAGCGACCACATTTTACCCTGGTTGTTCTTCCTTTCCTTCTCACCCACCCCATGTTGCTCTGTTCCTCTAACCAAGCAACACATCAATGAACTTGCCAATTTCACATGGCTTCTCAGGTTGTGCAGGGAGCAGAGCAGTGTGGGATTGGTGCAGAGACAAAGCACCAGTTGACACTGCAGCAAAACACACGGAGCTGGCTTGTGCCAGCTAACATGGGCTTCAGCTTCATGACAATACAATTTCAGTGTCAACATCTGGGCTTGGTCTAGAGGAGCTTAGGGTTTGAAACCCCACAAGGGAAGAAGATCCCAAAGTCCAGACTCCAGCCTGAACCTGAGGCTACATCTAGACTGCAAGCCTCTTTCGAAAAAGAGTGTCTAGACTACAATCAGTACATTCAAAAAAGCAAGCCGCTTTTTCGAAAGAGAGGCCCAGGCAGTCTGGATACTCTCTTGCGAAAAAGCACAGTTTGCATTACATAGCGCCTTTTTTCAAAAGAGCGCTTTCAAAAAAAGGCGTTCTTCCTCGTAAAACGAGGTTTTTCACAGTCGAAAAAACTGCCACATTCTTTCGATTTATTTTCGAAAGAATGCAGCAGCAGTCTAGATGCAGGTGAAGTTTTTTTTAAAAAAGGCCACTTTAAAAAAAAAAAACTGTAGTCTAGACACACCCTGAATGTCTACCCTACGGTTTTACAGTCCCACAGCCTGAGCCCACATCAGCTGATCCTGGCTGGCCACGGGCGTTTCATCGCTGCATGGACATATCTTGCAGGTCAGTCCATTTCACACATGGCTGATACAGATTTTTCCAGTGCAAAACGTGAACAGTGTAATACAGATCTTCATCAAAAGCCATTTGCTCCTGAGTCTCTGAATTCTTACACCAAGCTTGAAGTGTGAAATCTAACTGAAATAAAGAAGTCTTATATTACTGTGGTCTGAAGATCTTGTAAGAGCCTTCAGCATACCTTAACTCTCAGGCTTACCCATATCTTTAATAGCGTCTCAGCAGTTTTGTCTCTGTCCTCCAAAGGGATGGCAGGAGCGTCTTTTATCTGTAACAGTAAGATTTTCAAAGTCAGGTATGCATCTGATCTATGCATGGACACATACTTTAGGAATCCATGTGCACGTGCTGGGCAAATATAATTGCATGCTCACAATTGCACTTGCCTATCTCGGAAAATCTAGCTCTAACCACACATATCATGTGTAAATGAGTCTCTCAAATCTGTATAACCCCCAGCCCAATTTGAAGCATTTTTACCAGGAGTGACAGGGTCTGCCAAGCACTTACATAGTTTCTTGAAGAGTTATTCATAGTTCTTTGGAGCAGCGTGCCCTGCATACATGTTTGTCTGTAGTGCTATCCAATGTTAACAACACTGCTCTTGATGTGTCAGAGTGGCATATGTCACTGTTGTTGAAAGATTCAGCACTTGTTATTTCTGTTTTATTTATCGCCTCCAATATATATATATATATATATATATATATATATATATATATATATATATATATATATATATTCCCATTAAGGAGGCTCATATTTAAAGGAATATTTACTAAAGGAGAAGCAATGGACAATCTTCAAGAGATCTGAAGTGTAAGTTGAGGTCAGTAAAGCATTCAAAAACAGGGAGGTACAGCCATATTATCCAAATCTTGGAATCAGAAAAATGGATTGAAGCATGCTTGAGCATAGATTTCTCTGGAAAGATTTCTGTTCCTAATCAGCAGTTGAAATACTGAATTGTGAGGACAGATGTCCTTGAGAGAATTTCAGAAATTCTGGTTCTTGTCCTGATCAGAAACCAGGAAAAAAACCCAGATAATTCAGAGCAGAAACAATCTGAGTTCTGTTCTAGAAATGGGGAAAAATTTTGGTTTCATACATTGAAGCTGACAAGACAGTTTGTCAGTAACACTATATGGTTTGTATTTATGTATCACTAGACGATTTACCCAGTGTTGTGTGGGTCCTTTAAGGCAGGGTGCTGGCAGTAGAGTGGGAGTGAGAAAGAGCTCAGGGCAAGGAGCTGAGGGCATGGGAGTACAGTAGTCAGGGTTGGAGGTGAAGAATGACTCAAGACAAGGGGTGGGGGCTCAGGGCAGGGGGTGGAGTTGCAGGAGTCAGGGCAGGGATTGGGAAGTGAGGAGTAGGGGAAGTGATGGCTCAGGGCATGGAGTGGGTGTGGCCAGTGACTGCTCCCTGGGGCCCTGTTGGCTGCCCCACTGGGGTCATTCAGGGGTATGGCTTTCCCTGCTCTCACAGCCCTCCCTTTCCATTTGATGAGAAACAATCACATTCCACACGCATCCCATGGCCCTGGCACAACCAATTCCTGAACTTCTTTTAAGTTATGATAACAGAAAGCTGCATACCAAATGTGGTGTCCCTGCTCTTATCATTTAGGGGAAGTTCTTGAACAAATGTGTTCACAGACGGACAGACAGACACACAAATTCTGTCAGATATATAGTAGATAATCCATCCCCTGGGTCAGTTCTGCCAACTTTCTTGATTATATTGCAAACGCCATGATATTTGGTGTTTTTCTTAAAGCCCCAGCTCTTGGAGGCCTAGAATTAGGTGTGAATCTCAACTTTCTTTTTTTTGTTTTAAAGTAAGTTTCCATCTCTCATGACTGTAAAAAAAGGTAGAAAACTTGGGGGCACCCTTAAGCTTTAGAAACCAGAAGACAAACTAAAAGAACCCCACATTTGTTATATGTAAGTTAATCTCATGATTTTTGAACAGTAGTGGTTGACAATCCTAAGGGAGCAAAAGTGGCCTGAATCACTTTACACACAAAAATGAAAGGCTGCCACCTCTGAAAAAGATTGTGGCAGCTGTTTTAACAACAGATTGAGACAGAAATGAAATTGCATGTCCAATTGAAACATAATCAGATCCTCTCTATCAGATTGTTGAAGTTTCTATCTTAGGACTTCTGATATTTACCTGCATCTGACTGCAGGCTGACTCCAGCTTTCTTCACGTGTTATCTGCTACTCACAGATTCTTCAGCCAGATCTCTTATTTTATGCACAAATTCATAACACTGAGTATCTTGTGAAATCATCCACTCCACTTGTGGAGCACAATCCAGCTCAATTTCTTTCTCTAAAGAGCAAAATTATCTTCTTATTTTATTTTGCTGGAAGAAATGTACGTGTGGCAATCTACTTTCTAATTATATTTTATTATATCTCAAAATGCAAGATTGGGAAATGTTTCCTACCTATATCAATGCTATACCATGCTCCTGGGAGAGAAAAACATCTCTCTTCCACTCCTGGATTTCTTTAGCAGAAGGTCATTGGCTTAAGAGTTAATTATCTGTTTGAATATCAGATAACAGCACCACCTTCTGCCAGCAAAGCTACAGTTGCTATTTCTTTTCCTTTGAAAAAGATTAGAGTCATTCCATTTTTACTTTGATAGCTTTGTCAAATATTTATGATGCAGAGGACATAATTTAGGCCAACACTTCAGGGAATATAATTTAAAGCACTCCAAACTGACCAGAATAAAAATAGGTGATACTACGGGTAATTAACAAAATACACAGGAGTTGGCGTACAAAACTCCAACAAAACTAAATTAAATGCACGTTAAAGTCCAGATTTAGCAAAGCACTTCAGTATGTGCTTAGATCCTACTGTGATTTAAGCATGTGGTTTAGTGCTTTGCTGAATCAGGACCATACAAATTCATGAGAAGATCATGGTACAATTTTAAAAAATGCTTATGACTTGTTTTCAAAGGTGGACATATAGTTGTCTACTAAGCCCCAGATATCATTCAAAATATCATTATTTAGACATCTAACCATCATTGACTTCAATATCTTTGAGGACCTGAGACTTAGTAGCTATCCAAATACCCAATCACTTTTGAAAATAGGATTTGGGCTCCTAAATTATTTTGGCATTTTTTTAAAAAAATCCCTCGAGAGTAAGAGAATGAAAGAAAAAGAAAACTTATTTAGACTCCTAACAAAAATAATAAGTAGTCGGATCTCACTTAGGCTGGTATAAATAAATCCCATTGTATACAGGCTAAGAGTGAGAGGAGGTTGAAGTCCACAGGGCATGGCATTGTATTCTGTATTTCCTTTGAAAATTTGCAACAAGTACAGTAGCAGGAAGGTCCACTGATGGGGGAGAAGGAGGGACAAAGGGAGAAGTTGAGGGCCCTGGACTCCTGGCCACTGCTGGAGTCAGCTAGAGTTCAGGCCCTTTAAATTGCCCTTTAATTTGCCACTGAAACATCACGCTGTGTACTCATGCTAGCTCTGAGAGCTGTCTGAAGGCCATAGAGTGGCAATGTCCAGGCAGTACTGAGGGCTGGCTCCCTCCAGTTCTGTTCCTTCCACCTGAAGCCCCACCACTTCAAGGAGTGAAGCGCTGCCCCTCCCCCACCTTGACTAGGGGCCCAGCAAGTCTGTTGGCTCCCTGGACTCCCCCACTGCCTTGCGTAGTAGTGTAGAGAACAACCAAATTCCTGATAGTAAGATTGCCAGAGGAGAGAGGGGATGAAGTTGGCCATTCTCACCCACCCCGCTTCTCTCCACACACACACACTTTTGCATGTCTGAGCTACAGGGAGTGCTCACCTTATACCTCCAAAAAGAAGTTTAGGCAACGACTTTTGGGCACGCTCACCCTCGTACCTTGAAAAGAGGCCTGCTTGCTCTGTGGACAGAATGCCTCTGGGAACTGCTCCATGCAAGCCTGGGGTTCCGCAGACCATCGTCAGGGGTTCCGTGAGAAATCGTGGAATAAGTACAAAAAACATTTTTCTTACAATGTGAGCTGACATATATATATATATATATAACAGCTCTTTACAAATAAATTTTCTTGACAATAATTTAGCAGTAATTGAATTGTGTTCCTCCTGTCAACTTTTTCTGGCCAAGCAAACGTTTTCATAGGTAGGGGTTCCTCAGGATATGAAAAATTATTTTAGGGGTTCCTCCATTGGAAAAAGGTTGGGAATCGCTGCTGTAAAATGCAGAGTCCAAGCGGCAAATGTGTTGTCAAAACATAGTATCCAAATCTCCCATTGTTTTGTTTCCAACTTGGGAACCCATATGTGGAATTGCAACATCCTGTGAAGGCATCAGCATTCATAGAGTGTGCTCCAGTATTAAAGGTTTGCAAATCCACATGGTGTTATTAAACATTCTGCTACACATTCCAGAAGAGCCAACTGACAAAATGAGCCAGTGTGGAATATCTTTCATGAACCATTTCGAAAGCAATACTCAGTGTTTGTGGGAGTAACTGCAGATACAAATCATGGAGCTAACAAGAAGAAATGCCAACTGCTAGTGAAGCAAGAGGAATACTGCTCAAGCCAGAAGGGACCCCTGTGGTCAGATTGTCTGACGTTCTTCAGGGCACAGGCTAGAGAATTCCACCCATTAATGTTGCATCATGGCCATAACTTCTAGTGGAGTCAGAGCATGCCTTTTAGAAAGATATCCAGTCTTGGTTTAATGACTTGGGTGATGGAGAATCCATCACATCCTTGGGTTGGACAGACAACTGATTAATTACCTTCACTTCTAAACTGGTGTCCTTCTTTACCCCCCCCCCCCCCCCGCTAATCTAAATGTATCTAGTTTCAGATTCCAGCCATTCTATTTTATAGAGTTTCTTATACCATGCTCATCAACATAGTAATGCTGCAACCTTCCTGGAATGTAGGAAGCATCTTGACTAACATTTATCGTATTTTTGTTAGGTCTGTGAGCTACACGGAGTAACCACTTTATGGGGGTGGCAGATGATGGTGAATTTTGTGATGGTTCTTAATTCTTGTGGGTGTTCACGCTCCACCAGTATAAAACTCAGGTAAGTCACAAAAATTCCTGTCCCTTAGAGTGTTGAATTATTAATTATTAATTATTATTATTATTATTATTATAGACTGAACATTCTACTTTTTGGAGAAAAGGAAGTTAATGTTTCTCCTTTCCACTTTTTTTTAGGATGCATGCTCCTGCCAGAGACTGTAACAAAATAAGCCAAATCCTTAACTATCATTGTAATCAGGGGAACAACACCAATGGCTCGCTTTTAATAGGACTTGTGCTCCTAAATCCCTTAGGTTATGTCTAGACTGCAGGCTTCTTTCACAAGAAGCTTTTTCAGAAGAGATCTTCCGAAAAAAAACTTCTTTCGAAAAAGAGCATTCACACTGCAAAAGCGCATTGAAAAAGCGTTAGGGTAGAGTTAGGGTTAGTCTGGACGCTATCTCACATGTAAGCTGTGATTGCTGTGGACGGAAAGGCCACCAGGGCACCTGTGCTTTTTCCTCTTCTCTCTTCTTTCGAAAAAACTCCCTCTTCCCCCTCCACACACTCCTTTTTCTGAAAGAGCTCTTTTGAAAAAGGCATTCTTCCTCACAGAATGAGGTTTACCAATGTCAGAAAAAAAACTGTGTTCTTTCGATTTTCTTTCAAAAGAACGCAATTGCAGTGTGGACATAGGTGAAGTTTTTTCAGAAAAAAACCTTGTAGACTAGATGCATCCTTAGGTACTTTTCAAAAGCTCCACTGTGTCTTTAGCTGAAAATGTCAAATCACCTGAGTATGTGAGTGGACTATGTAGAACATTGGTGACTTTGAGATGTAAAGTGGTTTCAGAACTAAATCTATGCTTTAATCATTGGAAATACCACATTTTCATGCTAAAAGTGCTTTGCTAAGTAGGAATTATGCTGAGATGGAATTAAAACCACAGAAAAAATTATAACAACTTTTGAATATTTTAGAAATGTGTCTGTGAGTCCATTTGTTCAAGAATTCCTTCTGAACAGTAAGAGCTAGGGCCACCAAATGTAGTATTCAGTTTCCTCTTATAACGTGAAGCAAGGTCAGGGTTTGGTTGTGCTAGGATAATGGGATGTGCCTAGAATTCAATTGTTTCTTATAAAATGGAAAGGGAGGGGTGTGGCAGGAGGGAGTTGAATTGCAGAATGACCACGGGAGGGGGGAGGTAACAGGGGAGGCAGTACAGATAGTAGGGGAGGCAGTAAGGGCCAGAGATGAGGACTGGGACAGCTATAACCCTATTGGGCTTGCAGGGGTGAAGAAAGAGTTTGTGTATTTGTATGTCTGTTTGCTTCAGCGGCCCTGGACAGACACTTTTCACCTTAAGCCAAGCTGCTGTGGTGACAGAGGGCTTGAGTAGTCCTCTCTCCCCAGGGCAGCCTGCATATTGAACCCCTCAAACCCACCTCACCCCTGAACAATGACTTAAATGAAAAAACACAAAACTTATTTGAGTTAAGGACTTGAGCAACACCAGGTAAATCTTCTAGTCATCTGTAACCTGAACAACTGATGCATGGCTAAAGACCAACACATTTATGCTCAGCTCAATAAATAACATTTTTGGGTTGTTGTTTTCAAGTGGGGGAGGTCAGATTTGGAGAGCAGTTTGCTTACCAGAGTTTTATAATGACTTAATTGAATCCAAATTCTGTTCAAACCAATGAAAGCATTTCCTGACACAGCTGTATTTTTATGTGCACGTGTTTTAGTCAATTAAAGGGTTTAGCCTTAAGGATTTATTTTAGAGTAATCTGCTAAAAAGATAAGTACAGCCAGATGCAGTGGCTTTATACACTACCAGACAACTAGAATTGAAACTATGCAGTCTTTGAAATCAACTCTGTAGACCAGGAATACCCTTCCCTTATAGGAAGTGAGTTATTTCTTCCTAGCTTAAAATAGTCTTTTTAACTGTAGAAATATTCCTCAAAAAACTTTAGAAGTCTATACTGAGGCAAAGAGAGAGGAGTGGGTTAGTCATAGGAAATATGTCAGATACACTTCAAGTGGCTGGTAACTGTCTTCCCTGCTTCTGAATATGTACATCCACAGAGAAAGTAAATCTGTAGTATAAAATATTCAGCTAAAGTAAATTCTAGTTAGCTTCTGGGACGGTGTCAATATCATTAGTCCTATATCTAAAGAGTCACAGAATTGGTGGAAGAAACAGACACAAAGATTTGAATGGGTAAATAAATTAATGGATGCAATTTTGCTGCTAGCAAAACATGGCTTAGCAGAATAATTAGTCATTAGGTATCATATTTTAATGAATAAAAGTCTGCAATAATTTAAATTTTCAAGACGTGTACCATCAGTGATGTCTATTTACTCTGAAAAGCATTAACTTAGCATTACTATATAAGTTTTCATTTTCTGGATAGTTCAACATAAAGCTTTAATAGTAAGAGATTGTCACGACCATTGTAAGGTGATTTTCATGGTTACCATCACCCTGAAAAATAGCTTCCTAGGAACTTAGTTCCTGCAATAGAGTAAAACAGAAATACAACCCAGTTTAAATAACAATGAAATTCATGTATATACTCACAAATGCAAGAACATTCTGGCGATCCCTTCTGGCCTTCTGAAAGTCAAGCTGTGTTCATTCTGATTTGTACTTAATCACCAAACATAATGCTTCTGCATGGAGGATTTAATACGAGACACAAGAGAACCCAGCTCTCTCCCTCATACCTATACTTTATTTTACTTATTACCAAAAGATTTACCCAGTGTTGTTCAGTGTTGTACCCCTTACCTCAATTTAAAAATAAAATGAAAATGTACATGATTCATTTCAATCATTGCTCTGGGAATGAGAGGTTCAGTATATAGGCTGCCCAGAGGAAAGAGGGTGATCCCAGTCTTTCAAACTGCAGCAGCTTGAACCCGGGTGAGAAACACGTCTCCCTGGCCACTGTAGTTCCAGCGAGCACAGCCAGGGGAGGACTGTATGTCCCACTGGTTGTGGCAGGTCCAGGTTTGTCTGCCCCCTGCACTCCACAGCCAGAGTGAAGAATGCAACAAACTGCACATTCCCCTTGTTCCCCGACAAAGGTGAACAGCCAGCAATGTTGCCATACAAATCAGGGGAGGGGAGGGAAGCTTCAGTCAACCCTGCCCTCACTAAAAGGCATCGGTGGGGGGAGGGTAAAAGGAGCAGGGATGGGTCTGGACAAGAGGAAGTATGCCCTAGCCAACCCCTTTCACGTGCCTGGTGATCCTGTCTCTTTTCTATTTGGTTTTATGAAAAGCAACTCCCTCCCTGTCATATCCCATTTTCCTGATGCAACCTAACCCTTACATTTCTTTACGTTACAATAAGAGGAAGCTGCATACCGAATTTAGTGGTTCTAGCTCTTACCGTTTAGGAGGAGTTCTTGAACAAACAGACAAATGCACAGACAGACAAACAAGCTCTCTCAAATTTATAGCAGATTAATGAAATTTGTTTGTATTGCAGTAGCACCAAAGAACCCCAATCGTGGACTATGACCACGATGTCCTAGGCCCCGTACAAACACAGAAACAAAAGATAATGCTTGTCCCAATGTGCTTTTGATCTAAATATAAGCAAAAGAGAAAGGGTGGATACACTTAAACAAAAGTGCATCTGAGGAAGTGGGTCTTTGCCCATGAAAGCTTATTATCCAATAAATCTGTTAATCCATAAGGTGCCACAGGACTTCTTGTTATTTACTTAAACGAAAGGTGCTCAAAGAAACAATGAAGCAAGAGGAGTGTAAATCCTAAGAGAATAATAAATAGCAAAAACGTATTGTTGTCACTAAAATAAATAGATGTGGCTCGGAATACAAACAAGAAACAGATCCATTTTTTCTGCTTGTAACCACATACATTAAGGACTGTAAGCTCTCTCATTCTTTATGGTTAATGTAGAACATCGTTGGTGGTATGCCATATTCTTCATATGGCTGGCAAAGCAACTACACAAGGTCAGACTAGTTTACTTTGAAACACTGAAGTCAAAGAACAGATCCCAAAGATAGAATCCTTGTTCAACCACAGTTCTTCCTCTACGCTGCCATATATTCTCCACAAATGGACTGGCATCTGGCAAACACCTGAATGAAATACAAGCCATGTTCATATATTTTCTAAAATGCTAATTCTTGTCTTTTTAGAACTGGCTATAAGATAACATCTTCTTTATTGCTCCCTCATTGATTTGTTCTTCAGAAGCAAATGAGAGCATTTCAGAGAAATAAATATATAAAATAAAGCAGAGAGGCAATCTGCATGTAAATCAGCATTAGTCATTGACATTTGAGACTTGACAATAAGCCATCTCAGTCCCAGCTGTCCCTGCTAAAGCTGATCTCTTTTGTAAGACAGAGAAACTGAAAGCAAATAGAACCCAGAATGAATTTAGATAAGATGCAGCTCCTCTTTAGCTTGAAGTTTTTTCTAAAGCGTCCTTTGTTCTCTAGCACCCAAGAATACCTTCTATCTAATGTCAATGTCAATTTTGCTTTTGTCACTTTCCTCCCAACTAATGCAGTTTCCCTAAAAGTCTCACTTAAGTCATTTAGAATATATTTTCTCAGATATATGGTTGCAGTCCAACAGAAAGTTCCTTAAATGGCACAGTGTTAATAATTCCATGTTCTGCGCTAGTTTATGTGGGGCATTAAAACAGGCTCCTAATCTGCTGCTGCTCTTAAAGCTGCTAGGATAAATTATTGTCCTGGCCTGATTCTATTATATAATTTATTTTCCTTGAACACTTCCAGCTCTGTACAAAAAATTCCCAACATGTGGAATAAATTCTGTTTTGGGTACTGTCATAGAAAAAAAATTGATTGACAAAATAAATATCATTGGTACTTATGAATGGTTTTGTACAGGACTAAAAAGGTTTTATTTGGAGAAGCCGAATGACGTACCTGTTAGTACAAAGAAATTGTACTGAAGACACAATATGAGAGATAACCTTTTGAGTCTTCTTTCTCAGACCAGCAGAAAATAGAAACTTAGAATGCCAAAGGAAACCGTGGCTACCATTACACACATATATTCTCATGGCTAGTTGTGGAAGAGTATAATATCACACTCAAATCATGATATTAGATCCCTGCCAGCCACCAGGAAAGCCTTGTGTTTGCACAGGATGTGTGAAGTGCTCAACAGTACACATACTTAGGCTGTCTCATCATTTCCTTAGCCACTCAGAGTGGAGAAAGACCTTTTGACCCAATCTAGGTCAGTTACCCTGGTATCACATAAAGAATGGCAAGTTCCCATTGTCACGGGTCACCCCAAAGTTTTATGAAAATTGTCTTATTTATATGACTAGGCATAACTCAAAGATGCAGTATACAAGTACATCATGTGACAGGTTATTTTAAAAGTTGCAATCCTCTGAATCAGTATTTCCTATTTGTGTGCATGTGTCTTTCATATATGTGAAGTTAGAAAATATTAAGTGAGAACCTGTTTTATAAGTCCAGGTATTCTAGTAAAAGCCATGAATGATACTTTAGGAATTTAATGGCTGGGTGATCCAGTCAACGACCTGTGAATGGTTTTGTTTTTCCAGTAAGCCCAAACTGTGGTGGGTGCTGAGAAGACATGTGATCAGGCTACCTCATGCTGGAATCCATTTTGCATCTGGTACTTTTCCACTCAAGAGGAGAACATTTTTACACACCACAAAGAATTCCTGCCTTGGGCAAAGTGGATATAAAGTGGGGAAACCAAACAATAGAGGGGTGATCAGATGCCAGGAGACCCCCACTTACCACCCAAGATGCTTACTGGAAATCTCTAAGACTGAACAGCGAGGAGGGTTGAGCCCAAGCTAGGAGGCTCCCTAGGCTGGGTGAGACCAGAGTTTCTGGCACAACAGGACAGGGTGGTGGGGCGCAGGAAGGCAGGCTCAATGGCATGACCAGTGCACCGGGTGACAATCCCAAGAGGACCGATGTGATCCAATCTGTCACACCAGGCTCTTGTTTAAAGATTCCATGACAGCCTATAAAGTGTGAAAACTATGTATTTCCCCAATATCCCAGTTAATCCTCTAATAATCCAATTCCTCCAGTGGTGGTTTATCCAGATGGAATAATAACTGGCCATGATTTTCAGCCTCATGTTGAATAGTATCCCACTTCAGGAGATAGCCCACTGACCTCATTGGGATTACTCGTGGAGTACCGTGTTGTGTGTAAGTGACCTGAATCACTCCTGCTTTCATACTTTCGTACTTTTTTCAGCTATTTCAGTTGGGTTTCTTACCAAGGGGTGTGTGGAGGATGTTGATCCTATTGTAGACTCGATTCACATGGAAGACATAGGGGTCAAACTGCCTGGAGATCCTTGCAGGATTAGGGCCTGTCTTATTTTTCTTGACTTTCCTTCTTATCTTTAGAAATCAGAGCATATTATAAAAATAAATAATGGATCAAATACCTCATTAAGAGCCTGAAGCACTGCTTATGTGGCGTGAATTTTAAAATAGCAGCAGGGTTTGGTTGCTAAACAGAAATGTGAGGTTACAGGAGAATGAAACCATTGATTTTCTTTTTGGCAGATTCATTTTAGGATGTTAGCTGCAACTCTGCATGATTTTCATAAGCTTAACCAGAGCTAATCAGCTATGTGCATAGTAGTTGAGTCTCAACACAACGATGGGAAAAGCCCTCTTCACACCCTATTGAACCCAAAGGAATGTTTTCTGACTCAAGTTTTAGATTCAGTGGCTCAGGTTCGCCATTGTACTGAACTTTGTGCAGCTCTTTGCAACAAGAAAAACTGAGTGCAAAGCCTTACCATTCTTCCTATATAGTGAAATCAAAGTTGAAACAATCTGGCCTTTACAAAACACTCACAAAGGGAAGGCAATTGCAGGACACAATGTTTGAAAGCCTGCTGAACATAGCACTGACAGTTCCCAGTGGGGCTGTCTATACTCTTATTCACACAATTCATAGCACAAAGGTGCAGGACACAAATGAATGTTACATTTGGAAATTTTTAGCAGGCACAAGGCAACCTATTCACCCCTTCCCTTACCTCCAGCATGGCATATTTCTCCCCATTTGGGAATCTTTCACCATTTCTTAATAAGTAGCCATTATGACCCCCAGTTCACTCAGGAACTCTTTCCCTCATCTATTATTTTTTCTAGTACTTTGGGAGTGAAGGGTGGGTGTGGATTTCTTTTCCATAGCAAGAATTCAACAACAAAAAATGGCAAAGTTAAACTATAAGGGTACGTCTACACTAGCTTGTTAGTTTGAGCTAGGTAGGGTAATTAGAGCAAACGGAGTTGCAAATGAAGCCCAGGATTTAAATATCCTGGGCTTCATTTGCATGTTCCCGGCCACCGTCATTTTTAAATCCCCCTTAGTCCGAACTTGTGCTCGCGGCTACACGCGGCATGGAGTAGGTAGTTCGAATTAAAGATCCTAATTCGAACTACCATTACTTCTCATTCCATGAGGGTCTTTAACTACCTACTTTAGGATCTTTAACTACCTACTCCATGCCGCATGTAGCCGTGGGCACGGAGTTCGGACTAAGGGGGATTTAAAAATGGCAGTGCCTGGGAACATGCAAATGAAGCCTGGGATATTTAAATCCCAGGCTTCATTTGCAACTCCGCTTGCCCTAATTACCCTACCTAGCTTGAACTAACGAGCTAGTGTAAGAGTACCCTAAGCTCTTTGGGACAGAGCCTATCATTTTGTTGTGTGTTTATACCATGTCTAGCGCAAAGGGGTCCAGGTCCATGACTAAGATTCCTAGTCCTGAGGAAGAGAACAATACAGCACCAACATTCCTGGGGGGAAAAACCATTAGAAGTTAATGGAAAATATTCTTAAAAACGTATTCTTGTCTCTGGCTTTACTGCAGCTGTAGTTCTAGTACAATGGTCTCCAACTTTTTTAAGCACAAGATCACTTTGTGAATTTAAGTGCAATCCAAGATCTACCTCAAACCCAAATACCTTTGCCCTGCCTCCTTTTTGCCCCTTTTCTGAGGCCCCACCCTTGCTCACGCCATCCTCCTTCCCTCCCCCATCCTCCCTTACCCTCACCGAGCAGGGGCAAAGGGTTTGAGGTGCAGGCTCTAGTCTTTGATTAAGGGATCTGGAGTGTGAGAGGGGCTCTGAGCTGAGTTTGTGGCAGACAGTTAGGGCACTGGAGGGGGTTATAGGTGCAAGCTCTGAGTTTGGAGGCAGGGGTGCTCAGGGCTAGGGCAGGGGCTTGGGATACAGGAGGGGGTTCATGACTAGGATAGGGTGTCAGGAAATGGACTCTTGTTGGACACTGATTACCTCATGTGGCTCCTGGGTGGTGGTGCAGTTGGGCTAAGGCAGCCAGCAAACTCCATCCTAAGTCCTGTTGTGCCCCCATCTCTGCTCTGTGGCAATAGGATACAGAAAGGGACAGGGGGCACCTTGACATCAGCAGCCTTCTTCTCCCTCCCCTGCCCTGCACAGCAAGCAGGAGGCTCCCCAGGGAGAGGGACAGCTCCAAGGCAAAGGGCAGGAGATGCACAGCTGCACTTGACAGCCTCTTGTCCAAACCAGTCAAGATCACCTGTCAAAGGCTCCAAGATCTACCAGGAGATCCCGATCTACTGGTTGGTGACCACTGTTCTAGTACAATGTCAGCCCACACCTCAACCCAAAAAAACAAAAAGAACAACCCAATAGGGGAAATGCCATGACAATTGGGTTTTCCAGAGCATTTTAAATGATGAAAAAGGAGGATGTTAGGGCTCTGGGATAGAAATGTTGTTCCAGACACAGGGTGGGGCATGGAGTAATGTACCAGATTGCAAGAAAGGGAGCTACAGGGCTAGCATCTTTGATAGAGTGAAGAAGAAAGAATCTAGAGTAAAGTTACAAGCTGAGACAAAGTCCTTGTAATTAAGGACAAAAAGCTTAAGAATAAATCAGTAGGCAATGGAAAGCCAGAGGAAGGATTCAAATAGAGGAGCACTGGGATCCTTGTGTTGGGCAAGGAAGATGATTTGGGCAGGACTGGAAGAGAAGAAACCCAGAGAAGAAGAGGCAGTGGTCAAAGTGAGAGGTAACCAAGGCTTGCATGATTGTGTTAGCGAAAAAGACATTGCGACCTCTGCCAATTATATTAATTTCCTATGGGAATACATCTAGTGGAAATGTTTAAAGTTTTGAAAATTTCAAATCATGTGAAAAAAATCAGGGAAAAATAATGAAATTTCTGCAAAATTGTTTACCTACTTTCAACCGCTATCCAGCTGGTCAACAATTTCCAAATTTTCAATGTAAAAACAAAAATGAATTTTATTATGAAAATGTTCCTTTTCCTCCCTCCCATTTTCATCTAGTTTCATATATGAAAGAAGGGACTTAGGAAATAGGAGTTCCTATCAGTTGTCACAGTTACTCTTCAAAAGAGACCACAACAGCAAAAGTACTGTGATTTATTGTGCTTTAGCTAAAACTCGCTACATCGCTGTCTTTCATAGAACCACCACTGATGAAAAACGAGAGAAATAATTTTCAAGACACATTTTCCAACCAGCAATAGCTACAACAAGCATTTTTTTTCTAAATGAGCATTTTTCAACCTTTTTGGCCACAGCTGGTGGCTTAGCACTTGTGTGAAACTGACTATATAACGCCACCAATTCATGAGAAGCTCCGATCACTATGATGTCTTTATGCTGGATGCTGCCCACAATGCAGGAGCATAGTTTCACTTATCAATCCCAAAGATGCCGCATATAAATTAAGGGGCTCTTGAGTTGGAACTTGTGAAGACACATCCTGAAATCCATTTCTTCATTCTGCACCACCCAGAAAGACCTTCACCAGATACAGTAGCGGTGAACCCCAGGGAAATCCTTTAGCAAAGTTTTGCCTGTGTCAGCAACTGATACATTGCTAGATCTCTTAGGCTGATTGCTTCTGTTCTTTTCCTCTTGGGACATGTCTAAAAGCAGCTATATCTGGTTTCCTGTAGCTGTGCAATTCGCTGATAACAACTAATTGTTTTCCAGGTTAGTGCTGGAGACCTCACCATAAACTCTCATGCAGCAAAATGCCCTGAGGTGTCACCAGAAAAGATCTCTAAAGTCATGGCTTGGACCAACCAATCAGATTAAATGGCTGGCTTTACTAGAAATAACATAGTCTTATCATATATAGGAACATCAGTATGTCCATGTAGACACATACACAATTTCTTTCCATTTCTCTCAGCCTGGTTCTCTGCTGTCCTGCCCCTTGTTTAATTATTTACACAAGTGCACAAGGAGTATAAGGTACTACCTGTCTGGTTTGGTAGCATCTTATGTTCACTTTATACTGGCTCAAATGACCACATTAGATGCAAGATAATGGAGAAATCAGGGCCATCTTGTCTTTATTGTGACCTTCAAGTTTCTTTCATGTTCATATATATTGCTTTTACATTGTCTTTTTAATTTGTGTTACCAACTTTAAAAAGTATATTTTAAATATCTCAGACACCGTTCCTCTCTGTGTTACATTATGCAAGACTCTAATAGAGTTGTCCTTCAGACTGATTTAATCAGGCATCTAATGTTACAGTGACATCAGAACTTATTTCTGGGGCTATAAAGATAAAGAGACAAGAACAAGCCATGACTTGTGCTGAAGAGGAGCAAATTAGAGCCCCTTCTTGAATGCTTCTGGCACTTACTCTAGCTAGTCACATGCATGAAAGCCTATCTTAGCTCATCTAACCCACTATGGGACTTGGTTCATGAAATATCAAAAAGACCTTGTTCCAAAGTTGTCAGATTTTAAAACTTCACTCAGATCCCAGTATAAACTATTTACATCTTGTGTTCATTTAGAATGCTTACATCCACAACTTTAATTTGTTCTAATGCTGCTGTTACGCATGCAATTCTGCCTTTTGAGAATCATTATCTAGATAGTTTAATGCCTAGTCAAGGAACCACATGTCTTCAAAGAGCCATTATGTGGGGAAAATAACAAAAATATTTACTGTAGAACTGGCAAAAGACAGTTACTTCTGTTGTTTACTCTTTATCCCATCACCCTTCTTGTACCACTTCCTTTTCTGCTTTTATAATCCTTCTTGATTAGGCACTCACCAGCTACTAAAAAGAAAACAGAACAGATGGACAAGGTAGCTTGGGATGTACACACTGTCCTCTCTCTGCTCAGTTCTTCAACAGCCACATACCTGTGTCTTATTGGCAGAATAGTTGGTTGTTCTGTGTGGAAGATGGTCACTGAACCAGATGAAGGGGAACTGGAAGGAAGCGTGATGCTTGAGTGCGGTTTTGAATGAGCATCACAATGACAGATGGACTCAGGAGCTTCAATACGAACAGTCCTAGGGATGTTGGAACATAATTTGCGAGTGGAATTTGGGCAATGAAACAAATTACTCTGTTTGTTCTCAACTCTGATTTAAATTAAGGGGGTTTGAAGATGATAAATGAGCAGAGGAAAGCTGTGAAAGGTGCAAATGTGTTTGGCTCACTGCATTTTTTGAGAACATTAAAAAAATTCTGCAAGAATGTACTTGTAAATGTATAAGAAAAGGATAGCCAGTGGCATAGACAACTTTTGATGTGTGATGGGTACTAGCATTCAAAAGAACATAAAATAATAGCTGCTAAATGTGGGTTGTACTGTACACTATTTAATTACTGTAGCAGAGACAGTTCCTTAATAATTCTGTTTGTTCTCTTCAAACTAGAAGGGAGTTAGCCACCTAATGATCTCGGCTACTTGGTGTCCTTTTCTTCCCCCCAGAATATCAGAGACTTTGGTAGCCAGGGCCAGGTTGAAGGCACCTCTGGCAATAGGCTCTGGCTTCTGGCTTCCTCTCTTGGCTGGGATAAAGTGCAGCGGAGTCTCCATTTCTTGTGCAGGCGGATTCTGTGTGACCAGCCTGTGCTTCTCCCACTTCTTTTGCAGCTAAACTCTCTGTTTCCCTTCTTCTCTGATGAGGATTACTGATTCTTTCTCTCCTGGGGCAGCAGGGCTGGTCTTACCATGAGGCGAACTGAGGTGGCTGCCTCAGGTGCCAGACTGTGGGGGGGGAGGAGGTGCCACGAGGACCCAGACTGTAGAAAATTGTATATGCTGCTGGTGCAGCGAGGAGACATGGGGGCGTCATTTGAGCTCCCCGCCTCAGGTGCTAAAATGTTGTGAGCCGGCCCTGCGGAGCAGTGAGGCTATGTCTACACCGCAGTGTAGACAGGGCCATTTTGTGCAAAAAAACCCTTTTGTGCAAGAACCCTTATTCCTCAAAAGAGCAGGTATACAGGATCTTGCGCAAAAGGGTTTTTTGCCCCAGCTACACTGCGGTTTTTCTGTGCAAAAACCTCTTCTGCAAAATGGATCAGAAGAGACTATGCAAATGAGAGAGCGAGAAATGCTAATGAGCACTTCATTTGCATTATCTGTGCCGACAAAGGCTGCAGGGTAGATGTAGCCACAGTGAAGTTTCCACTTTGGGAGGCAGTAGCTCCCCTGCCCTGCCTCCTGCTTTGCCCAGGCCCTTCCTCATTCCCACTGTCTGCCTCTTCTCTTCTGTGTGCACCCCCTGTCCCTACTCACCGTGTGCTTGTCTCCTTCCAGCCACATCCCTGAACCCAAGAAAATTATTGTTGTAAAAAGAGACTTCCACTTTGTGTAATTTCTGTAGTTTCTTTATTAACAAAATGGAGCATGTTTTCTACTGTGTGTTGGGTGGCGTTTGTGAAGACTGGACATGCAGAAGGTACTTTTGAGGTTTTCCATAAGCATATGGACAAGGGGGATCCAGACTTTATAGTGCACTTGGACTTTCAAAAACCTTTTGTCAAAGTCCCACACCAAAGTCTCGGAAGTAAAGTAATCAGACATGGGATAAAAGGGAAGGTCTTTTCATAGATCAATAACTGGATAAAAATAGGAAATAAAGGGTAGGAATAAATGGTCAGTTTTCACAATCGAAAGTACTAAATGGTGAGGTTCCCCAAAGAATCTGTAGTGGGACCAGTCCACACTTTGAATACAGTGTGCAGATGTTTGCCCCCATCTCAAAAAAACATATGGTAGAATTAGAAAAGATATAGCAGCATTAAAAAAAGCTAACAAGAGGTTGAGAATCATTAAAAAAGGGATAGCTAATAAGACAGAAAATAACATATTGCCTCTATATAAATCCATGGTATGCCCACATCTTGAATACCACATGCAGATGTAGTCACCCCATCCCCAAAAAGATATATTGGAATTAGAAAGGTTCCAAAAAAGGCAGCAAAAATGATTAGGAGTGGGGAACAGCTTCAATATAAGGAGAGATTAAAAAGACTGGGATCATTCAGTTTAAAAAAAAAGACAACTAAGGAGGAATCTGACAGAGGTCTATAAAATCAAGAACAGTGAGGAGAAAGTGAATAAGGAAATATTATTTGACCTTCATGTAACACATGACCTAAGAGTTGTCCAATGGAATTAATAAGGAGCAGGTTTACAATGAATATCAGGAAGTACTTCTTTCCATGGAATCAACCTGTGAAACTCATTGTCAGGGCATGCTGGGAAGGACAATAGTGTAACTGGATTCAAAAAAGAAATAAATGGATTGTCAACATCTATTAGCCAAGAAGGTGATGGATGCAACACCACATTCCTGGTGTCTGTAAACCTCCCACTGCCAGAACCTGGGAGTAGAAGACAGGGAATGGATCACCCAATAATTGCCTTGTTCTGTTCATGGCCTCTAAAGCATGTCTCATGGACCACTGACAGAAGACAAGACACTGGGCTGGATTTGCTACTGATCTGATCAGTGTGATTATTCTTATAATGGTGTATTTCAATTCTTTATATAAATATGCTTATAAACATGAAAATGCCTAACTCAAATATGCTTTATGCAAAATATTGCATGTAACCTCCTATTGGAAAGCTCTAACCCCACAAATGTGCATATTATATTTATATGCATGCTTAATTTCTGTATCTGAAACTACTACTGATTGTAGATTGATTATCAATGTGTTCATGTTGAGAAAAGCTTATTTCTAGTACAACAGGAACAGCAATGAAGAAGCCAGACATAGAGCCAATAGCCCATTAACAAAAGACAATTGAATTGGGGGAAAACTGTCTCCTGGTCCACCTGCTACAAAGATATATGTCTATGTCACCTGATGCTGGAATCCATCTTGAATTTTGTACTTTTCCACGCAGGTATTAGGGAATTGGACAGACTTCCCATGCTAGGGAAGTTCTATATAAGGTAAGAGCAATAAAAACAATGTTCTTCAACTGGCTTTACAGACTGCTTCCCCACTCCCAGGGGTACATGAAAACACCTGGAAACAAAAGGACACTAACAACAATGGTATGGAAGAGCTGCTGGACCCAGATCAGAAAAAACAGCTCTGGCCTGAAAAGGACTTTATCTGAAATAAGCGCTAGGGTGAGAAGTTATGATTTGTAACAACCTCTCTTAGGCTACATTTACACTACAGGGTTTTTGCACAAAAATAGTGGTTTTTGCACAAAAACCCATGGAGCGTCCACACCTCAAGCAAGTTTTTGTGCAAGAAAATTTACAGTAAAATGGCAGAACAGAGATCTTTTTGCAGTATAGGTATACCTCTTTCTACAAGGAATAAGTCCTTTTTGCGCAAGAGTTCTTGTGCAAAAAGGTGCGTGTGGACGCTCCGCAGGGGTTTCTTGTGCAAAAAGAGCCTATCACAAAAAACGCAGGTGCTCTGATGGCCATTCTGTGAATGGCAATCAGAACTTTCTTGCGCAACAGTATCCATGCAGTGTGGACACTCTCTTGCACAAAAGCACATCGTTTTGCAATGCACTTTAGAAGTGTGAACGCGCTTTTGTCCAAGAAGTTTCTATGGAAGATCTCTTCTGAAAAAAGCTTCTTGCACAAAAACCCTGCAGTGTAGACAAAGCCTCAGTGTATTAGGCTTAGTTGGCATGTTTTGTTTTATTTTTCTTGGTAACTTATTTTGATCTATGTGCTATCACTTGCAATCACTAAAATCCTACTTTCTATACTTAATAAAATTACTTTTGCTTACTATTGAAGCAAGTGTAAATAATTGTTACCTGGTGTGGAAGGAGGGAGAGAGGATAACAACTGTGCATATCTCTTTGTCATTGATAAAGGTTTTGAACAGTTTATAAGGTCACACAGAGTGAGACAAATTTATCTGGGGTTTTGGTCTCATGGGGGCTGTGTCCTGGGTGCTGTGTCAGGTCCCTTTGACTGAGCCTTCCCTGAGCTGGGTGTCTTTGTTGCTCTGGTATAGGCTGTGACCCTAGCTGTGTGCCAGTGCTGCAGAGAGACCATGGCTCAGCTGGACATGCTGGTTTGGCATCTCAGGTGGCAAATAGGCAGGCTCAGAGGGAATTTCTGTGACCAAACTCATCACAATTCTCAGAGCATTTTGTGAGTATATTAATTCTGCTATCTATCTTATACCATTCTTAATACGTTTGTAGTTAGTGAGTAATGTACAAAAATAAAGTGCATATTCTTAAGGCATTACATTGAAATCATTTAAAACATGGCGGATTAAAATGGAGGAAATTGTTCTTCCAGTTGGATCAGCTTATGCTGGTTGCAGTACTGAGTAGAGCGGAACAAACAACAGATTTTTTTTATTCGATTGCAATTCTGAAACATTGGGGGAAAATCATTTAAGCTTGATTAAACCAAACCAAAATTCATGAAAATATTTGGAGAACTGAAAATTTGAAGAAACAAAAAGCTTTATATCAAATAAAAAATTCTGTTTGACCAGGAATTAAAGAAGCCTTATTGAAGGCACAGAAAGAAACCATCCCGACGCGTAGCAAGAGAGGCAAACATGGTAGGAGACCGGACTGGCTTACAGGGGAAATCCTTGGTGAACTTAAGAACAAAAAGGAAGCTTACAAAGAGTGGAAACTTGGACAAATGACCAGGGAGGAGTTTAAAGGTATAGCTCGAGAATGCCGGGGGGTTATCAGGAAGGCGAAAGCGCAAATGGAATTGTGACTGGCTAAGGATGTGAAGGATAACAAGAAAGGTTTCTACAGGCATGTTGACAAGAAGGAGGTGATCAGAGAGGGTGTGTGGCCCCTAATGGATGAAGGAGGTAACCTAGTGACAGGTGATGTGGGGAAAGCTGAAGTACTCAATGCTTTCTTTGCCTCTGTATTCACAGACAAGGTCGGCTCCTGGACTTCTGCGCCAAGTGACGCAAGATGGGATGAAGATGGACAGCCCGTAGTGGGTAAAGAACAGGTTAAGAACTATTTAGAAAAGCTAAACGTACATAACGGTCGGTTTCTAGCAGAGTGCCCCAAGGTTCGGTTCTAGGACCAGTTTTGTTCAATATCTTTATTAATGATCTGGATGAGGGGATGGATTGCACCTCAGCAAGTTTGCAGATGACACTAAGCTGGGGGGAGAGGTAGATACGCTTAAGGGCAGAGATAGGGTACAGAATGACTTAGACAAATTGGAGGATTGGGCAACAAGAAATCTGATGAGGTTCAACAAGGACAAGTGTAGATTCCTGCACTTGGGAGGGAAGAATCCCAAGCATAGTTACAAGCTGGGGACCAACCAGTTAAGTAGTAGTTCTGCAGAAAAGGACCTGGGGGTTACTGTGGATGAGAAGCCAGATATGAATCAACAGTGTGCCTTTGTAACCAAGAAGGCTAATGGCATATTAGGTTGCATTAAGAGGAGCATTGCCAGCAGATCCAGAGATGTCATCATTCCCCTTTATTCGGCTTTGGTGAGGCTGCATCTGGAGTATTGCGTCCAGTTCTGGGCCCCCCACTACAAAAAGGATGTAGACGCATTGGAGAGGGTCCAGCGGAGGGCAACCAAAATGATTAGGGGGCTGGAGCATATGACTTATGAGGAGAGGCTGAGGGACTTGGGTCTGTTTAGTCTGCAGAAGCGAAGTGTGAGGGGGGATTTGATAGCAGCCTTCAACTTCCTGAAGGGAGGTTCCAAAGAGGATGGAGAGAGGCTGTTCTCAGTAGTGACAGATGGCAGAACAAGGAGCAATGGTCTCAAGTTGTGGTGGGAGAGGTCCAGGTTGGATATTAGGAAAAACTATTTCACTAGGAGGGTGGTGAAGCACTGGAATGGGTTACCTAGGGAAGTAGTGGAGTCTCCATCCCTAGAGGTGTTTAAGTCTCGGCTTGACAAAGCCCTGGCCGGGTTGATTTAGTTGGAATTGGTCCTGCCTAGAGCAGGGGGCTGGACTTGATGACCTTCTGAGGTCTCTTCCAGTTCTATGATTCCATGATCTATGATAGGAATTATAAGTTTCATTTTCCTTTTGAGCATTTTAACTATTTATACTTTTTTAAAAAAAATTAAGGATATTTCTAACTGAAAAGTGCTTTTTAACTGAAACATTTCATTGAGAAATAAACATTTCAATTTTTTTGGAATTTGGTTGTTCTGTTTTTTTGCTTCACTATTTGAGGGTTTTGTTTGACTCAAATAATTCGGTGAAATTGGCACAAATTCACAAAGTATGCCTGTGTCAGTGAATCTACATTTTTTTGAAAAAAAAATCCCACAACTTTAAATCAAAAACTACTTTTGATTAAGCACAGAGATGAAACTTTCACACAGTCTGGATTCCCTAACTGAGAAAAGACTGGAAAGTGAAAATAAATATCAGTGGCAGCAAACTTCTTTCTATCACCCTGATGCAGTTTTTATTCATCAAAAGACTAAAGAGAAGGTTGATGACAGTCATGCTAAGTTTTCAGTACTTACAGAAGAAAGCAGAAAACAGGAAGAAGCTATTCAAAATACATAGTAATATATATTATCTTGCCAGACAAGGAATTGTACTGCAAAGCTATTATACCGAAAGCTGAAAATATGCCCTGAAGTTGAGACGTTGGCTGTAGTTGCTTTCTTTGCAGACAGAATATGATGCTGATATTTAAAAACAGGTAAAAAATAGTCAAGACAAAATCTCAAAGTCCAGTTATTTGGAATGAGATAATGAAAATAATGGCTCTTAAAAACTGGAGACAGATTTCTGAGAGAGTTTCTGGAAAGTAATATACCACTAAAGAAGTTAAAACAAAATACTTTTCCAACAAAGAGCAAGTAATTTTATGGCTACGATAAGTGGATTGTGACATAAATGCCCATGAAGAGTTAATTACATTGTTTACAATGCAGCCAGTACATTAGCAGAGGAAATCCTATCAGTAGAAATGTTACTCAATCTAAATCTGAGGACCAACAACTGTCATGTACAACGATATGATGGTGTTATTCATACGGAAGGCTTAGTATCAGGCGTAGCAACCAGAGTGAAACAGGAGGAGCTACAAATAGTCATTGCTATAAGCATACTTTGAATTTAACATGGCAGCTCACTTTTGGAATGAATACTATCTTACAGAACACTCTTAAGAACATTTAGAAATGGTCACGCGGGTCAGACCAATAGCCTATCTTTCCCAGCATCCTCTCCTATGACAGTGGAAATGCCATATGATTCAGAGGGAATATACAAAACAGGGCAATTATTGTGTGATCCATCTCCCAGCTTTCCCCCCAGCATCTGGCAATCAGAGGTTTAGGATGGTGCTCATCCCTGACCATCTTGGTCAATGGTTTACAAAATCACAAAATTGTTTTTTTGTAAAAACTGTTCAAATGAAATGCTGTATTTCAGGATCTAATGTATGAAGTGTTAAGTATTGGAGTGGGCATTCACATCATCCAACAAATAAGCTCTCCATGGAGAACTTTTATAGTTAGTTTCTCAGAAATTCCCTGTAGTCTGTGTCCAACTTGAGATTTTGTGGAGGATACAACGAATGATCCAAAAATATGAGCTCAAATTGGTAACATAGCAGCTCAAAACTAAAAGTTTAACTTACTCTTTGGTATTGAATCAAGTTGAAAGGACATCAAGATGGTAGAAAATCTGTCCATTTCAGACTTTTCATCAAGAACACATAGAAATTTGGAATTTGTGATATGCAAGGAGTTTTCACAATAAAACAAAAATGTTCTAATTCACAGTTAAAACAAACATTTATAAAACTTCCCATAAACCAGAAATTCAAAAGAAATTTTAGTTTTGGCAAATTTTCTTTTCAAAATTTCCGACATTTGTTTTAGATTTGGAATTTTGGCTTGGAATTTTACACGTGGCAGAGAAGCGAGATTGCGAGATAAACCCCTTAGTTCGAATTAACTGCTAAACCTCATGGAATGAGGTTTAACAGTTAATTCGAACTAAGAGATTTATCTCGGAATTCTGCTTTTCTGCCGCATGTAGACGTGGACAGTTACTTCGGGCTAGTTAGTTTCCGAAAAGGCGACCGGCCGGGAATATGGTAATCAAGCGCAGGATATTTAAATCCCGCGCTTCATTAGCAATTTCGGTCGCCCTCATTAGTCTCCCTAGTTCAAACTAGGGGGCTAGTGTAGACGTAGACTGAGTCATATTTCAGACAACTCCATGCTGAAGCATCTAAATAAGTGGCTTCAAGTCAATACGAGGTGGGGATGCTCATCATCTCTGAAAACTTATTTAAATATCTGACTAAGGATTCAGGAACTTAACTTTAGATACTCGTATTTGAACATGTTGAATTGGCCTTTGTGTCTTTTCATAAGAGCTTATGTTACAAGTACGATTCTTTTGGGCAATGACTCCTTCTAGTGTTCCCTGAAATGTTGCCCAGCTCATTAGCAGAGAGTGCCCACAGTGAGCAGCATGTGTTTCTATTGGTGGTGCACATCATCACATGCCATGTTGCACATAACAAAATTTATTTTGCACATAATAGAAAAAAAGAGAGAGAACATTGATCCTCACTACAAGAGAATAAACTAATTCAAGGACAGATGTTACTCAGCTGCTAAGAACAAAACACTTAAATAACTAGGTTTGATTCCTGGAGATCTAGCCTCAAAGCTGTTTTACAATACAACACCTTTTACTAGTCAGTAAGTTGTGAGCTTTGGTAACAAGGTGTACAAAACTGTGAGCACATATTTTAAGACTTCTGATGAGAAGAAAGTCCACTGATCAATTAGCAATTTGGAAAACTTCCCACATGCTGATGTAGGCTTCTTCCAAACATTTTTCCCCTTCAGATGTGCAAAGCTTTGGTAAGAGATTTTCATCCAGACAATTTCTTTTAATGCTGACTGATGATATATTCCCAGAAAGTGAAGGAACCAATATTGTGTTCAGATTACAAGTTTGCACATGAATATCACAGGTTGGTTAGATCAGCTGTTGGCAAGACAACAGAAATAGTTCTTGTGCTCCCGTTGGGCTCTAGGAAGATTAATTTTCATCGTTCATGTGATAGTATAATGTGATGTGTTTGTAAAAACAAGTTACAGCGGGATTCCTGGAGCACAAAGAAAATGAGATTTTTAGATGGATTTAAAACATTTCAGTGACCTCCAGTGGAAAATTGAAAAGTATGTGGTTTGATACATTTGCTGTGAGACACACCTGAGAAAACTAATGTCTGGGATGTGGTTATACACTGACACAGATAAGAGTCTAGAGTGCAAAAAGTTTAACAATAGAAAAATCCAAAGATACAGAGTTTATTTCCATGTCAGCTATGTGTACATAATTGGAGCTAATGTCTGCTGAATATAAACTGCCAGTTTAACCACTAGTACCAGTTCATAACTGGAATACATTTTAACAGAGCCCAGCTTTGTGAATTAAGTAATAAGAGGATCTGATTCTTCTATCCCCAGTGACATCTCAGGAGCTCCACTGACATGTGCCTTCGTGATTTATAGTTCGCTGCCTTAATTGGTGCTCCAAGCACTATGGAAAGTGTCCAGGCAGCAAGCCAGATCATGCAAAAGTGCATGCTAATTTGGCTTCTTGATCAGCATTCACAGGTCTCACAGTGCTGATGTTCAAAATGATCCACTACAGACTTTCTACCAAGGTCAGTGTGTACTTTCAGTGATCGCTATAGATTTAAGTGATTCCTAAGATGTCACTGCAGCACACTGATTCTAACAATGGAATTTTAAAAATCCATATATAAACCAGACTATTTTTCCAGCATTCCTGTTCATTAGAACTTAGCATGTATATGTATTTATGCTTATAACCATGATATCAAAGTGCTTTTATGCACAGTTAGAAATGCATAAGCCTCAGTGCCCCACTGTCTCACCTCTTGTGTAATCATTTACAACTGTACGAACTGGGTGAAAAATGCTACCTGCAGTGTAGGTGAATGGAGAATTTTGATTTGATAATATTTTAGACCTACCTTACCCGGACAGAAATAACTAACTCAGATCTATAATCTACACAGCTGGTTGTAGTGGTTAATGTAAGCAGTGCTGCTACCAAACTACTACAAATACTGAAGCAATTAAAAACAAGACAAAGCCAAATTAACTAAATGCTAAATGCAATACAGACATTTTCTATCATACTCTGAAACTCACCATATACTGCCTCTGGCGTACTTCCAAGGGCAAAGAATTCAAGGCATAGAAACCCTCAGCTAAAAAACCTCTTCTTTCATTGTGGCAAAGTTCATTTAATTAAACACATGAGACCAATACTGGCAGCATCCAAGCAAATCTCTATTAGGGTGATAACATGGTAGGTGTCAGGTAAGCTCCGGGGCTATGTCTACACTGGCAGTTTCTTGCACAAGAATTGCTTTGTGGAAGAGTTCTTGCGCAAAAAATCTTCCACAAGAGCGCATCTACACTAGCATGTGTTTTTGCACAAGAGATGTGCTTTTATGCAAGAGCGTCTATGGCAGTGTGGACGCTCTCTTGAGCAAGAAAGCTCTGATGGCCATTTTAGCCTTAGGGGTTTCTTGCGCAAGAAATTCATGTTGCCTGTCTGCACTGCCCTCTTGCGCAAGAGCTCTTGCATAAGAGGGCTTATTCCTCGTGGGGAGAGGAATAATTCTTCCTGAAGAAGCCCTGTTTTCCGACGCTAAACTGTAAGTTTACTTGCACAAAAACGTGCGTGCAGTGTAGACACCCAGCAAGTTTTTGCGCAAGAACAGCTGTTCTTGTGCAAGAAGCTGCCAGTGTAGACGTAGCCCCAAGAAACAACATACCAGATCATTCAGGGCTTCAAAAGGTCTCAAACATAGATGTTTTTCTTTGCCTACTCCATGCTTTCAATGAATCTGTGTTGTTGCCACGGAAAATGATGAAGCCAATAAAGGTTAGGGTTGCAAAGCAACCCACTCTGAATAGCATTCTTCCTTCAGATGCAGCTAAATTTCCATGCAGAAATCCATGCAGGAGTTAAGAGTAGCATTAATGTCAACACTATTTCTGTATGACTTCCACCCACCAATCCCAGGAGGTGGAGGAAGAGAAAGCAAAGACACATTTGATGGCAGCAATTCTTGTAACTGTGCCATGCTGCCAAGGGAGGCAAATTGGACCCAACAGAGCAGCATCAAAGAGCAGAATTTACATGTGGAAGTCCTAAGGATCTACCAGTGGTACTGAACCTGTGGCCCCTGGGGTGCTTGCAGCTCACTCAGCACACAGTTGCAGCCCGTGTGACATTGTCAAGTCATACAGGTTACATTGGATGAGGCCCGCAGTGGTAAAATGGTTGGGAATCACAGACTAGCCAGGTGCACTGTTATTCTGTCCATTAAAGAGACACGTGTCTTACTCCAAACCCTAAAATGCTAAATGTGGTTATTTATTGCCAGGTAAGCATAGAATCATAGAATACTAGAATTGGAAGGGACCTCAAGAGGCCAAGTCCAGTCCCCTGACCTCATGAGAGGACCAAGCACCATCTAGATCAGAGCTACTCAACACACGGCACTGTTTGTTTGTGGCCCACAGTGCGATTTGGGTTTACACTGGGCTCAACATGTGGCCCACAGGTAAACATGGCCTCCACTGGGAACACGCTCCACAGTGGCTAGATGGGGTGAGCAATGAAAGACACAAGTGGTTGGGCTGGCTGAAACAGATGGGTACACGGTGTCAGCATTTCTAGCCCCCAGGGAGGAGGTGGGGGGAGCACCGAGGCATTCTGGGAAGTGCTTTGTATTCATGCCCATCAGTGTGAAAGAAGCTATTTGTATATATTTGCATATATATTCTACCACACTTAGGGTGCAGCCCTTGGCATGTGCTGTGAGTATCATTGTGGCCCCCAGGGCTTCCAAAGTTGAGTAGCCCTGATCTATATCATCCCTGATAGATGTCTATCTAACCTGCACTTAAATATTTCTAATGATGGAGATTCCACAATTTCCCTAGGCAATTTATTCCAGTGTTTAACTACCCTGAGTGTTAGGAAGTTTTTCCTAATGTCCAGCCTAAATCTACCTTGCTGCAATTTAAGTCTATTGCTTCTTGTCCTATCATCAGAGATCAAAAAGAACATTTTTCCTCCCTTCTCCTTGGAACACCCTTTTAGATACTTGAAAACTGCTATCATGTCTCCTCTCAGTCTTTTCTTTTCCAAACAAAACAAACCCAGTTCTTCCTGTCTTCCATCAAAGGGCATGTATTCTAGACTTTTAATCATTTTTGTTGCTCTTCTCTGGACTCTCTCCAATCTCTGCACGTCTTTCTTGAAATGTGGTGCCCAGAACTGGACACAATACTCCAACTGAGGTCTATTCAGCACAGAGCAAAGCAGAAGAATGATTTCTTGTGTCTTGCTCCCAACACTACTGTTAATGCATCCCAGAATCATGTTTGCTGTTTACTCATATTTGGCTTACAGTCCACTCAGACCCCTAGCTCCCTTTCTGCAGTACTCCTTCCTGGACAGTCACTTCCCGTTCTGTATGTGTGAACCTTATTGTTCCTTCCTAAGTGGAGTACTTTGCAATTGTCCTTATTAAACTTCATCCTATTTACCTCAGACCATTTCTCTAGTTTGTCCAGATCACTTTAATTATGATCTTATCCTCCAAAGCGCTTACAACCACTTCCAATTGGGTATCTTCTGCAAACGTAATAAGTGTACTCTCTATGCCAATATCTAAGGCTACATCCAGACTGGCATGATTTTCCGCAAATGCCTGTAATGGAAAAGTTTTCCGTTAAAAAGCATTTGCGGAAAAGAGTGTCTAGATCGGCACGGACGCTTTTCCGCAAAAAGTACTTTTGCGGAAAAGCGTCCGTGCCAATCTAGTTGCGCTTTTCCTCAAAAAAGCCCCGATCACCATTTTCGCGATCGGGGCTTTTTTGCTCAAAACAAATCTGAGCTGTCTACACTGGCCCTTTTGTGCAAAAGGACTTTTGCCCGAACGGGAGCAGCATAGTATTTCCGCAAGAAGCACTGATTTCTTACATGAGATCGTCAGTGTTCTTGTGGAAATTCAAGTGGACAGTGTAGACAGCTGGCAAGTTTTTCTGCAAAAGCAACTGCTTTTGCGGAAAAACTTGCCAGTCTAGACACAGCCTAAATGTTTAATGTCATGTTTATCAACGATTAAATAAAAACGTAAGAATAGATTATAAAAAGATGTTCAATTTTCTTAAGGGTTGCATCATGTTATCAACTTCGTAATCCAGCCTTGAACTATCTTCTACCAAAAGACTGAGCAAACCAATGAGCCATGACATGCTCAGAATTCCTAACTCCAGCCGGTAATAATTTTTGCAATAATATTGCCACACCAGCTGTTTAGCAATTCTGACATTGCAGCATTACTTCAAAGAGTACTTACTCTTGATTGGAGATGCCGCATAGCATGCTCGGAAGATTTACACAATATGAAATTATACAAAGGCATTTTGAGAATCCGGGCCACCATAAGTATCATTTACACAAAAGGCACTTTACACAGCCAGAGTGGTGCCAAGGGACTATCATGTAAATAAGAACCACAACCCCCAGTCTCCTTCTCTAATCTCAGGGACATCATCTCGAATGCTCAGTTTTTTGTCAGAGGAAAATAAAGATTCAACCAACAATACTGTGGCTGAAATTTAAGTAGGAGTGAATCAGAGTGTGTGTTATACCACAGTCTTGGAGAGTTCCATGTTTTTAGAGATTCCTATTCCAACAGTGTGTGACTTTATGGACTGGACAGCTTGTATCATTGTCAACATCTGTCCTTATCAGAGACACACTCTCATGAAGTGGGAATTGTATTCACTCTGTTTGCTTTGTTATGTTACATGGGATTCTGCTGTCCTGTAGTAACACTGTGTGTGTGCCTCAGTTTCTCTGGGCATGGCACAAATAGCAAGATGGTGGTGGGGAATTTGGTTGGGACAGCCTCCTACATATACACAGTGGCTGATGTCTTCTGTAACCTGAGCCCAGGAGGGAGGACAAACATTTGAGGTAGGGGAAAATGTGCTGCTGGGTGTCTGAGTGACGTTTGCTGGCTTGGGGTGCAGAGATGGGGGGCAGGAACCTTGGCTCTGAGCCCCCTCTCCGCAAGATGGATTATACTGAGTGCTTCTGCTTCCTGTGTTAACAAGTCTGTTCTATGCTGTATGCTTGGGACCTAATAAACCTTTTAGTCTATCTCCTGGCTGAGAGTCACAACTGACTGCCGATGGGGGTACAGGGCCTGGTGGCTCCCCACTCCTTGGTGAGACATCCAAATCAAAACTTAGCACCCTACTCTGGTCTCCAGGAGGTCACAAACACCCAAAATAAATCTTGATAAAATCCAAGACTTTAGTTCTTTGGTATTATTTCTTCACTATGACAAGGTCTGATTGTGACCTCCAACTTACACATGTGAATGGTTTCTCACACAAGTATTACCACTGGAGCCAGTGGATTACTTGTGTAAGTGTTCACCAATGGGAGTATGGATTGTATGATCTAACCCATTTTGTCTATAGGACTCATGGCTTGGATGTGTCATCTTGTATTACTCTTCTAATGTGAAAAATGTCTGAGAAATAAGAAAACACCCACTTTGTTTTAGATAATGGTAGTATTACTTACAAGTGAGCTGGAAGCTTGGATTAAAAGCTTTGATTGACAGAGAGTTGATCATCCTCACACTCTATTACTACAAGAGAGTACATTAGTTAATATTTCAGGCATGATCCGAGGTTGAGCCTGTTAGCCTAGGTGTTAGAAATGACACTAATGCTATTCTGACAGGCTGTGACTTTATAAGTGTTTAGCTGAAAGGTTAGTTTAAGCCTGGGTGTAAGAGCTGACAGTAATGATATTCCAATAGACTCTGACATTACAAGTTTGGAATTGATAAGCTATCTCTGGGGGCGTGCACAAGGTGAGGGCAAGAACTCCTCCAACCCCAGGGTTGGAGCGGAGAGAGGAAGCTTCTTTGGCCCCAAGGCTGGGGTAGTGGGAGCTGACAGTGGCAGGAGTTGACTCCTTTGGCCCCAGGGCTGCGTAGGGGACAGCTGACAGTTCCTCCAGGCCCATGGTCATGGTGAGGAGACAGAGCTCCTCAGGTCTGCTCACCCTTCAGCACACGCTGCAAAGAGGGGCTATGAGAGCCAATGGGTTCAAGACATGCCACCATGGCCACACCAACCCCATGGGCAAGATGAGAAGAGCCAATGTGACCCAAGCCTGACAGTGTCTGGTTGTTTTTTCTCTTTCCCAAAGCCAGACATGGCGCTTCATAGTTGGGCCCCATTGGTTGGGGTTGGGTGCCAGGGCTCTACTATTCAGGGTTAAAACACCATAAGAAAGTCCCTTTCACTTTTTTTAAACTGGCCAATGTGTGCAGCATGGCTCCCCTCATCTCCAGACTCATCCTACGCATTCCAGCTGCCTGGAAAGGTGCCAGGGAGGAATCTGGGAGCTGAGGTACATTCACAGTTGTGAATGATGAGAGATGGGGAATCTGTTGCTTTATTAAAGTTTTAGAATGTATCCGTTAACCTTACCCCTTTCCTTCCCTTGACTCTATGGGTATGTCTAGACTACAGGGCTCCGTCGACGGAGCCATGTAGATGAGTTTACTAGACATAAGAAAATGAAGTGGCGATTTAAATAATCGCCGCTTCATTTACATCAAAATGGCCATTGCGCTGTGACAATCAGCTGTTTGGCAGCACAGCGGGGCAGTCTGGACACTGCGGTTGACAATGGAAGCCTTTGTCAACTGCTCTGTTATGCGTCGTGGAATGAGGTTTGCCGGAGCGGTTGTCAAAGGCTTCCATTGCCGACCGCGGAGCATCCAGACTGCCCCACTGTGCCGCCAGACAGCTGATCGGCACAGCGCGGTGGCCATTTTTATGTAAATGAAGCGGTGATTATTTAAATTGCCGCTTCATTTTCCTATGTGTGGTAAACTCATCTACATGGCTCCGTCGATGGAGCCATGTAGTCTAGACATACCCTATGTGGCCTGTTCCCAGTAAAGTCTCCCTTCACTATGTTGCTATTTTGGAATGTGGCATTTCATTTGCTGGGGTTTATATTATTATTATTATATTTTGTTTGCTGATGATACGCCTCATTAAGGGCATGTCTACACTAGGAAATTATTTTGAACTAACTACATTTGAAATAATAACTCCCACAATAACTATTTTGAAATAAGGGTTATTCCCCTGGTAAAGCAAGAGTACAGATTTTGAAATAACCAGCCCGTTATTGCAAAATAACAGGCTTAGTAGTGTGGACGTTGTGCTTATTATTTTGAAATAAGGGGGGGTTACTTCAAAATAATTCCCTAGTGCAGACCAGAGCTAAGAGAAGTAATCATTTTCTTCCCTTTTATCGCAGGCACAAAGAGGAGTCAGGTTGCATGAAGGCATGAGGTATTTCAATAAAGAACCTAGGATCCAACCCATGTGGGAAGTGGATGGAAGCCACTCCGATGAGCAAAAATCAGGAAGGGGCCTTAAGTCTCATCTCATGGGAGAGGCTTACGTACGTCAGCTGTCGTCCTTCTTTAATCCAAGTATCTACACTGTAGTAGCCAAAGTCATTCACACGAAAGACAAAAACTGCTTGTTCCTGAGCTGCAAGCATAAACAGAAAAAAAACACATTTGCACTTACAGAAAAGCAGAAATCTGAATGATTTTTCTTATCGCGGTTATAGGAACAACCATTTATACTGAGTTCCAGATTCAACTTCATTCTTGAATATCTTGGCAGAGCGCTCCTTATGCAATTACATGGAAGCTGACTAGCGAGGTTCTACCAACAATTTGGGTGCAGGGGAGCTGGTGAAAATTAGAAATCTGTGTCAGGAGGGATTTCAGAATTTGTTTTTATTCCCTTCAGGGAATCCAGGACATCTGCATTGCAAAACACTGTTTCCTGCAGAATGGGATCATGCAGACTAAGCAAAATTTCACTGGAACACAGAACTTTTCTGCTGATTACATTGCAAACCTTTCACTTTTCTTGTGTTCCCAATGGTAATTAGTAAACAGGATAGTGATTTTTACATTTATTTTTCTGCTTGGCTGCTGCAAGAGCTCACATGTATTCAGTCTCTCTACTATGGCTTGAAGGCTAGTGAGTCCAAGGAGAACATTTTTAAAGCAGTTCACAGAGCCACTGCTCTTTGTGTCCATCAGACAGAGTCACATGGTGAAAAACACAAACTTGCCCCGAGCAGTTGCTTGAAAAGTTTGAGTTCTTCTCTTTACAATCAGTATTCATCTTCTTAGCTGGTGGAAACTGGTACTGATTGGTGCTTTAAAACAGCTGAGTATCTGGTTCCCACTCTCCAATGAAGAATTCAGGAAACTGGGGCCACATGTCACAAATCTTTTTAAACTTTAACTCACTGTAGAGCTAATGTTCAGATTACACTATGATCCGTAACACCATTAACAGTCCAGTCCTCCATAGTGCTGTGTCCCTCTGTTCTCATTGTCAGGATCTCAGCACCTCTCAGGCTTCGGCCCCTACTGATAACATCCTAATGTATTAGCCCTGACTAATCCCTGAAAATTTGTAGATATACTTTTATCTCAGCCAATGCAGATATCCATGAACCATGTTTGTGGATCCCGGATCAGATGCAGATACAAATTTTAGTGTCCGTGCAGGGATCTACACATAAGGTCAGATGACTAATGTAACTGGAGGAGACATAGCATCATATATATAGTAGGCCAGTGTCTGAGAGTCTGTAACGCTGAAATGCTGGCTGTTCCCTCTGGGCGGTGCTGTTGCTGAAATGCTGGCTGTTCCCTCTGGGCAGCCCGTGCTGCATGGGGAGCGCAGGGCCCAAACGGCCGCTTGTGCCACTTGCTCCCGCACAGCGGCCCAGCAGAGCAGCGCAGAAGTCAGCTGAGTGCCACAGCTGTGATGTGCAGCATGACAGAGGCTCCAGGCCCCGCCCCCTGGCTGGGGGGAGGGCAGGGGAACGAGGGGAGAGGAAGGTGGAGGACAACTGGGAGGCTGCAGGATCAGTGTTGGGGTGAAGGGAAACGGTGCAGGGGGGCAGCTGGAGCTCATAGGCAGCCGCTCAGCCGGGCTGCCATGCGGGAGCAAGTAGTGCAAACAGCTGTTTGGGCTCCGCGCTCCCCATGGAGGAGGAGGAGAAGAGAAAGAGAGAGAGAGGGGCAGGAGGGGGAGAAGAGAAAGAGAGATGGAGAGAGAGGCAAGAGATGGAGGAGAGCTGAGACGGGGGGAGGCAGTAGGAGGAGGGGAAAGAGAGAGAGAGAGAGACAGAGAGAGAGACTGGAGGCTCAGGAGAGAAGACCAAGATAGAAAGGAACTAGGACGTGGAGGAGAGACCTGAAAATCCCGTTTTATGACGGGCTAATTGGCTAGTTGCTAATAGTTGTCTGGACAATAAGTTAATAAGTTAGAATGAGTGTCTGCAACAGACATAAAGGAGCAAATTCTTTGAAAATCTAGCGTGCTATCACCACAAACCAGCTGTTGACACATGCATTGTACAGTAAAGGCCTTTAAAACATGTCCATCATCACATGGCATCCACAAATCCCAGGCACTAAACGTAGGGCTCCATGCATGAAAAACTTGCTTGCACTACCTGCAACTCCAAATCACAAATGCTGCAGTGGTGTCCCTTACAAATATGAAAGAATCTCACTACAATGTGATGTAGCTAATGGATGTAATACTAGAACAATGTGTTTGTGCTGCAATTAGTCATATCAACCAATTAAAATCGTATTTGCTAAATATAGGTCAGTTCAGAATAGCAGAATGCCTAACCTCATGGCCAAAGAACACAAAGTACACATTTAATTAGCAATTAAAGTTCTAACTCGTTTCAGTTTAACAGCTGTGTTTGTATGTATTATGCCATGGACGGATACCATGTGATTCTATATTGTTTGATGTAGGCACTGATTTATTTTAAAATAAAGGGAAGCAGGACAGAAGCCAAAAAAATAAGTGGCCAGGGATTTTTATTTTTGTTCTTTTCTTTGCTTCTAAAATTATGCCTGCCTGATTTTTGGTTTTTATCAACTGGAATATGAATAGAGCCAAATACAGTATGTATCATATCTGTGTGCCAATTTGTTCTGGGTGTGTGACAGAGACTTCAATGTGAATCAAATAGAAATCACAGGTGAACATGCAACTTCCACCTCCATCAAAGAGTCAAAAGAACTAGCCAGTTTCTACAGATCAGCGGTTTAAATACCGTGATGGCCCTTAAAAGTTTTAAATCAGCAGTATACTGCAGCTGGGAGGAGAAGTGGTTACGGTTTGATCAAAATTTGCTGTGTTAGGTCAATTTTATAAGGAAGGAATCTACATCATCAAGACCCTTCTGTTGACTTTAAGGGCTTTTCAACTCAACTTCTGTACGCCACCTTGATAAGAGGAGTAGCACTATATTTGACCTTCTAGCTATGTCTAGACTACATCCTTCTTTTGAAAGAGGGATGTAAATTAGACAGATCAAAATTGCAAATGAAGCCAGGATTTGAATTTCCTGTGCTTCATTTGTATAATGGCAGCCACGCATTCTTTCAAAAACTGGTATTTCGAAAGTGAAACCGCTGTCTAGACCCAGTTCTTTTGGGGAAAAAACCCTTTTTTGAAAGATCCTGTAAACTTCATTTTTTGAGACTGAAGGATCATAACAGTAAGTACTTTGTTGGAATTCATTAAAGCTGGGACGCAGGAGAAGGCAGAGGTTCAGTTTGGTTGAGCAAGGCCCCTCAAACTGTGGGACAGATTAAAAAACACTTCTGTACCCCCTCCTACACCCTTCCTCCAGGCCAGAATCCTCAACAGCGCCCATACTCCATCCCTGACCCTACAGCCCAATCCCCTGACTCAGGTCACAACCCCTTCCTTCACCCAAACTCCCCCTCAGACCTCACACCATCTCCTGCATCCCAGTCTCTTACTCCATGCACCCTTCTGCACCAGCTCCACAGAACAGTGCAGTCCTTGACTACTTTCTAAAATCTTGGAGTGGCCTCCCACCAATATTATTGCCCACCCCTATTGTAGTGCCTTTTAGGCACAGCCCAGTGCAGGGTGGCGGTGCTGGAGCTGTACCGCTCCAGGCCGAGCAGCCAGACAGAATGCCTCCTAAAGTCTCCCTGGTATGCAGAAGGCACACACCAGCTGCAGGTTTCAGTTTCTTTTCCCTATGCACCAGCCTCACTCCATGGACCAGTAAAACAGACAGGAAGAGCCATCCCATCCATAGGACAGACCAGGGCAACTGTCCCAGGCCTTATGCTTTGGGGCACCCTGTGCTTCAAGGGGGACACTGGTGTTTGGTTCTAAGGGCTACGTCTAGACTGCAAGCCTCTTTCAAAAGAGGCTTTTTCAAATGATACTTTTGAAAAAGCCTCTTTCGAAAAAGAGCATCTAGACTACAACCAGTACCTTCGAAAAATCAAGCTGCTTTTTTGAAAAAGAGCACCCAGGCAGTCTGGATGCTCTCTTTCATAAAAGCAGAGTTTGCATTACATAGCGCCTTTTTTCTAAAGAGCACTTTCGAAAAAAGGCATTATTCTTCGTAAAACGAAGTTTGCTGCGTTCTTTTGATTTACTTTCAAAAGAACGCGGCATCAGTCTAGACACAGGTAAAGTTTTTTTGAAAAATGGCTACTTTTTTCGAAAAAAGCGCTGTAGTCTAGACACACCCGAATGTGGCCAAGCAAAGGTTGGGAAGGCTGCTTATGCCTGCAACGCAGTGAGTGCTGAAATGGAGAACAGGCAGGTGCAGTCTAGTCCTGTTGGAATATAAAACCCAATTCTGCTACCCTTCTTTACACTGAGGAAGCACTATCCTTCACAAGAAAACCCAGGCATGTGGTCTAGAGCCACAGGACACAGTAACAGCATCGGGCCCACTGTTTGTCCATAAGGATAAAAATGCTATATAAGTATAATATATTAATTATTATTATTATTATTAATAATAATAATGTTAAGGTCCTTCTCATGCTGTGTTTCAAAATGGTTTTGCATTTTAAATATCACACTTACCACATAAGATACTCAATAATAGCTGAGATGGAGAGAAATGAAGAGAGTCATCAGCAAGGGTAAAAAGGACATGTTTTCAAATGATGCTTGAAGCGACAGAGTGTCAATGAGGCAGAGAGAAAGAGGAAAGGTGTTTCTGATGGCTGGCAGGCAGGCACACACATGCACGCATGCATGTGCACACACACACACACTCTCTCTCTCTGGGTTATTCTTGAGCTACAGCCACCATCTGAACACTAAAGCCTCAAAATCTAACATTGTGACTACAGGTCTCCATCATAACTTCGGTTTGTCAGATTTTTCTTTTCAAGAAGTTTCCTCTTTGCAGCTCTCTTTCCCCAGACTCCTCAAACAGCAGCAAAGGTCAGAACCGCCTCTCGGTCAGATTTCCACAAAACAAAAAGATGGAAGTGGGCCCTAGCAACGTTGTGGTTTCTGCTCTCCCACGCAGCCTCTACAGTTTCGCAGTTGTCTTCTGTTTCTATCAGTCTGCTCTGAATTGTCTGCTCTGTGACCTTTACTACTCCACTTCTGGCTTTCCCAAGTGTATGATCCCACCAGAAGAAGTTTGGAAGAATAGTTTATAATGTCAGCGCTGACTGCCAACATATGAAAAAAAATAGTAAAATTCCAAACAGCTTTTCATGAGTGAACGAGATGGAAAAGAATGTTATCAAAGGGATATTACTAGAATAATTTAATTTCATCTTTTTGAGACACAACTATACGTCAGTCCTGCAAATGGTCCACATGTGAAAACCCCACTGACTTTGGCCAAAGACTCTGTATGGAGCAGGGGGGGGACAATGTATTAAATCTAGCAGTACATCATGTCTCGCATTAGTATGGTATATGCATGAGTTACTGCGCCAGGCAAATGTCCCTTTGGGGTTGACTATCATTTACCATATGCTTCTGTCATGCCCAGGCCCACCAAAAGATGTGGCAAAGGGGGGAATTTCCTCAGTGCCTGGCGATTCAAGCAGTAGCTGAAGCTGGAGCCCTAGATCCTTTAATCGCTACCATGGCACACTCCGTAGCTGTGAGGGCTGTGGGGAGAAGGGGCAAGGAAGGCTGGCTGTCCCAGTCCAACCCCTTTTGCCTAAGACCCCGCCTAGGGTTGCCATATGGTTGAAACAAAAATACCGAACACCCCCCCCCCCCGCCCCTTCAAAAGAAAAAAAACAGGAAAAAAATTGAAGGGGAAAAAAAGGGAGGGGAGACCAAAGTTGTTGAGCAAAAAAAAAGGACTCCAAGGTATTTTGGCTAGCAGCCATTTTGTGCTGGCAGCCTTGGGGAACCAGGTAAGCATGGGGAGCTGGGGGTGCTGGGGGCCGGTAGGGTCGGGTGGGGAGGAGGCTGGGCGTTGAGTGTTTGTAGGGTTGCCAGGTACCTGGCATTTTTGCCTCCTGGCCGGGGGAAAAAAAATCAGAAAATACCAGACATCTCAGGTGTCTGGTATTCTCTGATTTTTTTTTTTTTTTACTGGACAGGAGACAAAAATACCAGACTGTCCAGGTGAATACTGGACACCTGGCAACCCTAACCCCACCCCTTCATGTGCATGGAGCTGTCCCCCCTTGCCCAGGGGCCCGGTAAGGCTGTTGTCTTTGCTGATCATGCCTATTACAATGGGGTTCCAGCTTTCCCTTTAGGCACTACCACAAACCAAGCCAATTACTGTAGAAAAACCACATCCAATGCAACAGGCCAGATTTTCAGAGGATATAAACTTGTGTCACTCTGTTGACTTCAGTAGAGCTACAGTGACTTGTACTAGTCAGATCATGTGCCCAGAATGTTTGCAGCCAGGGCATTTTTCTACTTACTCTCCTTGAGAAAACGACACAAAAATAGTATGTTCAAGAGTATTATTTTCAGGTTGGCAGCCAGCATTGACACACTCTGATCTCACCGGTGTGCATCAGTGTAACTCCACTGACTTCCATAAAACAAATTTGGATTGACACCAGTCCTAATCATGCCCTATGATTTCCCCTGCCCCGCTCCTCACTATTAACAATAGATTAGGGGAAGTTAATAAAGCTCAAACAATTTAGGCCTCAATTTGGCTGCAGGGTGTGGGCAATTTCCATTTGGTTGCCTCTGAAGAATGAGGGCGTTATGGGCAGGATTTTTTATAAATATCATCTGCCCAGTGGGTTAGCTGTTTGATATTAACCTGCCTGCATGCCACAAGTTAAACCAAAAGAGGCTGTTGAGGGAGAAACCAAAAAATAAAATCAATAATATAAGAATGCTAGTGGAAATATTGGAAAAGCTGTTTATTAGGGATAACTCCTATCTGGCTCCCTCCAGTCTGAAATGACTTACTCTTCCTGGGGTTAAAATCTGGGCTCAAAGAGGATTCTAAATCTCACAACCCAAGAAAAGGGAGTGGATTTAGATGAGGTAGGAGAGGCTAATTGAGGTGTGTCAAAGAGAAGCTGAGGTTGGCAATCACATTAGGGATGTAATAGTGTAGTCCGTTGACCGATTAACCAATAAACAAAAGCTTATAGGTTAATGCTATAGACTACATGCATTTCCCCCACCAGCCCAGTAAATTTTTTAGCAGGCTGGCCAGTAGCCCAGCTCAGTCCTAGCTTGTGTCAGGTCCAGGACCTACTCCTGTTGCGGCTCTGCATTTAAAGTGTATTAGGAGCCAGGCGAGCAGGCAATCCAGTTCAGTTCCAGCTCGCACCAGGTCCAGAAGCTCAGACCCGCTCCTCCTACAGATAGGGGCTTCTGCCTGTATATGAGAGGCAACAGCGCAGGATGACAGGCAGCCGGTCTGCGAGGGGAGCTGTTTTTTAAACTGGCTCCCCTCACGGACTAGCTCCCGCCTGGCACAGCACGCTGCTGCCTCCGATACACAGACAGCAGCGCGGAATGTCAGGGGGCTTCTCGGGAGTGGGGCTGGATTGCACTGGCTGCCAGTCCCGCTCCCAGAGACTATAGAATAGTCGCTTAACCAATAAGAATTCATGAGGTTAATTGACTATTCAATTAACCGATATTTAACATCCCTAAAACACATAGGCAGACACTGATGCTGTGAGCAGGTGCTGTCTGCGTCTCCCTGCTAGAGACAGAATTGGCTGGGCTGAGGGGAAAATGTACAAAGGTGTAAATAATACCCATGCAAATAGTCATCTTTTATTGCTTTTATCCTTTGCTCCACAGGCTTTGCGCCTCTGGGGAATGAATAAATCATACTCTGCTTTGAAAATGCTCCTTCTGAGGTCACTTAAAATGAATGTTTTCCCAAGAAAACTCTTACAGGGGCCTTAACAGAAATGGGTCTATGGGTACGTCTAGACTACATGCCTCTGTTGCCAGAGGCATGTAGATTAGGCTACCAGACATAGGAAAATGAAGCGGCGATTTAAATAATCACCGCTTCATTTAAATTTACATGGCTGCTGCACTGAGCCGACAAACAGCTGATCAGCTGTTTGTCGGCTCAGCGCGATAGTCTGGACGCGCGGGTGGCGACATCAAAGGTATTTGTCGACCACCCAGGTAAACCTCGTCCCAGGAGGCATACCTGGGTGGTCGACAAATACCTTTGATGTCGCCACCCGCGCGTCCAGACTATTGCGCTGAGCCAACAAACAGCTGATCAGCTGTTTGTCGGCTCAGCGCGGCAGCCATGTAAATTTAAATGAAGCGTCGATTATTTAAATCGCCGCTTCATTTTCCTATGTCTGGTAGCCTAATCTACATGCCTCTGGCGACAGAGGCATGTAGTCTAGACGTACCCTATGTCATTAACATGCTTGGGAACCAGGGAGGTTCCATCCTACAGATCCACTCTGCAGTTATGGCTGGATGGCAGAGCTCACTAGTGCAGATGCTCTAAGCCAACAAGAGAAAGGTCTCCCTTTGACTTAATTACTCCAGCTCCCAGGAGCACCTGGAGGTACATTAATGGGAGAAACTCTCCTGCCAATATAGTACTGGTTTAACACAGCGTGTCCATACAGCGTGTTTTATTTCGAAATAGCGCTATTTCAAAATAGCTCCATAACGCGATTACGCAAATGAAGCATGGGATATTTAAATCCCGGCTTCATTTGCAATTTCGAATGTCTTCATTTGCATTTCTATTTCGAAATAGGGTGCAAGTGTATACATACCCTTAGAGCAGTAGGTCTCAAACTTTTGGGGCTCTGGAGCTCTTTACATGCGTAAAAATTTATGCGGAGCCCCAGTGGTCCACTGATTGTATGTGTTGTACCTATCGATGTTTCCAGTTTGTCAATCTCACGGAGCCCCTGGAGATGTCTCGCGGAGCCTTGGGGCTCCACGGAGCACAATTTGAGAAACACTGCCTTAGAAACTAACCAAAAGAGTGGTGCATGATTAAAACAGTCACTGCATTAATGTCTTAGCCATTTAGTCATTCAGTACTATGAAGTTTATTTATTCTCTCCCAAAAGACTACACTGAAATTTACAAAGTCAAGGAAATTCATAACTGAGGATGAATTCCTAAACACCTAAAATCAGACAAAATTCAAGTGACATCCCATTCTTTGGTTTTGAATATGAATTACTTGGGTGTTTGTGTCAAATCCTCAATGTACATATTCTCATTTGAATTTCACAGGAATATATTGAAAGTAGTCTTTTTTCAATTATCTCCTATTGATATGATTACTATAATGATTCATAATTATGACCATAGTGCAAATATGTGCAATCATTTATTTGCAACATTCCTGTAAATCCTTGCACACGGAGAATGTTTTTGGGCAACCAGGACATACATACTTATGTATTATGGCACAATCAGATGTCCCATTCCTGATCCCTTTCATAATGTTTATGGGGGGGGGAGAAAAATAATTCACTTCATTTCTTGGTGTCTTATTGCAATTGCAAGATAAATGGAAAATGTCAATATAGTGAAAAGAGAATTTCTGGCTGTTCAGGGGTATGCTGTGAGTGGAACAACTCCAGGGTTAAACTGACTTTGCATATTAGACTTATCAAAAATACATGGTGAATCTGCAGGAGGAGCTCATAAAGTCAAATATCAGCTGTTATTACCTGCCTGTGCAAACAGTATTTATGAAAAAAGAAATCAAAGTTGTGGGTGAGTTGTAGGAGCGATACAGCACCTGAAAACACCCTTCTCCACACAATTAATGGAGAAAGACACAGAATAGTCATGTGGCTGGAAGCTGGACCGAGACCAGGGCTGTCCTTAGGATTTATGGGGCCCTATGTAGCTCTATTAAAATGGTGCTCCTATGCCCCATGGCAGCCTGGGGAATGGGATGATTTTTTTAGAGGTGTGATTTTATAATCTTCAGCAACACACTAATGACATATTTCTAAAGCAAATTTCAAACTAAGGTCCTGTCGATTCACACAGTAAATTTAGAAACTGACAGTATAAACCTGGAATTGGCAAATGCCTGTTAAATGGTTTCATTACCACTTGAATGGCTCTTTCACAGGTTCAATGTTCTGCTAATAGCTCTGGCAGGCTTTTTCACTTTTAAGTTAACTAGATCCTCTTCAGAGGAAGCAGAGCCGCAGAACAGTGATAAGGAGAGGTGGATGGGTGGACAGTAAGACCCAGTGGTGCCTCAAATATGCAGGTGCCCTCCACAACTGCATATTCTGTGTATGGGTAAAGGCAGCCCTGACCAAGACTCAGAACACCTGGGTTATATTTCTAGTCCTATTGAAGTTTACATGCTTTGCTGGATCACAATCCATTGTATATGCTGCGGATAAATCAATTCATCTCTTTCTGTCGCTGTTTCCCCTTCCCACTATGATTATATACAGCACCCTGATCTTAGTTGAGGTCTTCCGGTGCTACTTCAATACAAATAACAACTGTTTCCTTCACACGGTTCATAAAAGGCACTGGTTTGTTTATTATTATATATGTGTGTGTATTATATATTTGAGAGAGTTGTCTGTCTGTCCTTCTATCTGTTTGTTCAAGAACTCCTGCTACATGGTAAAAAGTAGAACCATCAAATTTGGTATGCAGCTTCCTCTTATCATAACTTAAAACCAGGTAAGGGTTCAGTTGTACTAGGAAAACAGGATGTGCCTGGAATGGAATTGCTTCTCATAAAACCAAATAGAAGAGACAGGATCACGAGGCAGGTGAATGGGGCTGGCTGGGAGCATGACATGACCACCCCCACCACCATTCTGGGACTGCCTGTTCCCAAACCTCTCATCCTTAAGGTGCCCTTTAGAGAGGGTGGGGGGAGGGGCTGAAGTCTCCCCCCCCCCCCCCCCCGATTCATACAGGAACATTCCTGACTGTTTCCCCTTGTCAGGGAGCAAGGGGAAAGTGCAAAATTTACTGCATTCTGCATGCTGACTGGGGAGAGCAGAGGGCAGATGGACCTGGACCTGGGGGACATGCACCTCTCCCCTGTCTGTGCCCACTGAAGCTACAGTGGTCATGGAGAGGTGTTTCTCACCTAGCCCCAAACTGCTGCAATGAGAGAGGGCTGGGGTTGTCCTCTTTCTCAGGACAGATCATATACCGAACCCCTCATCCCAATCCCCATCCCAGAGCAATGATTTCAATGAAGCATGCACATTTTCAGTTTATTTTCCAAAAAACAAAAATTAATTGAATTAAGGAACTGAGCAATGCTGGGTAAATCTTCTAGCAATATATATAGAATTATATATTCTAATACAAATGGAAACAGCAAAAATATCATAGGTGATTTTTTTTTCTTTTTCCATTGATTTTTTTAAAATATGATATGATTCAGCCTAGCATGAATGCTCAGGTTATAAAAACCTCTCAGAAGGGACGGCAAATGTAAATGATGCCTCTAACTAGAGGGACACTCCTGAGAGCTCTTAGAACATTAAACAAACAACAGAAATACTCCAATGAAAAACCTTCCCATATAGGTTTAAAACAGTGATGACTCCAGCTGAATGCTTCGCATATCCAATCCTTAAGAACATCAGAATGGCCATACTGGGTCAGCCCAAAGGTCCATAAAGCCCAGTATTCTGTCTGCTGACAGTGGCCAATGCCAGATGCCCCAGAGCAGTGGTCCCCAATGCAGAGCCTGTGGGCGCCATGGCACCTGACGGGGCATTTATGTGTGCCCGTCTAGTGACCAGGGCCAACCCGAGCCATTCTTGTGCCCCGGGCCCTGGGCACCAGGTGCATGTGCAGCCCCCGCCCCGGGCACATGGTGCATGCATGGTGCCACCTCTGGGTGCCACCCCTGGGCCCCGCCCCCGGGCGCCCGGCTGCCCCAAAAGGTTGGGGACCACTGCCCCAGAGGGAGTGAACAGAACAAGTAATTGTCAAATGATCCCTCTCCTGTCATCCATTTCCAGCCTCTGATAAACAGAGACTAGGGACTCCACTCCTACATCCTGGCTAAATCCAGGAGTAGATATAATGTTTTTCTCTTACTGAAGACAGTGGGTGCACTAGATTTTCGGCACGTTTCAGAACCATGATTTCTTTACTCAGATGAAACCCAGAAAAGTAACTTGAGTTGAGCTCAATGGGAATTTGGCTTGAGTCACAAGCTTGGGATGGGGTCTCATTGTCAAGTTTCCAACACTGATCTTGATTCAGCAAAATGCTTAGGGTAAACCTACATAGCAAGTAGACACCCGTGGCAGCAAGTCTCAGAGTCTGCATGGAGAGATCTGGGTTTTCAGGGCTCATGCTGGAGCTCAGGACTCTGAAGTCCATAGTGCCCATGCCCAAATGTCTACAGAGCTATTTTTTGCACCATAGAAAAGCCCAACAAGCCTGTGTCTGTAGACCTGCCCTCTGAGATTTGCTGCCACCGGCTTCTGCTGGCCATGTTAGACTTCTCTAGAGCTCTACACGAGTGTGATAGTCATTCTCCAGGCAAGAACTTGCAGGGCTGGGGCTCGAAACTCAGACAACATTTGCAGAGGTGGCCTGTAATTTTGGATGCCTTGAGTTTTAAGCGCCCAACTTGAAACACTTTGGGACTGACTTTCAGAGGTGCAGAGCATTGACTTTATCTGAAAAGGATAGTGCTCAGCTCCAGGGCTGTCCCTATGCATACAACTCATCGGTGGCTGGCTGCATAGGCTGCCGGAAAATTTGGGGAACCATTAGGACAGCAGGTAAGAGCGGGTGGGAGCCATCCAGCACACTTATCTGCTGTCCCAGTGGTGCCCCAAATTATGGTGATGTGACCATGCCCTGCCCTTCCTAAAGTGCTGGGGGGAGGAGTTATTAGGTTACCACTGTCGGAGACGGAGCAGCTCTGACTACAAGAGAGCCACAGAGCTGAGTCTTCACAGCAGCCAGGCACTTAACCCCTTCCCTGCTGGACTTTCCCCAACAGCTGCTGTGCTGCAATGCTCTAAGTAATGTGCCATGGCAAGGGGATGGATGGAAAGAGCACAGAGGTCCCTTGTCTGGGCACAGGAACAGGTCATGTGGGGGGGGGGGGAGAGGGGGAAAGTTGTGTAGAGCCCTATAAATCCCAAGGATGGCCCTGCTCAGCACATCTGAAAATCAGATACAAATTACAGGACATTTGATGCAACTCCTGCTGTGTTTGCCTATGAACTGCCAGATTAATTGGATAAGTTTTGTATTTACAATGTCAGAAGGTTGTGATAGGTATATGTCAGAAAAGAGCCAACTTCATTTTGAAACCAGAACTTATATTAGCCCACACTCAAATGAAGGGCCATACCAACTTCTATGAAACCCCATCATAAACATGTCATTGCCAGGGATACAGGCGAAAGTCTTTCATTTAAAACACATACCCATGTATATATTAAACAACCTGTGGATGAAACTTATGCTTGGTCTATTTTCATAATACTGGGCTTACAAAGGTCTCAAAAGAAAGCAAAGAATGAAATTGCCCGACGACCTCTTCTGCTGTCAGCCCCTGTTGTTCATTTCAACTGCCTTTGATAGAACACAGCACATTCTTTTAAATATTTTATCCACTCAGTGATCATGTGTGGCCAGACAGCCCTCCTCCATATCATCCATCTTATTTGCCTTCCTAAAGCATACAGGACAGAGAAGGAGCAATAAAATCAGCATAGTCTATGCTGGCTCATCTGATCCTGAGAAGCTGAAACATAGATATGAGGAAAAATCAGGATATGTGAGACTGCCACCGGCTGGCACCTATGTTGATTCGAACACACACACAGTCCCTGAGAGGAATTTCCCACTGAGAAAACAATGTCCAGTACTTCAAAATTTAATCATCTCAATTCTCTCTTACAAGTGTAAATTAAGTTCACAACTTCCTTGTAAGAACTGGTCTCACAGCAGACAAACCAGCATCAATTGGCATTACAGATAAGAAAGAGAAAATACGTGACCCTATGGGTATATAAGATAGGTCCAGCACACACTCACTTTGAGTGTCATTCTACCCTCTACCTGCTGGTCGGGTTAGGTGTTTGACCTCCCGAGGTTCTATGGGGACGCCCACCTCGTATTTTCGTCTTTCCTAGGAATTGAGGGACCGGCCCTGGCCTGACATGCTGGAGTCGAGAGGCACAGAAGGGGGTAAAAATGGTACCTGGATGTGGTCCTCTGTCTTAAGTGTACACATAGAAAGAGTAAGCTGTTACTTGGTACCATTATTTCTATTTTTCTATCTTTATCTTCTTTGTAACCATTTTTAAGACCTATATTTTGCTAATAGTTAAGAAATAGAACAATAACCATTGCAACCATATGATTTATAAGCTTCCTCAAATAAACCTGTAACTGTTTAAGTTTTAACCTGACTCCTTCAGTTGCTGTAACAGAACCAAGCACAATTTAAAAGAACTTCAGCCGGTCTAAAGGGACAGTTATAGGAAGAGCTTGGGCATTTGGATCTGTGTCACTCCCAGGTGACAGGATCCACTGGGGCATCTTTCAGTCTTTCTCCAAGGCTGCCCGCTGTGAAGGAATTATGAAATTCTAGCAGCTGAAATCTAAGATGTAATAAGCTCTTCCTATATAACGGGGCATCTGTTGGCCTGCTGGCCACCCTCTGCGATGGGACCCCGGTCCTAGCAGTAAAGGCACGGACGTTAAACCTTTTCTCGGAAACATACACACACACACTGCCCTGACCGTCGGCTGACATCATGGGTGAAAGAAAGAGGTAACAAGAAATGACAAGGGAAATAACCACATTCTACAACCTCTGACAACTACGGCCCTGACAGCACTTTTTATTTTTAATTTGACCAGGGCTGTGGATAGACATGAAGATAAAACTTTGACAAAAGATTAACAAAGTGAGTTTAAGATTTAAATGATATTATATCCAGGATGGTCTGGGAGTTCATTTGAAGAAAGAAAAAAATAGTGAGGGACTAAGCTAAGGCAAAGAATTCAAAGTAATTGCAAAGAGTGTTTTGGTTTCATTGTGCTAATACTATGATAAATGCTTAGCAGGTTCCTCATGGAGGCACCTAAATTAGCACATAAATATAGTGACATATTGATGAATGAAAAACACACTTAACTGGATTACTCCATATAATGTGCATCTGTTACGAGAAAACACTTTAACGTGAATCTGGGTATTTTTTCACTACACCGAGGCAGAGAACAGGATACCTTTGTTCATCCTAGGCAAAGACATAGCAGTTCACCTATATATAGTTTAGAGGCATCTGCCTGTCTGTGAGTCTGTCTGTCTTCAAGTGCGTTTGTTCAAGAACATCTCCTAAACGGGAAGAGCTAGGACCATCAAATTTGGGAGCAGCAAGCATGGGGAAGAGTTATACTGAAGAGTGTCTAATAGGTGCAGCTGCATTAGGAAGGGAGTGGCCAGTTGGGAACCAGGGGCTCACCATCTTGCCAGTCACCAGTCCAGTTAAGTGGCCTCCTCGCCAAGGGGCTAGGCAGCACAGCCCCACAGGAACCACAGGTGTCCCCCCCCCCCCCCCCGAGCACCAGCGGGCCACCCAGTGTGACTGTGCCAGCAGGCCTGTGTGATTCCCCCCCTCCCCATGCTCCTCAGGCTTGGGGAGTGTCACTGGGGATGGCTTACACTGACCTCCCCCCCCCCCACCTCCGCCCCTGGGCTTGGGCCCAGGGAGCACAGGTGGGAGGCCTCCATGCCCCTCCCAGCCCTACACCAGCCTCTCCCAGCCCCAGGTTGGACCTGGGGAGCACCACAGGCCTGTGTGCCCCCTGTCACAATTACCTGGGCAATCCCGGATAAGTCTTATAGGATATCTATATCTATCTCTGGATTCCTCTTGGGTTTTTCCTGTTTATGATTCACTCTCACTAGCATGCTTTCTACTGAGAAATATATTGTCATCACAATCACTAAGCATCTTCAGATCCACCATTTTGATAATTACACACTGTTTTCAATGCCACAGTTTCCCTCCCCCAACAGGTAAGAACAAATTGGATGACAATGTCAATAGCTGCTTTAGTACTGGGATATCTGTTGTTATTTCATCATAGAATGTTGGAGCACAATTACCATAACCCCAAGGTTACTAGAGGCTGGGTCCATGAGCAGTGATCCATCTAGCGGGGCTCGATTTATCGTTGTCTAGACATGATAAATCGACTGCAGAGCACTCTCTCATTGACTATGGCACTCCACCAGAACAAGAAGAGTAAGCGGAGTTGAAAGGAGAGTGTCAGCTGTCGACTTACCATGAAGATGACACCGTGATAAGCAAACTTCAGTACAAAGACTTCAGCGATGGTGTTCACATAGCTGAAGTTATGCAACTTAGATCAACAACTCACGGGAGTGTACACAAGGCCTAGAATTCTGTGATTCTCTGGCCTTTCATAGTATGGCCCTTGTCATTTATATAAACCACAGGTTATCGTATAACCCCAAGGCCACACCCAAGAATACGATTTCAAAATTTAAACCCTAATTATTTCTGAGAATCTTTTATTTATTATAAATCAGTGTCCCTTCTCCATTCCTTGCCTTCCTAGTGTCACTGTGCCTGCTTCAGTGGCTTTATTCAGTAAAGGTGTGCTATATTATCTGTAAGTGATGCAGCAGAGTAGCAAGAAAGAGAGTTACATAGAACATGCTGAGAGACCAGTGTTGTATACTCGGAGGCTCTTCTCTTTATTTATCAGCAGACAACTCTAGGCTTGTATTCATGAATGTCAGGCTTCTTCCCAATTTAGGTCCATCCAGAAATTAATTTTTCCCATCCAGTTCCAACTTTCAGACCATAAAATAGTATAAATATATAACCATTTTGGGTTTTGCATTGATTTCAACTAAATGCTATAAGGTTGGAAGAAGGTTAAAAGCCACTTTTTCTCCCGCTAAATAAATTAGTCTGAAAAATGTTAGGAACAATAATAGGCGCAAGCACACTGAGTTGGCAGAGAGAGAGAGATTCACTTTACTTTTTAATAACATAAAAATCTGTTGTTATGAGGAATTAGAGTCACCAGTTCATATAAAACAAGAACCAAACCAAACCAAACTTGAACAACTTTTCAGCTCTGCATGATTACTCCTCTAAGGTTCCTGCAGTACAAAGTGTGCACAATTGCTTCAGAAGAATCCTCCTGGCATGATGCCAGTTCCCGCAATTCTATTATGAGTCTCAAAATATTTGATGTTTTTATTAAATCGCCAGCTCCCATCAAATATCAAAATCTCATGTGACTACATGAGAGTCTCAGTTTTCACTCACAAAAAAAGAAGAAAGTTTCCAGCCCTCAGGGTTACAGAGTAAAAGGTGAAAACGCGGAGGTGGAAGGCTCAGACGCAAGAAGGTGAAATGAAAAAGAATCTCAGCATTATGAAGCCATTGACATTGGATGCAGAGGGATGACTCATGATTTTTGAGTGTCTGGGGCTGGCAATACAGTGACTGATTAACAGGCCTGCCAATGGGAGGAGGGGAACAAAGGGGGCAACTGCTCAAGCGATTCAAAAAGGCCCGGGGCTCCTGGCTGGAGCTGCCCTATCACAGCAACAATGGCAGCTGGAGACCCAGGCCCTTTAAATAGCCGCTCGAGTCCAGTGCCTTGTGTTGCAAGGGGCACAGAGGGCTGCCTACCTCCAGCCCCACCTCTTCCACCCAAGACCCTGGCCCTCCGGGAACACAGAGCCCGGCCTCCCCTCACCTTGCCCAGGGGTCTGGCAATTCTTTCAGCCCTCCTGCTGATTAAGAATTGACTCAAGTGCAAGGTCACAGTCTTTTCTTCTAAGTGCTTTGTGGCTTGGGCTTAGGATTTCTAAAGGACTGTCTAAAGCTACAAGATAAAAGTCCGTGGTCACAACTCTGTTCTTCTGACACTCGGCTGCACACACATCTCCCTCTGAGGAGAGGATGAGCGAGCAAAAGATAAATGGCAGATGTGTACTCATGCAACCTCATGCACTACTTGAAGTGCTCAGATAGGATAGTGACATGCGTGAGGGAGGAAAAACCTGCATAGGAGAGAAAGAGTTAGAGCTGTCAGAGTACCAAGTGAATGCTTTCCAGTCTTTGTTGGCCACCACTGTATAGTGGCTGCATTTCAGGAATTTAAGGAGAGCAAGTTCTCTACGACCCTGCAGCGAGTGCAGTTTGGGCCCAACACCAAACTGGGATGGGGATGAAGGGCAAAAATAACTCCAGATATAATCAAGCAGTTCCTCCTCCACGTGTCCTGAATAATCCTGTTTTTGACTGATGGCTCATCTACAAGCAAGCCTGGGTATGAATCTAATGCACTAGCATGACACTCAATAAAGTCTTGTGTGGTTACTGCTAAAGCCAAGTATAATACTACTAGGCACCAATATGCACTCCGGCACTTGCATTGTGCTGTTGCAGTGTCCACTACTTTGCAGCAAGCTGGTATCCTGTAGTTGACACCCTGGCTTGCCATGCAGAAACTTGCCATGTGGACAAGCCCTTGGTTTCAGTGGTATAAGAAAACAGAGATCTTAGTGCTTTATGAAAGGCCCAGACCTCGGAGCTCTGGAAGAGAAAATGTTACTTGCAAACAATCCTCTCTCAATTCCTCCATCTTGCTCACTATGAATGTTTATTATGCTGCAATATGACATGGAATTATACCCTGCAGGGAGCAAAACTGGTATAAAAAGTGCTTTAAAGAAACTAAACTTCAGTACCTGGATCAGTTGCTTTTCATTTGGGCTTGTGATGTAACATGCAGCACCAAGAAATTGACAGCATTCATTCACTTCCTAGAACATCTGCTCCCATAGGTTGTGCTAGTTTAGTGCTGACAGGCAGAACCAGATCTGGAACCTCTGGAACTTAGTGCATGAACCTCTACAGCCTAAGCTATAAAATCAGCAGGCTTTTAGCGAAGGCTGTAGCATAAACTCTCTCTCTCTCTAAGGGTGTGTCTAGATGACAGGGTTTTTTCAAAATAAGTAGCCTTTTTTCAGAAAACTTCCCCTGCATCTAGACTGCTGCTGCGTTCGTTCAAAAGTAAATCAAAAGAACACGGCAGTTTTTTTGACAGTGGAAAACCTTGTTTTATGAGGAATAATGCCTTTTTTCAAAAGTGCTCTTTCGAAAAAAGGTGCTATGTAATGGAAACTGTGCTTTTTCGAAAGAGAGCATCCAGACCGCCTGGCTGCTCTCTTTCGAAAGTACCGGTTGCAATCTAGACGCTCTTTTTCAAAAGAGGCTTTTTCGAAAGTATCTTTCAAAAAAGCCTCTTTCGAAAGAGGCTTACACTCTAGACGTAGCCTAAGTGGTTTAAGTGCCACTAAATGGGACAGTGAACCACACCTAGTAGATGTGTGGGTTATACTAGCTGTCTGGGGGACTAAGGTATGTTTTGCAAACAGGACTTCTGGAACTACTCAGGGCCCTGAGTAGTTGTTTTGTCTACTTATGCCTAGCACCAGCTCTGCTCACCACACTCCCCCACAATATGAGATTCTGACCTCAAATTGATGTTATAAAAAGCAAGTGTGAGATGGTTACAAGACAAGGCTCCTTCAGTGGCCACCCTGCGAATAAGTTCTTGGTACCTTCAGTGAAGCCTGCAGCTACCTAATGACCTGACAAAGCAAATCATTAGCAACATTTCACCTAGCTCTTAAAATATTTTCATTGTAAATGACTCTCCAGCTAGATGAATGCCTGGTGCAAAAACTAATTACCCTTTATTTGAACTTCCACTCCAGAAAGTTGAAGCAACTAAGAAAAAAAAGAGACAAAAATGACAGAGAAGAATAAGTGCAATTTTTAGCCCTGTTTTTCTTCCCTGCTTTTGTTACCACATCATTAACTGAAAGGGTGAGGGGAGGGGAGCAGCTTGGATTCCCTGCATAGCCCAATCCCTGATCAAAGTTCAAGGAGACTGCAAGGGACGTCATGGCTGAGAGGCAGCTCTCACCAGTCATCCTCTCAGAACTACAGCTCTGACATACATGAATTGACAGGACTGGATAAGTGAGCTGCCAGGGGACTTACAAGCTGGCTCAGAGAGAGATCTCAGGGCACATGCCAAGAGACACACTATAGAACTCCTGACTCTCCAGAAATGCCCTCACGATTCAAAACACTGCACCACAAAGACAGATTTTTACAATCCATTTGAAACTCTGCATCCTGCTTGAAGGCTGAGTTTTCAAAAATGTTTCCTGGTGTCCTCACGTAAGACATTATAAGAACATAAGAACAGCCAGCCCAGTGAGCCTCAAACTTTTGTAATGGTGACTCTTTTCACAAAGCAAGCCTCTGAGTGAAACCCCCTTTATAAATTAACCAGCACACTTACCCAGCATTTGCCTGGGTCCTTCAGGGCTGGGGGTGTTGGTCATGCAGGAATCAGGGCAGGGCCTTTGGGATGTGGGGAGCAGTGCAAGAGGCTGTCAGTGGGGGGTGCAAAGGTGAGGGTGGCTGGGGGGTAAGGAAGGGCTCATCTGGCACAGGCCTTCTCTGTCTCCCCCTCACCTCCACTTTCCCCCCCCTCCCACTTGCCAGGGGGGGTTTCTATCTCCCAAGCCACCCTTGGCCTTTTCTTCCCTCCTTGCTCACAGCGCTGCAGCCAAGGGCCAGAGGTTGGGGAAGGAGGGTGGGGTTACTTACTGGTCTGCTGGCAGGCAAGATGGCAGAACTCCAACCCTGCTGGCCAGTGGACACTCTGCAAGATGGCTCCCACCTGTGGGTTCACTGCCCCCAGTGGCCGCTCTCAGTACCTTGTCCTTCCAAACAGCAGCCCCTCTCTTTGCATGTCATGGAAAACAGTCTCTTTCCTGGGGCATCCAGTTGACCTGGCACAACTAAACCCTGACCTTGCTTTAAGTTAGGAGAAGAGGAAGCTGCATTCCAAATTTGGTTGTCCCAGTTCTTACCATTTAGGAGGAGTTCTTGAACAAACAGACTCACAGACCGACACACAGATAGACACAACCTCTAAAATATACATATAGAAAGCACTTTTTTATATTTTATATTTTATAACACAATTATAAATGCTGGAGGAAAAATGGGGTTTGGAGTAGAGGTTGACAGCTCACAAACTTCCCCCCATGTAGTAACCTTGAAGCCCTTTGTGGGGTCCTGACCCCCAGTGTGAGAACCCCTGCTACCTCAGTATCCTGCCTTCAAACAGTGGCCAATGCCAGGTACCCCAGAAGGAAGGAATACATCAAGTGAGCTGTCCCCTGTCTCCGATTCCCAGCTTCTGGCAAACAGAGAAAAATGATAGGAGAAAAAGCCATAAGATGCGTTTTCATATTTCAAATTTTTAGGCCCTCAAACACAGCAGCCAAAATTCGTATATGTATCGTGTGTGAGAGTGTGTGCATGGCACATGCTATTCTAGGAAACACAGCTGAAATTATGATAATTTGTTTTCCAAACACTGACATTGAATAATAATATTCATGCCCTTGTTTTAATTTGACTTCCAGTTTAGCCACAAATGTGGATCAATAAGGAGTCCCGTTTCTTAAGAAGAAATACTCAGATATTAATATCAGGACTAAGATACAAAGATGAAATATGAGAAAAAAATCTATTCCTTATTTCAGGATCTCTTGTGCAAGGAGTTGTGTGTATTTCTGTTGTGTGTGTTTCTGTAGGTTGTACATAAGTGAGAGAAAAATGAGAGAAGATACATACAAAACTTTTTTTTGTAGTTTTTATTGTGAAAAGGGAAGAAAGAAGAAAAAGAGGATAACATTAAGGTAGCCCCACCAGAACCTATTTACATGTTTTTTTGTCAAGCATCAGAAAGTCTGAGGTGACATAAGAAAAAAAGAGAAATCTACAACCATTGTTTATAAAATGCTTTTCTCCTGCAGACTTAGGAAACTACTAAAGGAGAACGGGATAGACACTGGGGCTGTGTTTAGACTGGAAAGTTTTTCTGCAAAAGCGGCTGCTTTTGCGGAAAAACTTGCCAGCTGTCTACACTGGCCGCTTGAATTTCTGCAAGAACACTGACAATCTAATGTAAGATTGTCAGTGTTCTTGCGCAAATACTATGATGCTCCCGCTCTGGAAAAAGCCCTCTTGCGCAAATGCTTTTTTTTGCGCAAATGTTTTGCGCAAAAAAGTCCCGATGGCAAAAATGGTGATTGGGGCTTTCTTGCGCAAAACCACGTCTAGATTGGCACGGACGCTTTTTCGCAAAAAGTGCTTTTGCGCAAAAGCATTCATGCCAATCTAGATGCTCTTTTCCTCAAATGCTTTTAATGGAAAAACTTTTCCGTTAAAAGCATTTACAGAAAATCATGCATTATCCCGGGCTTCATTTGCATACTCATGTTCCGACACTGTGCCGATCAGGCTCAGTGTCAAAAGTGAAAGTACAGTGTAGCCATGGCTCTGCCCGGGCTCATTTGCACTTCCAAAGTGCTTGATTTGCATCCCTCTGTCGGCAGAAGGATGCAGTCTAGACACAGCCTCTGGGTGGCATTTAAGACATATTTTGCTCCACGGACTTTTAATAATATTCAGCTTGCACAAGTGAGTATGCAACCCTTGAATCAGAAATTCAGACACCAGACATCAATCATACCACCGCAGGTACAGCAGGGACCCTTCCTGTGCAGGCTGCTTGGCCTCTTTTCATCTTATGATTTTCTTAGTGGCAATGAGAGATCAACATACTGCACTCTATAGGGCATGTCATCAGACCAGTCAGTTTAAAGTCTGTCCCAGGGAAGATAATGGAGCAGGTAATTAAGGAAATCATATGCAAACACTTGGAAGGTAATAAAGTGATAGGGAATAGCCAGCATGGGTTTGTGAAGAACAAGTCATGCCAAACTAATCTGATAGCTTTCTTTGATAGGATAACGAGCCTTGTGGATAAGGGAGAAGCGGTGGATGTCATATACCTAGACTTTAGTAAGGCATTTGATACGGTCTCGCATGATATTCTTATTGATAAACTAGGCAAATATAACTTAGATAGGGCCACGATAAGGTGGGTGCATAATTGGCTGGATAACCGTAGTCAGAGAGTTGTTATTAACGGTTCTAAATCCTGCTGGAAAGGGATAACAAGTGGAGTTCCTCAAGGGTCTGTTTTGGGACCCGTACTGTTCAATATCTTCATCAATGATGTAGATATTGGGATAGAGAGTACGCTTATTAAGTTTGCAGATGATACCAAACTGGGTGGAGTTGCAACTTCTTTGGAGGACAGGGACATAATTCAAAATGACCTTAGCAAGTTAGAGAAATGGTCAGAGGTAAACAGGATGAGGTTTAATAAAGAGAAATGCAAAGTGCTCCACTTAGGAAGGAACAATCAGTTCCATACATACAAGATGGGAAGCGACTATCTAGGAAGGAGCATGGCGGAAAGGGATCTAGGGGTCATAGTGGACCACAAGTTGAATATGAGTCAACAGTGTGATGCTGTTGCAAAAAAAGCAAATATGATTCTAGGTTGTATCAACAGGTGTGTTGTAAGCAAAACTCGTGAAGTCATTCTGCCGCTCTACTCTGCACTAGTTAGGCCTCAGCTGGAGTACTGTGTCCAGTTCTGGGCGCCACATTTCAAGAAAGATGTGGAGAAATTGGAAAGGGTACAGAGAAGAGTGACAAGAATGATTAAAGGTCTAGAGAACATGACCTATGAAGCCAGGCTTCATGAACTGGGTTTGTTTAGTTTGGAAAAAAGAAGATTAAGGGGGGACATGATAGCGGTTTTCAAATATCTAAAAGGGTGTCACAAGGAGGAAGGAGAAAATTTGTTCCTCTTGGTTTCTGAGGACAGGACAAGGAGTAATGGGCTTAAAGTGCAGCAGGGGAGGTTTAGATTGGACATTAGGAAAAAATTCCTAACTGTCAGGGTGGTCAAATATTGGAATAAATTGCCAAGGTAGGTGGTGGAATCTCCCTCTCTGGAGATATTTAAGAACAGGTTAGATAGACATCTGTCAGGGATGGTGTAGACGGAGCTTGGTCCTGCCTTGAGGGCGGGGGGCTGGACTCGATGACCTCTTGAGGTCCCTTCCAGTCCTATGATTCTATGATTCTATGTCTACACTAGGAAATTATTTCAAAATAACTTATTCCAAAAGTCACATGCATCTGACAAAGTGGGTCTTTGCCCACGAAAGCTTATGCTCCTACACTTCAGTTAGTCTATAAGGTGCCACAGGACTCCTCGTCGCTTTTGCAGATTCAGACTAACACGGCTACCCCTCTGATACTTATTCCAAAATAGTAACTCCCAAAATAACTATTTCAAAATAGCATGTCCACAATATAGGGAAGCCTCAAAATTAGTCCGAGGCAGGCTCCCTTAATGTGGACGTTCTACCTCAACTTAGGCTACATCTACACTGCGGAGCTATTTCAGGATACTAGAAGTATCCTGAAATAGCTATTATGCATCTTTAAAGCAGCCTGTTATTTCAAAATAGATTTCAAAATAATGGGCGCACTATTCTGGCATCCCTGTAACCCTCATTCCACGAGGGTTAAGGGATGTTTTGAAATAGCATTTTATTTTAAAATGATCTTGATAGCTTATTTAGAGGTAAGGGTGCAATGTAGACACACCCTTAGGTTATGTCTAGACTGCCCCCTCCTGCACAAAAAAAATGCAAATGAGGCAAAACATGGAATATTGTCACGCCTCATTTACATAATTAATGAGGCTCTGTTTTTGCACGAGAGGCTTTTGTGCAAAAACCCCCTCTTGCGCAAGAGCCGTACTTCCTGAAAAAAAGAGGAAGAATGGCTCCTGCGCAAGAGGGGGGTTTGCGCAAAAAGGAGCAGTGTAGATAGCTTTTTTTTGCACAAAAGCCTCTTGCGCAAAAATGGAGCCTCAGTAATTATGCAAATGAGGCATGGCGATATTCCACGCTTTGCCTCATTTGCATATTTTTTTGCGCAAGAGGGGGCAGTCTAGACATAGCCTTATTTAAGGCTATGTCTAGACTGTCCCCTCTTGCGCAAAAAAATATGCAAATATGCACCCAAGAAGCATCCTAAGGCTACGTCTACACTGAACGGTTATGTGGGTATGTCTACACAGTCAAACTGCTATTTCAATTTAATTTCAAAATAGCGGAGGGCTTATTTCAAATTTGATAAACCTCATTCCACAAGGAATAATGCCAAATTCGAAATAGCGAAATCGAAATAAGCGCTGTGTAGACACTTATTTTGAAATAGGGGGCTTCCAGCCCTTCCCGGGGTGCCCTGGTGGCCACTTTGGGCCAAACCAGGAAAAATCTTCTGCTCCCCCCCAACCCCGGAGCCCTTAAAGGGGTAGACTCTGGCCACAGTGCCTGTGCCAGCTGCAAACCTTACAGCACAGAACCAACAGTTGCTGCTCCTGGCCCACCATGAGCCAACAACCCACTGGCACCCAGCCCTCCACCGGTCCCCAGGACCAGGCTAGCAGCTCTCAGGAGCTTGCCAGGGGCCGCAAAAGGCAGGCGCCTTCCTGGTCCAGTGAGGAGATCGTGGACCTGACTGAGTCCTCCAATGTCCATGCTCTCCGCATTAGACGCAGGAACGTGGCCGTCTACAGGCGGATGGCTGATAGCCTGGCCAACAAAGGCCATATGCGCACCCAGGAGCAGGTGCGCATGAAAATCAAAGAGCTGTGGCAGGTCTATGCCAGGGCCACAAGGGGCAGCTCCCAACCAGGGGCTGACCCAGACCACTGCCCCTATTATGATGCCTGGACTGCATCCTGGGGGGTCAGATAGTCCGTGCCCCCCAGGTGGTCATTGATCCTGGGGCAGAGGGCCCTGAGCAGGGCGTGGAGGAGGAGGAAGAGGAGGAGGAGTATGACGGCCAGGAGTCACAGGAGCCCGGAGGGAGTGTGGCACTCACCCAGGACCCCTGAGGTGTCACAGCAGCCGTGTTACCGGTGTCATGCAAGGCTGGGGACGCTTCAACATGTGAAGCTTATGCAGGGCGGGGGGGGGGGGGAAATCAGGGACCGCGCGTGTGGGCCTTGCTGACCACGGAGCACACAGCAACCTGTGCATGTGCCATGCCACCCTGGGCATGTGGCCCCAGCTGGCTGCCACACAGGGGACCTGGCCTGTTACCCACATGCATGTATGTATGAAGGCACATGACATGCTCCTGACCCCGGGGAGGAACACGGCACAATGCCCTCCCTCCACAAGCCCCCTCTACACAGAGGCAGAGCACATCTCCCCTCCCTCCTACCCCCACACTATATACAGCACAGGGGCATGGGTGCACTCCCAAGCCAGCTCACACTTCTGGGGATAGCATGACATGCCAAACATGGCCTGTGTGCAAGCACATTGGCTCTGATGGTGCGGAGACCTGCTGTCCTCGCCTTGCAGAGGGGGGCTGGGCTTCACGCACTGTGTCCCCAGGGAGAACTGACCACTTCTCTTATTTCTCCACAGCCCGCAGCATCTGCAAGTGCAGGGCGTACCACCCCACCCAGGACATCCTCCTGCACCCAGGCCAACAGGCTGACCTGTAACCAGGAGGAGTACCAGCAGCAGCACCTGGGTTTACTGCAAAGGCAGGTCTGCATCCTGGAGCACTTGGTGCATGAAGACCTGCAGCTGTGGCAGGAGAACTGACAGGAGCTGCTTGCCCAGGGCCATGCCATCTGCGACCCCCTGCAGATCCTGGTGCAGAGATTGGTGCCTCCTGCCACTCCAGCCCCTGCTGCTGCCCCTCTATTGCTCCTCCTCCCACTCCTGCTCCCCCTCCCCCTCCCGCCTCTTCCTCCCCCCCATACCTGAGACCCCCGAACCTGCAGTTCTGGGAGACCTGCAGTGCTGGGAGATAGGCCACATCCCCCACCAGGCACACAGGCACGTCCCCAACCCTGATGTAGTGATCAGGGAAGAAAGTCCCGGCGTGCAGCCTCTGGCACATGGAGGAGTTGCAGTATACCCACGCATCGTATGCTTTGCTGGACCAGCCCATGTTAATGTCCAGGAAGCGGCCCCGGTGGTCAACCACAGCCTGCAGGATAATCGAGAAGTATCCCTCGGTACAGTATCTCCCTTATGTACAGGGAAGCCTGGTGGTCTAGGGCATGGATGGGGATGTGTATCCCATGGATTGCCCCCCCCCCCCGCAGTTGGGGAAGCCCAGGGCACCAAAGCCATCGATGACCGCATCCACATCAGTGAGGCGGATGACTCTGCGGAGCAGCACTCTATTGATGGCCTTAATCACCTGCACAGGGACACACAAAACTGAGAGTCACTGGGGAGCCAGGGTGGCTGAGAGTGCTTCTTCCCCGCCACTGCCTTGCACCCCATCCCCAGGAGCAACCCCCCCCCTGCAATCCTGGCCACTGCGGGCAGTTCGTAGTGCGGGTGGAACAGAACAAACCCTCCCGGGGAGGGGACTTGCACCACCTGCCCCACTTTTCTCTGGGGCAGCCCAGCCCCTCCTTCCCCCCCCCCCCGTTCCCTCTCAGGCACAGTGGCCAGAGACTGCCATACCTGCATGAGCACTGCTCCGACGGTGGATCAACCCACGCCGAACTGATTCTACACAGATCGGTAGCTATCTGGTGTGCAGAGCTTCCAGAGGGAGAAGGCCACATGCTTCTGGAGGGGAATGACGGGCCTCATGTGCATGTCCCATCATTGCAGAGCAGGGGCGAGCCACTCACAAAGCTTGAGGAAGGTGTCCTTCTTCATCCTGAAGTTCTGGGTCCATTGTTGATCTCCCCAGTGCTCCAGGATGATGTGGTCCCACCAGTCGCTGCTGGTGTCCAGATGCCCCAGGACGGTCTGGAAGAGGGCCTGGGGATTGGGCTGCACCAGATGCTGCGAGGCAGACTCCAGCAATTGTTGCCAGGCCTGCAGCAAGACATCTAAAATGAGCACCAGAGTGCCCAGGGGCAGCTCTGGCTCCATGGTGCCGAGTGCTGTGGTGTCCCAAGTCAGGGCAACCAAAGCAGACAGAGACAAAAATGCTTTGCTGCCCCTCAGCGAGGTAGGCAAGCAAGCAGGGAAAGCTGAGAACCGGCTGTCCAGGGGGGGTCCCTTTAAGCACAAGCCTTAGATAGCTTCAGGCAGCAGCCACACAAAGTAACTCCTGACCTGATGCTCTGCTGGAACTGGTTTCAGCTGGCCTTAAATGCGATTCAGCGTCCAATCAGTGTGGACACGCTATTTTGAAATAGCAAAACGCTATTTCGAAATGCATTTGGTGTGTAGACGTGTTATTTCAAAATATCTTATTTCGAAATAAGATATTTCAAAATAACGCTGTAGTGTAGACATACCCTTTCTGAATAAGCTATTCTGGAAGAAATACTCCAAAATGGCTTATTTCAAAATAGCGCATCTACACTACAAGGAAGACTGAAAATTAGTCTGAGGCAGGCTCCCCTAATGCAGATGAGCTACCTCGAATTAGAGCCCCAGCAAGCACTGGGGAGTAATTACTTTGAATGGCCTGGGAGAGAAGCTATTTTGAAATAGCAGCATTGGAGCATCCACACTACTGCTATTCCAAATGGCTATTTCAGAAGAGGCATCATTCCACATGGAATGAGGTTCACAAATGCCGAAATAAGTTGCCTGTTATTTCAAAATTATTTCAAAATGACAGGCTAGTTGTGCAGATGCTTGCATAGTTATTTCGGAATAACGGACACTATTCCTAAATAACACTGCTGTGTAGACGTACCTTTAGAGTCCCAGGAAGTCCCAGTGTAGACACATCCTTAGACTCCCAGGAAGCACTGGGGAGTAATTACTTCAAATGACTCTGGGTGTAGTTATTTTGAAGTACCAGTTGTGGAGCATCCACACTAATGCTATTTCAAAATAACTATTTTGAAATAGGCATTATTCCTTGTGGAAAACAGGAGTTGTTATTTCAAAACAACCAGTCCCTTACTTCAAAATATCAGGCTTGGTAATGTGGAGATACCTCTTGTTATTTTGAAATAATTCCCTAGTGTAGACCAGGGCTAAGACATCTCTTTGATATCTAGGGCATGTCTACACTGGATGGCAAAAGTCGAATTAAGATACGTAACTTTAGGTATGTCAATTGCCTAGCTGAAGTAGAAGCAGCTTAATTTGGCTTTTGGCGCTGTCTATACAGCAGGAAGTCAAAGGAAGAACACTCTTCCTTTAATTTCCCTTACTCCTCATGAAATTAGGATTACAGGAGTCGGAGTAAGAAGTCTTTCAGCTCACCATTATTTCAGAATAACAGCTTGCTGTGTAGACACGCACTTTGTTATTTCAAAATAACGTTAGTTATTCTGAAATAATGCTGCTGTGTAAACGTACCCCTAGTTACTACTAAGATCAATCGATCAACCCTATTTTGTGAAATTCATGGAATATACAACGATAGCCCAGTAGGACTAGACCTGGATTCACTTAAATGAAAATGAATTCATTAATATTTTGGGGGGCTTCCTATTCTTGCAGATAGTCTCAATTATATCACATGGTTTCTATTGTTATAGATCCCTCATCAGGCACATGTGTTCATGAGATATTCATGTCTTCTTTTATTTACCAAATAAAAAGGCATTCTTTCACACACATGCGTGCAGAAAAATCCTATACAGTACTGACAGATGCTTATGTGAGAGATCATCATCATCATCAACAAACATGGGCTCAACTCCCGTTGGTGTCCAATGCTCAGAGGCGGCCTTAGACTAGCTGCCAGCAACTGGCACCCTAGGCGAACCATGCAATCGGAGCCCACACCTCCAAAGCCCTTAATGATATTGCACCACCATTTGGCGCCCCATTTAACTTGGCGCCCTAGGCGACCGCCTAGTTCGCCTATATAGATGAGCAGCTCCTGCCAATGCCTCCCTCGCTATTTCCTTCCATCTTTTCCTGTCCAGTGCAAAGTGGCTTAGTTTCTGTAGACTAGCTCCTCACCAATCTACTATATCACCTCCTCATTCTCTGTGGGGTCTGCCTCTCCTATTCATTATGCCAAATACCAGAGTTTTAACTTTTCTCTCATCGTTGATTCTGCAGATATGCCCGAATAACTTATGAACACTTACTGCAAAATCAGCAGTGCCCTCATCTTCCATGGACATCGCTGACCAACACATCCTCCCTCCACGTGCACACATACTTCTTAGGGTATGTTTACACTGGAGCAGGAAGGTGTAACTTCCAGGTTGAGCAGAGATACTATAGCTCTGGTCAAGCTAGCCTGCTAAAAATAGAAGTGTAATCATGGTAGCATAAGCAGCAGGATGGGCTAGGGGCCCAAGCATGTACTTAGACTGCATCTAGACTGGCAAGTTTTTCTGCAAAAGCACACGCTTTTGCAGAAAATCTTGCCAGCTGTCTACACTGGCCACTTGAATTTCTGCAAGAACACTGACTTCTTACTGTCTGAAATCAGTGCTTCTTGCGGAAATACTATGCTGCTCCCGTTCAGACAAAAGTGCTTTTGCGCAAAAGGGCTGGTGTAGACAGCTCAGTTTTGTTGTGCGCAAAAAAGTTGCGATCGTGAAAATGGCGATCAGGGCTTTTTTGTGGAAAAGCGTGTCTAGATTGGCACAGACGCTTTTCCGCAAAAAGTGCTTTTGCGGAAAAGCATCTGTGCCAATCTAGATGCTCTTTTTTGCAAATGCTTTTAACGGAAAAGTTTTCCATTAAAAGCATTTGCGGAAAATCATGCCAGTCTAGACATAATCTTAGAGTCTTAGACCAAAAGTCCCAGGGCAGCTAGACCTTTGCATCACTTGCACCACCAGGGCTTTTTATTTTTAGCATCTTTCAACTCCAGGCTAGAGATACTCTTTGTTTACCAACTGTCTGTTTCTCTCCTTCCAACAGTCCCTTTTTGCTGTCCCAGGCCTCTTCTCAGTCCTGTTGTAGCTGCAGTTTCAGGAAATATGAACCTATGCCAGACCATGCAACTAACACATCAGTACCCCCTACACTGCACCTCATGGATATTTTTGGTTCCTCTGTCTATCCAACCACACAATTAATAATCCAATGTGGTTTGGTAGTTGAGTTCTCTGCTGCAGATTAGAGAAAGTGGGTAAGATATTCAACCCCATTCTGGCCCCGTTACAAGTAAAAAGGCCAGAGTGACATAAAGTGGCCTTAAAAAGTACTGTAGAAGGCTGAGGGAGTAGGTACTGCAGTAGACAGCTTTAAGACTGAATTTAGAAGGACCCACAAAGCCCTAATACAGGGAATATGCCAGGATGAAGCTGGGGCTGGTAATGGCATAGCTGTGGCTGTTAATACTTTGCAGATTCTAGGTAATGCTATGGCCCAGAGGGCAGCCTATGGAGAAGGGTGCAAGGTAGTGCTTATCCATAGTGGAAATTTGCCATCATTATGGTATGGATATAACTATACTGCTGATTTACACCAGTAAAACCCCTTGTATGGACACTTATTATCAATAATGATGGGCATTTTCTGGTTTAGCTTCATTTGCTTCCATGTATTTAATTTGCTTCCATGCACCAGAGTTTGCAAGACTGTGGCATTAATTCAAAATTAAACCCCTTCAGATTTCAAGTAGATTCACCTTTCACTGTGAGTAGTTCTATCCTCTCTACTAATTGTACCCAGTGGACTTCTCTGAAGCAGAGGTTTATTCTGGGGAATAAAAAAATGTTACTGGGGCTTTTTCTTTTTTTTAAGAGTTCTGCTTAGGAAACTCAAAAAAGTTATTCAGTTGCATACAGTAAGATTTTGTCTCTCTCTAAATTCTGTTCAGTGCTGCGTGGTTCAGAAAATCTTCCATAGATCTAGTGTAATTCATGTGGGTAAACTACAGAAAATGTCTTCCAAGAGCAGATTTGGGAACATAATGCTAAAATTTGACAAGAAGCTTTTATAGTTAAGTGATACCCATTGTATTGTATATACACACACACACACACACAACTATTCAGGCAGAAAAATAATGATTTATTCTTTCCTAAAAAGAAAACTCTGAATATATCAAAGATGATCAGTCTTCCAAAAGGCACAAGAACATTTGATCCCTATCACCTATTTTATAGCTGCTAGCACTTCTATGATCTCATAGCTGACTTCTGATTAAAGCTGGTATTTCCTGGCAAATATTTATTCCTTCCTATCCTTAATGTCTGGTTTCTAATTCTACTGGGTAATGCCATTCTATGCATGGTAATAGGATATTCTCTTTTGTGGGAGATGGGGCCAAATGAAAATAAGCTCTTAAGTTCCTCTTAAGAACTTAGTATGATTTAAGGAGACTTCATATTTGGAAATACTTGTACTTAATTAAAATTTGAGCATCTCTCTAACCAAAAATGTGCTTCTACCCTTTTCCTTCTAGTCTTTGTCATTCCTACTGAACATAATACCACAGACCTTAGGGTGATTTGGAATTTATATTAACATAGTTTGACTCCATATGCACAGGATGTAAATGCCAGGAAAGGTGATAGGCCAGAATAAAATACCGTATTTTCTGGCGTATAAGACGACTTTTGATGTTAAAAAACATCCCCCAAAAATCGGGGGTCGTCTTGTATGCCGGGTATACAGCTTTGCAGCTCTGCAAAGCCTCGGGGGAAGCCGGCGGCTGGGCATCCCAGGCGCGCCTGGCTGCCCTGCCGCCGGCTTCCCCCGAGGCTTTGCAAAGCCGCAGAGGGGCTCCGGCGGCGGGGCATCCCAGGCGCGCCTGGGCTGCCTCGCTGCCCGAGCCCCCCCGCGGCTTTGCAAAGCCTCGGGGAAGCCGGCAGCGGAGTAGCCCAGGCGCGCCTGGGCTGCCCCGCTGGCCGAGCCCCTCCGCGGCTTTGCAAAGCCTCGGGGGAAGCTGGCAGCGGGGCAGCCCAGAAGCGCCTGGGCTGTCCCGCTGCTGGCATCCTCAGAGGCTTTGCTCCCGGTGTCCCTGGTCTGCTGGAGACGGTCCCCAGCAGACCAGAGGCACCGGGAGCAAAGCCGAAGCGGTGGTGGGGTGCCGTGCTTCTGAGGCTTTGCTCTGGCAAAGCCTTAGAGGCGCGGGACCCCGCCACGGCTGCGGCTTTGCTCCCGGTGCCCCGGTCTGCTGGGGACCGTCTCCAGCAGATTAGAGGCACCAGGAGCAAAGCCGGGGAGGCGCGGGACCCCGCCACGGCTACGGCTTTGCTCCCGGTACCCCTGGTCTGCTGGGGACCGTCTCCAGCAGACCAGGGACACCGGGAGCAAAGCCGGGGAGGCAGAGGGGCACTGGGGCGCTGCCGGTTGGCCTCTTAAGGGGGGGTAGTCTTATAAGGCGAGTATAAGATGAAAACCTATTTTTTAACTAGAAAATTAGGGGTTCATTTTATACGCCCAGTTGCCTTATACGCCAGAAAATACGGTAAGTGATTTTTTTAAAGTTGATAATTTTTGCAGTATTATTCCAAATGATACTTTTGAACAGAAACCTTTACTCACTTCAAGTATCTCAAGGTGCTAAGTGTAAAATGGAAATGATGAACAATGAAATTGTGATTACCACCACTGATTGGCTATAATTGGTGCATACAACTAGACTCTGTTTTACTCTGTCCTCTCTTTCCCACATCCTTGAGTGTTTCCTCCTCTCTTTTGCCAAGTCATTTAGGCCCCCATTCTGCAGACTCGTGTGTATGTGCTGAAGTTGTGTAAAATCGTGACTATTATTTAGTATGTCTGTTTACCAGAGAGCCCTAGTCGTGAACCTCAACTCACAGCATAAGCTGCAGAGCTGGAGTCACTGCAGCTGGAGTCACTCTGCAGAGCTGCAGAGCCACTTTGTGGCTGGGACAAACCTGCACCCACTTGCTAAGTAACAATACCACTCCTGCAACTTTGACCTGGCCACTGCTTCATCGTGATGGAGGTGATGCTGTGATTCTGAACACCAGGTCACAAAGCCACTCATTCACTTTTTAAAGAAGTGGGTGGAGGGGTTTCTGGGCTGGGGGGCTCAGGTTGTTGGTGGAGGGGGAAGGGGGCCTCAAAGAGGAAGAAGAGCAGGGATGGGGAAGCTAAGGTCTGGGGGTTGGATCCAGCCCTGGCTTGCCTGGATTCAGCTTCTGAGACTTGGGGCTTCTCCCCCCCCCCCCCCCCCAGGATTGGGAAGCCCACGCTGGTGCTCCAGTCCCATCTCCCTTTCCTCCGCACGGCCCCCTGTGGGGTGGGAGCACCAGCACCAGCTCCAGACTGTAGGGGGAGAAGTCCCAAGCCTTGCAGGCTGGAATCAGTCAAGTCTGATGCACGGGTCTGATGCCACTCCCCCTCCCTCTGGCTGGCCCAGTAAAGCGCTGCCTGGAGGCTTTTCCTGCACAGAATCTACTAGCTTTTGCCCCCGTAGGCTCTGGTATGTGAGGCGAATGTGGGGGACTGTGGGACTGTCTTTCTGTATCTCACAGAAAGTCAGTGAGGTGTCTTTTTGTTGTTGTTGTTGTTGTTTTCTTGCTTCTCACTTTTGGGAGATTTTTCTGTGGATCAGCAGCCCCCCACCCAAAACAGGATTCCCCCCATCTGCAAAGAAGAAGATGAGGGAGACGTGTCCAGTCTATACGGCTTCACAGTGTAAATGGTGCTCGGCAGCCCTGATTAAGAGAGTCCGTGCTCCAAACATCTTATAATCTAAAACAAAAGACAACAGATGGACACACACAGCCAGATGAGAGGGTACAAGGTAACAGTGAAAGAAGATTGGTCAGCAGGAGAGGCTGTGCTCTCAGCACACCGGCTGCCTAACCAAAAGTAGCTGGATTGAAGCACATGCTTAAAGCTAACCATATGCTCATGTGATTCTCTGAATAAGGATGGAGTTAAGCAGGTGATTTAAGCAGGTGATTAAAACTTCCCTTTATGAGGGCTTGCAAGTAGCTCTACTTGCTTCAGTTTGAGCGCATGTAAAGTGACACATGGTCAGAAGTTTTTGGAGGATCCAAATCTCAGGTGAAATCCAGGGCCCGCTGAAGACAATGAGAGTTTTGTCATTGATTTCAATGAGACCGAAATGTTACCCCTAAACTGGGGGAGGGGAGAGATTGGGAATATCTACATCTTTGTACAGGCCCTGGTTGAGGCCTGTAGTATAATACACATGCGGCACACATGCGGCCCATTGGGGAACTACGAGTGGCCCCCACACATTTTGTTTCTTGGTTCCCACACACAGGGTTGCCAGATTCTGCAGGTTTCCATCTGCATAGGTTTTTTTTCAAACAAGTTTTACAAAAGTGTCACCCATGTAAAGCAAGAGCACTTGAAGTGAGATGCGTGCGGATTGCACACAAGATTGTGAGAGCCACGTGCTCCCTTTGGATCCAGTCAATGTGCTTTTACAATTTAATCCACACACCCTGCCAATTCTAGGAACACAAGAGCAGTTAGCCAAGCTACCCTCTTGGTTCGACCATCTTGGTTACGACAATCTTGTGGCCTATTGAGATGAAGGAGGGTCACTCATGCAGCCCACTCACTTGCCTAGGTTGCCTCTCACTGCTGCAATAAAACGATAAATAGTAATGGAAATCCAATGTTATTTTATTGGAGAAAAGCAACCATAAATTCTGAGCCATCTTAGTCTTTCTTCACTGTGTGTGGATAACTATGAATAAAATATCAGTCAGTCACACTGCAAGCATCAATCAGTGTGTTGATTCTTCTTCCCCAGTGGGTTGCTTCTTTCTGGTGGAGCTAATTGACCTCTGACCTGTTTATTGCTTTATTGCCACAGATTTAGCACCAGTTTATTCATCAACATCTGGTGATCTGAAAATGGTGTTTTACAATATTAGCTCTCAAATGGATAGCTAATGCTGTTTAATGGGCCAGTTCTGAGCCATTATAGATTCATTTTTCTCATGTTACTAATGAATGGAAACTTCATCAAATAAATATTTGTCAGTTGGCTTACTATCAAACCCTTGAATTGAAAATAGAAAAAAACACTCAGTTTAGCAAGAGGAACATTAATGGAATGTGACTTTTTAAAAAGTGCCATCTTTGTAGCACTGTTTGCTCATGGGAGCCAAAGAAACAATCAGTCAATGCGAAGAAGCTTGAGCTGTATTAATTTATTTCTGTAAAACTGATTCACAGTATGGGCAAAACTTGAAGTTGCCTTGGTTTCCGGCCAAAGCATATTAAGTGAGAAAGAAATATGTATCTAGGAAGAAGCTCTGACCCCGCCCAAAAAGTAGGATTCTATCCAATAACACAATATTTTACTATGCAGACTCGTGCTCCTTGTGTTATGTAATGATATGAAAGGCAGTGCACATAAAACATCTGTGCATTGTGTGTACATGCATATGTCCATGGGAATGGATTAAAAGCATTCCAGTAAAGTGGCATTCAGCAGGGGAGTTATGATAGGCCCACCAGGTACACGGTTTGTTTGTATGCAAGGACTCAATCTCTCCTTTGAATTAAAGGGAGCCTTGCTGGCTTTTAAAAGAAATATAAAACTAAAATGGCAAAAATCTCACCAGGTTTGCTGTTCTTCCAAGATTGCCATCTCAGATTGATGTTTTAAAAGGTTTTGGTTTATTCTAGTGTAGGTTTAAGTTTGGTTTGTGCATGTGTGTTGGTGTATTGTCATCTATTCATTTGCACTACAGGAAAAAGTGAAGAACTCAACTGAAACCAGGGTTCCTCTGTGGTAGGGACAAGAGAAACATATTGTAAGAGACGATCCCTGCCACAGAGAACTTACCATCTGAAGTAACTATAAATGCTACTAGCAGTGATATTGATTTCAGTGGGATGCCCATAATGCACAAGCATGGGAGTAAATGTTTTCAGGATTAAGCCTTAACGTCCCAACAGTACAAAAATTTAAGCACATGCATAATTTTGCTCACCTACGTTGTCCCACTGAAGCCAGTGGAAAGTTCTTCACCAGTGTGAGGAGAGCAGAATCTTGCTCATGACACATGCATCTTACTTTAACGAAAAGGTCCTTAGAGAATTCAGCTAACATTTTAGACCAAGTGTGGACAATAATTTTGGAAGGGGGGGCCACTTCACAAATTTTGGAAGTGGCTGCAGGCTGACCCGGAAGGGGCGGGGCTTCAAGTGGAAGGGGCAGGGAGAACTACCCTGCTGGGAGCTTTGCTTGGCCTGGGGTCTCTGCCCCCTGACTTCTGTCCAATAGAAGGGACCTGAGGCAGATGGGAGGGTGCTGGGGGCTAGCCTCCTCCCAGAATTGTGGGATGGAGGCTTAGAATTCACATAACATGGCTGCCATCTCCTGGCTCCACTGCTAACCTGTTTCCTGGCAGTCGCCTGGCAGCCACAAGCCCTTTGAAGAGAAGCAGTTGAAAGGGCTCTCGCCTCCTGGGCAGCTCCTCGGAAATGGGCCAGTAGGACCGAGAGCTGCAAGCCCTTCCAATTGCTTCTGTTCAAAGGGTTTGCACCCACCGGGTGGCTGCCAGGCAATGCAGCCACCCAGCAAGCGTGAGCCCTTTAAATAGAGGCAGTTGAAAGGGCTCGCACATCTCCGGCTCCCAGGCAATGCGCTAGGCCAGGGATCAGCAACCTTTCTGAGGTAGAGTGCCGAGATTTGACTTATTTGCCTCTATGTATGGGTCTGAGTGCCGGTGATACTTTTAAAAGTCAATAATAGTCCTACTTACATCAGCGTCACTAATAAATAGATTAAGGTGCAAATCTTACCTTTTAGTGCAGGGGTCGGCAACCTTTCAGAAGTGGCGTACTGAGATTTAACTTATTCACAGATCTGTGTTCTGGGGGAAGGAGAGGGAGAGGAGGCAAGGGCAGGCTGGATATTGCGATCTTATTTTCGGAACCAGCTGCAGCTAGTGAGAATGGTTTGATTTAAAGTATGAAACAGATTAAGAGTTTTAACTTTCTCATGTGAGTTTATCAAACTTCAGTTGAAATAAAGTAAAATATTATGTCCAACACAAAAGGTTTCAATGTTTTCTTTATTTATGGTAGGGGTGGGGAACCTTTTTTGGGTCGGGGGTCACTGACCCACAGAAAAATCAGTTGGGGACCACACTAGTGAGAAGCAAAAAAACTCCTCCAAAAACCCCCAGCTGAGACAACTAACTACTCTGCTGCCCCAGCATCACAGGGTGAGGGGAAAGGAATGGGGCGGAGGGAGGGCTGAGGTTCAGGGCTTCCCATAAACCAGATTTATTTTTCTGGGGTTCCAGAATTAGTGGATTTTATGGACCTCCTTAGGTTCTGGGATGGGGACAAAAATGAGGAGTACAGTGTGCGAGACAAGACTGCCAGAAAGTAGGATAGGGACAGATCTGTGAGGGAGGTGGGGTGCAAAAGAAGGAGAAGTTGCAAGGTCTGGGTGGGGGGAAGGGTGCAGAAGCAGGCTGAGAATAGGGTGTCTGACCATGTGGAATGAGCAGGAGCAAGGGAGGGTGCAGTGTGTGGCCAGGAGAGAGGGTGCAGGAGCAACGTGGATGAAGGATCAGGGTGGGGTGTCTGGCCAGGAGAAAGGGAGCAAAGGATGGTGTTGGAGCAAGTGGGGGGGTGCCAGGCCTTGGGGGGGAGAGGAAGTGAAGGGATTGGAGTGGGAGGAGTCTGGGCATGAGGGGAGACCTTACCTGGCTTCGTGCCCACTTGCTGCAGCCATGGTGCCCGGCTGCCCTGGAGGGAGGGGCCGCTGCTACAGTTGCCACACAGTCCGGGGCTGGTCCTGGAGGCCTGAGGTGCCGCTACCACAGCCACATGGCCCCGGACTGTTTGCACCTCCAGCTTAAGATACACAACTCCAGCTACACAAAATGCATAGCTGGAATTGGCTTACCTTAAACTGAGCTGTGGTGGCATCCACACTGCAAGAGGCCATCAGCTTCCATTGCTCCTTGCAAAAGGAGGAGTACCGGACGCTAGTGGGGGTTGTCCTGAGCATACAATTTACGGGTCTATACTAGACCTGCTAAATTGAACGCTAGCAGATCATTCTCCATAGCATTGGTCTCGCAATAAGTATAGACATGCCCTTACCAATTAGCTGACAAGAACACTGTAGCTAATTCCTATATAAAAGAAATAAAATTAAATAAATATTAGACCCACTCAGCTCTAGCACTAACGTATTCTGGAATCTTGTGGCAACTCACTTAAGGGACACTAGTTAGCCTTAAAATGTTAATGGATATTCTTACTTTGCTACTAACTCGGCAGAGAGACAGAGACTGTCAGGAGTCCTGGGCTCTGTCTCCGTTCTGGGAGGGCAGCAGGTCTAGTGCGTTACAGCAAGGGGTAGATACATTTGTGCTTTATATGAGAACATCAGAACGGCCATACTGGGTCAGACCAAAGATCCATCTAGCCAAATATCCGGCCTTCCAACAGTTGCCAATGCCAGGTGCTTCAGAAAGCATGAGCAGAAGAGGCAATCATCAAATGATCCATCCCCTGTCGCCGATTCCCAGCTTCTGGCAAACAGAAGCTAGGGATACCACCTCTCCCCATCCTGCCTATGGATGGGCATGGGCTCCATCCATTAAAGAACCTATCCTCCTTGAACTTATTTTGTTCTTATTGGAATCCTGTTATAGTTTGGACCTTTCCACCATCTTCTGGCAAAGAGTTCCACTGGTTAACCATGAAGCAATCATTTGTTTTGTTTATTTTAAATCCGCAGACTATACATTTAATTGGGTGAGCTTCTTGTGTTATGTTAGTGAAAGAATAAATAACATTTCCTTATTCTATTTTTCCACACCATGTATGGTTTTCTATCCCTCTGACATATTCCCCACCCTTTAATCATTTATTTTCCAAGATGAAAAGTCCCAGTCTTGTTAATCTCTTGTTTATTTGGAAGCTGTTCCTTAACTTTAAACTTTTCTGTTGCCCATTTTCAATTTCAATATATTTTTTTAGATGGCGTGATCAGATCTGCATGCAATTGTTAAGATGTGGGCATACCATGACTTTATATAGAGGCAATATGATATTTTCTGTTTTATTATCTATTCCTTTCTTAATGACTCCCAATATTCTGTTAGCTTTTTAGATTGCCACTGCACATTGAGCAGATGTTTCAGGAAGCTATCCACAATGATTCCAAGATCTCTTTCTTGAGTGGTAACAGCTATTTTAGCCCCCATCATGTTTGTGTGTATAATTGGGATTATATTTTCCATGTCCATCTGTCCTTGTGTTGCCCAATCACCCAGTTTTGTGAAATCCCTTTGTAACTCTTTGAAGGCAGTTTTTGGACTGAACAATTTTGAGTTATTTTGTCTCATCTGCAAATTTTGCCGCTTTGCTGTTTATCCCTTTTTCAAGAACATTTATGAGAAGTTTAACAGCAGGGGTCCAAATGCAGATCCCTACAGTACACCGCTGTTTATTCCTACTATTTTTTTTCCTGTCTTTTAAGTGGAGTACCCATCATTGTTTTCATGATGATCTAATTGAATGACAAGCCCTTTGTTATCAATCACTCTGCATCCCTCTGCTTACAAACTCCCTGCCCCAAAGGCAAAGATTTGCAGTTAAGAATTGCCTCCGGAGCTAGGGCATATGCTCTAAGCCAGGGGTGTCCAAACTTTTTTCAAAGAGGGCCAGATTTGATTAAATGAACATGCGTGAGGGCCGACCATTTTGCCTGACATTCTTTGAACCATTAAAATTAAATGCAAATTAACTATTTTATGCAAAGTTTATTGCAAACGGCTTACTTTTCATTTCGTCACATGGATGACAAATCTAAACAGGTGTTAAATCACTCTGCCTTTCATATCTGAAGGCCAGATGAAAAAAAAATCCAGGAAGCTGAAATATATGTCAGGAACATTGTAAAGTACATTACATATTATTGGTAATAAAGGTTGTCTGTCAACTTTTAAGTTCAAAAAATATGAACAGGAACATAATACCAAGTATACATGTTGTGTCCAAATATATTTATAACTGATTTAGACCAACTGACATTAACTGAGATTTTACAATGTATTCATCTCAATACATATGGGTTTGTTGGGGCCTTAAAAGATAGATATTGCCAAATTACCTGTGGGGCCGTATTAAACTGGAACACGGGCCGCAATTGGCCCGCGGGCCGGACTTTGGACATGCCTGCTCTAAGCAGACCTCAAGTATGAAACCCTGGAGTTCAAACTTTAGGGGGGGCTCCTAACCCCACATAAATGGCACCTTTAACCCCACCCCATTTTCATGTAAGAAGCCTGTAGCATTTTGCATAGCTCAAATTTGCTGTGTTTTCATCACAACGTTTGAGCTATTTGAGGCAACCCCATGAAAAGAAAGCTTAACACACACAAATGACTATAACATCCTCATTAAAAATTTGAAGATTTTTTCCCCAAGCCAGATAACAGCCATCATTTCAAAAAGAATTTACCCGCATCTAAAGTTACTGAAGCACATAGAAGCTGTGCCAAGTCTAACATATCTGTGGGCCTCCTAGAGCACTAAACAGCACAGATGGCTGTTTGAATTATTTCTGAAAATGTCAGTACATCTCTAATATTTTAGGCACAATTTCCCTAATTTGGGGGTTATATATTCCATGAGCTTCCTTCCAGCATAGCATTAGGGTTGTGCGATTTATTACACTCTAGTTAGGGCCCTGCCAAATTCACAGCCATGAAAAATATATCATGGAGTATGAAATCTGGTCTCTCCCTGTGAAATCTGTTTTTTGTGTGCTGTTACCCTGCACCAGGGCTACTCAATTTTGGAAGCCCCGCGGGCCAAAATGCTACAGCACATGCCAAGGACGACAACTTAAATGTGGTTGCATATACATGAACATATATATTCAATACATGCAAATAGCTTCTTTCACACTGACGGGCATAAATACAAAGATTAAAGAAAGACTACACAACACGCAGGCCCCATTTAAGTCAGTTCTGCTGGTATTAATAAAATGCAATATTTACCCGATTTCCACCTATATAACAGCATTTTTAATGAGCAATGTCCGTCCAGGAATTTAACTACTAAAACGCATATCAACAGAAGACCATTATATTGACTCAGAGCCGGCCCAAGGTACGGGCTGACCGGGCTATCGCCCAGGGTGCCCCATTGTAGGGGGTGCCGTGTGGGGCTGCCGGGCCAGACGGGGGCGGCACTGCGCATGCTCCATGCACCCGGGGCGGCGCCACGCATGCACCGGGCACCCAGGGGCTGGGCCATGCATGTGCCGGGCACCGAGGAGCAGAGGGCACTGCGTGCCCGGGGCAGGGCCGCTCAAGCGTCGCACTCCTAGGGGCGGCACCACACTCCCGGAGCCCAAGGTGCACAAATGGCTCGGGCCGGCCCTGTATTGACCACTTTTTTGTTTTGGCTCTCACCCGCGGGCCACATGTTGAGCCCCACGTAAACCCAAACCACACCATGGGCTGCAAACGAATGGGCTACGGGCTGCAGGTTGCCCACGGGCCGTGTGTTGGGTAACCCTTCCCTACACTATACAAATGTCATGGGGGAGACCAGTGATTCTCAAACTGGGAGTTCTGGGACATAGTCCTTATTTTAAAGGTACATCTCAAACATACTCTCCATTGGCTGAGAATATTTGGGGGTCCCATGGCCACAGGGAGGGGAAGCAGAAAGAGAATTGGCTTTCTAATTTATGGGCTTTTTAAGCAATATATATTTTTCAACTGGACACATTTGGGAGTCCTGGTCCAAAATGGAGCTGCAGACCCCCATCCTCTTTCCATGTGCATGCTACTGCAGGAAGGGAAAATTGATCTCTCCCAGCAAATGGGGGAGGGTGCCAAACACAAAGTCACCATGTGAGCCTCTATGCTGCCTTGCCACTGTATGTATCCCGCACCTTATTATCACGATGACTCATAGCAAAAGATATGGTATGGCATTTCAGTAGGCAGCTCTTTATCAGAGTTGTTAACTTAATAGTAGTGCTGCTTAATTAAAGAAAAAACACTTTCAGACATGTTCAGGAGACAACCTGATTTTTTACAAGCATTAATATCTAGGGAAAATGTTGTCAACTAAGTAGCCAGATTATCATAGTTCTAGCTCTAAATATGAATAGCACATGTGTATGTGTCCATCTGACAGCCTAACAGCTGCAGTCCATGAGGGAAAATGGTGAGGCAAAACAGAGCAGTGATTTTGTTTGTCTGAACAGAGGAGAATAATTTATGTGCACATGATATTTATAGAAAGGCTTCAGCAAACTAATTAATTGTTTATAAGAACTTTAAAGTGCATAACCTGAGACTTGACATTTTATATAATAATTATAATTAGAGATGAGCTGGGATCAAAATGCAGGATCTGAACGCTGACACATTTGGGAAAAGTTTGGCTCCTGATCCAGATCTTATCAGCTTTCTTCAGTCTTTAGGATTGGCTGAAACAAAGTCCTGGATTGGAACTTGTTCTCCTGTACTTTGGAAAAGTGGAGATCTTGATACAAACTTTGTGACTTGGGCAATTTCTAATAATCTCTTGGCATACTCTAGGGCAGGAGTGGGCAAACTCAGGCCTGGGGGCTAGATGCAGCCCACCAAGCATTTCTTTCCGGCCTGCCCAGCTGATTATCAGAGGTGCATACTTACAGCCATGTGTTCAGCTGCTCCTCCCCCCACTTTGCTCTGTCCTGCAGCTGAGCTGCCTTCAGGAGTCTCCTGCTAGCTGTGCAGAGTGGAACGAGGGAGAAGGGAGTCCTGAAGTCAGCGTGTTCCCCTGCCCCATGCCCCATCTCTGTAGAGCAATGGTCATAGAGGGAGACACACAGTCAGCAGTGCTGCACCAATCTTAAGTGTGTACTCAGAGGAGTACAGCATGGGGGTGGGGGAAGCGACAACAGAGCAGGACAGATTTCCCTTAAAGAGACAGGGTATAGCTTCTCTCAGAAATTCACCCTGTCTGTGTCACTGTCACACACACACACTGCCTCCCATCTCTGTGCCACACATACTCAATCTGTGTCAAAAGTCTATCTCTCACAAAGTGTTTCTCTTTCACACACACACCCTTATTTTCTCTTTCTCTCTGTAGCCTCACCCCTTCTGCCTGAGGTCCCACCCCTTCCAGGTGCCCAGAGCCAGCCTTCAACCATGTACCAAAATTTGTGAAGTGGCCCCCCCCCCCGCAACAAATATTGCCAACCCCCACTCTTGGGGCACATCTATACTAAGTGGCAGATAGGCACTGCCACAGTCAATATTCCAGTAAATCTAATTCAGAAGGTGCACCCCCACCAGGCACACGGACATGTCCATGTCCCCGACCCTGATGTGGCGGTCGGGGAAGAAGCCTGCAGCCTCTGGCACACGGAGGAGTTCTGGTACACCCGTGCGTCGTGTGCCTTGCTGGACCAGCCCACATTAATGTCCGTGAACTGTCCCCGGTGGTCACACACGGCCTGCAGGGGGAAGGAGAAGTACCCCTTTCGGTTCACGTACTGGGAGGCCTGGTGTTCCGGGGCACGGATGGGGATGTGCGTCCCGTCGATGGCCCCCCCACAGTTGGGGAAGCCGAGGGTGCTGAACCCCCGGATGACGGCGTCCGGGTCAGCGAGGTGGACCACTCTGCGGAGCAGCACCCGGTTGATGGCCTTAACCACCTGCGGAAAGACACAGCAAAGCGCAAATCACTGGGGCGCCTGGGTGGCTGGGAGTGTTCGTGCCCTGGCAGTGCCCCGCGCCTCACTCCCAGAAGCAACCCCCCCGGGCGGCGTGTAGTACGGCCGGGAGAGACCGGCCCCTCCGGTGCGGGGCACTTTCGCCTCCTCCCCCTTCTGCCCCCCGTTTTCCCTGGGGCAGCCCATCCCCTCCTTGCAGCCCCCCTCGCCCCCGGCCCAGTGGCCGGCAAGTGCCGTACCTGCATGAGCACTGCTCCGACAGTGGATCTCCCCGCGCCGAACTGGTTCCCGACGGATCGGTAGCTGTCCGGCGTGGAGAGCTTCCAGAGGGCGATGGCCACATGCTTCTGGAGAGGGATGGCAGGCCTCATGCGAGAGTCCCTTCTGTGCAGAGCAGGGACGAGCCACTCGCAGAGCTCCAGGAAGGTGTCCCTCTTCATCCTGAAGTTCTGGGTCCACTGTTGGTCTCCCCAGCGCTCCAGGTCGATGCGGTCCCACCAGTTGCTGCTGGTGTCCAGACGCCAGATGCGGCAGGGCACGCCGGCGCCCAGGCACCGCTGCAGCTGCTCCATGGCCCCCAGGGTGGCCAGGCGGAGAGGCAGGGGGCTGACGTGCACCAGGTGGTGCCAGGCAGCCTCCAGCCATTGCTGGCAGGCTTGCAGCAGCAAGTCCATAAACTGCACCAGAAAGTGCAGCGTAAGCTCTGGCTCCATGTTGTCACCTGCGGCGGCATCCCCGAAGGGAAGCACCAACACAGACGGGCGCAGACAAAAACACTTTGCTGTCCCTCGGCGAGGTTGGCAAGCAAGCGGAAAAGCTGAGAACCAGCTGTCCAGGGGGGTCCCTTTAAGCACGAGCCTCAGATAGCCTCAGACAGCAGCCACACAAAGCAACTACTGACCTGATGCCCTGCCAGAACCGGTTTCAGCCGCCCTTAAGTGCTCCCCAGCATCCAATCAGTGTGGACGCCTAGTTCGAATTAGCAAAACGCTAATTCAAACTAGTTTTTAAGTCGAGATGCGCTAATTCGAATTAGCTTAGTTCGAATTAACTAATTCGAACTAAGTTAGTTCGAATTAGCGCTGTAGTGTAGACATACCCAAACAGTTTCAGGGGATGAATTTGCTCTTTGACCAAAAATGTTTGTCCCGCTCTGCTGCTCCTACTTAAAGTTAAAAGTTTGCAGAGTGGCTGCAGGTTTGGGGCCTCTCTGAGCTTATTTTCCTGTGTCTGTTATGTAGCAGAATGATCCCTTCTTATTATTGTTGCCTCCTGGACATGAGGAACTGGCTAAGTTATCTAAACAGATTTTACCACTTCTCTTCAAATACATGATTCTGGTTTGAAGAAAAATAAATAAATAAATAAAGCACAGAACAATGGCCCTCTACCACTCAAAACAATACACCAGGATGATTTTTCAGAACTCATATAGCCTCAAAACCTTGCCACCTCTTTTTTTTTAGATCTTTATTCCCCCTCGTTTACTTTCTGCTATCAATTTATTCTTTAAGTTCAGTGAAATACCATTCCTTCCTGACCTGAGGAATTTTATGTTTATCTTCCAGTGAAAATGGCATTCTTTATTACAAGGTGGGGATAATACCTTGCAGGTTAGAGAATGTACATACATTAAGATTGTAATGAAAGTTCAACTAGACTTACAATCTTTAAATATCTGTGTTGCTACATCCTGCTCGAAGCCTCGTTCTGTTGGCATAGCTCTCAATTAATTTGGATTTCATTGAGAAATAATGGACCAGAACTGTATTAGTTACAGCTGTAGGCATCGCTATAGGAAACGCATGAGATATGTTAAATCCTGTTTCTGAGCTCTGCTTTCCTACATCAGTGAAGGCCACTGTGGACTCTATTATGAGAGCTTATATGTTTGGCACAAAAAGCATTTGTGTGTCTGTTAAACACTAGAGATAGCAATCATTCTTTGTATGGGTCATGGTTTATGGTAGTGTATGCAGGAGGAGCGAGAAAAAAAATAGCTTATGGGCAGAATTTATTTTCTGGAACCTGTTCAGAAATATGGAAAACTTTGAATAGCAAAGAAAAAGAAATGGATTATTTAGCAGATGGTAACTCTCCTGTCTGAGCTGGAGTTAGGAGACATGTGGGAATCTGGGTTTCTCTCAACTAGAAGGAAAAGAGGTGTGAGAACTCAAGCAGGACTGTTTTTAACTGTTGAATAACATGCTAATGAAAAACCTATTGGCGAACACAAAACAAAGGTTCCTGATTGTATTCAAGATGTTTATAACTATCAGAAAAACAATAGAAAAAACATTGATCAAGCTGCAAAATTAAAGTCTTGTGATTGCCGTTAAAATGTTAATATTTATCAGATGTAGTACTACAGGGCACTATTATCATTTGAAATTTATTTTTTATTTAAAATGACATGTCAATATTTTACTGGAAAAAGCTGTAATGAATGGTGCAAACCTTTCCCTCAAGCCCCCCTCCTTTTTTTTTTTTTTTTTGCATAGTCAGAACTTTCTGAGATGATTTTTCAGCCTTGATAGCAATCCAAATTATTTTTAAAGAATAGTTGAACAAAGCTCTTTCAACCATTTGCAAGTTAGGGGAAAATGGAAGGGAAAAAAACAAAACTAACCCAAAACCAACCACATCTTCCTGCCCCCGTGATAATCTGAGTCTAGCTGCACTTTCTAAAATAGAGCAACAGCAAAAATGCTGAAATTTGAACTATGGCAAGGATATTATCCTCACTGAGGACTAGTGTCTTTGCTGTGGAGAAATGATTGGGAAGCAAATGAGGAAGTGTTGAAAGGTGTAATAAGCTATTAAAGAACCACTTCTGCACATGTTCAGTGGGCATTTGCTGACAGCATAATGAATTCTTGTCCAGCTTATGACTGTGCCTAATCTCTGTCCATCTTTTGATAAAAAATTTTTTTTAAAAGGTTTGGTTTGAATGGAAACGGAATTTTTTTTCCAAACAAGCACCCATCCTCCCCCTGTTCCGCACCTCAGGTTCAATTTTAGATCAGGGTTTTTTTTCATTGTTTTGTTTCAGGTTCTTTAGGGCGGGGGGGTGAATTTCATTTTTTTAACTAGTTAGATTTCAAACCAAAAATAAATTTAAAAATAAAAAGTTATAAAGTTTCAAAATGAAATGCTTTGAAACCAGATCCAAATATTTTGTTTCAAAATCGCCACAATAAATGGTTTGGGCTTTGTTGAAATTTTAGTTCCTGTTGTCTTTGCTTCCAACTATCTGGCATTTTTTTACTTCAATTCACAAAGAGTTTCAGTGACTTGAAAAACGCTTTTTTCAGCAAACCACTGTTAGATGGCATTTAGACTCCTAAGGGCTTACATCCCTTTTCAAAAAAAGAGATTTAAGTTCTTAAATCAGTTAGATGTTATAGTGCTGAGCACAGCAATGCCTAAATCCTTTTAAAAATCTGAATCTTTGTCATTAAGGTGCTTTTCAAAATTTTGTTCCATATTTAATTATGAGTGGGACAAAATCCAGACCAAATCTGCAAAGTTAGTTGAAAGGTCTAGCGTTTTGGCCAGCATTCTGTGTCATTTATCAATTAGATACACTTTACTAAGCAAATCTAAATGGGAGAGCATCTTTCTTGTTACACATGGTAGCCATTTGTTAGCAAACTGTCGGTTAACTTTTCCACAGCAATAGCTGCATAGATGAATAGCACTGCTGAATTCAGAACTGCCAATACTCAAGTCAATGGTGTATGAAAAAAAACCCAAGTCCTCAGGCACAGTGTGGGCTTCAATGCAAAAGTCACTAACTACTCTACAGTTTAAAATAAAAAAAAAAACCCTCATGCATTAATTAGCCTGCCCATTCTTGGCAAGACCAGCTCTTGCTTGACAGAGAAAGGTTAGAGTTTTGCAGCAGCCTTACAAGAGTGCAGATTACATGGTGAAACATAAAATGGGACATCTGTGCTAAGACCGAGAAGCTGCTGGTATAAATTCTGGAGGGCGTCCAACGAGCGTCTGATTAGAACTGTTCTAGTGTGGCAGTCAGATTGGTTCCAAAATATTTTTTCTGTATTGTAACATCTACATTGATAACCAGATTCCAAGGTTTAATACCTTGTCAAGGCATCATGGGCTGGTCCTATAAAAGGCAAAAAAAGCACTTTGACTTGATTCGTGTAACATTTATCATCAGGACCCCTTTTGCTTGCATATAAACCAATTTTCAGGTACAGTAAAACTCCAATAGTCTGGCATCTAATAATCCGGCACTCCTGATAGTCTGGCATCAAAATGGCAAGAGCCTAATGAGTGAGCTTCAGCAAAAAATGAGTCACAAGGTAAGAGCGGCAGCAGCTGAACTGAGCGAAAAGAGTAAAAAAGGGTTAAAAAACAAAAACATTATAGTATACTGCATACAGTATGTACAATAAAAAGGGTTAAGAACACTTTATATACAGTATATACTGTGTACAGTATATACATAACCAGCTAATAGTACCTCCTGATACTCCAGCATATTTGATAATCTGGCACCACCTAGGTCCCATAGGTTCTGGATTATCATAAATCTACTATAATTGTATCTCTCTGTCCTAGGTTTGCATATGACCCCATTAATATAGATTCTGAGTGCCTCCCCATTTTTAAGGGAGATGTCACAGTTCAGAACATCTGCACCTGAGCTTTCCCCTCATGGTCCAGCAAGCGTGATCAACCACAGGCTTCTAACTCCTCAGCCATTGCCTCCTTTGAGACAAGACCTGTGGCTCCTGACCCATGTACAGATTGTACATCTTCAGTTAATGTGAGAACTTCTCTAGGTGGCAGTGCCTCTTGGGAGGAGTTACAAGCTGAGTGAATTTGCCTAATCACCACAACCATCTTTTTTTTTTCCTGGAGGGCTAAAATTGCCCACTGATTTACATATAATCCCTGATTCACAATGATACATTGTAAGACCTTCCAAAGATATTGGAGCAAATTGCTGTCTCTGTCACTACAGTTATCCTTACAACACTCCTCTAGGGCAGGACCATGCTATTAACCCCATTTTCCAGATTTCCAAAGGTATTTAGGCTCCTAAGGACACAGACAGGCACCCAGGGAGATTTTCAAAAGCAGTTAGACGCCTAACTCACACTAAAATAATCTTTGAAAATCTGCATCTGATTGACTTGCCCAAAATCACAAACTGAGTCTGTGGCTCAGTGGACCTGAACACGGATCTTCTGAGCTCCACACTGTCCTCTAACCACTGGATCAGCCTTCTCTCATCAGCTATTGTCATATGTATTCACCGTTCTGTTACTCACATAATCCCACAGAATGTCTTTTACTCTTTCCTCCCCATGTATAACAGGTGACAAATACACGTGTCCCCTTATATTAGTGACACCACTAATATTAATGCACTCTAACCGGTTTGTAAATATGTTGTCAGGATTTTCAAGACATGAAAATTGCAGTCTCATTTTGTGCAGCAGGATTGTTATGGTTATGTATAATCCATTGCTTAGGATCATAACTGATCATAATTTTACTGAAAGGAAGGCCCATAGTTATAGAACAGTTGTATATTTCACTGCACCTTTAAAAAACAAGGTGTGGGGAGGGAGGGTACTTTTAAATTTGCACTAATATGCAAAAATATTCATATCCCAATGCTTAAGCACATGCCCAACTTTAAGCATGTGATTAGTACGACTGATGTCAATAGTACTTCTCAATTGCTTAGGGTTAGTTATGTGCTTGGCTGAATCTGAGTAAGTATGAACAGTTAGAATTCCCCCAGTTGGAATATAATCCCCAGTGCAGAAACTCCACACAAGGGCTTCCTGCAGCACTCAAGTCCTTCGTACTGGGGGTGGTCGGCTGAGGGAGGGCTGTCCTTAGCCATACACGGAATATGCAGTGGCATAGGGCACCTGAAAATTTGGGGCATCGCTGGATTTTAATGTCTAGCCTCTTCCTATCCCTGTCTTGTGGCTCTGCTTCCTCCCATGAGGAACTCATTAACTTAAAAGTGACAAAGCCTGACAGACCTAATGGTAAGGAAGACGTTTAACAGGCATTTGCCAACCCCTGGTACATACTGTCCATTTCTAATTTTACTGTGGAAGTCGACAGGATCTTCGTTTTAAATTTGCTTTAAAATATTTCATTCGTGCGTTGCTGGAGATTATAAAATCACAGCTCTAAGAAATTGTTGTCCCCTCTTGACTGCCACCGGCCATAAGGTCACCAGTTTAATAGTGCTGTGTAGGGCCCCATAAATCCTAAGGACGGCCCTGGTCTGAAGCTCCCAACTGGGCCTGAAATGCTGGAATGGAAGCTGAGTATCCACAAGGCACTGACCTGTCCACTTAAATTTGTCAATTGATCTGGGCTTCTATTTAAAATGAAGATCCCTATCCTTCACTGGATAAAGCTTGCTGTGACTCTTGGGGTGTTGTTAGGAAGACTTCAGGGGCTACTTGTACCTGGCTTGGCCTCTTCCCTCCTCACCTTTTCTTGTTTGTTCCTCCACAAGAGGGATGTTGGGAGCTGACCGTCCCGTGACTCAAGGGGAGCAGTGGCAAGCTCTTGTACACAGGCTCCCATGGCTCTTCGTTATTTGTTATGCCTAGCAGTGGGGCTTTGTTAACTTTGATGTGGGACTCTTCTGAAAAAGGACTGCAGGGTCCAACGCTCTCTGTTCTACTTATATTAGCCATGCCTACATATATATATGTATCTTTTACTACTTTCTCCTAATCATGATTGCAATTTATTTCTATAATCTGGGGAGATTATTACAATTGTATTGCAATCCTTTATCTGCTTTGTGCATTCTTATCCTTTGATGATCTATGTAGTATTAGCGATCTCTCCTCTAATTACATCTGCCTGATTCTTCAGCAAATCTTTTAAGGCTGCATTAATCAACTGAATTCAGAATGGAGAGCACTAAGGTATTCCATATATACTGTCAGACTGGATTTAAATTGTGCTCTCAGAAATGAAATGCAATTTCCCAAAGATTTTTTTAATTTAACACCAAAGCCTCACAAGTACATTTTATTTTGATAGACCTAAAAAAGAAGAACACTTTTATTGCCAATACATTCTGCTTTCAGGTGCATTCTGTTTATGCCACTAGGGCAGAAAAGAATCAGTACTCTATCAAACAACATTTAAAGGAGCTTTCAGTAGCCACCTGGGAACAATAAATAAGCTACAAGCTTGCTACAAAAAGGTCTATTTTATACCTCCATAAAGAAAAAAAATCTTTCCCACTCATAGTTCTGAGTGTTGTAATACTTAAAGCTGACTTTTGTCAAGTTAGGTACTTTACTTGTGAGAAGGAAGTTATTATTTTATTCTAAGACTGACTATAGTATAGAACTTCATTTTATAGCATCACAATAGATCTGCAAAACGATTGCAACAAAGCCTGACATGATGAATATTTGCCTGGCTCTGGATTTTGTTCCAAATGCAGAACTCAGAGCAAGATCTTCCAAATGTCTCATCAAGTTCACAATATTTTCAAGTTAGACTATACCCTGATTTAAGTGAATCGGAGAGAAAACCTGGGCTGATTTATGTTGTTTTATATCAACTAGTCTGTGAAATGTGTGACTTCATCTGGTTTTGTTATGGAAACAGATGGGGATTTTGATTGAATTGTACATTTTGGCTTTCAACTTGGGAGGCTGCATACTGTAACAAATAAAGGGCTGTAAATGCATATGAATATAGGAAATGCCATACTCAGCTGTATCAAACATCTAGTTCAATACAGTAAGAAAATATTTGCAATTTTTCTGTGTCTCCTCTGCTGTGATACTTTTACTACTAGGAAGATAGTATTTTACAAATTAGGGACTGATTTTCTTCACTCATACTGATTACCAGAGTGAGCAGGAAAGAAATAACAAGGAAGAACAGCAAAGAAGTGTTGCAAAAGAAAGGCAACCAAAGGGTATGTCTACACTGCATGCTTATTTCAGGATAAGCTATTTCGGGATAGAAACTCTGAAATAGCTTATTTTGAAATAACGCGTCTACACAGCAAATGCCCATCAAAGTAGCGCTGAGCTCTTTTGAAATAGAGCATCCACACTCATTGGATGCTGAATCGCATTTAAGGCCACCCAGAAGCACTTCTGGCAGGGCATCAGGACAGCACTCACTTCCTGAAGCTGCTTCCTGAAGCTATCTGAGGTGCGAGCTGAAAGGGACCCCTCTGGGCAGCCATGTTTCAAGCTCCTCTCCTTTGCCTGCTTCCACAGCAAAGCCTTCTCACTGTCTGCTCTGGTTGCCCTTGCAGACACCACAGGACTCCCAGCCATGGAGCTGGACCTGCCTCCAAGCAGTCGACGGCTCTTAGACCTCATGCCACAATCCCTGCTCCAGTTTCTGCAGGCCTCCCTTATGGCTCTGCAGGAACAATACCCCCAGCTCACTGCGGGGCATCTCCTCCCTTCTCTCCAGCACTGCTCATGCAGCATGACTCCTACTGCCCTTCCCTGCACACCGTGCACTGGTGACTGAACACCAGTTTGGTGGGACAGATCGTCATGGAGCAGTGGGACAACCAGCAGTGGCTTCAGAATTTCCGCATGTGTAAGGACACCTTCCTGGAGCTGTGTGAGTGGTTCACCCCTGCCCTCACACACTGGAACACCCACATATGACCCACCATCCCCCTCTAGAAGCGGGTCACCATCGCTCTCTGCAAGCTCACCATACTGGACAGCTATAGCTGTTGGGAACCATTTCAGCGTAGGGAGATCGACCATCAGGGTCATGATCATGCAGGTATGGCGCTCTCATGCTATTGTCCCAAGAGGGTGGTGAACTGCTGGACTGGGGTTCCCTAAGGGAGGAGGAGTGGTGGAGGTTCCCTCCCAGGAAGGGTTTTCAGTCCCCCCTTCACAAAGCCCTGATGGGGGACGGGATAAGTACAGGGTTGGTCTTGGTGTGTCCAGGGGGAAGAGGGTTGGCCTCAGGAACCTTCTGAGGGCCTGGCAAGCCTGTGATTCTCTGTTCGTCTCATTCTACAGGTGGTGAGGGCCAGCAACACCATACTGCTGTGCTAGATCATCCTCCTGGACAACATGAACCCCATCATCACCAGCTTTGCTGACATGGGCTTCCCCAACTGCAGGGGGCCACTGATGACACCCACATCCCCATCAGGCCCCTAAACACCAGACATCTGACTACATCAGCCGCAAGGGGTACTTTTCTATGGTCCTGCAGGCCCTTGTGGTCCACTGAGTCTGGTTCATGAACATCAATGTCAGGTGGTTGGGGAAGGCACACGACGCCCATGTCTTCCACAACTCCAGCCTCTATGAGAAGCTGCATGCCAGCACTTTTTCCCCTAAACACTCACACCACCATAGTCGGGGATGTGGACATGCCTATGTGTCGGGGGGCGGGGGGAGGAAACGCATTCTACTCTGTGCTCCCCTGGCTGAAGAAGCCCTACACAGGACACCTGGACCAAAGCAAAGAATTGTGGTAAGGGGTACCTTCGGGCTTCTGAAAGGGAAGTTCCACTGCCTCCTTACCCACCTCAACCTCGGTGAGCAGAGTGTCCCCCAAGTGGTGTCAGCCTGTTGTATTCTGCATAATATATGTGAGAAGAAGGAGGAGATGTTCCTACTAGGGTAGAGGGCAGAGGCTGAGCAGCTCAGAAAGGCCTTTGAACAGCCGCAAATGGCTGCCATCTGGCAGGCCCATCCGGTTGTGCGCATCTGAGAGGCCCTGAGGGAGAGTTTCACACAGTGACATTCTCCTCTGGGTCTCCCTACAAGGGGGCCTTTGTATTGCCCCAGTGTGCCTTTCCTCCTGCACCCCTCCCTTCCAATGCCCTTCCTTTCCCTCTTCCCCCTCCCACTTTCCCTGTTGATACAATAAAGCAGACCTTATCTCTGAGCCCACAGATCTTATCTCCGAAGCTTCTCCCTCAACTCTGAACTGGCACTGCAAGGTTTCAGGTCACATGAAGGTGATGTGCTTGGAGCAAGGCCATCGGTGGCCTAGACAGTGGGGGTACAGATGTCACTGAGGGAAGCCTCCCAACCCGCACATCCCAGGGACAAGCAGACATAGGAAGGTGCCAGCCAGGGTGGGAGCCTGGGGGTGGGAAGGGGTCGACGGAGTAGCTGGGTTTCCCTTTGTGTCATGCACAAGTTTGGACTGGCAGTGGCAGAATCCCACAGGGAGCAGACTTGCATCCCTGCCTGCTGGATTTGGGGGGGAGGATGTTGGAGAAGGGTTGTGAAGCTACTTGTCAGGGAGTGTGCTGCTGGGGACCCCTCCACTTCTTCCCCCACCCAGCAGACTCCTCTAGCAGGGGGTCAGTGTGCTCCACCTCGCCATTCTTGCCCAGGATGGGTATTGCCCCAAAAGTGTAGGCCTGACCATATGCAGCACTGCTGTGTGTGTGTGTGTGTCCAGGACCCCAGACTCCATAGTGGTGGCTTGCTGTGGAGGGGTGGGACCATGGGTTTGGGACTAAGGCAAGCCTGTGCAGGGACCCTGTGAGCAGGAGCACAAGGATCCTCTGTGGCAGCCTCCAGCTCCAAACTGGCTGCTGCATGATGCCCAAGCTAAGAAGGCGGAGCCCTTCGCTGCCCACCGTCCTCCTCCTCCCCCCGGATGTGTCTAGGGACAGTCATGTAGCTCACCTGATGGGCCTTCCTCTGCATTGTCTGATCCCTGGGCGATATCCTGGGAGGGTGGTAATGGCTCCAAGGATGGGGTGAGATCCTGGCTGGTGGGCATCGTGGATCCTGAGGCCTTCTCCTCTTTCTGCCCCGACCTGCCCTCCAAGAGTGCGACATTGGGCATCTCCTGGCCAGAGTCCACAACTGAGAGGTGGGGGAGGGACTGACCGCCCCCCCCCCCCCCCCGCCCCTCCCAGAATGCGGTGGAGCTGGTAATAGTAGTGGCAGCTCTGGAATGCTGCCCCTGAGAGGGAGCTGTGCTCCCTGGCCTTGGTATACTCCTGCCTCAGCTCCTTCACTTTCATCTGCACCTGCTCCTGGGTGCAAATGTGTCCCCTCTGCCCCAGGCTGTCGGCCATCCAGCCAAAAATGTCCTCATTCCTGCATCTGGTGTGGCAATGCTGGAGGTTAACCTCCTCACCCCAGATCTCAATGAGATCCAGGATCCCTTCAGCAGACCAGGAAGGCGTCTGTCTCTTCCACCCCTGGGCAGGGGCTTGGATGCTGCCTGCAGCTGTGCTAGCAGCCGTTGTGGGCTCAGGTGCAGTGCTCTGGTCTGCCACAGCAGCAGGGAAGGCAGGGATGGTTGCTGCTGTGTAGCACAGTGCAAGCTGGTTCCACTGTGTGCCACACACTGTTTCCCCTGCAGCTGCACCTTTAAAGCCTGCAGGAGAAGGGGAACTATAGAGTTCTGATGAGTGTGGGCAGAGTGGCCAGCAGGGTGCCTGTGGGAAGCCCTGGAGGCCCCTTATTTCAAAATAACCACAACTGCGCTGTCTACACATGCCCTATAACTATTTTGAAATAAGTGTTATTTCTCATAAAATGAGGGTTATGGATTTTGGAATAACATATCTATTATTTCAAAATTATTTCAAAATAATGGGTTTGCTGTGTAGATGTGCACTTTGTTATTTCGAAATAATGCTGCTGTGTAGACTAAAGGGTGGGAAAGGATAAATGAATGACTGAGGACACAAAATCCAGCTCCAGAGAGATAACTGTTGGCTGTCTTATTTATTTCTTAGATTCCTTTTTTTCTCGTCAATGAGAATTGCCTACACATGTGCAAGAGCTGAACTGGTTCTTTTATTGCCCTGGATATCATGTCTTGTCAATTTATATCAATGCTTGTAAGTACAATAAATAACTGTCTTTAATTTCCCAATTAAACGTTTCTGAAGATCCCCCCCTTTTTCTTCTCTACTCGAGCTCATCTTGGGACGTAGGTTTTGCTCATGAAAGCTCACGATACTACATATATATTTTGTTAGTCTTTAAGGTGCAACAGAACTACTCATTGTTTTAATTTCCCGATGTCTTGAATAATTTGTGTATTTTGCAACACAAGCACATGTGTCCAATTTGAATTTGTCTTACTTTAGTTTGGTTCTTTTTTTTTTCTTTCTCTGCTAGGGTTAACGAGCTCCTTAGTGCCTGGTGTTTTGTTTCGCAGGACCAAGTCTCCTCTATATCTTCTTTTTGATAAACTCAACAGTTGAGCTCTTTAAGTTTCTTACTGAAAAGCATTTTCTCTTGTGCTCAGATTATTTTTGTGACTCTTTTCTGCCTCTCCATTTTTTTTAATAGGGACACCAAACTGTATGTCTCATCCCAGTATAGATCTCTTCGGTATTATCGACACAGGTAAAAGTATTCCTACTCATGACTTCCCTGTTTACACATACAAAGATCACATCAACACTTTTGCCACAGCATAACACTGGGAACTCATACAGGGCTGGAAGGGATCTTGAAAGGTCATTTTAGTCCACCCCTCTGTACTGAAGCAGGAACAAGTATTTTTTGGCCTTCTCCAACAGATGTTTGTCTATGATGCTCTGAAATAAGAATTGCATTTATATTAGTGAAACATTAGGTTTTATTCACAATCAGTATTGTCTTCACGATGAAAAGGTAAGAAGTTTTTATATCTAGGCTACATCTCAAACTATTTGAACTATGGCCATTTATTGATATTGATCTTATTTGTTTTTCTTTTATGAAACATGTTAGGAGTATATCTCATCTAGATTTATGTACATTAATATCCACATTCCTCATATTTCATGTCTTTGATGCAGGTTTTCCTCTGCCTTCCCCCCCCCCCCCCCACCATTTGTAAGATTAGTTGCTTTTTGACACTTGGCACTTTTTCATATTTCATGAGGCATCTAAAGCTGCATATGTTTGAAACTAATCAGAATTGTCATTATGGTGTGGATGGAGATATAGCTTTTGTTTTTCTATTCCACATCATTCAGAAATGAAAATCACTGACCCACCTTGTTAACTCGTTTACTTCTTTGATTTCTCACATTCAAATGGCACACAGACTCGTGTGATAAAGTCATTGATGTCTCCATTAATCTCCATGTATTGGTACTAAATTGCCTTTGTCCTCTATTAGTCTCCATACATTGTAAGTATCGGGAATTTTTTCTCAGAATTTATTTTCAACTCTTTCATCCACTTTGACCATGACTAATCTTTCCTCTTTGTTTTTAATTTCTTGGGCCCTTTACATAGTTCACAGTCTTAGTGATGTTCAGGATTCATACAGTATAATTTATGTGAATTTCCCCTAATTATCAGTGCAAGTGCTGACAAAAGCAGCTTTAGTGAAGAACCACAGTAATTGGCAGTGGAAGAATGCTACTTTATTTCATCATCTTGCCAGTCTTTCCCCCAGTGCAGGCTTGTTCCCAAACTTGAATTGTAGCACCTATGGCACAATCTAAGGTCTCCTCTTGGTTTCCACAGTCAATAGATAGGTGTTGATGGAAATGAAGCCACAATTCTCAGTTTTTAAGTGTACTCTGGCTAAAAACTCGGGTATGTATCATGGTACATATCATGGTTTGGCTTTTCTGCACTCAGAATTCACACTGTTTATGCTTCCAATGGCTGACTCAAGGCCAAGCCCAAGTTTAGACAAGGCCTAAGTTCCAAATGACTCTAGCAATGAGGCATCTATTTCATTTCTAAGACTACGTCTACACAGCAGCGTCATTTCAGAATAACTGACATTATTCCAAAATAACAAAGAGCATGTCTACACTGCAAGCCATTATTTCAAAATCATGGCGAGCTGGAGGACTTCTTACTCTGACTCATGGTAATCCTCATTTCATGAGGAGTAAGGGAAGTTGAAAGAAGAGTGCTCTTCCTTTGACTACCTGCTGTGTAGACAGTGGCAAAAGCAAATTAAATTATTTTGACTTAAGCTACACAATTGACATAGCTCAAGTTGTGTAGCTTAATTTTACTTTTACCCTTCAGTGTAGATGTATCCTAACAGGCCACACTGCTGGAAAAAAATTTTCAGTGCTTACTATGAGAGGGAAACCAATATGGATTAAAGTTATCTTCCATCCTTTCTTTAAAACTTTGCACAGAAACTGAATTAAATTCTTTTTTGAAGCTCAAAGAGATCGACTCGATTTTTTAGCTACCAGAAAAACGTAAATTCGTCAAAAGCAAAATAGTAGCAGAAATGTATCAATTTTGGTAACATTTCATTTCTGAAAATTTCAGTTTTGGAAAAAAAGCATTTAGATAATGCTGAAACATTTCATTTCCCCCCTAGTGATGTATGTTGTAAAAACTTTAACATGTCAAAATCCAAATAGAACTTCTTTTTATCACAATATTTCACCTGACCAGATTTTTTTTTCTAGAATTTGCTTCATTGGAAATGTTGAATTCTTTTTTGTTTTCATTCCCTTTCAGAAAGGAAAAATGTTTTAAATTGCAGAATTTCCTGAAAAACAGAACATCTGAGTCCCTCCCCACCTCTATTTATATAAGTGATAACTTAGTGGTGGATAATGTCATTTCAGTAATACTATACTGTGTCAATACATTGATAAAGCACAGGGGGGCTTTCTGCAGGAGAGGGTGATCCAATATACCATGCTTCCAGCTTCTTAATCCCTCTTCTTCCAACAGGGGCTTCTCCTGCAAATGATAAACTAACAAAGGACTGAAAATCAGAAATGAAATATCTCAAAAGACAGCTCCCAGCGAGTATCAGCTCCAGCCTGCCCCCCTCACCCTCCATGCTGCTGCCTCTTTATTAGAGACAGCAGCGGAGGGGTTTGAGGGAAGATGGATCCAGCGCTTGTGGGTAGTCTGCTTAAAGCCTGTTCCTCATAGGCACTGGCTCCTGCTTCCCCCCTTACTGTCTCTGATAGAGAGGCAGCAAGAGGGGGGAGTGCGTGTAGTCGATAGGATTAACCCATAAGCTTACAGTTATGGGTTAATCATTTACTCAATTGTATGCTAACATCCCTAGTTTTTAACACATTCTAAGCAATGCTATGTGTGACAAACACAGTAGATACTCAGCATAAATCTTCCTCAGTACTGATAAGTTTATTTCATAGAGGAAAAGCTAAGATGTGGTGTTTTTTGGTAGCCATAAACACCTTTAATTATGAGGTTTCTTTCATTCACTGCGTGTGCAGAGAATTATACATTAGCTTCCAGCTAGTTTCATTTTCAAACGCCATTATACAGTAGGAGCAAGACATAAAATTATATTAAATTATATTGAAGTGATTTTTGCTGGAGTGGGAACTGCAGTTTTTATAGAAAGATACGCTTCTAGAAACTGCAAACACATCTCACTAAATGGTGGGGAGGAAGGGAATTGGGGGTGGAGAGTATTGCTGCTGACAGCAGGATCAAAGGATTATCTTTCTCATCCCTAGGTCTCTGAGCCCTAGTCTACACTAGGGAGTTATTTCAAAATAGCTCCCCTTATTTTGAAATAACAAGCAGAGCATCCACACTATTGACCCCATTATTTCCAAGTAAGGGGCTACTTATTTTGACATCATAACTCCTGCTTTCCACAACTCTTTATTATGAAAATCATTATTTTGAAATAGCATTAGTGTGGATGTTCCACTGCTGCTATTTCAAAATAACTGCTCCCCAGAGGTATTCAAAGTAATTACTCCCCAGTGCTCCCTGGGGCTCTAAGTCGAGGTAGTACATCCACATTAAGGGAACCTACCTCAGACTAATTATGAGGCTTCCCTGTAGTGTGGACATGTTATTTTGAAATAATTATTTCGGGAGTTATTATTTCAAAATAAGTTATTTCAAAATAATTTCCTAGTGTAGACTTGCCCTGAGACGTTGTCAACACTGCACACCACTGGTGACAGGTAGGGTGTGTGTAGCTCCACACCATAGTAAAAGGCAGGCTGTGTCCACATGATAGCTACCCTTCCACTGCTTTTAGGACTTCTCTCACTTATGGTGCAAACAAGGTCATGCCACATAGAGGTATTGTTTTGAAGAGTGTATCCCCCACCCCCACCCCCACCTCCACCCCCACCAGCATGACCTTGCATGCAGAGTACATGTGACATGCCAGCAGGGGTGGAGCGGCATGCTCTCCTTAGGGCATTCCTCTATCTAATAGTACTAGACGGGGGAACAAACTTGAAAATGCAGGATTGTCCTGTTTAAAACCTGTAAGTAGCTTCTCTATCCCACTGCTTTCCTCTTGCCAGAGCTTTTCCTTACTGCTGGAGCCTTCCCTTGTGATGGGGAAAAGCTCCGGGAGCAGGACATTGCAGTGTTGAAAATAGCAGTGCAGATAGAGGAGGTTTTGCTTGAGCTAGTGGAGAGCCATGCCAGGTACATACCCTAAACAGGGCTGCCCTTAGGATTTATGGAGCCCTGTACCCATTAAACTGCTACCCCTGTACCCATTGGAAGCCTCAGGGGGAAGAAGGGGGAAAAATTTTTAGAGATGTGATTTTATCATCTTCAGCAACACACTAATGAAATATTTTTAAAGCAAATTTTAAACGAAGGTCCTGCAGAATCCAGAAAATGACGGTATACACCCGCAGTTGGCAAATGCCTGTTACATGGCTTCATTACCACTTGCATAGCTCTTTCACACGTTTGTTGTTCTGCTAACAAGTCTAGCAGGCTTTTTCCACTTTTAAGTTAACTAGATGAGCTCTGGAGGAAGCAGAGCCACACAAAACAGGGACTGGAAGAGGTGGGTGGGTGAACATTAAGACCCAGTGGTGCTCCAAATTTTCAGGTGTCCTGTGCAACCGTGTGTTCTGTGTATGGGTAAGGATGGCACTGACCCTAAGGTCCTGTCATAGCTGAACTTACCTAAGCAGAGCCCCACCATCAGGCCTGCCAATGGGGCGGGGGAGAAGAGAGGGGAGACTTGCCAAGGGGCCAGGCAATTCAAAGGGGCCCTTTAAATTGCCATTGGAGTGCCATGCTGGAGTGCCGGGCTGCACACTCCAAACAGTGCTAAGGGCTGGGGGGGGGAGGGGAAGGGGAAGCTGTCAGTTCTACTGCTCACCATTTGCTATTTATAGATGGGGGGGAGAGATGCAGTGTGTGTACACTACACATCACCATAGGAACTGCGCAGTACAAGGTACCCTAAAGGTATGTCTTCACTGCAACTGGGAGGAAACCTCCTTGGCTGGCGAGACTGATTAATACCAATTCTACTCCGGCTAACACACTGAAAAAAAGCAGGGTGGATATTGAGGCTAGGTTGACACTTCAGTCCACAACCCGTTGGCTACGTCTACACTGGCCCCTTTTCCGGAAGGGGCATGTAAATTTCACGAGTCGTCGTAGGGAAATCCGCGGGGGATTTAAATATCCCCCGCGGCATTTAAATAAAAATGTCCGCCGCTTTTTTCCGGCTTTTAAAAAAGCCGGAAAAGAGCGTCTAGACTGGCCCCGATCCTCCGGAAAAAGCGCCCTTTTCCGGAGGCTCTTATTCTTACTTTGAAGTAGGAATAAGACCCTCCGGAAAAGGGCACTTTTTCCGGAGGATCGGGGCCAGTCTAGACGCTCTTTTCCGGCTTTTTTAAAAGCCGGAAAAAAGCGGCGGACATTTTTATTTAAATGCCGCGGGGGATATTTAAATCCCCCGCGGATTTCCCTACGACGACTAGTGAAATTTACATGCCCCTTCCGGAAAAGGGGCCAGTGTAGACGTAGCCTCTGGGTCTGAACTCGAGTCTCTGCCAGAGCCACAGTGACTACAGTGCTCCTTTTAGAGTGTTAGCTCCAGCAAAGCTAGGGCATGTCTGCCCTGGAAAGCTCTCCCTTGACCTGAGAGGTAGACATACCTTCAAGGTCAGAACTTCAGCTGGTGAAAACCAGCATAACACCAAGGAATTTAATAGAGATACATCATTTTCCACCAGATGAGAATCCAGATTTAACGCATTAAGTCATTATATTAGGAAGCAAAGCTAAGCCACATTGACTAGCAGCAAGTTGGATAGTGGGTTAGGAGACATGCCTTCCTAGCTCTAGAATTAGAGGTTAAAGTATAGCTATGAAATACTCTCAGGAGCATGAGATCAAACATGTTTCTTATGTACTCTCGGCTCCATCACCTGCGCTCTACCCCATAATTCCATCTCCACTGGGATGTATTCTATCTACATGTTCACCTTTGGATTTTTACATATTCTCTCAGAACCATCAGATCTTGGTTCTTAATGTTCTAACAGTCCCACCTTAAAGCAGCTTTAGCACAGCCACTATTTTGCTTGAAACCAAAAACACCTGCCAGAAAAGTATTGCCTGCATTTCCCAGAGGGCTGAATTTCCCTTGCAAAATTACACTGGGCTATACTGCAGGTCAATCAATACCGAATCCTGCACAAGTGACAGATTTAAGGTCCCACAATTATTGATGGCTAGAAATGAGAAATATATATTATTGGAAAGGAGACCTTCCACGATACATTTGTTTCTAACTATGTATGGGTACAAGACAAAGAACCTTCAGGCTGGGATTTTCAAAGAAATCTCAGGATAGATTGACACCCATCTCTCATTGTAAATCAGTGGGATTTGGATCCTAAACTCTCCCATGTTTCTTTGAAAATCCAACTGCAAAATCATAACATGAAAAATTATTTTAGACCGGGGGTCAGCAACTTTTCAAACCAAAGAGCCAAACTATATCAAAATTCAGAACAAGTGGTCAACAAAAAGCTGTATAAGAATGCCCATTTGCATAACTGAAAATATACATCTTAATATTATTGATAATTGACATAATGATTAATAATAGCATAAATGAAACATTGTACTCACACTTTATTTAATGGGTTGTCTGCTGCTGCATATTTTCACACATTTCTTTGAATTTTACATCATAAATGGTCAGATCCAGCTTCATGCATGCATTCAGGCTGTCTTCTGTTAATATGATGGCAGGGGGCTGAGAATGTGGGGTACAGGAGTCTGGGTTGGGTTATATGAGGTGCTCAGGGCAGGGAGGTTGGGTGTATGGTGGATTCAGGGAACAAGGCTGGGATGTATGGAGGGGGCAGGAGTGTTATGGAAGGGGACTGGGGATGTGCTGCTGCAGGAATATGGTTTGGGTTGTATGAGGTACTCAGGGCAGGGTATTCAGGTGTATGATGGGCTGAGGGCTCAAGGTTAGGGTGTGGGGGAGTGCAGGAGTGCTATGATGCTGCAGCCAGATGGGGGCTGGGCCCCAATTGGGGGCTTGTTGGACAGGTTTCATTTTTAAATAAAGTAGAATATTATGTCCAACACAAAAGGTTTCTACATTGTCTTTATTTATGGCAGGAGTGGGGAACCTTTTATGGATTGGGGCCACTAACCCACAGAAAAACCTCCAACTCCCCCCCCCTCCCCCGGCCATCACTTATGTGGCCTCTGACTGAAACATCTCACTCCCGTGTTGCTCCAGCCCCAAGGTGAGGGGAAGGGCAGGGAGGACTGAGGCCAGATTTACTCTTTTGGGGTTCCAGGGTTAGTGGATGTAGTGTTCCCCCTGGGCTCTGAGGTGGGGCCAAAATGAGGGATTAAGTGTGTGGGTCAGGGCTGCCAGTGAGTAGGATATGGATGGGGGTGCAGGGTCTGGCTGGGAGGTGGCGTGCAGGAGCAGGCTGGGAGTAAGGTGTCTGGCTGGGGGAGGGGGCAGGAGGAAAGGAGGGGGAAGGAATGGGCTGGAGACAGGATATCTGGCCAAAGGAGGAAGGAAGGGGGCAGGATCAGGCTGGAGGCAGGAGGTCTGGACAGAGGGAGGGGGCAGGAGTGGGCTGGGAGCAGGGTGTCTGGCCAAGGGGAGGGGTCTGGAATGGGCTAGGGGCAGGGTGTCTGGGTGGGGAAAGGGGGCAGGAGTGGGCTGGGGGCAGGAGTCTGGCTAAGAGGAGTAGCAGGAGTGGGGTAGGGGTCAGGGTCTTGGCAGGGAGATGACTCAGGAGGGTGGAGTTGCGGGATATGGGCATGAGGAGGTGGGGCAGCCACTTACTTCTTTTCATGCTCCATCATAGGCAACATGTAACATGGCCTCCTGCTGCTCCCATTCACCGGATTCTGGCCAACGGGAGCAAAGGGGAAGTCTCCAGTAAGTGCATCCCTGCAAAGAACAAATTGGAACAAATTGATAAACTTAACAGTTCCAGGTCATTGGAACCAGGTGGCATTCATCCAAGAGTTCTGAAGGAACTCAAACGTGAAATTGCTGAACTATTAATTGTGGTTTGTAACCTATCCTTTAAATCAGCTTCTGTACCTAATGACTGGAAGATAGCTAATTTGATGCCAATATTTTAAAAGGGCTCTAGAGGTGATCCTGGCAATTACAGACCAGGAAGTCTAACATCAGTAATTGGGCAAATTAACTGAAACTATAGTACAGAATAAAATTGTCAGACACATAGATGAACATAATTTGTTGGGAGAAAGTCAATATGGTTTCTGTAAAGGGAAATCATGCCTTACTAATCTACTAGGGTATGTCTACACTTGCACCATAGTTCGAGCTAGGAATGCAAATGCAGGCATTTGAAATTGCTAATAAAGCGGGAATTTAAATATCCCGCATTCATTAGCATGATCTCGCCGGCCCGCTAGCTCGAATCACAGCTGATTCGAACCAGGAAGTGAACACTGGGACGCGGTAGTTCAAACCAAAGCTCTTGGTTTGAACTAAAGTTACTCATCATTTTTTGCACTTCCTGGTTTGAATCAGCTGCGATTCGAACTAGCGCACCGGCAAGATCATGCTAATGAAGCGTGGGATATTTAAATCCCCACTTCATTAGCAATTTCGAATGCCTGCATTTGCGCCCTCAGCTTCCCCAACTGCAGGGGGGCCATCAACAGGACGCACATCTCCATCCGTGCCCAGGAACACCAGGCCTCCCAGTACATCAATTGCAAGGGTTACTTCTCTGTCCTCCTGCAGGCCGTGTCTGACCACTGGGGCCAGTTCACGGACATTAATGTGGGCTGGTACAGCAAGGCACATGACCAGCCTTGTTCCACAACTCCTCCGTGTGCCAGAGGCTGCACGCCAGGACCTTTTTTCCCGACCACCACATCAGGGTCGGGGACGTGGACATGCCCATCTGCCTGGTGTGGGATGCGGCCTACTCCCTACAGCCCTGGCTGATGAAGCCGTACACGGGGCACCTCAACCCCTCCCAGCAGGCCTTCAATGCCAGACTCACCAAAGCCCGCATCGTGGTCAAGGGGGCCTTTGGATGCCTGAAAGCCCGATTTAGATGCCTCCTCACCCGCCTCGACTTCGCCGAGCACAATATCCCTCCCGTGGTGGCAGCATGTTGTGTGCTGCACAATGTATGTGAAAGGAAGGGGGAGGCTTTCCTGCCAGCTTGGATGGCTGAGGCTGACTGCATGGCTGACCAGTATGTGCAGCCCCACACCGCTGCCGTCCGGGAGGCCCAGCCATCCAGATCCGGGAAGCCCTGCAGGAAAACCTCCAGGTAGAGGAGGACTGAACTCTCCCTGCATGCCCCAATGGGGCCATCTTGCACCCTCCCCTCCTTCCCCTGTCCCCTCCCTAACCCCCCTTCCTAATGTAAAATAAAAACACCTGTTTTGCCAAAAAAAAAAAACCCTCTCTTTATTGTACATAACTGGGGTGGAGAGCAGGGGGAGGGGGAAACCTGGGAGGAGGGAGCTGGAAGGGGGAGGAAGGGGAGGAAGGGAAGGGAAAGCTCAGGGTTAGGGGTCCTGCAGGCTCTCCTGTCTCACAGCACTGTGGGTGGAGAGGCATCGGGGGGGAGCAGGTGTGGAGGGTGGGGAAGGTGGGATGGGGGGTGGAGAGGAAGTGGGAGGGGGAGCAGGGGTGGGAGGAGGAGCGAGATCTGGGGCAGCTGCAGGGGCTGGAGCAGTAGGAGGCAGGAATCTGTCCACCAAGGTCTGGAGGTGGCCGCTGAGAGCATGGCCCTGCTCCTCCTGTGCCTCCAAACTCTGCTGCTGCAGCCACAGGTCCTCCTGGACCCAGTGGTCCTGGGTGCGGAGCTGGTGCTCCAGTAGCTACAGGTGCCACCGCTGATAGTCGTCCAGGTTGCGGGTGTACCTGCTGGCCAGGGTGCTGGTGGCTCTTGCCGGCGGGGTGGTGCGCCCTGTAGTCTCAGGTGCTGCGGCTGTGGTGAAACAAGAGCAGTGGTCAGTTCTCCCTGGGGACACAGTAGGTGAAACCCAGCCCCCTTCTGCAAGGCAAGGTCAGCATGTGGGGAACGGGCCAGGGCCCCTGAATGACACCCAGCTGCTGCTCCATGGTGGGCAAGGCCCAGGAGCACCGTTCCTGGGCTCCCTCTCCACCCCCCACATACACATAAGGGGAGCATGATGGCACTCACATGTGGAGCCCTCCCTGGCCTCGGACGACACAGCTGATGTGCTCTGTGGGATGTCTTGGGGGTCCTGTGTTGTGGCCAGGCTCCCTGCAGGCTCCTGGCTCTCGGCATCCTACTCCTCTGTGTCAGGGATGGGGCCCTCTGCCCCAGGGTCAATCACAACCCGGGGGGCATGGACTGCATGAGCCACCATGATGCGGTCCAGGGCCTCATAATGAGAACAGGCCTCTGGGTCAACCCCTGGCTGGGAGGCCCTGGTGTAGGCCTGCCGCAGGTCTTTAATCTTGCAGTAGACCTGCTCCTGGATCCGCAGGTGGCCTCTGGTGGCCAGGCTGGCAGCCATGCGGCTGTAGACGGCCACGTTCCTGACGCTAGTGCGGAGGTCGTGGACGTTGGAGGCCTCCCCCCAAACCTTGATGAGATCCATGATCTCTGCACTAGACCAGGCGGGGGCCCGCCTTTTGCAGCCTTGGGCAGGCTCCTGTGAACCGCCTGCCTGGTCCTGGGAAGAGGTGGAGGGCTGGGTGGTAGCGAGTGGCTGGCTCATCCCATGCCGGGTGCAGGGTCTGCTGTCTGGATGCTGGCAGGCTTGCAACTGGAACGGGCACCGTGGGCAGACCATGCCCCTTTAAGGGCTCCGGGGCTGGGAGGGAGGCAGAAGAGTTTCCCTGGTTTGGCCCAGAGTGGCCACCAGGGAAACCTGGGGAGGGCTAGCCTCCCACTAGTTCAAATTAAGTGGCTACACAGCCCTTAATTTGAACTAGGTGTTACTCCTCGTAGAATGAGGTTTACCTACTTCAAATTAAGTGCTCCGCTATTTTGAATTAAATTCGAAATAGCGTTTTGCATGTGTAGCCGCTAAGAAAGTTAATTTGAACTAATGGCTGTTAGTTTGAATTAACTTTGTAGTGTAGACATACCCCAACTTATTTATAAATGATCTGGAGAAAGAGGTAAATGGTGAGGTGGCAAAATTTGCAGATAATACTAAACTGGTCAAGATCGTTAAGACCAAAGCAGCCTATAAAGAGCATCAAAAATATCTCACCAAACTAAGTGACTGGGCAACAAAATGGCAAATGAAATTTAATGTTGCTAAATGTAAAGTAAGGCACATTGAAAAAAAGAATCCCAACTATACATACAATATGATGGGGACTAACTTAGCTCTAGCTACTTGAGAGAGATCTTGGAGTCATTGTGAATAGTTCTCTGAAAACATCCACTCAATGTGCAGTGACAGTCAAAAAAAGCAAACAGAATGTTAGGAATCATTTAAAAGGGATAGAGAATAAGACAGAGAATATCTTCTTGCCTCTACATAAAACCATGGTATGCCCACATCTTCAATACTGCGTACAAATGTGGTCACTTCATCTCAATTAAGATATATTGGCATTGGAAAAGGTTCAGAAAAGGGCAACAAAAATTATTAGGGGTTTGGAACGGGTCCCATATGAAGAGAGATTAAAAAGACTTGCACTTTTTGGCTTAGAAAAGAGGATACTAAGGGGGGATATGATAGAGGTCTATAAAATCATGTCTGGTATGGAAAAAGTGAATCAGGAAGTTATTTACTTGTTCCCATAATATAAGAACTAGGTATCGCCACATAAAACTAATAGACAGCAGGTTTAAAACACACAAACAAACGGTAGTTTTTCTTCACACAATGCAGAGTCAACCTGTGAAACGCCTTGCCAGACACTATTGTGAAGACCAAGACTTTAACAGGATTTTAAAAAGAACTAGATAAATTCATGGAGGTTAGGTCTATGAATGGCTATTAGCCTGTTTGTCAGAGGCTAGAAATGGATGACAGGAGAGAGATCATATAATGATTACCTCTTCTGTTTACTCTCTCAGATGACAGGAAATTTGGGCTAGATGGACTTTTGGTCTGACCAAGTGTGGTCATTTAAAAGTGTGGTCATTTTTTATGTTCCTATGTTCTCATGAGGATGGTACCCCAGCTAGGGGGAAAAAAACAGCACCGTGCAGAGCCATTTTTGGCACTCTTGTTCCCTGCACTTGCTAGATTTGGCAGGGAGGCTCGGGGCTTTCTCCACCATAATCCCGCAGGAAGCTGGCACTGGCGTTCCAATTTTGTGGGATGCCTTAAGGCTGTAGCGCCAACGCTGGCTCCCTGCTGTAGAGGGAGCAGAAGGGCTGAGCTGGAGCTCCAAAAGAAGCTGGCGCTGGCTTCGTGCACTAGCATTCCAATTTTGTGGGGTGCTTTACGGCTTAAGGCTGTAGTGCCTGTTTTAGATAATACTTGGAAGTTCTCAGAAGTGTGCCAGATACAAAGTGAGACTTCTAGTGTTCATTATCAACTGAAGGAAAAAAAACCTCCTACATAATATTGTCTGATTTTCACAAGATGGACTAATACTGGCCTAATACTAACACCATGATACTGAAAAGAGGCCAGGCCATATCTCAATGGTTCTCCCTTTCACACTCCAACGAGCCAAACAATATTGACCAAGGAAGATACAGAATACAAGGTTAAATGGATTGCTTCCAACAAGATACAGTTTGGCTTTGACAAGGAGAAACTTCCAGTGTCTGCAAACAAAATAAATCTCCAAGAATGTTAAAAAGAAACCAGCAAAGCCTCCACTTACCACACTTCAGTTTTACTTTGGTTGTATTGGTATAAGTTGAACCTTTCTAGTCCAGCATCCTCGGGATCTGACCAGTGCCAAACCGGAGAATTTTCTGAACCACGGGAAATCTGAACCAGAGAATATGCCAGACCATGGGAGGTCAATATTGTCTAGCAGCAATATCAATTCCTCCTCTGCTTACTGGGCTCTTAGAAGATATGTAGGGGTACATTAGAGCTAAATAACAGCACAGAACACTGAGAGCTGGGACTGGTGGCTGTAAACAAACTTTATGGGGCCGCAGGAAACTTGGCCACACTCATGGTAAGTTGACATCTGGCTAATTAAAATCATGACCTGAGAGTGCCGGACTAGAGAGGTTCTTTCCCTGGCACAGACTGAGATCCATTGTAACATATGGAAACAAGTATTTTATTTGTCTCTTTCTCCCCTCTGTAGCCAGACAGGAAGCCCCCTGTAACATCCATCTTTGCTTGCCTGGAGCATGCAGGGCACACAGAGCAGTAAAAGCCTTGAACAGAAGGCCCAGATATGGCAGGCTGCTGTGACCATGAATGGCTGTAAACAGAGATATGCCACTTGCTGACCAAGAGGCTGCCGAGGAGTGCCCTTGACTGAAACCCATATTGATACGAACACACAGCCGTCCGCTGGGGGAGGAATCTCTCGCCCAGTAAAAAATGTCTAGTACTCACAATTTAGTTATCTTTCTTGCAAGTGTAAATTAAGTTGAAACTTGCTTGTAAGAACTGGCGCCACAAAAATGGACCAGTACAATTTGGCCTCATAGATAAGAAAGAGGATACGGGCCCCTATGGGTATAAAGATGGGTCCAGCAGCACATTTACTCTGAGTGTCAATCTACCATCTATCTGCTGGTCAGGTTAGGTGTTTGATCTCCCGAGGTTCCACAGGGACACCCACCTCGTATTCGTCTTTCCTAGGAATTGAGGGACCGGCACTGGCTTGACCCGCTGGAGTTGAGAGGCACAGAAGGGGAGAAAAATAGTACCTGGATGTGGTCCTTTGTCTTAAGTGTACACATAGATTTAGAGCTCTTTAAAGATTAAGCTGTCACTTGGTACCATTATTTCTATTTTCTATCTTTATTTTCTTTGTAACCATTTTAAGATCTATATTTGCTAGCAGTTAAGAAATAGAGCAATAGCCATTGTAACCATAAGATCTGTATTTGCTAGCAGTTAAGAAATAGAGCAATAGCCATTGTAACCATATGCTTTATAAGCTTTTTTAATAAACCTGTAACTGTTTAAGTTTTAACCTGACTCCTTCAGTTGCTGTAACAGAACCAAGCACAATTTAAAAGAACTTCAGCCGGTCATAAGGGACAGGTATAGGAAGAGCTTGGGCGTTTTGGATCGTGTCACTCCCAGGTGACAGATCCGTTGGGGCATCTCTCAGTCTTCCCTAGACTGCCCGCTGCGAAGGGATCCTGTATCCTAGCAGCTGAAATCTGAGATGTAATAAGCTCTTCCTATAAACTCTGGGGCGTCTGTCAGCCTGTTGGCTGCCCTCCGCGACGGGACCCCGGTCCTAGCGGTAAAGGCATAGATGTTAAACCTTTTCTCGGTAACACACACACACACTGCCCTGACTGTCGGCTGACACCCTCCCACCTTTTCTCTCGCTCTGTTGGCTTAGAAAAGTGCTTTTCAAGCCAATGGCAAAAGGAAGGCTCAAGTGAATGTCTCAGATGAACACGTTCTCTTTTCCCCCATTCAGAATTAAGTGATGAAGGCAATAATGATTCCTTGTTCTTACCTGCCCACTTCAATAAACAGCCTATCAACTGTGGCTTAAAATAGGACAAGATTTTAGAACACCTCACCACTAAGGCCAGCGTTAGGACAGAGAACCCACCACATAGGCTGGAATATGTAATAAATCATCTGTGAAACAGGATGGGGCACATCAGGAGCTAAAATAACTTACTGGCTATTAATATATGCTCCTTTCTCAACCAGAAATGTATAAAAAGGGTGTTTATAAAAATGAATAATGAACACAAGTAAGCAGAGTTGCATGCCTGTAGAAGAAACATTGGGCTAGATGTCCTCTTATAATTGTGTCCGTGCCTGCCATAATTCTGTCTTAAGTACAAATGACTGCATTGCTTTCAAAGAACTTGCTATAAACGCTATTTGCTGGGAGAAAAGATAAGTGGAAGCAGCTATAATTCAAAAGCAAGAGAAGCTGCAAACATTCCCTAGCAACACAACCAGCGTAAAAGAAGATCTACATTTATAACAACAGCAAATAGCTGGAATAATTCAAATTGTCTATTTCTCTAAGTGCAGAAAGGAGGAAAAATTATCTGGTGGCTTTTCTGCGAAATGAAGGAATGAACTCTGAGGAATGAAGCTAGGGAACGCTATTGTTTCTTGCTCTGTTGGTCTGTGGGCAAGGGATTATCCAATATCACACCTCTGCAGCCATGGAATGTAACGAAAAAAAATTACCATATTGTGAACCAAAACTGTGGAAATGAAGACCCTTCAACTTTGGAGGGGGGGTAGCCTTGGAATTTGAAGGCAGAGACACAACCATATAACTTTATACTGGGTTTCTGTGCATGCACAGAGGTCTGGGAGAGGGAATGTCTAGGGTGGGTTTTAAACAAAGTGGACCTGAATTTTACTGCTCAAGCTAACCTCTGTAATTAGTGAGGCTCAGCAGGACAATTTCCACAGCCCCAGAAGGGGTGGAGCCTCGAGAGAAATGGGGTGGCTGAGGCTAGCCTTTCCCAAGCAGCCTTTAGTACGGCCTGGAGCATGCTGTGTGGGGATCCGCTGACAATTTAAAGGGCCCAGGGCTCCAGCAGCCACTGCTGCTGCATTAGCAACAGTAATGGCCAGGAGTCCTGGGTCCTTTTGAATCACTGGCCCAAGGCAGTTGCTCCCTTTAGCCCCCAGTCAGTAGGCCTGTCCGTAACAAACCAGGGTTTCCTGCTACACCTACATCCATGACTCTGGGGACACAGACGTTGTCAGGCAAGATGCACTGTGTGGAATGAAATGAAATCTTTGTTTTATGTAAAGCAGGAGGACAGACTTCACTAGATAAGCATACTAGTGCCTTCAGTCCTTAAAATGTATGTATCTATGAATTCCCAGAGTTCTCGTCCCTTATCTATTCATCCCTTTGTGCCTGGAGATGTGTCTGAAGAAAACAGGAGGCAGTGTGGCTTAGTGAATAGAGCACAGGCCTGGGATTGAGGGGACCTTAGTTGATCTTTCCAGCTTGATCACTGACCTGTTCAATGATCTTCAGCAAGTCTCTCAACCACCCTAGGCCTCAGTTTCCCCCATTTGTGAAATGGTGATAATAATACTAAGTCTCTTAGGGTATGTCTACACTACAGCGCTAATCCGAACTAACTTAGTTTGAATTAGTTAATTCGAACTAAGCTAATTCGAACTAGCGCATCTAGAACTAAAAACTAGTTCGAATTAGTGTTTTGCTAATTCGAACTAGCGCGTCCACACTGATTGGACGCAGAGGCGCATTTAAGGGCGGCTGAAACCGGTTTCAGCAGGGCATCAGGTCAGTAGTTGCTTTGTGTGGCTGCTGTCTGAGGCTCGTGCTTAAAGGGACCCCCCTGGATAGCCGGTTCTCAGTTTTTCGGCTTGCTTGCTTACCTTGCCGAGGGACAGCAAAGCGTTTTTCTCTGCACACGTCTGTGTCAGTGCTTCCCTTTGGGGCCGCCGCCGCAGGTGGCAACATGGAGCCAGAGCTTACCCTGCACTTTCTGGTGCAGTTTATGGACTTGCAGCTGCAAGCCTGCCAGCAATGGCTGGAGGCTGCCTGGTTCCACCTGGTGCACATCAGCCCCCTGCCTCTCCGCCTGGCCACCCTGGGGGCCATGGAGCAGCTGTGGTGGCGCCTGGGCGCCGGCGTGCCCCGCCGCATCTGACGTCTGGACACCAGCAGTGACTAGTGGGACCGCATCATCCTGGAGCGCTGGGGAGACCAACAGTGGACCCAGAACTTCAGGATGAAGAGGGACACCATCCTGGAGCTCTGCGAGTGGCTCGCCCCTGCTCTGCACAGAAGGGACACTCACATGAGGCCTGCCATCCCCCTCCAGAAGTGTGTGGCCATCGCCCTCTGGAAGCTCTCCACGCCGGACAGCTACCGATCTGTTGGGAACCAGTTCGGCGTGGGGAGATCCACTGTCGGAGCGGTGCTCATGCAGGTACGGCACTCGCCGGCCACTGGGCCAGGGGCGAGGGGGGCTGCAAGGAAGGGATGGGCCGCACCAAGGAAAACGGGGGTTCGGGAGGGGAGGAGGCAAAAGTGCCCCGCACCGGAGGGGCCGGTCTCTCCCGGCTCAGCCCCACACCGCCGCCGTCCAGGAAGCCCAGCGGGGGGCCGTCCGGATCCGGGAAGCCCTGCGGGAGAGGTTCCAGGTGGAGGAGGAGGAGGACTGAACTCTCCCTGCATGCCCCACTGGGGCCTTCTTCCACCCTCCCCCCCTTCCTCTTTCCCCTCCCTAACCTCCCTTCCTAATGTCAAATAAAGACACTTGTTTTGGCAAAAAAAACTCTCTTTATTTTACATAACTGGGGTGGGGGAGGGAGGAGTGAGGGTGGGAGAGGGGAGGGGTTAACCGGGGAGGAGGGAGCTGGAAGGGGGTGGAAGGGGAGGAAGGGAAGGGAAAGCTCAGGCTTGAGGGTCCAGCTGGCTCTCCCGTCTCGCAACACTGCGGGTGCGGGGACCTCGGGGGGGGAGCGGGTGTGGAGGGTGGGGCGGAGGGGACGGGGGGTGCGGAGGAAGCAGGAGATGGAGCAGCAGCAGCAGAGGGAGCAGGGGCAGCAGGGGTGGGAGGAGGAGCGAGAGCTGCGGCAGCCACAGGAGCCGGAGCAGGAGGAGGCAGGAACCAGTCCACCAGGATCTGGAGGTGGCCTCTGAGGCCACGGCCCTGCTCCTCCAGCGCATCCACACTCCGCTGGCACAGCCGAAGGTCCTTCCAGACCCAGTGCTCCTGGTTGCGGAGCAGCTGCTCCATGAACCGGAGGTGCTGCCGCTGGTAGTCCTCCTGGTTTCTGGCACGCCGGCTGGCCCAGGCGCGGATGGCTGTTGCAGGCGGGGTGGTGCGCCCTGCAGTCCCAGGTGCTGCGGCTGTGGTGAAACAAGAGCAGCGGTCAGTTCTCCCTGGGGACAAGGTGGGTGAAACCCAGCCCCCCTCTGCAAGGCCAAGGCCCCTGCATGACACCCAGCTGCTGCTCCATGGTGGGCAAGGCCCAGGCGCACGGTCCCTGGGCTCCCTCTCCCCTCCACCCCCCCGTACACATAAGGGGAGCATGGTGGTACTCACAGGTGGAGGCCTCCCTGGCCTTGGACGACACAGGAGATGTCTGAGGGGTTCCTCGGGGGTCCTGGGTCCTGGGCAGGCTCCTGGCAGGCTCCTGGCTCGCGGCGTCCTCCGGCTCCTCCTCCTTGGTGTCCAGGACCGGTCCCTCTGCCCCGGGGTTGATGACCACCCAGGGGGCATGGACGGTGTGAGCCCCCAGGATGCGGTCCAGGGCCTGAAAGTGGGGGCAGGCCTCCGGGTCAGCCCCTGGCAGGCAGGCCCGGGAGTAGGACTGCCGCAGGTCCTTTATTTTGCAGCGGGCCTGCTCCCGGGTCCGCTGGTGGCCTCTGGCGGCCAGGCTGTCAGCCATGCGGCTGTAGACAGCCGTGTTCCTGTGGCTAGTGTGGAGATCGTGGACATTGGAGGCTTCCCCCCAAACCTCGATGAGGTCCACGATCTCCGCACTAGACCAAGCAGGCGCCCGCCTCTTGCGGCCCCGGGCAGGCTCCTGGGAGCCGCCAGGCTGGTCCTGGGAAGAGGGGGAGGGCTGGGTGTCATCGGGTGGCTGGCTCATGGGGTGTCAGCCGCTGGGTGTGCTGGCACGGGTGCTGGCAGCCTTGCAACTGGCACAAACTGTGTAGCCAGCCCGTGGCCCTTTAAGGGCTCCGGGGCCGGGAGGGGGGCAGACAAGTTCCCCTGGTGTTGGCCAGAATGGCCACCAGGGCAAGCTGGGAAGGGTTAGCCTCCCACTAGTTCGAATTAAGTGGCTACACAGCCCTTAATTTGAACTAGCTAATTCAAACTAGGCATTAGTCCTCGTAGAATGAGGTTTACCTAGTTCAAATTAAGCGCTCCGCTAGTTCGAATTAAGTTCGAACGAACGGAGCGCTAGTGTAGCGCCTATCAAAATTAATTCGAACTAATGTCTGTTAGTTCGAATTAACTTTGTAGTGTAGACATACCCCTAGTAAAGTGCTTTGAGATCTACTGAGAAAGCTACTATTAAGGCCCTGAGTCAGCAAAGCATTTAATCATGTTCCATTTAAATCAATAGGTATTGTGTATGTGTCTTGCTGAACTGGGACCTAAATCCAAAACTTTAATCTCCTTGGAAAAGTTCAGTAGGGATAAAAGCAATAGAAACGTAATAGGGTTCTGAAGAAACTTTCCTAAAACCTACAGAACTGCATTAAATATAAGACCTTTCCTATAGATGTTTTAAAGCATCCTATAGAATTACAACTTTCTGAGGACACAAACAATTTTGTATGCTAAGTCTGAAACCCAAATTCAATGTTCTACTTCTTTTAGCAAATCAAAAATATCATCTTGGTTTGGATTAGCACCATTTACAGATGTGAATGGAAACTGCACTTATGTAAGAGGTAAACAGATTAAAAACTGGGAAATTAAAATTTTCTGTGGATGTTTATTCAATTTTCTGTGGATGTTTATTCAAAAAAATTCTCAATCTCCCATGGCAATTTTCATAGACATAAGAATGTTAACCCTTAATCATACTGCAAACTGGTTAGTTAATTGGCTCTGCCTAAATTCCCCTTCTATTTACAACAAGTTAAGGTATTTCTTGCACCCTGATCTATTGTGTTAGAGAATACTGTACTTTGCATTGCTGAGGATGAAGATTATTCTTTAGGTTCCAATTCATCAAGATACTTAAGCATGTATGTACATTTAAGCATCTAAATCCATGGGACTACTCATGTGCTTAAATGTAAACACTTGGGCTGTGTCTAGACTGGCCAGTTTTTCCGGAAAATCAGCCGCTTTTCCGGAAAAACTTGCCAGCTGTCTACACTGGCCGCTTGAATTTCCACAAAAGCACTGACGATCTCATGTAAGATTGTCAGTGTTTTTGCGGAAATACTATGCTGATCCTGTTTGGGCAAAAGTCCTTTTGCGCAAAACTTTTGCACAAAAGGGCCAGGGTGGACAACCCAGATTTGTTTTCTGCAAAAAAGCCCCGATCGCGAAAATGGCGATCGGGGTTTTTTTGCAGACAAGCGTGTCTAGATTGGCATGGACGCTTTTCTGCAAAAAGTGCTTTTGCAGAAAAGCATCCGTGCCAATCTAGACGCTCTGTTCCAAAAATGCTTTTAACGGAAAACTTTTCCGTTAGAAGCATTTCCGGAAAAACATGCCAGTCTAGACTTAGCCATGCCTAAATAGCCTGCAGAACTGGGGATTTAGGCACCACTTCTTTTGTGAGCTTGGACTTTCGGGACCAGAACCTCAATTGGGATCATATCAGCTTAATTCTACTAATATCAGTTTAACTACATGATGTTGACCAACAATTTTCTAGTAGATTTGACAACTCAAAATGTTTTAGCCAATCCTATTTCCATTACCCCTTTTGTTGTGACATTGAAAAGTAGCCCCTTTATTGTATTCATGATTAGAACTTACCCATTTCTACCCTATTTTTATATTTATATCACTTCACATTTCACCTTTAAAAGTTTAAAGTGCCGTGTCTACTCCATATGTTAAGGGATATATTTCTCAACACTATTTTTTTTCATATGGTAGCATTTCCAGCAGGCCTATCTTATGCCACATTAACAATTCATGGACACCAGTCAAACAGATGGTAAAAAGAAAATTTTATTTAATATAAAGCATATGGCATCAAAATATTTTTTCTTACATCAACCAGTGAAGGTCAAACCAATTGACTCTCAGAATAACATAATCATCATCAACAAGCATAATTAAAATGCTTCATGAAAAATGTGATGGTAGAAAAAGTTGCTGGAAGCTTTGTTAAGTTTCTTCTTAGTTGGTCCTGCTACCAGTCTTAAATAGTCTTTAATAATCATGGATTCAGTGACAACACAGGATCTGTTCTTCCCTTTTGGGAACTGATTCACTATTTTATTAATTATTTTTTAAAAGGCCCTAAAAAACCAACATATCATAGACCATCACCTTAGATACCATAAATCATTGTTTCATTGATTTCAATAGAACTGCACTGATTTAAACCAATTGTAGATTTGCCCTTATCCTGCAGGAAGTTCTGTCACTGCGACATCATTCTTGGGATCTTTTATCTTTTTAACGTTAAAAATAACATTCAATGTTTAGCTTTTGCCTTCTTTGACCATCCATTTTTGTTTTTGTTTTGTTTTTATTTCAAGATCAAAAGTGTTATAAAAATGGCCTATGCGCAGTACCTGGCCAGAGTCTTCTGTCCACTAAATCTGCTTTTGTACTAATCTACATAGCACAAAGCAGACTTCAACCTAACAACTCTGAATCTTAAACTTCCAGGCTGCGTGTAGACTGGCATGATTTTGTGCAAATACTTTAACGGAAAAAAATTTCCGTTAAAAGTATTTGTGCAAGAGAGCGTCTATACTGGCATGTGCCTTTGTGCAAAAGATTTGCTTTTGCGCAAAAGCATCCATGCCAGTGTAGATGCCCTCTTGTGCGAGAAAGCTCCGATGGCCATTTTAGCCATCAGGCTTTCTTGCGCAAGAAATTAACGTGGCTGTCTACACTGGCCTTCTTGCGCAAGAATACTTGCGCAAGAGGGCTTATCCCTGAGCGGGAGCGTCAGAGTATTTGAGCAAGAACCACTGATTTTGTACATTAAAATCATGTGCAAAATCATGCCAGTCTAGATGCAGCCCCATAGTTCTGTGCCACCATTCTCCTGTCCTGGTATAGGGGACATGGCTGGCAAGGGCGCCATTTCGGGCATGTAGGGGAGGCAGCAATTGTGCATTCCGGGACACAGCTTGCTTTTCATCCCATTCCCCGGAAGTTTAGGGAGTGACGGGAAAGTGCTTACATTCTGTGCATTCCTTTCACACATGGTTGGAGAAGGGAGCTCCCCAGCCAGGTGTGAGAGGAATGCACGGAGTGCAAGCGCTTTCCCCTCAGGCTGTGTCTAGACCATGCCTCTCTATCGACAGAGGGATGCAAATCAAGCACATCGAAATTGCTAATGAAGCAGGGATTTAAATATCCCACGCTTCATTAGCATAAACATGGCTGCCGCTATTTTTCAAAACGGAGCTTTTTCGAAAAAAAAAGGCAGTCTAGATGCAGATCTGTCGAAAATAAATCCTCTTAACAGATGCTGTAAACCTCGGGTTTATTTTTGACAGATCCCTGTCTAGACTGCCTTTTTTTGTCGAAATAGCTCCATTTAGAAAAAAAGTGGCGGCCATGTTTATGCTAATGAAGCATGGGATATTTAAATCCCTGCTTCATTAGCAATTTCAATGTGCTTGATTTGCATCCCTCTGTCAACAGAAGGATGCAGTCTAGACGTAGCCCCACTCCCTTAGCGTCTGGGGAATGGGATCAAAAGCAAACTGTGTCCCAGAGCACATGGCTGCTGAACCCACTATGCGCATTAAATGGCTCCCTTGATGGCTGGGAAAAGTGGAGTAGCTAGGGCATCATTTGCAGCAGCTTTGAGACTTCTCCAAACTACACAGGGAATAGTGTTGAACCAATGGCAGACTCAGAGGGTTTGGGGGAGGTTATAAATGGCTCCATTGTGCCTCCTTCCCCAAATGTACCAGCATTCCTTAGCCACAACATGGTGACATAAATGGTGGCATACAGAACGGCGGCATAGAAGTAGAGAAGTTTAAGATTCAGGCCACAGTATCTGTAGAGTTCCTGAAGTGGTCTCAAAAGACATGTTGCCTTCCTTTCACTGCTAATTATGCAGCACAGCTTTGACTGTATAAATATATTCACATTATACAGCAGCATGGAAACGACATTCCCCAGTCTATCTCCAATGCAATTTCATTGTACCTTTCTCTATTCAGCCTGTAAACTAGTGAGAATTCTTCCGCTTTTTTCAGTCCTTGCGTAGCGCTCAGATGACCCGTAATACTGACCTATTTACAGTACTGAAGCCTATTCTGTTAAGATATGTTTGTATCTCATGCGTGGCCTAAAGAGATTTTTAAAAAACCACTAGAGGTACATGCATCCCTGTTTCAAATCCAAAGCAATTTGGTCATTATGTATTGGAGTGTACCTATGTGATTTGGCTCTCAAGGGCTTTTCAATCCAATCACTATTCAACCAATTCAATCAAGGAGGTAGTTCAATTTAAACGCAAAAGTGTACAATTTGAGATCAAGATGGAGGTTGGTAATGAGGATCTTGGTGACCTCATTCTACAGTGTGAAGACTAAAAGAAGATAGCCCTTTGCCATTCTATCATGCGCACAACATGCTTTGGAAAAAAAATCTGCTGTAGCCATCTTCCAAAATACAGAGATGGATGAACTAAAAGATTCAGAAATGTCCCTATCTTTGTCTTTTTGACTCTAACACTTTTATTTCTAAAGTGCAACCCACCCCCAAAATGTTTCACTAACCATTAAACGTGGTCCGAGTGAACAGTGATGAATCATCATGAAATGGACCATGCAGAAAACAAGATTCAACTACCACCATTAAGCGTTTAAGAGAACAGGAACATAATAAAGCACAGTAGCAGAGATTTTCAAAGCCAGCTCAGGGATCTGAATGCTCAGTTCCCATTAAAATTAGTGGGCAATGAGTGTCCAAATCCCCTAAACTGATTTGAAAAATCTCAGCTGCCAGATTGAACAAGTCATTGGTGCTTAAAATAAAACACTTGTGAAAGGGAAGTGCTTTAAATTACTGTGTAAGGTCACAGTTCAGAAAAGCTCATTTAGATCCCTGTTTCATAGTGATGGGACTTCCCTATGGGAGAATGTGCTGATGCAGTCAGTATCTTGCTTAAATCCATCTGTACTTGGTATCGTGTTGAAGGGTTGTCCCAGATGTTTTTCTGAACTGAAGTCCTATAGTGGGGAAGAAATGGACAAAAATGAATACCCAGGACAAGTGATTTTCATAGACTAGATTAGATTGGCGGCAGATGTTATATTTATATTATTAGAAAACAGATATTTATTTTTGAGCTCAGAAATGGCTATTTAAGGCAACCCAATTTGTGACCACTAACTTAGGCGTGCAACTGAATGTACCAAGAGGCCTCATTTAGCTTCCTAGCCTCTGCCCAATAAAGTGAGTGGCAAAGCTTCAATTGGCGTCAGTGCACAGAACTATGACCTTTGCAAACTGGGAGATACATTACCTAGAATTTAAATGGCAGCTGTTTAAATTGTAAACCTATCCTGCCCTTTTGGTCTCAAATGCAGTGGCTTAGGTTCTACTATTGTAATTATTGGTAACATATATTCATAGGCATATCAATGGTTGGTATTCAGACCTGTCTTTGACGCTGTGGTTTTAGTCTTTAAATATCTATGTGTTTTGCTCTACAGGGATTTAATTAGGAGATACGCTTTAAAGCACCCACACCAGATTTCAGTATCTTCTCTCTAAGAATGACCTTCGATTTGTTGATTTTTGCTTGCTTATACATACTCTGAAATTCATTTTGTAAGCTGAATTAATTTTCATTTGCAGTTTACTATTTATGTTAAAATTTATTGCAGCTTTAACTTCCTTTATGAAGATCAGCTTGTAAAGGAGAATCTTTGTAAAGTTTAATTTAAATCACTCAGTGTAATGTCTGTGAAATGTTTATAATGACTGTTCTTATTAGAGTCTTCAGCGAGGCAAAAAATAATAAATACACAAAACCAGAGGTATGTACAGAATTCAAAATATATTTTCTTCTGGAGAATCTAATTTTAGCCCATAAACGACCATCTGAACACTAATTCTAATATTTTTATTACACAGAACCATACTCACTGTTCTGAGTAACCTTAGACTTGCCATTTACAGCTCAGTTGTGCTTCTCCAGTAAGATAAATGGCAGAAAGCAAAATCTTGTAGAAACCCAGTAGGTACATGGAAGCAAGGAGATGTAATTCTGCAATGTTTCCCCTACAAACTCATATGACAGGGATCCATTCTCAGGACAGGGTTCCACCAGTCTCAGGATATGAGGTCAGGGTACTTTTCATAGCATCAATCCTCCTCAGAAGAGGGGATTTCCTTGTGGGAAGTCGTACTGACATGCTCATTGTCACCTCCAGCAGGTTCCTTCTCCACAGAGTGATGTCTGTTTGCTATATGGGTACATTTGGGTACAAAAGCCAGCCTAAAGGCACAGATGCCATAGATCCAAGAAATCCATGGACATCTTCTCATGTTCTCTTGGTGGATGTCTTGAGATCCAGGAGATCTTCTTGCAGATCTTGGAGGGACTGAAACCCCACCCAGGTAATGGAACAAACTGAAAGAGATTGTAGAGCTTCTTAGACAAGCCGTAAGGTTTTAGTAGAGGACAATATGGCCCTGAAATTTTAGAAGAATCTCAAAAACTTCAGAAATCGAATTTGGCACTGGTGCTCTGTTAATGTAAGTTTCTTATTTCCCATTTAATAGTTAATCACATGGAGTGTAGCTATGATTTAAAGGCCCATTATTAATAATAATGCTTTCATTGAACAATTATTACAGAGTTACTCCCTAAAATCCCATAAGCCAAGGGGTAGACACAGAAAGGGCTAGTGTCTCATTTTCAAGGAAAGACATTAAGTTCTCCCTATATATCTTCCTTCTGCAATGGTAAGCATTCTTTTTCAGGCAGGGAGACTAGCCAAGAATTTTGGTAGTGGGGGGTTAACTTGCTCAAATACTATAGGCTGCAAACGGGAATGACAAAAGGGGCAGCTTCCATGGGACCCATTGATTTAAAAGGGCCTGGGGCTCCCAGACACTGTCATCACTACTGCAGAAACAGCGGAGACAGGAACTGTGGGCCTTTTAAATCACCACCAGAGTCCTGGTGGCACAGACTGGACAGCACTGAAAGGCTGGCTGGGGGATGCTGCTTCCCAGCCCTGGCCCTTCTGCACGAGGCCCTGCTCCTACCAGAGCCAGCCCTCCCACACACCTTGCCCAGGGGCCCAGCAATTCTTTCAGCAGTACTGATGGATTTTAGCCTGGCCCTTTAGCATCTCTGTGCTTGAAAGGGCAGTTAATTGCACCTGTACATTAGCTACTTAATTTGCCAGTGCACAGTTACACTTATGATTGGGTACAATTTTCAGGTTCAAGTAATGGAGCCCAAAATGTTGCAAAATCTTTTTAATGAAACTTTAGACCCCAGGAATATGACGTAGCAAAGCACTGATGTATGTATGTAAGTTTAAGCACATAAGACATCAACAGGACTAACCATGCAATGAAGATTGCACATATCCATAGGTAATTTCCTAGATCTTGGCCCAAAGCTCTATTTCTAGGAGCAAAAGCTACAATATCTCTACAGTCACAGGATAAAAAAAACAAACATGAGTAAGAACATAAGAATGGCCATACAGGGTCAGACCAACAGTCCATTCAGTCCAGTATCCTGTCTGCCAACAGTGGCCAATGCCAGATGCCCCAGAGGGAGGGAATACAACAGGTAATCATCACGTGATGCCTCCCCTGTCACCCACCTCCAGAGAAACAGAAGTTAGAGACATCATTCCTAACCATCCTGGCTAATAGCCATTGATGGACCTAACATCCATGAATCTATCTAGCTCTTTTTTGAACCCTGCTAAAGTCCTAGCCTTCACCACATCCTCTGGCAAGGAGTTCCACAGGTTGACTATGCACTGAGAAAAGAAAAACCTCCTTTTGTTTGTTTTATACCTGCTGCCTATTAACTTCATTTGGTGACTGCTAGTTCTTATATCATGGGAATACGTAAATAACTTTTCCTTATTCACTTTTTCCGCACCAGTCATGATTTTATAGACCTCTATCATATCCCCCCTTAGTATCCTCTTTTCTAAGCTGAAAAGTCCAAGTCTTTTTAATCTCTCTTTATATGGGACCCATTCCAAACCCCTAATCATTTTATTGCCCTTTTCTGAACCTTTTGCAATGCCAATATATTTTTTTTGAGATGAGGCAATCACACCTGTACACAGTATTCAAGATGTGGGCATAGCATGGTTTTATATAGAGGCACTAAGATAGTCTCTGTATTATTCTCTACCCCTTTTTCAATGACTCCTAACATTCTATTTGCTTTTTTGACTGCCACTGTACACTGAGTGGATGTTTTCAGAGAACTATCCACAATGACTCCAAGATCTCTCATGAGTAGTTAGAGCTAAGTTAGTCCCCATCATATTGTATGTATAGTTGGGATTCTTTTTTTCAATGTGCCTTACTTTACATTTATCAACATTAAATTTCATTTGCCATTTTGTTGCCCAGTCACTTAGTTTAGTGAGATATATTTGATGCTCTTCATAGGCTGCTTTTTGGTCTTAACAATCTTGACCAGTTTAGAATCATCTGCAAATTTTGCCATTTTACTGTTTACCTCTTTCTCCAGATCATTTATAAATAAGTTGAACAGGATTGGTCCCAGTAAGGACCATTGGGGGACCCCACTAGTTCGCCCGCTCCATTCTGAAAACTTGCCATTTATTCCTACCCTTTGTTTCCTGTCTTTTAACCAGTTATCAGTCAATGAGAGGACCTCTTAGCCCATGATAACTTACTTTGCTTAAGAGCCTTTGATGGAGTCTGAGATGGAGCTGCTTTTCCCCCTGTTTTAGTAATATAGTTAATAAATATTAGCCAAGGACAAAAAGGAAAAACAGCCTTGAAAAATATTTGCCATGCATGCCCTGCATTCGTAGACTTAGTAGCGGAGCCATGTGTTTCCTGTACTGATATTTAGGCATTGCCTCCATCATAAATATAGAAACAACATTCACAATTTTGTTCTTTACCATAGATTCTTTTGAAAAATTAAGCTAGTATTTTTTCGCTTACTTTATGGATTTTTAAGAATTAGAGTGAGCAGTGTTTACACGAATTGAATATAAAATCAATTCTATCTTGATTACATTTGACTTCAATAAGTAGTAAGTAATGCTTCTTCCATTTAATCAGTGAACAGGGCTGTAGCTGCACTATTTGCATTTTAATCAAAAACTCTCTCAAGATCCATCCAAATGGAAGCAGCAAGAATCTCCATCTAAGTGCTCAGAAATTAGATTTGGGGTTTAACGATGACTAGTAAAAAGCAGTGTTATTTTTCTTTTCTTTTATAACATCTACTTTAATAAATAAACCCGATTTAAAAATTGATAGCTATAGTTGTGTCTTTAAAGACTCTGCCACAGCTGTAGAGGCAAAATCTCTCCTGAAAGACAGAATGAGATCCTTTTAATCTGAGCATAATTTTCCAGCTGCTTGAAAAAGTCATATGGGGCATTACACTACACCATTCATAAGGAATGAAATGTGAACTCAAAGATGTCCATTCATTTTACTCAGTGGAAATTATATTATGTTGCTCTTGCTATGGGGTCACCAACATACCATTTGAAATTTGCATCACAATGACTGCAACTCAGTCTTTCTACATTATATAGACTAGAAGATTAATTTTTGTTTTTCTTCATTTCAGTCATTGCTCTGAGATGGGGCTGCGGATGAAGGATTCAGTATGCAGGCTGCCCCAGGGACAGAGGACTGTCCCAACCCTCTCTCACCACAGAAGCTTGAAGCCAGGTGAGAAGCACCTCTCCATAGTTGCTGCAGCTCCAGCAGCCACAGATGAGGGAGGGTGCATGTCCCCCAGTTGGTGCTGGTCCAGGTTCATACACCCCTGTTCTCTCCAGCCAGAGAGAACTTTCCCTTTGCTCTCTAATAAAGGGGAACAACCAGTATGAATGTTCCTGTACGAATGGGAGCCCTTGCTAAAGGGTGCCTGGGACGGGGAGGAGGTTCAGGGCTGGGGTAGTCCCAGATAGTGGGGCAGCTCCACGTAGCCCCTTTCACCTGCCTGGTGATTCTCTTTCAATTCTGTATGGTATTATGAGAAGCAATCCCATTCCAGGCACATCCCATTTTCCAATTAAACCCTTTCCTGGCTTTAAGTTATGATAAGAGGTAACTGCATACTGAATATGGTAGTCCTAGCTCTTACCGTTTAGGAGCAGTTCTTGAATAAACAGATGGACAGAGAGACAGATACACAAACTCTCTCAACTATATCATAGATATCGATGCTAATTTCTGTCTGAAAGGCTAATCTGTAGAAACATACCAATAGCAGAGAAGAACTAAGAAGTTCCTATTTCCTGGGCTGACTGCATGCTTTCCCATGCAAATGGGCCTGGGATTCTGAAAATCACATAAAGATTTTGCATTCCCCCTTCCCAGTACAATATAATATTCAATTTTCTTAGGTAGCTTTGAAAATCTGAACCTCTGTGTATAGACAACCTACAGCATTACTAAATCCTGGATCAGCTCAAGGGACGTTCAACTTAATGGTATCAATGAAGTCAATGGACCTTGCTCTTTAGGCCAGCTGAGGTTCTGGCTCCATGGATTTGCCTATTTTTCTTCCTTGAAACAATCGGTACATTTTGGACCACAGGCATACATTGTCACTGATCACACTTTGTAAAGTTTTCATGCCAGATGTAAGTAATTAATACTGTAGGAGATGTTGATTCTCTTGCACATCAGTGAATGATCTGAAATTGTGTAGCAGAAACTTCAGTAGAAAGCATTTAAGTTCAAAATATTGAACTTCTTCAGTAACCTGTAAGAGTTGTGGAAAGAAACAAACCTCCTATAAACATTGTTGGGATTCTTTCTCCACTTCATAGCCCTAACGCTTCTGATAGCTGAGCTATGTCATCAAATATTGCCAAGGAAACATGAAAAACTAGCATGTAGAACACAATCTTGCCTATGCTGGAACTAACAGAAGGAAAAATGCAGATGACCATGTCTTATGCCCTGTAAACAGTTTCTTTTTTTTTCCTTGAAGAAGCTGGATGCTTAGTAATAATTGTCCAAGACCCAACTATTATGCCCCATCATTGTTTGTCAAAAATCCCTTTATTGGTTTCATCTGTTGGATCCAGCAGTTAATGATTTCTCCGTAATTTCATTACAACTCTGATTTAAATCAGCTACATCTAATTTTATCAGGAAATTACAGCTCCAAATCTTGTATTTTAAATTTAAAACACCACAGTAACCTTGTAAAAGTTATTCACTACCTCATTATGAGAAATCTTAAGGTCACTTCACCTTTGCTAAAAACCATATGGTACTTAAAAAAAAACAACCTTCTGCTCACAAACTGTCCAAAATTTCTAAATCACTAAAACTTGCATAACTGTTAAACTTGTTCCATGTGAAATATGCACCATGAGTTGGTGTGAATCAGTATAGGTACATTGAATTCAATGGGGCTACCTAAATTACACTAACTGAAACACTGGACTTGTTTGCATTGAAAATTATTTGCATGACTCCTTTAAATAATCTCTTTGGCCCATAGTCTGAGCTCAGTAATATTTCTGTAAAGCCACTGACTTCACTGTTGCATCAGGGTAGACTTTGCAGCATTGACTAAAACGAAATCTGTTTCCCACAACACTGTTGTGCTCTGATTACCCAGGAAAAAGCACTAATGTGAACAAAACCAGAAATAAAACAAGCATATCCACTGATTTAGGAAAAACCACAGGTGAAATGGATTTTACTTCACTGGAGTGATTGCAGAATTACACTCTTATTAGATCAAAATCTGCCCTTGACACATGTTGCTCATCACGCAATATTAAAAATGACAGGCTCCTCCTTGCAGTCATGTATGAAACTGTCTCTCTGTATTACCTGTCCTCTCTTTATTGTCTCCCACTCCTGTTGTTTATTGTCATTCCCTGCTGATACATCTCATTTAGGCCCCAGCATTACACTGTGATGGTGAACAAGCCTGGCACTGAAGAGGAAGGAGTTAAGGCAGCACTCCTAGCTGCAAGCCCTGCCCACCTGGCATGGCTGGGCATGCTCCAACTGCCACAGTATAAAAGGGGGTAGCCCAGCTCAAGCTGAGCTGACTGCTGAGAAGGAAGGGTGTGCTCTGTCAGCCCCTGCTATGGATCAGCCAGGAACCTGGAACATGGGAGCTGGAAACTCTGATGCTTAGACAGGCACCCCAGCCTCTGCAGATCTCCTTGGGAGACCACAGCTGAAAACCCCTGAGACCCTGGAGATACCGCACCAGCAAGAGTCAAAGTAGAAAGTGACCTAGAGAGGGTCTACGAGTGGTATCTCCCACCTGAGTGAGTCATCGTGTTTTGGTGGGATTCCTTCCCCACCACTCCAGTCCTGGGTAGGTGACATTGGGCCACATTGCCCTGTGATTAGGGGCTGCTATGCACTGGGCCATGCTTTTCTGTAGGCCAGGGAGGCCCTAATGACTCTGGCTGCTAGCCAGGTGATTGCATTGCTGGTTGCAATGGGAGTGATGTAACCAGAGGACTACTGCATCATTGCCCCATCCACAGAGGCCCTGTAACATGCACCTTTATTTATACCCCCAGAAAACACACACACACACACACACACTGCTACTCAAAAAAAAGAGTACTGGGTTGAATCTTGAGGACAAAGCCACTCTGCATGTGCCATCCTGAAAGCAGGGAGGAGAAGAGGGTGGCACCGTTCCATCTGCCAGAGTAAGAGCAGCCTCAGAGCTTTGGTGATGCCCCTGTCTTAGCCAACACTTGGTAGTGCCATGGAGAAGTAGTTCTCTGCCAAGCAGGGATTCCCCCATGGTGGAGAAATCCCTGGCTATACCTGTACAAGGAGCTTTACAAACTCTTCACAGCTTCAGAGAGATACAAAGGAGCAGAATTAGGAGCCAGAATCAGTCCCATTTGCCTCTCTTTTCCTTCCATAGTTGTATTCTTATCTCAGTTTTCATGCTTTATTCCCACCGACGCTGTTTGACGAGAAGTATGAAGCCATTTTATCTACCACAGAGCTGTGCTCCACTGAGCTTGCTGATGATGTTAATGACCCTGCTGACTTCTTACTATTCCACTTTTTCATGCCCTACATGCTGCATTGCTATGGCAACATGTGTCTGGTGTTCTACAGCCTTCATTTCAAATGTAACCTCCCTTATTTGTTTTTACTCTTCTTTCCGAAGTGTAGCCAGGTGTACGTCATTTTGGATGTCATTCCTGAAAGGATGTACACTAGGAGCAGAGCATATTGAAAGAAATGCTGCAGATCTCCAGTCTCTACTTTTAAAATAATTTTTTTCTTTGTCCCTGGCTAAACCATCTGTACTGAGTCACTGGCTCCTCCCTGAAATTTCTCTCTGATGCACAAGTCCAGTCAGTCTTTAGATGAACAGGGCATGTAAACTTTATCTTGAGAACTAAGTACATGCCGTATCTGTGGAATGACATGAAAAGGAGGCTTTCCTTCCACACACACACCTGAAGTCTTCAAGCCCATAATCATACCTTAAATAAGTGCTTTCCGCTGAATTCTGATTTGTGCAGTCAGGAAAAACCTTCAGAAAGGTAGTCGTGTTAGTCTGTTTCAGCAAAAAACAACGAGGTGCTGGACACTACTGGTGTGCTTGCCTTGTCATGGCCTTTCCACCTCTCCCTGAAGCATTTGTTATTCTAAATGATACTTTCACTTAAATGAGTGGGTTCCCAAATGGTGAAGCAGGAAAATAAAACCCACAGCAGTTACTAAGCTGTATGTTTGTTTCATTGTGAACTAAATCCAGGCTCTACCATTCACTTCAAGGGTGACCTATACCAATCTAGATCTTGCTTCAGTTGCCATCATGGAATGTTTCTGTGGACACAGAATCACGTCCATCTCCAGACTGTTCATCTCAGTTGTACAATGAGTTTCCCAGCTCAAGGCATGACTTAAAGCTGATAAAGCCCAGCTGCTATGTGAGCTTGCAGCATTCCACACTGTGCTACGCCTGGTCCAGCAGGGATGGAAACTTCCATCCTCGGCCTGCTAAGCTGCAGGACCCACATATGACTTTTATGTGCAACCAGACTGCCAACACAGGATAAGGGACCCTCTGGAGGCAGGGTGGGATCACCAGTGAACTGGGGGATAGGGCATCAGTCTCTGGAGCACAGGGTGATGGCTTGATCCCAACCCCCTCCACCCACCCAGACAGCAGCTGGGCAGCCAACACCAGCTGCCCCAGGGAGGGACCTGGCTTCTGCATTAGTTATACAATCAAAAAGCAGTTGTATATGACCGTCCTTCTTTAACACACATGGAAGCGTGATATGCTCACAAAAACCTTGATCTAGTTCGCTGTGTTGGAGCAGAAGCCCCCAGATTCAAATGGAGGCAGCCGTGGGCTCAAGTGTAGTCCAAAGTAGAGGTCAGTGGCAAGTCCCATAATCCTTATTCATGTTCCTTACTCAGAAGTGTGCAGAGTGAGAAAGGGGCAGAGGAGACATTAGTTTAAAAGATAAGCAAGTTACATCCAGGAAGTCTTTGCATCCCTTGCTACTAAGCAGGAATAACTTAGGGCATGTCTATACTAGGAAACTATTTCGAAATAACTAAAAATCGATTTAATAACTTGCAAAATAATAAAATGGAAATAGCCCGTCCACACTATAGGGAAGCCTTGAAATTAGTCTGAAGCAGGCTCTATTATTGAGGACATGCTACCTCAACTTAGAGCCCCAGGAAGCACTGGGGATTAATTACTTCAAATTACTCTGGGGAGTAGTTAATTTGGAATAGCAGCAGTGGAGAGTCCACACTAATGCTATTTTCAAATAACTTATTTCAAAATAAGCATTCTTCCCCTGAGAAAAGCAGAAATACAGATTTTGAAATAACCAGCCCGTCATTTCAAAATAACAGGCTTGGTAGTGTGGACACTCTGCTTATTATTTCAAAATAAGGGGGGTTATTTTGAAATAACTCCCTCATGGAGACCAGAGCTTAGTGGCCATACTGGGAGTTCTCATTAATGTGCAATCAAGCTGTCCTATATTCCTTGCCTTGCACCTCACTTATGCGTAAAACAAGACACCTGTTTGCTTCCTGCCAGACACAAAATTTTGCTCACATTGATAAAACGCTAAAGGAAATTCAGCTACTAAAACTTCATGGAATAAGCTGCTAGATAGCTTTAGATAGAATTGCATTGGAAACATTAATTACATATTAGCTCACCTAGTTAAAGAATAAACACTGTGGAGGGCAGAAATTTTTATAGAAATGGATGCACTGGGAAATGAGCCAGTATTTTTACTGAACAGCACATATAGTCAGTGTTTTATCAAAGAAGTCTATGAAAGGCACTGTGGAGCATATCTGAAAGCCACACTACCATACAAAGAAAAGGTACCAGCAAACTCTGGGAACCTGTTGCCAAAGAGGGGATTTTGCTACCCACAGCAATTGAGAATGTTAGGTAACAAAAATAAAATAATATTTCAAAGATATCCGGTTTGCATTGAAATATGGACGAGAGCTCCTCTCCTAAAAAGGCTCAGGGGAATGGGGCCTGGATTGTTTCTCCCTGTGTACATTGTGCACCTTTAGTTCCCATCAAAATGTTCAGAGAGTACAATAGAAGATGGAGATTCTCATGATCTTGCATGATCAGGGTAAGACCAGCAGGGAGCATTAGAATCATCTTGTGTCGTCTCTAAAATTCAGTTGAGAGAGGACATCACCAGGGGCAGGGACACATCTTGCTGTAGGAGAGTAGAGACAAGGGTTAGATCAATACTTCTACAGAGAACTTTTCAATGGTGGATCTCAAAGCACTGATTAGATCATTGTCCCCATTTTGTAGGTGGGCGCCCTGAGGCACAGAGTGGGGAAAGCCCACATTTTGCAACATATTTTAGGCATTGCTCCACTTCGCATTAAAAGGCCTAAGCCCCAGATTTTTCAAAGCATTTAAGGTGCCTTAACATGCTAATTGGCCTCCAAGTGCTTTTGAAAATCCCATCAGCATCTTTAGGCCCCTAAATACCTAGAAAAATCAGACCTGACATAACTTGCCCAAGGTGGCAGTTGCCAGTCCAGGGCACAATATATGAGGAAGTACTCCATCACAATGAGGCTATGCCATAGCTGATAGATGTATCTTGAGGGCACACACATATACACACATGCTAGCTCTGTGCACACACAGATACAATTCCATGATTCTCAGTTGTGATTGTATGGCACCTTTCACCAGTTAAACCTTGTAAACATTGAAAAGGGACTAAAACCAATCCACTGAATACATCTGAGGGAGAAAGGATTCAAGTACTGAACTGGGACTCAAGACACCTGAGTTCAGTTCCCATGTCTGCCAAAGATTTTCTGTGGGATCTTTGGCAAATCACTTCATTTCTGGGTACCTCAATTCTGCAGAAGTAAATGTTCTTTGTCTCCTATGTCAATTGAAGCCCGTAGAGCTTTTTGTCTCTCAGCCAGGGCTGGATTATCCAATAGGCAGACTAAGCATGTGCTTAGGGCACCAGCAAAGCTGGGGCACCAAAAAAAAAGAAAGAAAAAAAGGGATTTTACGGTATAGTATTGTTTTTATTTTGAATTACATATGGGGGGCACCATAATCTTTTCAGTGCTTAGGGCCTCTAAAGGTCTTAATCCAGCCCTGCTCTCAGCACATGTCTGTACAGCACCTAGCACAACAGGGACCCAATCTTGGGTGGGTCTGGAAGTGCTACTCTGCTACAGCTAAGTCAGCTTTAGCAAAGTTGTTAATTCACTTAACACTTTCTCTTTTCTCTCTCATACAAACATGTGGCCTGAGTTGGCAGATGTTTTCTTTCATCAATGATGCACACTTGTAATTCTGCTGAAATCTGGAAGATCACGTGCCAGACACATTTATAACACTGGGTAATAATTGGCAATAAAAGCAAGCGATGTCTTGCCAAACACCACGATCTTTCTCTCTAAGTCACATCAACATTTTAAAAGCAATTTCTATTCAGAAGACTTAAAGCAATTATAGTTCAAGCCTAGATTCCATTTAGGTTTCACTGATAATCAACTGGTGCATCCTAAACAGACTAATTGCAGTATCATTTTCATTCTCTTTTATATAAAATATGCATGAAGCTCATCTTTTCAAGGACAGATACTATAGTAAGAGCACATTGTGTAACATTTCAATTACAGTCATCGACAGCTACTAGTACAATCTCTTTTCATGGTCAAGAAACGTCTAAGTATTTTGATTGAGAATCTGTCTCTTGAGATCACATTAGATGTAAATATTTAATTTCAGTTTGAGAGGTTTATGGAAATTATATTCCTCACTAGAGACTTCACCTTGGACAGGTTAAGATAGTCAGATCTGCTTAGCTCTTAGAGCAGGGTGATGGCTGAAAATTTAAGAGTGCTGGTAAAAAACAATAGTATTCCCTGGAAGTGCAATGTTCGTCCAAAATATCGGGTTAAGCCATAAAAAAGCAACTCTATTGTGCACAATTGTGGTATTTAGCACTATAATCTCCCCACAGGGGAAGAGTAGACTTAGAGTTGGTATAAACCTGAAACACTACAGTGACACAGCTGCAGTGCAGGACCAGTATAGACACTACCAATGCGGACAGGAGGGCATCTCTGATTAACGTAGGTAATCCACCTCCCCATGTAGTTAGGTGAAGAGAAGAATTATTTCATCCATCTAGCTTCTGTCAACACCAGAGGCTAGATTGGCATAACTATGTCACTCAATGATGTGGATTTTTCTGACCTCTGAGCAGGGTCAACCTAACTTTTTAGTGTAGACTGTGTTCTAACATATCCAAATAAGAAAAGAACAGTCCTGCCCAAATACTGTAACTTTTGCTGATTCATAAATGAGCCAGTGAAAGCGTTCCTGAAATAGCTGACTACTTACAAGGGCGCTCCAATATATGTGAGCAGTTCTGGTCAGACAGCCTAGCCCAAAAAGATACGGACTGAAATATTTTTGAACTGTCACACTGATTTATAGTCTTATTCGTAAACAGGCACCCGCTCCACTGTGAATTAGGACTGTTGTAAATCTCCTCTCATTTTCCTTTACACTTCTCAAATAAACATATACAGGGACAACAAAAGGAACAGCAGAACATTTTGTTTATGCTCCATTCACCTTCATGCAATGTTTTAATGGAGAACAGACTTGTGTTCTTGTCTTTTTTGATTCCTAGGATTTGTCTCCAAGATCCCATTAACCAGCAGTATTAAGTGGCCTCCTACAGCACTTGCTTCTTGTACTGAACTGCCTCTTTGTATTTTGTTGGCTCGATGTCACATTATTTTTTCTCAAAGCCAAACTATCCCTGCTCTTGTCCTACTGCTTAATTCACTCACACAACAAATAAAAGGTATATGGGCACAAGCCATACACTGGGAATAACAGCTCTGATCCTCAGGTCCAATCAAGGTGCAGTTACCACAACTTTTGAAGGAAAGGGAGAAGATGGCTATACATCATCTCTGTATCTCCCCAATATAGGAGGCTGCTAGTCAACACCAGTTTGACTCTTGCCATAAGTTACAGAAACCTACTCTAATTTATAGACTCCTGTAACAGCTCTGACAGGGCCATACATCAGCCATAGATTGCTAGAGTCCAGTGTGCTCTGACCACACTATTTATCCCCCCCAAAACATACTCTGACCTGCATTGGAAGATGGAAACTCTTGGGGCATAACACAGAGCTACCTATCTGAGGGGAAATCCCGTTAGATAGCTTCTCAACAAAGGGTGGTATAATCTGATAGTACTGTATGTTGATTTACAGGGTAATGTCTAGCTAGAAAGAGAAACAGCCCTAACTTTCCTGAAGAGCTTGCTAAAAAAAGGATTTTATGTGGAAGAAGAAATAAAGTTTGAAAATGTTGCACTTTCTTGGCTCTTTCTTTTCCTATGCTTGAACACTGGCCAAATCACTGATGCCAGATTTAATGTTCAATACAAAGATGTAAGGCCAAGGACTTGGCCCAGCATTGTCCTGCAAGCCAATACAGTGTCAATGTTAATTAACATGTAAGCCACTGAATACTTCCCTCTGAAAGGTGCTGCAGTCAGTTCTAGTCTATCTTCATTTTTATGCCACTCAGTAACTATTCTACGTAGGCAGAATTTTCAGCAGTGTCCAGTGTTGGCCTGCCTTCTTCTCCCACTGAAATCAATGGGAGTTTTACCGTGACTTCAAGGGGAACACCTTTAAGCCAGTGATGGGGGATTTTGAACGTCTCAGTGCTAGCATCTGCAAAACCCATACATTTTTCCAGTACTCAAAATAAAATAAAAAAGTTAATTGTCATACCAGGTACTTATAAATTGAAAAAAAAAATATGTGGATGTACATAACAAAATACCAACACTAATGTACTTTCTGCTGCTGTAGTTGATACCTTAGACCTAGCAGTGTTACTTATTTGTTGGGATACAGGAGGCATGGCAGAGAACAAAGGACAATATCACATCTCTGTTTCCAGGTCTTTGTTATTGTTAATTTTTCCATTTCATTTTCCCTTTACAAATCCAAAGATGCTCACATTGCCAATGAATTTCTCAAGGACTAGCTATACTTAGATTTCACTTACAATTATTTTAAATGAGGAAATTACAAGCCGCATTATTTATGTGATTGCTTTAGGAGGAGTCTGTTTGAATAAGTTTTGAGCATGAGGAAACCCCAGAAAGGAAATAAAGATAGCAAGCCATGTAACAAAATATTGGCAGTGGATAGGGTAATTGCTTGTACTATAACTCATTCCATGAATGGAGGACTTGACATTTACAGCTGGTAACTTTCAAAACCATTGACATTCACCTGGGATCTAGTCCTGAAAGATTCTGAGGTGAGGGTACACAGCACTTTGCAAATTATCCAAACTAGTCATTTAAATGGGTGGAGAATTGGGTCATAAATAGGTGCTGCTATTTCATTTATTTTCTATTGAATAATGTATCACTTATTTGATTTTGACTACGGAGGGATACAATGTCTCTATTTCAGTTACATCCTAAATAGCTGTCAAATGAAGACAGTTTTAATATGAAATGTATGAAGAAACCTTTTCTTTGTTACCTTTTGTCTCTACTTGCGCATCTTGAGTGAGAATACAAATAAATAAAAAAAGCAGAAGAATTATTTCTTTCAACCTTCACTCATCTCAAGTTGTTCTTATTCAGAATGCAGTTGGACCTTGTCTGAATAATGAATGAACAAAACTGTGTATGAACCTCGAGACATGGCCCAGTGAGAGACTGTCAAGCAGAAAGAAGAGAGAGAAACATTTATGAATTATTTGTATTCAATGCTTGCTATTTTTTCAAAGTTAACCATAGGTAAACATACATTTAACAAATAAAAAAAGAAGTTAATACAATTAAAAGAGCACTCATTCAGTAAAGTGATTCAAGGGGAATGCTAAATTATGTTCCAAGAAAAAAAAAGTTCTGATAGCACTACAAATACAGAGATCACATGCAGTAGGTAACATTTAAGAACACAATCAAGCCCTGATGCTATTTCTAGGCCCTTCCTTTCTATCAACCAGATGTGTATTCTTTAGCTATTTTTTTAAAAAAAAAAATCTCATAAATCTCTTTTGTAATTTTATTATAAAGTGCTTTTTTTATTAAACCGTTTAACTGTGGGGTGTGTGCTGTACTCTAGGGCTGTGTCTAGACTGGCAAGTTTTTCCAAAAAATCATCTGATTTTGCGGAAAAACTTGCCAGCTGTCTACACTGGCCACTTGAATTTCTGGAAAAGCACCGACGATCTCCTGTAAAATCATCAGTGATTTTCCGGAAATACTATGCTGCTCCTGTTCGGGCAAAAGTCTTTTTCCGAAAGATTTTTCCGTGAAAGGGCCAGTGTAGACAGCATAGTATTGTTGTCCACAAAAAAGCCCTTATCGCGAAAATGGCGATCGGGGCTTTTTTGTGGAAAACCACGTCTAGATTGGCCAAGGACGTTTTTCCACAAAAAGTGCTTTTGCGGAAAAGCAGCCTGCCAATCTAGACGTGCTTTTCTGAAAATGCTTTTAATGGAAAACTTTTCCGTTAAAAGCATTTTTGGAAATTCATGCCAGTCTAGACATAGCCTAAGGGTACCTCTACACAGCAGGACTAAAGTCGGAATAAGCTACACAACTTCAGCTATGTCAATTGCATAGCTGAAGTCAAAATAGCTTAACTCGGCTTTTGGTGCTGTCTACACAGCAGGAAGTTGAAGGAAGAACACTTTTCCTTCAACTTCCTTTACTCCTCGTAAAATGAGGGTTATAGGAGTCAGAGTAAGAAGTCTTCCACCTCACCATTATTTTGAAATAAAAGTTTTTCGTGTAGACATACTCTTTGTTGTTTTAGAATAACGTTAGTTATTCCAAAATAACGCTGGTATGTAGGCATAGCTTAAGAGGTGAACATGTGTGTGCTGTATCATCGTTGGAGAGCTTGTAATAATTGCTCTAATTTAATGTGTACTAACCAGCCATCCATAACAATAATTCCAATAGACGTCTGGAGCTCATGTTACAATTGTCCCAATCAGATCTTAATTATATTGTGGACGCTGATGTTTTAATCTTCTTTCTTGAATACGTGATAACTGTTTATCATCAGATAGAAAAGAGGTGGCATATTTCACACAGTTTAAAAAGGCCTAAATTATCAGAAAAATTCATGCTTCAGAATGAGTGTGCTTACTTTTGCGGGCCTACTTTGTGTGCTCCCATTATATTAATGATGGATGAACTTCGATGGATGATCAGAGACATGTCTATCTGGGCAGGTATATACACAATGACTGCACTTTTGGTGCCTGTCATGTTGTCAGAATTATACCCTTGCAAACTAGAACAGCATCAGTACAGTATTAGAGCTATGCAAACTAGCACAGATATGATGGAATGTTTAAAATTATTCAGGTTACTTGGAAGCACAAATCCCATTGATTTTCATGGGGATTTCTGCCACTAAATCACAGACACGTATTAAAAATCTTACACACTGGGTCAATATTAGAAGGGGACAAGTATGAAATACCAATATATGCCCTGCTTATATTAGAGCAGTGCCAACCCTTCATCTTGGGATTGAAATGAATTCTCAAACGGTGTGTATCAGATTCAGAGAACACTCTGAAAAGCAAACATTTTTCTAGGAAGTTATGAAAAGAAAAAGCAACTTGGTTCCAGAATTTAACCTTATTTGAATTAAATTAGTGCTTAGAAAAACCAGCCAGGACTTTGACTGATATTTTGTGTACAGGCAGTCCCCGACTTACGCGGATCCGACTTATGTTGGATCCGCACTTACGAACGGGGCTTTCTCGCCCTGGAGCTCACAGGCAGCGGTCAGCCACCTCGAACTCCGGGGCAAGAAAAGCTGCTCCTGGTGCCCCTGGTCTGCTGGGGACTGTCTCCAGCAGACCAGGGGCATCGGGAGCAAAGCGGGTCCCGCGCCAGAGCAAAGCCTCAGAGGCGAGGCACCCTGCCGCTGCGGCTTTGTTCCCCGTGTCCCTGGTCTGTTGGGGGGGGGGGGGCACAGCTAGTGTGCCCCCCCCCCCCCCAGCAGACCAGGCTTTTGTTGTGGACCCTGGGGCAGAGCAGCTGGGGCGCTGCTGGTTGGTCCCACAGCGCCGCTCTGGGCACTACTGGACCAACCCGGCAGCACCCCAGCTGCTCTGCCCCAGGCGTCCCCAAGTCAGCCGTTGCTGAAACTGACCAGCGCTGACTACAGGAAGCCCGAGGCACAGTTGCTCTGCCCCGGGCTTCCTGGAATCAGCAGCTGATCAGTTTCAGCAGCAGCTGACTTGGGGTTCTTAAGTTGAATCTGTATGTAAGTCAGAACTGGCGGTCAGTTTCAGCAGCGGCTGAAACTGGATGCCAGTTCCGACTTACATACAGATTCAACTTAAGAACAAACCTACAGTCCCTATCTTGTACGTAACCCGGGGACTGCCTGTATATTAAAAGTCTTACTGTGGTCCAGCCTGTGTATTAAGTGGGGTGTAGTCTTTTCTCACACACAGTTAATCTATATACATCTATAGATAGATATGTGTGTGTGTACACATGTAGGGTCAGACTGTCAAAGATACAAAAGCTATTTGGATATCCAGTTCCCATTAGAAATCCTTTAGCTAGCTTTGGACATTTCACCTACAGTTCTTAGCTATAGTAAGGGGACACTTTATATTAAGGTTCCCCTTACAAATCTCCTGTATATTTGAAAGTGTTTGTGTGTCTGTCTGTCCATTGTCTGTTTATGCAAGAACTTCTCCTAAATGGTCAGAGCTAGGATCACCAAATTTGGCATGCAGCTTCCTCTTGTCATAACTTAAAGCACAGTATGGGTTTGGTTGTGCCAGGACAATGGGATTTGTATTGAATATAATTGTATCTCATAAAACACAAAGGAGGGGATCTGCTAGCAGGTACAGTTATATTGCAGAATGGCCACAGGGGGGCAGGCACACAGGAAAGAGAGTGGCCAGATGGGGACAGGTCTCTGGATATTGCCGGCCACTGTACATCGGTAAGGATCCCAAGCAGCATAGTCTCCCGTGCCCAGGCAACCCCAGGGAGTCACTTCCCAAGCAGTATGGTCCTCTCCAACCCAGGCAGCCCTGGAGAGGTGCTGCCGAGGCAATGCAGCCCTCTGTCCCCACCCAGCCCAGGAAGCCAGTGCCCTGGCAGCACATCCCCCACTACCCCAGCCAACTCCGGGGATTGGCCAGACCTGGAGATCAGGCACTCTTGGGAAGCCGCTGCCACCCCAGCCAGCCACGGGGAGCTGCCACCCAAACAGCATGGCTCCCACTGCCCTGGCCATCCCCAGCAGGATGTTTGGGCACCCCAGCCAGCCCTACGTATTGCCAACCTTCTGCATCCTCCACCTCTGCCCTGAGCCCCCCACCTCCTGCCCTGACTCATGCTCCTCTCATCCCCTGTCCTGAGACCCTTCTCACCCTCAAACCCGATTCCTGCACACACACACACCCCACACACACTCTCAGCCCCCTGCCCTCAACCCCTCATTAATGACCCAAGCAACACCAGGTAAATGTATGGTTGGTTTATAAAGCACTAACACATGATCTGTAGATGTTATATGCACGTTGCAAGCATGAGTAGCTCTGTAAGCAATTCTATATAAAAAGTAACGGATGGGACAAAACTACACTTAAAAAGAAACTACTGAAATGTTGGTTTGTACAACCACCTTTCTTAAGGGGTGTCATTTCCTATGTGCCATGAGAAGTTGACCCTACTCCTCCCAGCCTTGGTTTGCCTCCCTCCAAACTTTTTCACAGTTTATACTCCATTATGTCTTCCACTTTTTGACCCCACTAATGGTTTTAGATGTCTGTGATTATGTTATATGCTGACACATCTTTGCCCTCCCCCGCAAAATGTTTGTGAAATGATACCCCTGCCTATTACAGTTGATTAACCATTCATTAAAACCTCTATTGATAATTTAATCATCCTTCACAAACTATTTAGAAACAAAACCATAAATGTGGCATGGTAATTTTTCTTGATAGACAATATGTGCATAATTATGCATCTGCATCTTAATATTAGGAATATGAAAGGAATTTCTGTGGTTAATATGTTTTTCCAAAATACATTTGCATAAATCTTGCCCATCCACGTAATTTCTGCTTAACAAGTAATAGACAAATAGCTGATAACAATCCAGTATGTAATTCACATAATATACAGTAATCAAGATTATCTGCATTTTATTTTTGATAAGCTTTTTTATTTTTTCATGAAAAGTGCATGTGGCAACTTAAGGCTGACAATCAGTGTCCAGCAATACTAAGAAGTTATTTTTCTCTTAACTTCTTCAGTAAATTCTATAACAATTCATTCCATTAGCCCTTTCAAGACTCAGTATGCAACCAATTTGGAGTAGGCAGGATTGTCAGTCAGGGAGCTGGCTATGACTATCACAGGTGAAATATATTACTTAGCCTGTAAGTAAATACCACGTAAGTAAATACCATTTTACTCTATTCATTGTCTTTCTACTTTTGACAACTGCGGAAGGATCTCAATGCAGAATTTCCCTTGCCTTTCCAAAAAGTGATTCTACCTGTAACCTTAAGCCTTCACATTTCCCAAAGGTCCTCAAAGTGGATAGGTAATTATGGCTAATTTTGTTTATCCTCAGGAATGTTATTTGCCATTGAATTTAGATTTGAACCGGAATGGTGAGTCTCTCTAAAAATAAAGCCATGATAAGGTGACAATTATACATGCATGTTCTTTTATAGGGCCCAATGCCATAAAGTGCTTAACTCCTCTCGAGAAGTGGCTATAATGGGGCAGCTGCATCACTATGGATAAGGAGGGGTTAAAACAGGCCAGAAGGAGCCCACATAAACCATTCCAGTCATGGAGAAGATTCTAGGGAGCCATCAAAGGGCAGCTTGCTGTGGCATCGCTGACATAAAGAGCTGCTCAGGAGAGAAGAGAGCCGCTGGGCCCTGAGCAGCAAAGGGGAAGGACAGATTACCAGGGAAACTCACCCTGGATAGAGCAGTACTGGGTAGGCTCAGGAGATCAGATAAAGAGAGAGGCTCTAGTCTGACACCTGCCAGGCTGCAGCCTTGACACAAGGGCCAGGAAGATGCAAAGCTCACAGGGAAGTGGCCCAGGAAACATTGTGACAGTCAGGGGAAGGATATGGCTGCTGCCAAAGAGTCCCTGAGTTGGACCCCAGAGTGGTGGGTGGGCCTGGGATTCCCCATTGCACCACACCCCCATTATATTTCAGTGTGGCCCTGAGAGACTGCAGCTTGCCCCTGAGGCAAGGGGGTAGCCATTGGGGCTGCAGTTGGCTGCTGTGGCAAGTATAAGGACTGCTGATGCCCTTGCAAGGGAGAGAGAATGGAATGATAGGCACTGCCTGAGGGCAGTGTCCAGAAGAGGGCCGGGATTCCCAGCAGCAATGTCAGTCCAGCTACAAAAGGTGGAGACAGTGCAGCAGAGTGAGTCTGGGTGAGACACCAGCCAGGAGGTGACACACTCCAACACATAGAGCTAATTCCTGGTGTGACCAATAGAAGGTGCTGCAGCGGTGAGTCAACCTGCTACAGTGCCATTGCTCAGCAATGTATGTCTATGTCTAGACTGCAGGCTTCTTTCGGAGGAAACTTCTGGGAGAGATTGGATAATAAATGCATGCATTTCTGAGTACTCTGCCACATAAGGCTTCTTAATGGAGCCATAAAAGTTTAAAATTTCCTAAGTACTATATTCCTAGGCCGTAAACTCATTGCCCCATAAATTTCTATATAAGTATATATTGTTAACTTTCCAAGAAAATTCAAAGTTGCTTCAGAACACATTCATAAATCTGTCTAAGTCATAAATAACAACAATGTATTTCAAAGCATACTGTAACTCTGCTCCTCAAATTGATGTTGCAAACACCAAAGAAGCAATGGCAGAGTTAGCAGTCCAGATCTAGAAAATTGTGTGATTAGAAGCAAATAATTCATCTTAGAGTCCGTGAACTAAGAGCCAAACTTTGAACTCGGATGCACACTTGCAGCTCCCAAGAATCTCAGCAATATCTGATGTTAAAAGGAGACATAGATCCATTGAAGTCATGATTTTTTAAAACGGGAGCACAACCAGGGGCAACAATAATGGAAAAGTAACATGCCCCTGTGGTCAAAATAGGGAAAAATTGTTCTTTGTTAGTTTTGATGTGACTGTTATATTGTCTATATCCTAATGGATCGTCTCTGATCATTTAGACTTTGGCACAAATTCCTCCCTGACTTGCACCCTCCGCAACCCCATTGATTAGGAAGCAAAATGTATCCTATAGTGCCCAAAACATTCTTGCAAGTGCTTTTTTCGTCTTTGTTCAATTCAGTGACAATACCTAAGTAGTCTACAGTGGGCTGTCTGTGACAGTTTTGTTTACTTTCTGTCATTAGGTGGAACAAATAGGGCATAGAAATAGCTTTTACATTGGTCCCAGACCATTGCAAAAAATGTACTTCCTCACTGCATTCCCAGGTAGAAATTGGCTCGAGAGGCCAGATTCTGATACGTTCCCCAGTTATTTCATTGGTGGGATTGCTCATGGAGTAAGATGCTAACTGGCATGAGCAGGCGTACCCAATTCTGGCTGCCAGAAATCAGGTGGGGCTTTATATATGTACAGCTCCCTTTCAGTGCTTCTCAGAGGAGACAATGGGGTAGATCAGACTCAGGCTCCAGCAACATGTTATGAAAATGCCACTTTCCGTGACAACTGTATTTCTGCATATAAAAGCCAGCGCCAACATGGTGGGTCAGCAAGTGGTGCAACTACCCACACCCAGGGGCCCCTGCCAAGTTACATTACTCAGGCTTCAGCTTCAGCCCTACTTGGCAGGGATCAGGGTCCCAGGCAATAGCACCATGCAGTGGGGCTTTGGATTTGTGTCCTGCACTCCAGGGAGTCTAATGCTGGCCCTGCTTGGAGAAACCCTGACACCTGCTCGTGGCTCTCAAGAGCCCCTGACTCCTGCTTGAGAATCACTGGCGTAGATGATGGACATTTTTTTTTAAAATTCAGCATGTGTGTTAGTTTGTATTTTTTTATCTATTTTTTATGAAGAATTGCACATTTTCCCTGCCTGTCCTCCAGCTCACATCCAGCTGGATGTAACTTTCAGAAAGGTATGTGAAAGTAAATACAGGCACTTCCCGAGTTTCAAACATCCAACTTAAGAACATCTGCACACACGAACAGCAGTTCACCTGCAGGGCCATCCTTAGGATATATGGGCCCTAGGCAGTTCTATCAAATTGAGACTCCTATCCCTGATGGCATCTCAGGGGGATTTTTTAAGGGATGTGTTGGTTAGGATTAAAAAAAAAAAAATCACACTAATGAAATATTTTCAAAGCAAATGTTAAGCTAAGGCCCTGCAGACTAAAACAATACATTTAGACACCAACTGTATATACCTGAGGTTGGTAAATGCCTGTTAAATGGCTTCATTGCTACTTGGATGGCTCTTCCAGAGGTTTGATGTTCTGCTAACAGGTCTGGCAGGCTTTTTCACTTGCCACAGAACAGGGTTAGGAAAAGGAAGGTGGACATTAAGACCCAGGAGTGCCCCAAATGTCCAGGTGCCCTATGCAACAGCGTATTTTGGGTATGGGTAAGGATGGCCCTGGCCTAAGGGGAGTAGGCAAGAGGCACAGGTGGTAGCAAGCAGCACAAGTCCTGGCTGGAGGAGCAGGGGGTATCGCACACCCAGTGGCTGGAGAAAAGTGATACTTTGAAGGAGAAACTGCCGCTTCCCTCCAGCCACTGGCTGCCTGGCCCATCCCTGCTCCTCCATCCTTCAGTCCTGCCGCTTACCACCTCCTGGGGAGCAGGGGCTGAGGGCAGCCTGAGGGGGGGCAGGGAATGGGGCTAGCCACAGGAACTGGTGCAGAGCCTACACGGAGGAGGGGGTGTCAGCCAGGGGATGCCCAGAAGTCCCCTTCAGAATCTTCACCTACCTCCTCATCCTTCTCTAATTAAACCTGCCTTTCCTCAAGCACCAACATTCAAGGTTAAATAAAACAAATATTTCTACTATTTTTTATTTCAAATACACAGTATTTCAGCTACATTATGGGTTAACTTGACTTCTGTGGACTAGCCTGGGAATCTACCTACCATTTATAACATTGTTTTTATGGGAAAATTCCAAACAACTGACTTACAAACAAACTTTTGGAACACAACCTGTTAGTAAGTTGGGGACTTCCTGCATCCCCTCCTTAAACAACTCATTTGTGCTGAAATTCAGTAACTGTAATAGGTGAACAGCAGCATTTATTCAAGACAGATATAGCTTAGTTCAAAATGCTATATAGGGCTGGAAAATTGCCATCAAATTGTCACAGTGAATATCCACAGTGAACACCGTCAGATGCTTCTATGTCTTTAGCTGTGCCAGTGAACACCTCACCTCACAAACATCTTTAACCATTTTTAAAAAGAAATAATACACAACTGGGTCCACGCTGATCTTTTTCTACCAGTTTCACAGATAGGCAGACTGAAGGCTAGATCCTCAGGGGATATAAATCAGTATAACTCTTTTTAACAGCATTACATCAACCAAAGATCTGGCCTGTAAGTCTATACCCGAATAGCTTAAAGTCACATAACCAATTAATGATAGATTTAAGCTCATAACTCAGGAGTAATATTCATCATGGAAATAGTCCTCAAACACTACGCCAGTTTATGGTACACTAATTGTTTTACCATTCTCTTCCGCAAAAGACTTGACCAAAATGGACATTCTGCTACTCAGATTAATCTAGACTATATTCTTCTACCATACCAGCCCCTAACAAAGGACAGAGCTGAAATTATACTGTCAAATGTTATTCTTATGAGCACACCTAGCATTCTATATAAAAGCCCTGAAAAGAAAAACAAGTATTAATTATTCTTAGTACCATTTGCATGCTTACAGGTTCAGCTATATATTCACTGTCTATGCTCAAGTCATATATATGTCATCAAGTGCCAGTAATGCCCTTCTGCCATGTTGTAACAGGTTCAGTCCTGTCAGCGAGCGCCCCTTAGCAGCTACAAGGGGGCTTGCAACAATGCCCTCGCCCACTCGGGGTGAGATACAGTCCAACTGGCAGTCGAGGTCCAGGGTTCTCCCCTTGCCCGGGGTTCTTCCATGCCACCACAGGCTAGCCTCCTGTTGCAGGATCTAGCCTTGGTTCCTTGAAAAGGTCCAGCTCCCACTCGGAGCTGGCCCAGGTGCTGATGCTCCCAGCCAGCCCAGAGTTCTGGCCAGGTTGAGCTCCAGGAAGGAACTAACCGACCTACACTCAGCAGCTCCTTATATACCAGGCTGCCGAACCCTGATTGGCTGCAGGGCCAGCTGCCCTTCTGCCCTGCTTGGAGGTCCTCTCCACTGTCCCTGTTGCTGGACAGGGTGCTGAACAGCCTCCAGTGGAAGATGGGCTCTGTCAGCCCCATCACACATGTATATTGGCCAAACTGGACAGTCTCTCTGACAAAGGATAAATGATCACATATCAGATATAAAAAATGGTAACACACATAGACCTGTAGGGGAACATTTTAACCTGCCCGGGCACTTAGGTTATGTCTACACTGTAGTTCTTTTTCAGAAAAAGGTATGCAAATATTACTCCTGATTTATGAGCTTAACTCTATCATTAGTTGGTTATGTGACTTTAAGCTACACAGGGCCAAATGTGGGAAAAACCTCTTTTGGTAAAGCCTTTATTCCTCATAAAATATAGGGCTTCTGAAAGAACTCACCCGCTTTTTCAGAAACTGATCCAAAAAAACAGACGCGTTCCCTGGATGCAGCAGAGTTTTTCCGGGGTAACTCTGTAGTGTAGACATAGCCTCAGTCATGGATTTAAAAGTAGCCATTCTTCTACAAAGGAATTTCACGAGCAAATTACAGAAATAGAGTGCGGAATTGACCTTCATATGCAAATTTGACAGTTTCCCTGGGCCTGAAGAAAGACATTAACTGGATGTTCCATTATAAAACCAGTTTTCCTTACATTTAACACCTCATTGACATCAAATGTTAAGAATGGGATACGTACAACCCACTCAATCAGCCTCATTAGCACCAACACTAAAATTAATGAGCATCGGCACTACAATTGACAGGTACATTTTTTTCCCTCTCTCTTCTTTTTCTGTTATAAACTTTGGGTTCCCTTTTTTCCCACTCAAGCTCATCTGAAAAAGTGGGTTTTGCATGAAAGCTTAGTCTCCCTAAGATGCCACAGTACTACTTGTTGTTTTTAAAGTTATAGATTAATATGGATACCCCTCTGAGACTTTTTATTCACAAGTCATTGATTTTGTATACAGCTAACTGACCAGGTGCATATGTGAATGTTGAGCTGCATTTGCACAGTCATCATTTACATGCATAACTTAGCCACATACAATTGCTCACAGCTCTGGCCCATGTTGTGCCATGTAAGCCCCAGATATTCAAAATTGTTTTAACACACAAGAAGCTTTATGCTCTTTTACTACGCATTTTACCCTTAATGGAATTAGCCTGAGCTGCTGTAAAACTTATGCTTCCTTTTTAAACTGAAGTTCTATATTAATATTTTGGTGGCTTTGCACAGAATAAGAAATCCACTTGGACAGTTTCCCTTAAAAAATGATGAGTTCATCTCAGCTATATTCTACCTGAGCATTCTGTCATACAATAACAGGAGGTTGTTACCTGTCTGCGGCAAGGGTGTTCTATTAAAAATATGAAAATAACAAAGTATTTGGGTCTGGTGCTTATCGGTGTTATAGGAGTTTCTTCAGAAATGAGCCTCTGTTAGGAAATTCTACTATCCTAACTGAAATACTTTTTACTTCTCTTTCAGATTTTGTGCCAGTTTCAGGGTCAGCTGGTACATATACGGTGGGTTGAAAGGAATGGCCTATAAGCAAGCTTTTAAATGGAGAAGATATTTTAGGCTACATGGGCCTCTGTTCTACAGCCACTCCCCGAGTTGCGAACGGTCGAATTACCTGGACCGGTCCCATGGAGTCCCATGGAGCAGTCGTAAAGGCGGTCCCCGAATTATGAACACAACCCGTGCTTACGAACAGTGCGGTCACGTGTAACTCAATGGTGTCCCACCATGGAGGCCAGAATAAGTCAGGCCTCTCCAGGAACCTTGTGAGAAGGATTAAGGGGTTCCTGTGTGAGAGCATCATGGAGCTGAGTGCTCCGGACTGGCATTCCATGTGCAGACACATGAACAAGCTGTTGTATGACCTCCATCCTGAGTAGGCTGAGAAAGTAGCATGCAGCCCCTCACAATCCATCACCTGTCCCCACTTGTAGATAAAGAAAATTAGAGAAGGGAAATGCCCCCGGGGTCTTTGGAAGCTTGGGAGACATCCTGGGAGTGGGGGGACCAGCTCTAAGGTGAGGAGCAGCTCCTGGCTCTTGGGCATTATCACTTGGCTGGCCTCCTTCTCCACATTGTCCTCCTCCTCCTCTGCCACCCCACCTTGCTGCAGGCATGTGTGTTGTGGTCGATGACCACGGTGGGGGTGGAGGTGACTGGCTGCCCTCTCAGGATGGCATCCAGCTGTTCATAATAGCAGCAGGTGTGTGGTGTCACCCCAGAGTGTCCGCTCTGCTCCCTGGCCTTCTGGTAGGCCTGGTGTAGCAATTTTATTTTCAGCCGCCACTGTTCCAGGTTCCTGCTGTGGACATTCTCTGCCAGGCCTGTGGTGATCCTGCCATAGCTGTCAGCATTCCTCCTCCTAGTCCGGAGATCCTGGAGGTTGGATTCTTCACCCCCACACCTTGATGAAGTCCAGGATCTCTGTAGCAACACAGGCTGGAGCTCTTCTGAATCCCTGGGTAGTGGAGGCTGTGGGAGCAGTTGTCGTTTGGGGCAATCATGTCACAGTGTGCTAGTCACTCGCACAGGGCTTGCGAACAGGTGATTGCTAACAGGGAGTTTTGAGAGGGAGTTCTCCAGGTGAAGGAGAAGCAGATACAGGACTCTTGAGGGAAGTGTGTTTTGTTATTGGGGTTTTCTTACTGTGTGCTGAGCTTGTGTTTGTTTGGTGTGTGGTGGTGTTGGTTTTATTTATTTATTTATTTATTTCCCTGTTTGAGTGAGGCTTTAGAGAGGGAGTTCTCCAGGTAGAGGAGAAGCAGATACAGGAGTCTTGAGGGAAGTGGGTGTTGTGTTTGGGGCTTTCTTGCTGTGTGCTGGGCTTGTGTTTGTGAGTGAGGGTTGGTGTGTGTTCTTTTTTGTTTTTTGTTTATTTATTTATTTATTTTCCCCTGTGTTTGAGAGTGAGGCTTTTTTCCTCCCCACCTCCCCTTTGCCCTCCCCTCCCCCTCCCCTTGATGTAGTTTGTGCTGTGATTGGCAGGTGGAAACTGTTGGCTTCTAATTAAAGTTTGAATTCTAGAAGCCTCTGCTGATTGACTGAGCCTTGGTAGGGGGTGGGGCTTTATAAGGCAGTGGGCAAGCGACCAAGGAGCTTGTGAACAGGCGATTGCTAACAGGGAGTTTTGAGAGGGAGTTCGGAAGGGGAGAGGGAAGGGCGGGAGGTTCTCTTGCCTTTCTTTTTAAATCCCTTTTCCAGGACAGCAGTGATGGCTGGTGATGGGTCTGCTGTTGTTACCTGCACAGTGTGTGCCATGTTTGTCTTCCTCCCGGGAGAAAGAACGGATTTCATCTGCACCAAGTGCAAGCTGGTCGACATTTTGGAAGAAAAAATTAGAGGACTGGAGGCCCAAGTGTCGACCCTACGCTTGATCAGAGAGGATGAAGACTTCCTCGATAGAAGGCAGCATTTAATCCTTCAAGCATGGCAGGCAGAAGAGCCAGAGAGGGCAGTACATGACCAAGAAGAGAACTGGCAGCATGTAACTTCTAGAAGGGGAAAAAGGCCAGCACGGGACCAAAGGAAGAAAAGAGAGTAGTAAAATACACACCTTGGACTTCAAAAAATCAGATTTTGACTCCCTCCGAGATCTGATGGGCAGAATCCCCTGGGATCTTAACATGAAGGGGAAAGGAGTCCAGGACAGCTGGCAGTATTTTAAAGAAGCCTTATTGAAGGCACAGAAAGAAACCATCCCGACGTGTAGCAAGAGAGGCAAACATGGTAGGAGACCGGACTGGCTTACAGGGGAAATCCTTGGTGAACTTAAGCACAAAAAGGAAGCTTACAAAGAGTGGAAACTTGGACAAATGACCAGGGAGGAGTTTAAAGGTATAGTTCGAGAATGCCGGGGGGTTATCAGGAAGGCGAGAGCGTGAATGGAATTGCGACTGGCTAAGGATGTGAAGAATAACAAGAAAGGTTTCTACAGGCATGTTAACAAGAAGAAGGTGATCAGAGAGGGTGTGCGGCCCCTAATGGATGAAGGAGGTAACCTAGTGACAGATGATGTGGGGAAAGCTGAAGTACTCAATGCTTTCTTTGCCTCTGTATTCAAAGACAAGGTCGGCTCCTGGACTTCTGCGCCAAGTGACGCAAGATGGGATGAAGATGGACAGCCCGTGGTGGGTAAAGAACAGGTTAGGAACTATTTAGAAAAGCTAAACGTACATAAATCCATGGGTCCGAGGGTACTGAGGGAGTTGGCAAATGTCATTGTGGAGGCTTTGGCTATTATCTTTGAAAAGTCGTGGAGATCGGGAGAAATCCCGGATGACTGGAAAAAGGCAAATGTAGTGCCCATCTTCAAAAAAGGGAAGAAGGATGATCCAGGGAACTATAGGCCGGTCAGTCTTACCTCGGTTCCTGGAAAAATCATGGAAGGGATCCTTAAGGAATCCATATTGAGGCACTTGGATGAGAGGAAAGTGATTAGGAATAGTCAGCATGGATTCACAAAGGGCAAGTCTTGCCTGACCAATCTGATTAGCTTCTATGATGAGGTAATTGGCTCGGTGGACATGGGGAAGTCAGCGGATGTTATATACCTTGACTTTAGCAAGGCTTTTGATACGGTCTCCCACAATATTCTTGCCAGCAAGTTAAGGGATTGTGGATTGGATAAATGGATGGTAAGATGGATAGAAAGATGGCTAGAAGGCCGGGCCCAGCTGGTAGTGATCAATGGCTCGATGTCAGGATGGCAGTCGGTTTCTAGCGGAGTGCCCCAAGGTTCGGTTCTAGGACCGGTTTTGTTCAATATCTTTATTAATGATCTGGATGAGGGGATGGTTTGCACCCTCAGCAAGTTGCGGATGACACAAAGCTGGGGGGAGACGTAGATACGCTTAAGGGCAGAGATAGGGTACAGAATGACTTAGACAAATTGGAGGATTGGGACACAAGAAATCTGATGAGGTTCAACAAGGACAAGTGCAGAGTCCTGCACTTGGGACGGAAGAATCCCAAGGGGTATGTCTACACTACAAAGTTAGTTCGAACTAACGGACGTTAGTTCGAACTAACTTTCATAGGCGCTACACTAGCGCTCCGTTAGTTCGAATTTAATTCGAACTAATGGAGCGCTTAGTTCGAACTAGGTAATCCTCATTCCACGAGGATTAAGCCTAGTTCGAACTAGCTAGTTCGAATTAAGGGGTGTGTAGCCCCTTAATTCGAACTAGTGGGAGGCTAGCCCTCCCCAGGTTTCCCTGGTGGCCACTCTGGCCAACACCAGAGAAACTCTACTGCCCCCCTCCCGGCCCCGGACCCCTTAAAGGGGCACGGGCTGGCTACGGTGCCCGTGCCAGGTGCAAGCCTGCCAGCACCCAGCCAGCAGACCCTGCACCTGGCACGGATCGAGCCACCCACCCGATGCCCCCCAGCCCTCCCCCTCTTCCCGGAACCAGGCTGATGGCTCCTGGGAACTTGCCCGGGACCGCAAGAGGCGGGCACCCGCCTGGGCTAGTGTGGACATCGTGGACCTTGTTCACGATCTCCGCACTAGGCACAGGAAAGTGGCCGGTTAGGGCAGGAGAACTGCCAGCCTGGCCACCCAGGAGCAGGTGTGCAAGAGAATCAAGGGGGTCCACTGAGACCCCCGTCCCTGAGCCCTGATCTTACAATGGCCGTCCTGGGTCAGACCAAAGGTCCATCTAGCCCAGTAGCCTGTCTGCCGACAGCGGCCAACCCTAGGGACCCTGGAGGGGATGGACCGAAGACAGTGACCAAGCCATTTGTCTCGTGCCATCCCTCTCCAGCCTTCCACAAACCTTGGGCAGGGACACCACTCCTACCCCCTGGCTAATACCACTTTATGGACCCAACCTCCATGACTTGATCTCACTTCCCTATAAACTCTGTTCCAGTTCTAGCCTTCACAGCCTCCTGCAGCAAGGAGTTCCACAGGTTGACTCTTTGCTTTGTGAACAACAACTTTCTGTTACTAGTTTGAAGCCTGCTACCCATTCCTTTCCTTTGGTGTCCTCTAGTCCTTCTTTATGGGAACTAATGAAGAACTTTTCTGTATGCACCGTCTCCACCAAACTCCTGCTTTTAGAGACCTCTATCCTGTCCCCCCTCTGTCTCTTTTCTAAGCTGAAAAATCCCAGTCTCTTTAGCCTCTCTTCATATGGGATCTGTTCCCAACCCCTGATCATTTTAGTTGCCCTCCCCTCTCCCAGCCTCTCTCTTCTACTCTCCCACCTCCTTTTCCCAGTCTCCCCCAGTTTTGTTCAATAAAGACAGATTCCATTTTGGAAGACACGTTATCTTTATTTTGTACATCAAGAAGAGGGGCTAGGGAAGGGTAAGTGGAAGGAGGTGAGGGAGGAATGGGGCATGAGCCCCCGATGGGGAGGACTGGGCTGGCTCTGCCTGCTTCTGGGGGTGGAAGCTCTCCTGCAGCCCCTCAATTGCCCCCTCTGCCCACATGGCAGCCTGCGGCAAGTGCAGCCGGGCTGATGACCGAGTGCTGTGATGTGCCCAGTGTGGGCACTCAGGGCACTCCAAGCCAGGACTGCTTTGCAAGCGGGGCACCCCTGAGAACTGTCTGTCCAGGGTGGAGGTCAGGACCCTTTAAGCACAGCCCTCGGCTAGCCTGAGACAGCATCTCCACGCTCTAAGTCCTCCTCTGATGCCCTGCCGGCACTGCTTCCGGCCATCCTTAACCCCGCTTCAGGGTCCACTTAATGTGGACACGCTAGTTCGAATTAGCAAAACGCTAATTCGAACTAGTTTTTAGTTCTAGATGCATTAGTTCGAATTAGCTTAGTTCGAATTAACTAATTCGAACTAAGTTAGTTTGAATTAGCGCTGTAGTGTAGACATACCCAAACATAGTTACAAGCTGGGGACCAACTGGTTAAGTAGTAGTTCTGCAGAAAAGGACCTGGGGGTTACAGTGGATGAGAAGCTAGATATGAGTCAACAGTGTGCCCTTGTAGCCAAGAAGGCTAATGGCATATTAGGTTGCATTAAGAGGAGCATTGCCAGCAGGTCCAGAGATGTCATCATTCCCCTTTATTCGGCTTTGGTGAGGCCACATCTGGAGTATTGTGTCCAGTTCTGGGCCCCCCACTACAAAAAGGATGTGGACGCATTGGAGAGGGTCCAGTGGATGGCAACCAAAATGATTAGGGGGCTGGAGCATATGACTTATGAGGAGAGGCTGAGGGAGTTGGGTCTGTTTAGTCTGCAGAAGCGAAGAGTGAGGGGGGATTTGATAGCAGCCTTCAACTTCCTGAAGGGAGGTTCCACAGAGGATGGAGAGAAGCTGTTCTCAGTAGTGACAGATGGCAGAACAAGGAGCAATGGTCTCAAGTTGTGGTGGGAGAGGTCCAGGTTGGATATTAGGAAAAACTATTTCACTAGGAGGGTGGTGAAGCACTGGAATGGGTTACCTAGGGAAGTAGTGGAGTCTCCATCTCTAGAGGCGTTTAAGTCTCGGCTTGACAAAGCCCTGGCTGGGTTGATTTAATTGGAATTGGTCCTGCCTAGAGCAGGGGGCTGGACTTTATGACCTTCTGAAGTCTCTTCCAGTTCTATGATTCTATGAAAGTCAGCCACATAGGACAAGCCTATAAAGTCCCCTCTTCCTGGGACTTTTAGAGTTCTGTGGGAGGAGAAGAGCAGTAGAGATGCCATGTGTGACCAGAGAAGTCAGAGCCGATAGCATCACTTACAAATTCAACCTGGGGGGAGGAGTTATTTCGAACTAAGGTCCTAATGTAGACAAGGCCTCACTGAGTGTCCATTTTGATAAGAGGAAGATGAAGCTACAACAGGGATGAGCGAGAAGCAGCTTGCAGGCCAAACTCAGTGTGCTAAGTTTAGTCCCTACCAGCCTGCCAGCACTTAACTTGCTTGCAACTCCTGTTGGCTGTGGATTGCTGTTCCCAACCAATGGAAGCTGTGGGAAGTGGCACAAACCAGGACACTGCTTCCGACAGATCCCATTGGTCAGAAATAGTGACCCACAGTCAATGGGAGCTACAAGCAGCTGTACCTGTGGAAGCGCCAGTAAATAAAGCACCAGTGGCATGCCAGAGGCTAACCCTGTTGAACCATATCTGGCCTGAAAGCCACTTATTGCCCACCCCTGAGCCATATACATTAAGATAGCCATAAAGACTTTAAGACATGGCAAATCTGATTGCTTCCTTTTTCTGTTTAATGCACACATATACAGACAAGTATAGGGTTACATATGCAGTTTTTATGAGCATTTTGTATATTTTGTAAGGATAAGAATGTTCCCATTCAGACTAAGTTACATAGGACTCACTAGTTTAAATATTAGAAACACATGCTACCCTAAGTCATTACATATAAGCTATAACTCCTAGGAGAAAAAAGATTTCAAAATTTCAAAGGACCACAAACTCAATGATATTTTGCTTCTTGATAGAAAAGGCTTTTACTATTGTGATAAAAGATTTTGAAATGAAATATTTTCTTCTTCCTTCATAAAGCAGGCATATGCAACCATGAACTCATTGCCCACCTTAAATCTAGCAGATGATAAAAGGACCAAATTCTTATTTAAGATGATTTATTTCAACAACAGGTGCAATCCTGTACTTCATATCATGTTCCAAGGAAAAACTTCTTAGGGGCAAACACTTTTCTCAATTGATTTGTATGATTATTTGAAACCCAATGTAGAAGAGATCACAAGTGAAAACAAAAATATTCCCCTCAAGTTTGTTCACTAATTAAATTCATTCCTGAGAATGACTGAAGCTTTTCTGCTTTGATTTGTGAACATTAAGAGTCACAGGAAACCATCAGGGTGCCAGGGGTATCTATTGTTGCTGAAAAAAATGGTTCTCTTTGAAAATTTGCATTACTGGGGAAGATTTCTTCAACATATTTATAGCATGAAAATTGAATCTTCAGGGGACATTTTCTCCTTGCTCTAGGCCCACTGTTGAAATACCCTTTTAATCCATCAGTTACACATTATGAAACCAATGGAGCATTCACATTTACAGTTGGAGAGAGCTGTAGACATGAATGGTTTTATCCAGCAGGTGTTTCAATCAGTATATTTTCTTACTTAATAATAAATCATGATTTCTTCCCTTCCACTTTTGGAAATCACTTTAATATTTTTGGTGGATGATGGCATAATCGTTTTAAAACCAGCATGAATTACAAAAAAGAAGGAAGAAAATATTCAGAGAGGGAAAAAGCTTCAGAGATGGGAAAAGCAAAAGGGATAAAGGGAGTTGAAAAGGTCAGGAGGATCTGTAACTCAAAACTTCTAGAAAGGCAGCGATTCAAACAATGGGAAAATCTACATAAGATCTTGTCTTCACTAGGAAAAATGCTTTACTTTAAAACTGTCCAAAATTGGTACCCTAGGAAATCATGATAATTATAGTTTGGTGTTTATAAGTTAAATCTTATGATTTTCAAATATATGATCACAAGCTTTCCCTCTATTAGTTAACTGGTTAAAAGGTCAATTATTTAATCAGGAGTCATTAACACACATTAGCTTTAAACCAGGAGGGGAACCTTTTTTGGGTAGGAGGCCACTGACCCACAGAAAAATCAGTTGGGGGCTGTATACAAATGAGAAGCAAAAAAAAACAAACAAAAAAACCCCACCAAAACCCTCCTCACTGACATGGCCCACAAAAGAAAAGACACTCCTCACATTCCTCTCACACACCAGAGCCTAAGGGGGGGCAACATAGTAGACTTTTTGTGCTCCAACCTTGCAGTGGGGCAGCAGGGGGACTGGAGTGCCAACTGGGCTCCCCAATGCAGGAGAGTACCCTGAGCCTTGGGAGGGAAGGGGGCAGACCCAGACAAGCTGAGGGCCACATCTGGTCCCTGGGCCTGAGGTTTGCCAACCCTGCTTTACACATATAAAAATATACCTTTATCCTAGGCTGTGTCTAGACTGGCAAGTTTTTCCGCAAAAGCAGCTGCTTTTACAGAAACACTTGCCAGCTGTCTACACTGGCCGCTTGAATTTCTGCAAGAACACTGACTTCCTACTGTCTGAAATCAGTACTTCTTGCGGAAATGCTATGCTGCTCCCATTCGGGCAAAAGTCCCTTTTACACAAAGCTTTTGCGCAAAAGGGCCAATGTAGACAGCTCAGATTTGTTTTCCGCAAAAAAGCCTCGATCATGAAAATGGCAATCAAGGCTTTTTTGCGGAAAAGCGCGTCTAGATTGGCCACGGACGCTTTTCCGCAAAAAGTGCCAATCTAGTCGCTCTTTTCCGCAAATGCTTTTAACAAAAAACTTTTCCGTTAAAAGCATTTGAGGAAAATCATACCAGTCTAGACGTAGCCCTAGTGAAAACCCTCTAAACCTGCAAAAAGATGAAAAAGTCAGAAGGAGGTATATATCTCAAAAATGATAACAGGAGAAGGAATACAGATGGAACTAAAGACTAACAATTTTTCACCAATTTGTCTTAACACCTGTCCCATCTATGACTTGACTTAAAGCAGAAAGTTGAACGTCGGAGATGATAAATTACCAAACATTAGATTACAAAATTTAGTGGAACCAATTAGATGATCCAGTCATGGTAGGTATCTAGGTCTCCCTAGTAATTCACAGTATGTTTCTGAGCAACATATTTATTTTGTAGAAACTACAGTATTTCATAATCTTCCTAAAACCAATTAAGTTCCTTCATCTAACAGATAAAAGAATCAATTCCTTTCAGTGTTGTAAAACTATAATATCAAATACATCCACTTTCAAATTTGGGAGAAATCCAGATTCAAAAATCATCCCTTCCCATATTTTTGGCCCTGGGTTGGATTAAAAACCAATAGACAGCTATTCCGCAGTTGTGGTTTGGATAGGAGTAGAAACAGATTGGTTCTTTAAAACATAGTCTGTAGTATTTGGCTAGAAATCACAGAAAAGAAGGATCATCCAAGATTTCTGGTACTCCTTAATTCTGTCTGGCCAGAAATACCAGCCTTTTCATGTGACTTATGAAATTCCCCAGGCCATCAGCAGGTTTCTGTTCCTACAGAAATTGAATATGACAGGTAATCCAAAGGAATGTGTGTTACTTCCCAGACACTGCTATGAGTTACATGTTTAGTTAGGCAGGGTTAGCAATATGCAGAGAGTACACTTATACAACACCCCCTCTTTTGTCACGATATCTGCTCTATTCTGCTTCTGTCTGATAATATGGGCTTTCAAGAGGACTTTCTTATGTTCTCAGCCTCTTTTTCACCACTGCTAAGCTTCATCAAAGTATTACCACAAGTTTTTCATTTTTCTTTCAGGTATATTACTAAAAACTAATTTTAATTTTTTTTACTTTTCCTCTTAAGGGCTCTGAGAAAAGCACAATGATAAACAGAGCAGTCTAATGGGGATTTTGCAGCTGAAGTGAATAATGTACTTTTTGGGCTCATACAGCCCCAGTTCATACATAATTCATGCATAGCGGGTGCACTTGTACGGCTAACAGCTTTCCTATATTGTTCATACAACACACAAAAATCCTGAGCACAGTGGGGCCGGAATGATAGTAATTGACAGGCTAATAACACATGGCTCATTGTTCTACCTATGTATATAATTCACATGTGTATCTGCATGGGTGATGCAATCTATTGACAGTGATTGCTCAGTAACGCGCAACATTATTTACTGGGCCCTTTTCTTTACAGTTGCAGGTCAAGATTTAAGTGCACAAAGCCTTTCTTTTAAAATCTTAATATTGCTTAGGAAATGAAGGAATACAATTTCTTGTAACAACTCACTTGACCTAAGAAACATTTTTTGGTACACTTCTATTTCTTTGTTGAAACAAAGTACGTGTAAAGTTTGTTCATTCTGTCATTAGTTTTATTTAGTAAGTGTTATTCTTTGTTAATTTCCTCCACTTTATAAGGGGATCAGTTTCTAACCCGACTCACTCTCACTTATGCAGTCAGGATCAGAATCTGGTTTCCTCTAATCTTTTCCATCCATGTGTGGAATAATTGTTATGTGCATTGAGTGAATGTGCACCACCAGTAGAAATAAAAAATGTAGGTTTATGGCTCTGTTTAGGGTTGCCAGGTGTCTGGTATTGACCCAGACAGTCCGGTATTTTTGCCTCCTGTCCAGGAAAAAAATTCAGAAAATACTGGACACCTAAAATGTCCAGTATTTTCTGGGTTTTTTCCCTGCTGGGAGGCGAAAATAACAGACACCTGGCAACCCTACGACACACTCAACAACTGGGCCCAGCCTCCGGACTGCCCCTGGAAACTTTGCTTATCTCTGCAGGGAAGCTGCCTTCTGGCTTGATCAAGAAAACAAGATGGCCATCGGCAAAAAGCCTAAAGACCTGAAGCTAGGGGAAGCAATGCCTTCCCTGGGTCTTAGTGCTCAACCTGTCCCCTCTTCCTATCCCTATTCTGACTCTGCATGCACTTAAAGGGGTCATGCTGTTTTATTTTTAAATTTTTTTTGCTTAACAACTTTGGTCTCCTCCCCCCTTTTTTTCCCCCTCAACAGAATTTTTTCCCCAGCGTTGTTGGGTTTTTTTGGGGGGCTGAAGGGGCTGTTTGGTATTTTTGCTTAAACCATCTGGCAACCCTAGCTCTGTTAATCAGCTGGGCAGCATTTGAATCTCTCCTGAGTGGCTGCACAAGCACACAGCTTACAGAGAACACTGGCTCCTATCATGCCCAGTTTCTATCGTACTTGAATGTGATTATGAAGATAAATAGCCTCAATAATAATATACATGCTATTCAACTGTATCTTATCTTAATCGAAAAGGCAGAGAGATAGACAGATATAACAGGCTGGGTAAGTTATAAAGTGATGAGCCAAGTAGATATGCCTGTTCTTATCTACTCATAATATTTGTTCAGAGATGTGCTGGTAAGAGCGGTGAGGTTCCCTTTTGTTTTGTAAATCATTGGCCAAATTCCCTAGTTTAAGAGGGTGCAACTCCCCCCGAGATCAATCAGGTCAGCGATGCCAATCATGTCAGCAATGGAGTTCCCCAGAGAGATTAGTGTGGTTCAGCCAAGGGAAAAGTAAGCTCCAGTAAGAGGTGGGAGAGGGTGGTACACAGCTGACTTCTACTCCTCTCCTTCCTGGTGCGGGGAGGGGGTAGAGGAGTGAGTGTTCCAGGCTGTGTGCTTCCTGCTCTCTGAGAGTGACAGAGGGAGAAGAGCAAGCAACAAGCAACATCAGTAGAAAGCGGGGGGCTTCACCCCTTGCCCTCCATTTATCTCTGCACCCCACCCCCTGCCCTGAGCTCCCTACATCCTTAGCCCTGATTCCTGCACCTCTCCTTATACATCCAACCCTTACTCCTGTCCTGAACTCCTTTTCACACCCCAATCCTGATTCCTACACCTCAAACACACCTCAAGCCTTTGCCCTGAGCCCCTTGTCATACCCCCAACTCTGACTTCTGCACTTAGCACATCCACAACCCTTGCCCTGAGCCCCTCACACCCACCCCAACCTCCTCCATTCTACCCCACACTTACATTTCTTATAGGAACTGCCATATCACACCCCCTGCCCTGAAGCCCCTTCCCTGTGAGGGAAGGGCAGCAATACAACAGTACCTGTAAGAAATGTAAGACACTTTCACCCCTGGATTCAGCTGACTCTGCCCTTTTTCATGAATGTCGCACATCAGATGGAATTATGCTGTCCTAAAGTGCACTATGAGGGTACGTCTACACTAGCCCCCTAGATCGATCTAGGGAGGCTAATGAGGGCTACCGGAATTGCAAATCAAGCCCGGGATTTAAATATCCCATGCTTGATTTGCATGTTCCCAGCCGGTCGCCATTTTAGAAATTGACTCGCCCAAAGTAACTGCCCACGTCTACACACAGCAGTGAAACGGGACTCCGATTTAAACCCCTAACTCGAATTAGCTGGTATTCCTCCTGCAATGAGGTTTACCAGCTCATTTGAATTAGGGGCTTTAAATCGGAATCTCGTTTCACTGCCGTGTGTAGACGCGGGCAGTTACTTTGGGCTAGTCAATTTCTAAAAATGGCGACTGGCCAGGAACATGCAAATCAAGAGCAGGATATTTAAATCCCAGGCTTGATTTGCAATACCAGTTGCCCTCATTAGCCTGCCTAGATCGATCTAGGGGGATAATGTTGACATATCCTGATAGATCAGTGCCACCCATCAGACACAGTTTATGTCCTCTATGCATTTCAATGTGGTAAGTGATAAGGGGACAACTTAATTTTATCATTAAGTGGAGAAGGCAGATGTGAAAGTAAATATTAATACACGGCCTGCTGCAGCCTGCCAGACAAGACTGATTTGCAAAGGTCGGGTTCTTGACATCATCTCCTGAAATCTTAACTTTAGAGGGCAACAGTTCCTGAAGCTATACAGGTCAAACCTCTCTAGTCCAGAACCCTAGGGACCTGACTGGTGCTGAACCACAGAATTTGCTGAACCACAGGAAATAAATATTGCCTAATAGTACTTCCATTGCTTATTTGGTTCTTAGAAGACATTTAGGGGTAAATTAGAGCTAAATAACAGCCCAGAACACTGAGAACCAGGACTGATGGCTGTAAACAAACTTTAAGGGGGCCTTGATCACATCCTTGGTAAGTGGACATCCAGCTAACTAAAGTCATGCTGGACCACTGATGTTGCCAGATCGGAGAGTATCAGACTATCGAGGTTCAACCTGTATTACATGGTCTGAAAAATCTTATGCCAGAATATAGCAGGTTGCTGGGTGCTGTTGAGGAATGGCCATAAATCAAATCAGATGCAGGAAGATCCTTATCTACATAAGATAGCGTAGGTCCACTGACAATGGAATTACACTAAATTCTTACAGCTGAGGATCAGGATTTACAACTCATCAGAAATAAATTCGTGCAAAATTGCATTCAGATTGTGCTACCTCCTACATTCAGCTAAAGTTGACTGTGGAGACATCTGATCTTGTTGAAATATCTCACTACTACCTAAAAAGAACTACTGTTTTTTCTATCACTTCTAAATACCACCTGTCAGAAAAGATTTTTCTTTGATTAAGATGTGGAGGCATCCACAGAACAATTACGGATGTCAGATACCATCCTTTGCTCAGCATTCAGCTCCCTATGCCACTTAATTAACAATGTCTTCACTTCAATACAAATTAGCTCCTTTTTATTTACCATGACGTTTTCAGATAAAGGTTGAGCTGCGGCGCTGAAGTTATTATTAACAAAGAAACAAGTAGGTACCAGAAATGACAGCACTCAGTACCCAACTGACAAACAGACTATTTCCATGGGAAAAGACATTGTGGCTGTCACTCAAGCACATCTTGAATTTATGGAGGCTTTTGAGACCTGTTCCTTAGGCATAGCCTATATGAAAAAAAGTTAGCAAACAACCCATTGGAATTGCCATGTAACGGAGCAAGATGATAAAATCTTCTGCAACAGTTGGAGGCTACATAATAACATGTGATCAGATGGAGACATGACTCACCTCTTCAAGGGGAAAATTGCCTGATTCTTTTTTAATAAAAGGGACAAACAATGCATGCTTTTAAAATTATGATGAGGAGAATTGAATAAAAACTCAGTTTCTTCCCTGATTTACCTCTGTCTAGTGCAACTCCCCCTGCAGTCAATGGAGGTGGCATAAGATGGAAATGAGGATAATAATTTTGTGTTCATTGTATACAAAAGCGTAAGGGCCTGATTCTCCACCAATATACATCTTGTGAGCCAGATCATGATTTCAACCACACCAGTGTAGAACCCGAATAACTCTAATGACACTGCAGCTGTCCATGAAGACAAGTCCTCTGAAATTTGCCAAAGAAAAACCAATTGTGAGATTTGCTGCTCATGCACTCATTTTAAAATTCAAAATTTAAAATGCAAAAACTGACACAATAAGTACCCAGATTCCTTTAGATTATCTAATTAGAGCATTTCCAAGTACACCTCATGAAATTCAAGCTTCAGCTAGAAACCCAAGTGAAGGCTATTTATGCCCTTCTGACCCTAAGCAAATCAGTGTTTGATGCAATTCAGTCCTGGCAGCCTATTAAAACAGAAGCCTTATGAGAGATAGGAGGTTACTGTTTAGGCTTAAGCATTACCTCTGGTAATGAGTCACAGCAGGATTCCTTTTCCTTTACTGGAGAAGCAATGTCATTGTTTTCTAATGCTAAAGTGGGAGCATGCCAAAGGGAAACCTCTGAAAGTCCTTTGGTGATAGTGTCACTAGAGCTATCTAGGTTATAACTTTTGAAGCAATTGCAAAGGGGAATATGAACATTTTAACCCTGCCACATTATCTCGGAAGACAATTGCATCACATTTCTGAATCCCCAAGACCCCAGAGGAGTTGGTTATGATTAGGCTACTGCAATCTCCTTTTTTTCAAAACACCATATAAAAAGTGAACTACCTGCTATCCAAAATACAGCCAACCAGTGCAAAGCTGCCACTGAATTAAAGAAATCATGTTTGTGTTTTGTTAAGAACTGTTTAAAACTATTGGTCCACATTCCCTGTTCCTCTCCACTTCCTTTGCACTGCTTGGATATTACAAAGGGAACAGAGACAACCCATAAAGCCCTATGAAGGAGGAAGAGAAGCTGGTTCCTGTGTATCCCCTCCCTGCAAGAGTGTGTGTCAGGGCAGAGAGGGGCATGAAGTGGGGTGGGGTGATGCACTCTGGTTATCCCCAGCTGCCAGACACCCCTTAGGAGTCATTGTTAGCTGCTGCAAGTTAGAGAAGCTGCCCATGTTGCTCTAATCTGCACCAGGGTTGGGCAGCAAAGGAGAGATTCAGATGTGACTCAGCTGATTGGTGGGGCACCCACAGCTGACAGCAGCTGGCAGATTGTGTTTCTATTGGTGGTGCACATTTTCACATGCCTCTGTGCACATAACAAATTTTATTCCACACACGGATGGGAAAAAAATTAGAGGGAACAGTGCCCATTTCCTCTCCATTCTGTAAATACCACACAGCTCCAGGACAAACCCAGGAAAGGTGAGATTTTGGGGTCCAGAAGTGTGACACAAGGTCTTCCCACCTGATCGGTACCCAAACCCAAAGCAAAAAACCAGGCCAGATTTGGATTAAAAAAAGGATTAAAATCCTGACCCCATTGACTTCAGTGGAGCCTAGATTTTAACCTAAGAATTTAAATCCCAATGTGGACGTGTAATGTATAGGAGAAGTGCTGACCAGCACCAGGTGACTAAGGGTTTAAACTCAGGTAGCTAGCAAGAGTGTTGGCCAGGGGGCTGAAATTTGAATTGGATATAGATACATTGCTTGCTTTCTTTGTGTGGGAGAGTTAAACCAGGAGTTGAGACACACAGAATGATTTAAATCCAGGCAGGACTACCATTCCTCCAAGGAATTCAGGGCATAGAAGTGGACTGAACCAAGAAAAGATTAGGAGTAAGTAAAGGGAAAAAGTGAATCTAGTTGTGATCAGGGTATTTTCTGTATCTTGTGGTTTGGTTTGAACTGCTCTGTGTGAATCTATTCCTCCCCTCCCCATTTGCCATCTAAGCATTGTTCCCAGAGATTTTCTCCGTGTTTTAATTTGTTTCCCTTAGTTGCTATGTAACATCTAGCAACCAAGTATGCTCTATCAAGTATATCTTTTGTTTTGTAATAAAAATCACTTTTGTAAGGTGATGGTTTGATTCTTGTGTCCTGGAAGGTACAGGAGGTCTGTCTGTGTCTGTCTGCATGCCTCAGACAGAGAGGTCAGCTACCAGAGATTGCAGCTTGTTTTTCTCTCTTCTTTTTTCAAGCTCTTTTGGGGCAAAAGAGTTTGGGGGTACCCCTGGAGGTGAATTCACGTGTCCACCTGTGTTTCTAGGGAAAAATCACTTGATGGTGGCAGCTACTCCCCTCCCCAAATCTGTGCATTTGTGATTCTGGAGGAAGTTTTTGTAGCCAGTGCCTGTAGTGGCAAGGTATATTTAAAGTCTTTGTGGGCCTCCACCTTCTGAACTCGGAGTGCCAGAGTGGGAAACAGCCCTGACAGAGGGAAAGGGGGATTGACTTACTTAAGGTTCTGATTCAGATACCTAATTTGTATGAAGTACTATAATTACCCTTGTGTTCTGTAACACACAGCACTGACAAAACAAACAATTCTACATGAGTCCATTTATCTTTTTAGGTGGTCTGGACACCTGGCTGCTGCATGTCACTGTGTCTCTTAATAACACAGAGATTTATTCCTGCTGGTGATGTTAGAAGATGGCACGGTGAACTTTTAAAATGTTTACAACAGTTCTATTGTGACAAATATACTGCAGGTCTCATTCTTTTGTCTCAAGGGCTGCTCCCCTGCTCACATTTGTCAGAGAAAAATATCCATGAACTAGTGACACTTACATCTATTTTATGTTTCTTATATTGGCCACTAAAGCATTCACACTGGCTGGCTGCTAAATTCTTAGGACCTGATTGTTATCTCACTTGTGCTGGTGTAAATCAGGAGTAAATCCATGAGAGTCAAGAGATTCCTACCAGCATACAGCAGATAAGAATCCGGTGCAGAGCCTTTTTGTACTGAACATGCTTTATCGACAAACTCATAAAATGTCACATCATTGAAATTATAACCCATTAAAGTTTATGAAAAATGCTTTGCATTTCTAGTAAAGCCACAGTCTCAGGATACTGGGCCTCAGCAGAACCATTCATCTATTCTGGTCCAGGAATCTCTGTCTTCTTAACTTGCAAATCCCAGGCACAGTGTGGGAGTCACCTTTCCAAAGGAGCCGGCCTAAAACAATTGGGTGAAAGTGTCAAAGTATGCTCAGCCGTACCTGCAGCTCAAGAAAGACCTGGCACGTGCTACAGACAAAAGTTTGACTTTTATAACAGCAACACCAGACTCTCTCACTCTGCCATTCAGTTTTTTAAAGACGCCTGAGGGCAGTGCTTTCAGTTATAATGACAGGAAGAATTCTCAGCATCTGTTCATCAAAACAGAACAAAGGGATCACCCGTTGCTTTGCAACCAATAAAAATGATACATTTTTAATAGCTCTGGCTGGGGAGTGTGACTGCTGCGCAGAGTCACAAATGTCAGAGAGAGTGGGAAAGGGTTAATGCTTTAAGGGAAGTTGAACCACTTTCCAATAATGGGAGCAGAAACTTTTCTTTAAAATGCTCAGCTTGGCTGGACTGAGCACTGCTTTCAGCAAGTACTCCCAGTAGGTATAAAGAATTGTTCTTCTTGCCTATTACACAAATAGACTGTATTTTCCCTTCTTTGACCTTGCTGTGTTTGTCTGCCTGTTTCTTTCCATATTGTCTAAAATGTGACCTTTAAAAGTCAGTGTGACTGAGAGCGTAAAGGGCAGAAAAGGACAGTCCAGACCACCTACCACTGGTCTCACAACCAGGAGGTCTCAAAATAAAAGTAGCCAGTTTCTCACCTATATTTTTTGCATTTTAACATACCTAAGGATGACACAAAGCATCAGAAACAGGATAGGCTGTCAGGAAGAATTGTATACATGTTTGTTTTCTTTTTAAAATTAATTGGATTTAATCACATAAAAATTCAGAGGGGTGTGTGTGTGTGTGTTTGCACGCACGCACATGTGTAAAGAGACAGGAACAAGGCAAAATTTTAAATACAACAGACACAGATGATATAAATTAGCCATTGAAGCCAATAAGGCAATACCAATTTGCCCGAATGGAGGAGATCCAATTCTGTGAGGAAGATTATATTATAATGAGTAGCTTATGGCCTTGACTTTCAAAGCCACCTAACAGATTTGGATTCACAAATAATGGGAATTTTAAAAATTAATAGACAGCCAAATCCCCCAAATGCCTTTGAAAATCTCAACTTATATGTACACGCATTAACCGTCAAACTGCTTAAAAAGGAGGCCTTTTGAATCTGAACCCAAGTGTAGTTCATTGATCTTAAACCACATTTATGGAAACAGGTGCCAGATAGGATGGGAGGGATGACAAAGCCCGAGGTTTTCAGCTCAGTTGTGCAGATTTAGAAAATGTGGGTTGTTTGGATAAACGTAATGATTTGTCTCCTTCATGACTATGAAGTCAGGCTTCTCATTATTGGTGTGCTCTGTATAGGACCGAGAAGGACCAGCTCAACATTCCAGGAGTGTCAAAAAGAGTTTTTCCATTAACTTTAACAGGATGAGGTTTTGACCCTAATGCATATAGATTCATTGACTTGAAGGTCGAAAAGGACCATTGTGATCATCAAGTCTGACCTGCATATTTCAGGCCATAGAACCTCACCCACCCACTCTTATAATGGACCCCTAATTTCTAGCTGAGCTACTGAAGTCCTCACATCATGACTTGAAGACTTCAGCTTATAGAGAATTCACCATTTATACTAATCAGAACCTGCAAATGACCCATGCCCCACGCTGCAGAGGAAAGCAAAAACCATCCAGAGACTGTGCCAATCTGATCTATGGAAAAAAGTCTTCCTGACTGCAAATATGGTGATCAGTTTGACCAAGGCTAGGGATACTCTTTTGGGTCGGGGGCCATTGAATCACAGAAAAATCAGTCAGGGACGACACACAAAAGCAAAAACCAAACAAAACCCTCATTGGCCTGGCTTCCAAGTGAGAAGGAATTAAAAAAAAAAAACTTCAAGATGTGGCCAGCCGTACTATGGAGGAGTCAGCCCATCAAGGCCAGCCCACGAGTTGTAGATTTCCCATCCCTGAGTTAGACCCATATGGGCAAGACTCACCAAGCAGAAACTTGTAGGGGTCAATTGCGGAAGAACTCTGTACGTGTGAAGTATAGGGGTGGTGAGACCTACATTCTCCCCTCTTTCCCATTCCCCTCCCCTTTCCTTACTACTGATGAGCCAGAAGCAAGCCTCTGGGAACATAGTCCATTGTAGCAAGAATGAATTGTAGATAAGGGCGGGAACATAACAATCTTGTTTACCTAAATGTACTAATCATGTAAACAAAGTCAAAGGAAAAGCAGTACAACTGCTCAGGCTTTGTCTACACTGGCGCGAACTTGTGCCATAAATTAGGCTAAGCATGGAATATTGCTGATCCTCATTTGCATATCTAATGAGCCGCCATTTTGTGGAAGAGGCTCTTGCGCAAGAAGGAGCGTTTGCACTGCCCCTTCTTGCGCAAGAAAAACCCTCTTGCACAATGCCGTTATTCCTGAAAATAATCAGCGTAATAGCATTGCGCAAGAGGGTTTTTCTTGCACAAGAAGGGGCAGTGTAGACAGCTCCTTCTTGCACGAGCCTCTTCCACAAAAATGGAGGCTCATTAGATATGCAAACGAGACTCAGCGATATTCCACGCTAAGCCTCATTTGAACATTTCTGGCAGAAGATCGTGCCAGTGTAGACATAGCCTCACTGTTGAAAGCAATTAGGTATTTTGCCCCACTGCTCCCCTTGGAAGGCTGAGAATGTAAAATGAGAACCTCATCCTTCTGATGGTTAGAAACCTTTGCCTAATTTTGAGTCAAAACATACTGATGTTCAATGTAGATTCATTTGCTCTTGTATCCACATCAGCACATAATTGAAATAACCCTCTCTACAAGCGTACATGTGTTGCTGGATAAGAGTGGGAAGGCGGGAGGATGAACATAAAATCAGAGTTGCCTTTTGACACCCTAAAGATGACCATTTTCAAGGCTAACATGCTTATATGAACATTGGCTACAGTTCTGGCATTCAGGATGCTTTGCTGTGTGTCGTGGAAGTATGCAGCAAACAAGAGCTCTGTTTCTCCAAACTTTAGACCTTAGCCAGCATCCCTTATATACACATGTCTTCCTTTGAATTTAATGTGAATTTTGCATGCATAGGGGCTGGAGAAGAATGAAGTCTTCACAGCTTCTTACTGGGCCAGAATCAAAGCCCATTAAAGCCAATGGGAGTTTTATTTTTGTCTTCAGTTGGGTTTGGATCTTAACATTTTCCAGATGTCTAACACAGGTAGTAATGTTTGGGAAAACACTGGACATATTGCAAATCTTCCTCTTTTGCTTTTATGTCTCCAATAAACCACTAAAGGCCTGGATGTTTATTTGGACCTGAATCCAAATAGTCTTAAACCTAAGTCATTTTGGCATGTTTTTGTCTTCAGTGCACCATTGGAAGCGTTTAACTAAACAACAGTAGTGGCTCTTTTCAGTGCTGTTGCTTGTATATCACGTAGGGTAGGTCTACCCAGCAAAACAAAATCCACAGCGCAGGCTTCAGCCCAAGCCCAGAAATCTACACAGCAATACTATAGCCCAGTTACCTAATCTCTGCAAGACCAAGTTGGCTAGCACAGGCCAACCGTGAGTTTTTTCTTTGCTGTGCAGATATACTGTTAGGCTGGGTCTAGACTGGCATGATTTTCCAGAAATACTTTTAACGGAAAAGTTTTTCCGTTAAAAGTATTTCCGCAAAAGCACGTCTAGATTGGCACGGATGCTTTTGCGCAAAAGCATCCGTGGCCAGTCTCGATGCGATTTTGCGCAAGAAAGCCCCAATCGCCATTTTAGCCATGGGGGCTTTTTTGCGCAAAACAGTTCTTCCCTGTCTACACTGTCCCTCTTGCGCAAGTATTCTTGTGCAAGAGGGCTTTTTCCCGAGTGGGAGTGTGAAAGTATTTGCACAAGAAGCCCCGATTTTGTACATTACAAAGTCAGTGCTCTTGCGCAAATTCAAGCGGACAGTGTAGACAGCTGGCAAGTTTTTGCGCAAAAGCAACCACTTTTGCGCAAAATCTTGCCAGTCTAGAAGCACCCTTAGAGTCTGCACAATGAATTAAAACTGCCTGGGATAGGATTACTAAATGAAACAAACACAGCATGAAAAACAGGTAGTTTTCAATGCAAGTGATATTGGTTATAAAAAAGTGGACAAGAACATAATATAAAAACATAAGAACAGTCACAATGGATCAGACCAAAGGTCCATGTAGTCCAGTGTCCTGTCTTCTGGCAGTGGCCAGTGCCCCAGAGAAAAGAAACAGAACAGGGAATCATCAAGTGATCCATTCCTTGTTGCGTTTTCCCTGCTTCTAGCAACAGAGGCTAGGGATTCCATCTCTGCCCATTCTGGCGAATAGCCATGAATGAACAAATCCTTCATGAATATATGTAGCTCTTTTTTTAACTCTGTTATAGACTCTGGCAAGGAGTTCCACAGGTGTGCATTGTGTGAAGAAATATATCCTTTTGTTTATTTAAAACCAGATGCCTATAAGTTCTTGTGTTGTGAGAAGGAGTAAATAACACTTCTTTAACTACTTTCTTTATACCAGTCATGATTTCATAGACTTTGATCATAACCCACCTTAATCATCTATTTTCCAAACTTAAAAGTCCCAGTCTTATTAATCTCTCCTCATATGGAAGCTGTTCCATATCCCTAATCATTTTTGCTGCCTTATTCTGAACCTTTTCCAATTCCAATATATCTTTTCTGTGATCCCACATCTGTATGCAGTATTCAAGTTGTGGGCGAACCATGGATTTATATGGTAGCAATATGATATTTTCTCTCTTATTAGCTATCCCTTTCTTAGTGATTCCCAAGAAAGATACAATTCTTCCCTGATTTCTTGGTTTACATTAAAATGTGGTCTGTTCTGTTGTGGGTTATTAATAGAAACTAGAAATAACTACCACTGGTGCAAGCTTTGGCAGTTATGGGAAATATTAAAGGGACAGAGTGATTAACATAAATGCATAAACTTTCTCATACCACCTCCACGTCCAGTTAATTTAGAAGAATGGCACATTGAAACAACTATGTTCCTTTAGGAGAAGGGCTGCCCACATGGTACACTGAGTGCCTAGTCTTATGCAGAATAGCTCTCAGGCTACTCAAAATCCATTGCTTGAAATCTATCTGCTTCTTTCTTTTGCTCCAATATCTATGATATCTAAGCACTTCTTTAAACTGTATTAATTATTATATTGCTGTACTGTTATCCTCATTTTACAGATGGAAAACTGAGGCATTGATAGGTTAAGTGGCTGCTCCAAGATCACACAGGAAGTCTGTGGCAGAGAAGGGAGTTAAATTGAGGTCTTCTAAGTCCCAAACTAATGTCCTACCTCCTGGACCACCCTTTCCTTCGTCATATACCCTGTGAAAATTGAAATTAAGTTTGTGCTGTCCCTCTACACACGGCAAATTTCATTCTAAAACAGAGTGTTCTTTGGGGTCTTTATTAAAGGGCAAAAAGAGGGACCCTTTCTCATATGGGGCAGTGTAGTGAGATGGGTTGGCTCCCTTCTGATCTGGAAGGGAAAGGCCACCTCAATATACCCCGGTAGGAAGGGCCAGATCAATCTTGCCCCACCCACAGGAAGCAGAGGGGTGGGGCTGGAAGTATCAAGGCTGAAGCTGAGAGCATAGTTAGGGTCCAGCTGCTGGAAAAGCCAGATGCCTTCCCTGAGCTCCTGAGGTGGGAAGTTGCTACACAACTCAAGGAAGCGGAGGACTGGCCAGGACCACTGACAAACCCAGATCTAGAGAAACTATATAAGCCCTGCTGACGGCTCTATTCCCTGAAGACCCGAGGACCTGCTACCAAGCCAGGCATGCCCAGAGGGAGAGTTGGGAAGTAGCCCAGGAGTAGCTGACCTTGGTCTGGCTAAAACGGTGCCGGTGAATGAGTCAGCATGTTGCAGTCAGGTTCCCTGCTGACCCAGAGACAGCCTGGTCTGCAACTGTTAGGTCCCTGGGCTGGAATACAATTGGGTGGGTGGGGGGGAGCCTGCATACCCCCTACCACTCCAATCCATGTGTGGCAATCTTCCCTCCCCTCCACCTCATTCCCGAGCACAGGTCTGAGCTCTTGAACTGTCTGTTGCTCCGCCCTGTGCCGGGCCTAGTCAAGACTATTTACCTGTTCTGCCTGCAGCTCTGGCCAAGCCCATTGGCTCTCAGATTGCCCACTGTACACCAGAACCGAGGCTGGTGACTGCTTGGGGTGAGGCGGAGAGCTTCCCCTGACCTGGGACAGAGTCAGGGCTCCTCTCCGATCCAGTATAGGCGGCTTCTAATACGATCGGTGAGAATGAGGGAAATCATTTGGTGAGAAGTTTCTGGGCATATCTGAAATCACTAAGCACCCCAAATCCCTCTCCTATACACACTCCTGCTTCCTTTCGTCCTGCCCCATCCCCCAAACCAAATACATAAACCTTGAGTCTGTTCATACAGCTAATCTCCCCTGCCTCGATCCATGCATGATGAGCTTGCAACAGAGGTTCCTCCACAAGCCCACACACCCAGATTCAGACTCCCACTCATGACCAAAGTAAAATACCGGATGGACCTCTCAAAACTGGGATTCTCTGTTCTGGCAACATCTGTGGTCTGGTAGGACCACGGATGTTCCTGGACCTGGGAGTTCTAACTGGGACTAGATCCCAGTAGCAGGAGGGCTGGCAGGTGGGAGCCCTGCTGGGCTGGGTGCTTGGCAGGGTTGGTGGCAGAGGGGTTGGGGGTGAGGCTGGAGCCCCAGTAGCACAGGCAGGGCTGTGGCAGCCCTGGTAGTTGGGCCAGGGCCAGGGCAGCTCCAGTAGTGGTAATGAGGCCAGTGATGCAGCATCTCAGGCTTCTGGGGCCGCAGCAGCACAGCAGCCTGGCAAGAGAAGTGGGTCATGGCAGCACGGCGGGGGGTGGCTAGGGCCAGCTGTGGGGAGGGGCAGTGGACTTGGGGGCTGATAGCAGGGGGTCTCCCCTGGGCTAAGTCTATACTGCGGCAGTTTGTCGGAAGAGGAAATGCATATGGAGCGCTCATTCGCAAATCTCACACTCTCATTTGCATATTCTCTCCCAATCTTTTTTGCTAAAGAGATTTTTGCAATAAAAAGCCCCATGCAGATGGGGCCATTTGTTGGAAAACCCCCGTTCTGCGCAAGATCCTGTAAACCTCATTTTCTGATCACTCCATTTGTATTTCCTCTTCCGACAAACTGCCACAGTGTAGACGTAGCCCTGGTCTGGCAAATTCCCTCATTCGGAACCGGTCAGGTCCCAAGGGTGCTGAACCAGAGAGGTCCAACCTGTACCTTGCTTCACTCTCCCAACAACTTCCCCAGACTCTCCCTCTCCACACCTTCCACAGTTGCCTCCACAAGATAGCAAAGAGGAGACTGTTTGGGTGCAGGAGGAAGAATTACATTAATAGCAGCAGCACCGACCTAGAAGACCTGGTTGAAAGATGGAAAAAGAATTTTGAGGGAAAATAATTTAAATGTTGAAGTTGTTTCCATTTTCCAGGGTTCGAAACAGAACTTTTTTTTTTCAGAAAATGCTGAGTTTTTTGGTTGTCAGAATTTCAAAGTGTCAAATGTTTGTGGGGGTTTTTTTTTGTTTGTTTGTTTTGCTATTCTGTAACTTTTGAAAACTCATCCACCTTTGGTAAATTTAGTTTCCTTTTTTTTCTTTCTTTCTTATGCCACTCTTGCTTTTTAGAAATTGAAGAAGTTATACAGAATGACAAAATGAAAAAAGTGGGGGGAAACAAAAATAAACAAAAACCAACCTCAGAAGAAAGAAGACGAGAGAGGGAAAGACATGAAAATAAAATTTTAAAAACTTCAGCTGATTTACCTTCCCAGAAGCTGTAGCCTGAAAAAGAACTATGCCTAGATTCTAAATAAAAAACCAGGACTATGTAGCACTTTAAAGACTAACAAGATGGTTTATTAGGTGATGAGCTTTCGTGGGCCAGACCCACTTCCTCAGATCAAATAGTGGAAGAAAATTGTCACAACCATATATACCAAAGGATACAATTTAAAAAAATGAACACATATGAAAAGGACAAATCAAATTTCAGAACAGAAGGGGGATGAGGGAGGGAGAGGTAAATGTCTGTGAGCTAATGATATTAGAGATGATAATTGGGGAAGCTATCTTTGTAATGGGTAAGATAATTAGAGTCTTTATTCAAACTTAGGCATAACATTTCTATCACCATCTAGATTCTAAATACATGTCTCTCCAGCATTTTAAACCCAAATCTATAGGACCCTGGCTTATAGACTCTGTGTTTGTAAATCCATGCTTAAAAATTCATACTGCCTTGTGAAATTGGGTTTAGAATTGCTGGACCCGGATCTCACAGCTATGCTTATGTGTCCATGCTGCACTACAATGACCTTCTCAATCAGGTCTGCAGCTTGAGTATGACCAAGCTGTAGAATGGTGGTTGACTCAAGTTAGCTTGGGATGCAGGCTCTGACTCAGCCCACTAACAAGACCTAAAACCTGGGAATTGAGTGCTTGCTGACTCAAGTCTGACTGATTTATGTGTATGGACAGAACGAGTCCTTGGGTTCAAACCTGAGTCCGAATCCCAGCTTAGTGTGCAATGCAGACAAATCCTAAAGGTGACATGCTGGCACTACTGAAGTCAGTAGGAGTTTTGCCACTTACTTCAGCAAGGTCAAGATTTCACCTTCAGTGCCTTTGAATTCCATGGAATTGACTAGTGGAATTTAATTCTTGCTGAAGTCAATCATTGGGTTTTAAAAACCTGATCCAAAGCACATTGACATCAATGGAAAACCTCCCATCAACTTTAGTGGACTTTGGCCCAGGTCCCTAAGGGAACCTTCCATTAATTTCCTCTCTTTTCCAAAAACATCCAGAAAGGATCTAGTTGATACAAATAATTTCACTTGGAATTGATCCTACAGGCCATTAGCAGACACACTATGCAATTAAAGTACATAAAATGTTGGGGAAAGGGGAGAGATGACATGTTTTTCTACACAGACAAAATCATGGATCCCATGATTCATGGATCCCATGATTCATGGATCCCATGAAAAAATACAAGGAGTTGCTTTTTGAGGGGATGGGAAGGTGTTCTATTTTTATGGTTTGGGAAATTTCATACAATGTGATGGAATTTATGGAGTGTCCTTTGGTAATGTCTAGGTTTTCTGATCAGTATTCTTCATATTTATACAGCTGTGTAGTTAGTTCCATGTGGCAACAACAGATCAAATTCTGGTGTACAAGCAGTCCCCAGGTTACATGGATCCGACTTACATCGGATCCTTACTTACAAACGGGGTGAGGCAACCCCGCACTAGCTGCTTCCCCCCAGCAGACCAGGGAGACACGAAGCTAGCGCCCCCCCCCCCCCCCCAGCAGACCAGGGAGCGGCTTTTCTCAGCAGACACCTCAGCTTGAGAATAAAGGACTGAGGGAAGTGAGGTGTGGGAGAATAAAACTGAGCTCTGGAGAAATGTTTGGCTAGAGTTTCCCCTACAATATGTACCAGTTCCGACTTACATACAAATTCAACTTAAGAACAACCCTACAGTCCCTATCTTGTATGTAACCCGGGGACTGCCGGTATTTCGTATTTGTATCAACTCTGTAGAAATGAATGGAGTCATTATTCCAGATTTACACTTTTGTGTGAAGAACAGAATTTAGCCCTTTGTTTACATACAGAGAACTGTTGAAGTTAAACAGTTTTTCAGGTAGAAATACTGCAATGTTACCACTGGATTCATTTGAACACATGTTGCTTTGGACAACTTTCAAAATCTTCTTTTAAGTTTTTGTATGTGCAATTCTTGCTAGAGCTTGAAATATTATTTCCTGGCAGACTGTAAGCTCCTCCTGGCCTATGCTCCACTGAGATGCAGGATGAAGTGAAGACCGAACAAGTTATGCACTGTGGGTTTAGAAGCCTGTGAATATAAATGAACAAACTCCACTTTGGGGCTCTCTCTAAACTTTCACTTCTGAAAAGTTGCTGCTATTTGAGGGAATATACCAGTGAATTTGGTACTAAAATAAGTGTATTACTTTGGGCTTTTATTGAAGCAAATTACTGTATGCTTATTATGTCTAAAGCATTCTTTAAATGCAAAACACAAACTATTTTTCATAAAGCTACACAGAGCCAGATGCTTTCTCACATTGAGAATTTGACTGTAATGTAACTACACATGGTAAGGGTGCTTCTCAAAATATATTCCCATAATGGAGAGCTATTATTTGGGAGTGGTTTAATACATCTGTTTGCTTGAAATGGCCTAATCAATGGCTCAGTGGGACTCAAAAGATGTAGGCTGTATTGCCATTCTTTATCAGCTCAGTGTTCCATCTAATCCAGTGACCTATTTCCAACAGTGGTCAGTATCTGACATGTCAGAGAAAGAGGCAAGAAGCCACCTGCTGGAGAATTACAGAATAAATTACCCCAAAGGAAGTTTCTCACTAACCCCTTTGATTAGGGTGCATTAAGCTTGAAGTGTGAAAGTTTACATCCCTTCCAAACTAATGTAACACTGGATGTTCTCATATAAACATCCAGGATAAAATTTTAACCTCGATGATACATAGTGGCTGTGAGTGCTACAGGCTAATATAAAAATGGGGATGACTATACTGACTTACATTTGTCAAATGTAAGTTTTTCATCTGAAGAAGTGGGTTGTACCCACAAAAGTTCATGATACCATCTACATATTTTGTTAGTCTTTAAGGTGTTGCTGGACTATTCGTTGTTTTTTTATTTTTTTCCAGTTACAGATTAAATCAGCTACTCCTCTAAGGCATTTGCCAAATGGAGATCTTCTGAAAAAGCTTCTTTCGAAAGAGAGCATCCACACAGCAAAAGTGCAACGAAAAAGCAATGTGCTTTTTCGAAAGATAGCATCCACATTCATTGGATGCTATCTCACATTTAAGTTGTGATTACTGTGGATGGAGTGGCCACCAGGGCACCTGTGCTTTTTCCTGGAGGCCTTGTCTTTCAAAAAAAACACTCTTTTCCGTGTCCACACACATCTTTTTCCAAAAAAGCTTTTTCAGAAAAAGGCTTCTTCCTTGTAGAAGAAGAAGGAAAAACTCCTCCATTCTTTCAACTTTTTGTTGAAAGAACGTAATAGCAGTATTGTTTTTCCGGAAAAACGGCCATTTTTCTGGAAAAACTCTGCAGCGTAGACATGCCCTGAGATTGTTCATGGAAAAATGGTAGGCAAGTGCAAATATTATTATTTTATACAACAACAGGTGAGTAATATAATCTCTTTTTTAAAATACCCTTTTCTCCACCCTAGGTGGACTGACCTTTGCATTCAGCAAATGTTCCTATCCCATGAATACTGCCACAAACGAACCTATTAGGTGCTAGTAATCATCCATATTTCATCAGTCCATAGATGTTAAGGTTGGAATGGATTGCTGTGATCATCTCTAGGCTGACTTGTATAACCCATCGAATTTCACCCAATAATCTCCCAATGAGCAAATTATTCTTTCTACTAAGGTAATGAGCTGGTTCACAAAAGACTTTTTATTTATGAAAACACTTCAACTTTCAACTTGGAAATCAATGATCTTGCTTACAGCTAACGTGCAGGTTAACTAAATCAGAGCTTCCAGGAAAACATCCAATCTCAATTTAAAAGCTTCAAGTGATGATGAATCACTTCCCTTATAATCTGTTCCAATGGTTAATTACCCTTACTGTGACCTGAGTCTTCTTTACAGCTGGTTTTTCTCTAGTTTCATTCAACATTCCATTCCTTAATTCCTAATCCAAGTTCCCCCGTGACCTGCATACCTCTTGGCCTTCCTAAACTGGATGCTGCTTCCTCTTCTATTTTGTTGGAAACTCCCTAAGAAGGAGCAGTGTTTTTGGAAGTACTCTAAATGGTGTGCAGTATTATGAGGCTGGGAGAGTTAAAGCCTAGTAATATCTTTCATCAGCACCAAAGCTCTGGTTTGTTAGCAACACAGCTGGCTTCTCCTAGCAAAAAAATATACAGTATACTCCAGTCTGGGGGACTAAGTGCTCATTAACCAAATAAGCAAAGGCTTTGGCATTTGCTTCCATGGAGTCTCACAGGACAAATAATTAAGAAATCTTTGCATCCTGTCAGTTGCCACCCAGTACAGACTTTCTAAGGCTAATTAGCCAATACACCTAACAAAATACTACCTTTGGCCAATTGTTACAGGAGATTTTGTTACACAACCCAACAGATATATTCAGTGCTTTTTTTGTTAAAAAAAGAAGTGCCAGCACTCCAGGGGAAAAGTTGTTGAGAAAAAAAAAAAAAGCCGGGGTGGAGCCAGCTTTGCCCTTTTAAGACACATGGCCCCTGGATGCCACTCAGCTGGGCGGCCGCTTGTGCGGTACAGACCGCTGTCAGAATGCCACACTCCCCGTGCAGCACAGGGGTCGGTGCTGTTGGAATGCGGGGCCCCGTCACAGCTCGCCAGCTGATAAAATCTATGCCCCATCAATATTATAACTTGCATGAGAGAGAACAAATTTTGAGCCGTGAGATATTTCTTCTCTTTGTGTGTGACTGTGAGTCTTTCCCTTGTGAGTGAATTTATTCAACAAAATCTTGAGCTTTCAACAAAATCTGTGGTTGCGTGCTGAAGCTGGGCAGTGCAGCTTTTTTTTTTTTTGTATGCCCGACATGCATATACATAAGGGATCTATTGGAAAAGGCATTCTTTAGCGATAGATCAGCCTCTAGACTGCTGCTTTTCTCTGACAAAACTCCTGCCGAAAAAAAGCGACAGCCATTTTTATGCTAATGAAGTGTGGGATATTTAAATCCCTGCTTTATTAGCAATTTTGCCCAGTCTAATCTGCATCCCTCTGCCGGCAGAGGGGTGCAGTCTAGACATACACTTAGATGCTTAAAGAAACTATATTTGCTTTAGCCAACATGTAAATGTTTCTGTCTGTGTGAGGCTGGCCTTTTACAGACTAAAGTGGTGTTTTGATTTTATTTCTGCTCCAGTGACTCGATTCCCCCCCACCCTCACCCCTTTTTAGTTCGTGGCAAGCTAGTTCAGATATGATGAATTGCAGAGTTGCTCCGGAGGTCCAGAAATAAAATTTCATCTGTATTGAGGGCAGATCTTTTTTTGACTTGTGCAAGAGTAATGCTACTGTTTGCTCAGACTCAAGGCTGTAGCACTTTCATAAAATTTATCCAGGAACGATGGAGCCAAATGGCTTATGCCTTAAACCCAGGATATAAACCACTGCACAGCAGATTCTATTTTTACCTCCTGTTTTGATAAGTTCAGTACAGTCAGAAGTGGCAGTTCAATATTTGGAGCAACAAAATGTTGCCTTTTCACAGTACCTTCCATCTCAAATACCACATGGAATTATACAGAGGTGCCAACACCCATTTGCTACAGAGCAGCCAAATGAGTCAGGATGACAGCCATCATGCAGCATGCACTGCAATTATAGGGAGACTTTTGATCAAGGGCAGTAGGGAAAAAAAATCTCTAATCTTACTCTAGTAGCACCCACTTTTCAAACTTCTATATAGTAAAGACAGGACTTGGGCTTTTAAGGTCTCTTCAGAAAGAGACACAGAGCAAACTGCAAAGTAATCACTGTATCTGCCAGAAGAAAAGCAGAGTTGATCCTGTCTGGGTTTGATCCTTTGGTAGCACTAAGCATAGCTGCAACAGTGCCACTTCTTAGACCACTAAGTCATGAGTCTCCAGCTCAGATCATGACTGCTCATATCGAGAGAGCAGAATTAATGCCAAACTTGTAACACCGATCATAAATTATGGGCATTGATTATTGGTCTACATATCCTATGTGTTCATGCATTTATGCCATACATTCATCCCTCACCCCACCCCTCCTACAGAAATGTAGTGTAGGAACCTCGCAAAACAGACAAGATTTGGGAAATGAAATGATTACACTTAATTGTCCATGAAAATTTTAGCCAACCTGCAGGTGTACTCAATTATCAGCTCATTAAAAAAACCTCTTGAACTTCAACTAAGCCATCAGCCTTGTATAGTGTAAATGAAGGGTGTAATTTATAGCCACGGCAATGGTAGGTTAAGTGCGTTAATAACATTCTGGCTCTCCAGAGAAAGTCAGCTCTGTTTCATCAATATCAAGCATCCACGCCAAAGACGTTTCGTAGTTGAAATGAGTTTTCTGTAGCTGCGGTAGACCAAAGGTAATAAAAGTCACAGGGTGACAGCATCGTGCAGCACGAGCTTTCAGTTCCTGGAATATTTTCCCTTGTTCTACACAGTTTTTAAAGTAAAATTGCTCTGACCATCCACATTTGTGTGTGGTTTATTGGGATAATGGGCCTAACATTTACATGAAGTATCATCTGCCACCAGGAGAAACATCTGAGCCCAATTGCAACTTCACACCAGAGCAAAGCTGTTCACTTCAATATCTTACCCCAATGTAAAAGATCTGAATTAGCCTCTATGTATCGAATCCCAGCCCTACCCACACAACCTTGACCTTGAGGAACAATCTCTTTCATGAACAAGGATCCTTAATGCAATGATGGATGAAACACTAGATAGAAAATTTAACAAGCTATTTGTAGGGGAATCAGCTGAGGACAGAGCTGTTATCCCACAGATGGCCTTAATTCTTATCCTTGACAGAGGGGAAGTAGTCTCTCCTTGCGTGGTGAGGGAGGAAGTACATGATATTCCAAAACTAACTGAGGAGGGTCCAACACCTCCAATTCCTTTCATTAACTTGCATTTAGGTTAATACCCAGATGTGAGAGCGCAGATGTACCAGAGAGGTGAGCCCCAGAAAGCGCCTAGGCAGACAGATAGGAGGACAGGTCATAGTGTGTAGTGTTTTCTATGTCAGTGCAAAAGATCCATATCTCTGCATTTCAACTTGGCCACCCATGAGTAGCCCCTTTGAGCGTGCTGCAGAGGAGTGGCAGCATCTTCAGTGGATGTAGATTTATATTTGCATCCTGGTGGACACTAGGCTATCAAGCTTTAACATTGAATTATGGGACATTTAGGCAACATCTAAACCGTGGCGCTATTTTGGGATACTGGCATCCTGAAATAGCTATCCCGCGTCTTAACAGAGCACCCGTTATTTCAAAATATAACGGCCTCGCTATTTCGAGGTCCCTGTAAACCTCTTTCCATGAGGTTTAAGGCACGTTTCAGAATAGTGGGTTATTTTGAAATTTGGTGCTATGTAGACAGCTCCAAATTATGAAATAAGCTATTTTGAAATTGACTCGAAATAAACTACACACTTTGCGCAGATCAATTTGCATAGCTTATTTTAAGCTACGGGTGCAGTGAAGACACACCCATAGTGTCAGCTCTTGGTCCTGGATGAACAATTCAGTATGAATGTGAAGTCTCTCTTAATGACATGCCAAACATACAGTGGCTGTCAAGAAGCAAGAGAGGCCCCCAACATCCTCTTTGGCAGGGATGAGGGAAAATGCAGGAGCAGGCCAGAGTCCTGTGCAGTACAGGATGGACAAGTTTAAGAATCACTCAAGGAGAATGAGACAAGTGGAGGCTCAGCTTGAGGTTTCAGAATCCCTGATAAATGAAGCTCCCATGGTTGGGTTTCTACTTCAAAAGGTTCTTTTTGTGAACTCTGCATCTGAGGGAAAGTTCACCACTGGGAGAGGAGGGTGTGACCAGGTGTAGGGCCTGATAAGAGGTAGCATGCTCCAGTTGCTGAAGTAATAAGCCTGGCTCCAGTTGAATGGAAGATTGAAGGTGAGGCTCAGCTGATCTCTGGAGCAGCAGTATCCTCAGATGAATGCTACAATTTTTAAATTGCAAAGCCCTCTAGCTACTGCAGCTCAGCTGTGTCCCCCAGTGGGGCTGGAACATTTTTAATAGTGGGAGTGCCAAAAGCCTGCCCTCTTGCTCCCAGAACTGGGACCGGGAGCAGGGCTGCGTCTCTGAGAGGGAAGATCTGGAAAGGACTAAGGGAGCATACACTAGGAAATTATTTTGAAATAACTTCTTTCAAAATAATAATTACTGAAATAATTACCGTATTTTGAAATAAGCTTATTCCCCCAGGAATGCAGGAGTACAGATTTCGAAATAACCAGCCTGTTGTTTTGAAATAACAGGCTGGGTAGTGTGGACACTCCACAAATTATTTAGAAATAAAGGAATTTATTTCGAAATAATTCCCTAGTGTACATCAGGGCACGGCTACTAGAGGAGGAGTCACTAGATAGAAAGAAACGCTTCTCAGACACATTCACATTCAGAAGACAAACTCCAATCTACTCATCAGATCCAAACTCTGGTAAGTGAGCCACTTCAAACCTGCCGGTTCTCTGCTGCAGCCCCCTCCAAGATCCACTACAAAGCACTCTCGTCTAGCTCCAATCGTCACCTGTAATTTAACTGGTCACAGACAGGCTTTCAGTGTCATGTGTAATATTTTTGTGGATGGAAGAAATAAGCCACAAAACCCACCAACTCCAATCCCTCCATTTAAAATAAGAAGTTAATCCAGAAATTGCACTGGGATTGTGAAGCTGTCAAGATATTTCTGCCTGTAATTTTAAATATGTGAATTTGGTTATTGATCAAATTGTGGTGCTTGACCTGGAATGCAAAGGCAGATGTAGCATTTAATGATAGTTTAGGCATTCTGTATTTCCTGGAAACTCATTGCTTGGGTCATGTAAAACTGGACTGAGAAAAGCTTCAGTAAGTATACAGAAGGGAACAATTCTGCACTGGACAAGAATGAATTGGATGATCAATATCTCAATATCTGAGAGTCTATGGTTACTGAACAACTGGGAGGAATTTACTGCCCAAAGACACAATCTGGTCCTCAATCCCAAAGAAATTCCCTGTAACAAAGTGGTTGTTTCTGTTAATAACCATGGGGAAAAACAATATTAATTTCCACTTTTCCCATGGTATGACAACTATTACTAGCCTCAATCACTTTGGCCAAGTGGCAGGTTTTAACTCTTTATAAGTGCCTGGCACAGACAAGCTTATTCAATTTATGCTTTTATTTTAAAACATCTGTTTCCTGGGAAGTGACTGAGAAGGAACTCTGTGGCTGGGAGCAAGTAAACAAAGAACCTTACCAAAATTCATCCTCTTTTTGGCTGTGTCTAGACTGGCCAGTTTTTCCGGAAAATCAGCTGCTTTTCCGGAAAAACTTGCCAGCTGTCTACACTGACCGCTTGAATTTCCGCAAAAGCACTGACTTCCTACTGTAAGAAATCAGTGCTTTTTGCGGAAATACTATGCTACTCCCGTTTGGGCAAAAGTCCCTTTTGCGCAAAACTTTTGCGCAAAAGGGCCGGTGTAGACAGCTCAGATTTGTTTTGTGCAAAAAAGCCCCGATCACAAAAATGGTGATTGGGGCTTTTTTTGCAGAAAAGTGCGTCTAGATTGGCCACGGACGCTTTTCTGCAAAAAGTGCTTTTGCAGAAAAGTGTCCGTGCCAATCTAGATGCTCTTTTCCTAAAAAGCTTTTAACAGAAAACTTTTCCGTTAAAAGCATTTCCGGAAAATCATGCCAATCTAGACGTAGCCTTCTTGTATATTTCAAAGTATTCTTGTTTCAATGCACTGTTAAATAGCTGCCATGTTGCATCCCAGCAAGAGAATTCATTTTAGTAGTGGGTGAAGGGAGAGTCATATGTATTATTTAGTGGACCCTAGCTCCCTGACCTCCCAATTTGGGCACCTATGCAGGGACAGCTACAGTCTGCCCTTACGCTTTCTTATCAGTCAGGTTTCCCTATAAAACGTATGCAGCGATAGCATTAGCGGGGGGAAAATACTGATGGCTTGCAAGCTCTCTAATTAAATACATAGGGACTGTCTCTGCAGAACAGAAGTGAAAGACTCTGGATCAGATGCTTAATAAAGCCTAAATGTGTGCAGTGACGAGTGGTATGTTTTTGTTAGACGAGGATCCTTAGGGTAATCACTAGGTGTGGCCATTGAGAGCAAAATTAAATGCATGCCCTTTGCACCTAGAAAAATATCAAGAGACATTTTCCTCTCTGCTTCTGAATTCCCTTGAAGAGGGATCTGCTGGTCGGCATTAAATGTCACAGCTTGCAATTATGTTCCTTTTAACTACAATGGAACTCATTATTCTAGTTAAAATAAATGTCCCAATCTTGGGAGACCCTCTTACTTAATCAAAACTACACCCATGTGAAAAATTACCCTTTTACAGCTGTCAGATAATCAGCACTATCAGTTTAATGAACGGTCGACTACTTTTATTTCTGCTGCTGCTGCTGCAACTTGGGTTTGGCATTGCCACCGAGTGTGTCACATGTAGTAGGAGTTCCCCCCCCCCCCCCCCCATCAAGCCGTTTTGGAATCTCTCATGAGCGCGACTCCATCTTGTTGTCCTGTCCTCTGACTGTTTCCTGCCTCGTTCACGTATGTCCAGTTGTGGGATCATTTCCCTCTACCAAGTCACTGGAAGAACATTCATGCTCAAGTAGCTGAGGTCACAGGAGCAGCGTTCCCTGTAAGCTGTGGGTTTGGGCAGCCACCCTGGAGCGATTCAAATGCTGCCCAGCTGATTAGCAGAGGACTCACAAAACCCACACCTGGAGCATATGTTTCTACTGGTGGTGCACATCTGCACATGCCTCAGTGCACATAAAATATATTCCACACATGTATGGGGAAAAAAAACAGCAGAGGGAGCATTGCACAGGAGATACCTGTGACTGCAGTAGAATGCCTCAAAATAGAAAGTATCAGGGCCACTGATGAAGCCCCACTTGATCATTCCATTTCTAGACCAGTCAACTGCAGTACAGAGTCAATCAAGGCAATGACCCATACTCTAGGGATGGTCTTCCTTGCAGGGTAAGTGCTCAAGCCAGAGTGCATCGCTGCAGGAGCATTCCCTACTTATTTGCCGTAAATGAACACGTGTCTGTTTTGGTGACAACGTGAGGGGTTTAACAGTGGCCACAATTCTGTTTTGGTGACTTCAGACAACCTTAAAGTTTGCAGCTCCTGCTAAACACCACATACAACCACGTTTGAGCTCACTGGTGTAATGCCGTGTTCCAGAACACAACACTAGCCACATAGCAGTTCAGCAATCGTTCATTCTGAACTCGGTGTGAACCTAGGTGTTATGTGACGGGGCATCTGCCCCACACTGGGGTTAAAACCCAGCCCTGGGAGAGGGCTGGAGTGGTGGAGTGGTAGAGCCAACAGCTGCTACAGATATTAGCCAATTAGGCCCCAGCTGAGGGCAGTGTAAATAAAGGCTCCTGGAGAGGAGGAGATACAGATTCACTCTTGCTCCAGCTGTGGAGCAGGAGGGTCCTAGCTGCCAGGGAAACTAGAGGCTTCCTGACTTAGAGCAGGGCTGGGGAAAGGCAGGCAGGCAGGCAGGCAATGCTGGGGAAGCTCTGTCCAGGCAAGTTCCCAGGCTGCAGGGCCTGAAGCAAGGCCGGAGGCTACGGGGGCTGCAGGGAGGCAGCCAGGGCAGGCAAAGGCAGCAGGACGGCATCCCTTTGCCAATGAGGAGTGGCCATTTCAGACTGCAGTTTGCCCCTGAGGCAGGGGCTAGATGCTGGGTGGCAGTAAGGTCACTGAGGCAAGATGGACATAGGAGGATGGAGGCTCCCTGAGGGGGACGACCACTGAGTATGGAGGCACTGTGGTAGGGCAGTACCCAGAGGGGAGGACGCCATGGTGTTGGAGGGATGTGGGCCCTAACACACAGAGGTGGAGGGAGAAAAGGTAACAGCAGACAAGACGCCAGCCAAAAGGTGGCACGCCAGGGCTGGCGTACTAATTCCCAGAGTCACCAGCAGGAGGCACTGCTGCGGTGAGTCCTGCTATGTTACAGTGTACCAGCCTCTTAACTACTTACTCTGTTAGTTCACAATTCTCTTACATGACAATGAACCAAATGCTATTTGCCCCATCTCCAGACTAGAGGGTCCTGCACATCAGTGCAGAGTTGGAACACAACTTTGCAGCTAGAGACTACAGGATGAAACCAAAACAGCAAATCTGAATGTGTCTAAATATTAATAAAGCTCAGATTTGGTTCCATATTTTTTGGCTCAGGCTTGTTCCTGTCATAACCTTATTGTTGCTTTCAACATACAATTCTCATTCAGAAAAACAGTGGGCATGATTAATACCCAATGATGAGGGAGAAGAAGATAAGAACATAACATAAGAACGGCCGTACTAGGTCAGACCAAAGGTCCATCCAGCCGACAGTGGCCAGCACCAGGTGCCCCAGAGAGGGTAGACCTAAGACAATGATCAAGCGATTTGTCTCCTGCCATCCCTCTCCAGCCCCTGACAAACAGAGGCCAGGGACACCATTCCTACCCCCTGGCTAATAGCCTTTTATGGACCTAACCTCCATGAAATTATCTAGGTTCTCTTTAAACTCTGTTATAGTCCTAGCCTTCACAGCCTCCTCTGGCAAGGAGTTCCACAGGTTGACTACACGCTGTGTGAAGAAGAACTTTCTTTTTTAGTTTTAAACCTGCTATCCGTTAACCAGGTTATGTTCAGGCACTGAAATGCTTTAACCATGGAGTCCATTGTGGGAGACCTTGACCAGGATCAAATTCAAGCCTAAATAATAATCCATTTCGTGAAGAGTCGCTGCTGCACATGAAATGCTGCAGGACAGGATCATGGCTTCCTTGACCATGGGGTGCTCTTCCAGGAAGGACTGCTTGGCAGAGATGGAGTTCACCTTTCCAGGAGCGGGAAGGCCTTGTTTGGACACAGACTGGCTAACCTTGTGAGGAGGGCTTTAAACTAGGTTCGACGGGGACAGGTGAGCAAAGCCCACAGGTAAATGCTGAATGTGCGGGACCGGGAGATGGGTTGGAAGTGAGGTGGACTACGGCCTACAATGGCAAGGAGAAAGGAGGGTCAGGGCACAACAGGGAGGCAAGATCAAATCAGTATCTTAGATGCCTATATACAAATGCGAGAAGTATGGGTAATAAGCAGGAAGAACTGGAATTGCTAATAAATAAATACAACTATGATATCATTGGTATTACAGAAACCTGGTGGGATGGGACGCATGATTGGAATGTTGGTGTGGAAAGGTACGGCTTGCTCAGGAAGGACAGGCAGGGAAAAAAGGGAGGAGGGGTTGCCTTGTATATTAAAAATGTACACACTTGGACTGAAGTGGAGATGAACATAGGAGATAGCTGTGTAGAGAGTCTCTGGGTCAAGCTAAAAGGGGTAAAAAATGAGGGTGATGTCATGCTAGGAGTCTACTACAGGCCACCTAGCCAGGTGGAAGAGGCCTTTTTTAAACAATTAACAAAACTATCCAAAGCCCAAGATTTGGTGGTGATGGGGGACTTCAACTATCCAGACATATGTTGGGAAACTAACACAGCGGGGCATAGGCTATCCAATAAGTTTCTGGACTGCATTGGAGACAACTTTCTGTTTCAGAAGGTTGAAAAAGCTACCAGAGGAGAAGCTGTTCTGGATTTGATTTTAACAAATAGGGAGGAACTAGTTGAGAACTTGAAAGTGGAAGACTGTATGCGGGACAGTGATCATGAAATAATAGAGTTCATGATCTTAAGGAAAGGTAGAAGGGAGACCAGCACAATTGAGGTAATGGATTTCAGGAAGGCAGATTTTGATAAGCTCAGAGAACTTGTAGGTAAGGTCCCATGGGAAGCAAGACTGAAGGGAAAAACAACTAAGGAGAGTTGGAAGTATTTCAAAGGGACGTTGTTAAGGGCCCAAAAGCAAACAATTCCACTGTGTAGGAAAGATAGAAAATATGGCAAAAGACCAGCTTGGCTTAACAAGGAGATCTTGCATGATCTCAAAATAAAAAAAGGAGTCCTATAAAAAATGGAAACTAGGACACATAACAAAGGATGAATATAAGCAAGCAACACGGGAATGCAGGGGCAAGACTAGAAAGGCAAAGGCACAAAATGAGATCAAACTAGCTACAGGGATAAAGGGAAACAAGAAGACCTTTTATAAATACATTAGAAGCAAGAGGAAGACCAAGGACAGGGTAGGCCCACTGCTCAGTGAGGAGTGAGAAGCAGTAACAGGAAACTTGGAAATGGTGGGGATGCTCAATGACTTCTTTGTTTCGGTCTTCACCGAGAAGTCTGGAGGTATGCCTAACGTAGTGAATACAAGCAGAGACAGGGTAAGTTTAGAAGATAGGATACACAAAGAACAAGTTAAAAATCACTTAGGAAAGTTAGATGTCAGCAAGTCACCAGGTCCTGATGAAATGCATCCCAGGATACTCGAGGAGCTGATAGAGGAGGTATCTGAGCCTTTAGTTATGATCTTTGAAAAATCATGGCAGACAGGGGAGATTCCAGAAGACTGGAAAAGGGCAAATATTGTGCCCATCTATAAAAAGGGGAATAAGAACAACCCAGGAAACTACAGACCGGTCAGTTTAACGTCTGTCCCAGTGAAGATAATGGAGCAGGTAATTAAGGAAATCATATGCAAACACTTGGAAGGTAATAAAGTGATAGGGAATAGCCAGCATGGGTTTGTGAAGAACAAGTCATGCCAAACTAATCTGATAGCTTTCTTTGCTAAGATAACGAGCCTTGTGGATAAGGGAGAAGCGGTGGATGTCATATACCTAGACTTTAGTAAGGCATTTGATACGGTCTCGCATGATATTCTTATTGATAAACTAGGCAAATATAACTTAGATAGGGCCATGATAAGGTGGGTGCATAATTGGCTGGATAACCGTAGTCAGAGAGTTGTTGTTAACGGTGCTAAATCCTGCTGGAAAGGGATAACAAGTGGAGTTCCGCAAGGGTCTGTTTTGGGACCTGTACTGTTCAATATCTTCATCAATGATGTAGATATTGGGATAGAGAGTACGCTTATTAAGTTTGCAGATGATACCAAACTGGGTGGGCTTGCAACTTCTTTGGAGGATAGGGACATCATTCAAAATGACCTTAGCAAGTTAGAGAAATGGTCAGAAGTAAACAGGATGAGGTTTAATAAAGAGAAATGCAAAGTGCTCCACTTAGGAAGGAACAATCAGTTCCATACATACAAGATGGGAAGCGACTGTCTAGGAAGGAGCATGGCGGAAAGGGATCTAGGGGTCATAGTGGACCACAAGTTGAATATGAGTTAACAGTGTGATGCTGCTGCAAAAAAAGCAAATATGATTCTAGGTTGTATCAACAGGTGTGTTGTAAGCAAAACTCGTGAAGTCATTCTGCCGCTCTACTCTGCACTAGTTAGGCCTCAGCTGGAGTACTGTGTCCAGTTCTGGGTGCCACATTTCAAGAAAGATGTGGAGAAATTGGAAAGGGTACAGAGAAGAGCGACAAGAATGATTAAAGGTTTAGAGAACATGACCTATGAAGCCAGGCTTCATGAACTGGGCTTGTTTAGTTTGGAAAAAAGAAGATTAAGGGGGGACATGATAGCGGTTTTCAAATATCTAAAAGGGTGTCACAAGGAGGAAGGCGAAAATTTGTTCCTCTTGGTTTCTGAGGACAGGACAAGGAGTAATGGGCTTAAAGTGCAGCAAGGGAGGTTTAGATTGGACATTAGGAAAAAATTCCTAACTGTCAGGGTGGTCAAATATTGGAATAAATTGCCAAGGGAGGTGGTGGAATCTCCCTCTCTGGAGATATTTAAGAACAGGTTAGATAGACATCTGTCAGGGATGGTGTAGACGGAGCTTGGTCCTGCCTTGAGGGCGGGGGGCTGGACTCGATGACCTCTCAAGGTCCCTTCCAGTCCTATGATTCTATGATTCTGGAGAAAGATGAGCTAAGCAATGCTCTATATAATTTCTATTAATCCACAATGGCTATGTCTAGACTGGCATGATTTTCCGCAAATGCTTTTAACGGAAAAGTTTTCCATTAAAAGCATTTTTGGAACAGAGCGTCTAGATTGGCACGGACGCTTTTCCACAAAAGCACTTTTTGCGGAAAAGCATCCGTGCCAATCTAGACACACTTTTCCACAAAAAAGCCCTGATCACCATTTTTGCGATCGGGGCTTTTTTGCAGAAAACAAATCTGAGCTGTCTACAGTGACCCTTTTGCGCAAAAGGACTTTTGCCCAAATGGGAGCAGCATAGTATTTCCGCAAAAAGCACTGATTTCTTACAGTAGGGAGTTAGTGCTTTTGCAGAAATTCAAGCGGCCAGTGTAGACAGCTGGCAAGTTTTTCCGGAAAAGCGGCTGATTTTCTAGAAAAACTGGCCAGTCTAGACACAGCCTGTGAGACTTCAGACCATGAATAGTCAATAGCTTGATCCCTATCTCCAGCAGAAATACATTTAGCTTTTCCAGTTTGGTTTGTGTCCAAATAAAGTATAGATTTTAATCAAGCAATTTGGTTGTTGGTGAAGGCATCCATATTTATAAGATCTCCTTTTCCCACAGCTCTGCGAGTAACTTAGCAACCGTATCACTCACCAGAACAAACTACTGCCATCCCATTAGGGCTCTCTCTTTTAAACGACAGCAAACAACCTACGAGTGAAAGGGCATTTTCCAAGTTACTCCTCTCCTGGATAGGAGTCTTTAGCAGAGCAGGTTGGTAGGTCATAGAATAGAAGGAGGTCAATGCCGGTTAAGTGGGTTTTTCACACCACATTCAGGTGCAGTTCACACAGATGCCAAGGGCTTTCCATCCAGTAGGCCAAGGTCAAATAGAAAGTAAATGGCTTTGCACAGCCTGAATTCAAACACAACTTAGGCGAGGTGGGGAGTGAGGAAGAAGGCTTTTTTTAGCCAATTTTTAAAAGGACTGAAAGGTCCTTGTCTTTGGCTATATACGATTTAACTGTATACAATTGTATTATGTTTTCCACCCACGAGATTCAGTTCTCTTTGGCTTCACAGCTCAGTACAGTATAGGAAAGAGTGGTTCAGCCTGGGATGAGTTACAGCAGCCTGGGGGCTGCTCTAATGTATGCCACTGAAGTATGGTCTTTTAAAGGCCATTACACCAGTGGAGGTTCAGCAGCGCAGACCTCTGCCATGCCTGCAGTATGCTCAGTAGTGCAGCCTCCATCTCCAGCAATTTTATGCCAGCTAGGAATTTCCCTTGAAAAAGCTATACCCAAAATGGGACACAAAAGGACAGGATGTAACACAGGATCTGGCTGCATATCTGCTTGGCTCTTCTAGTCTTGATGACAAACCAATGCCTGCAGCATGACAACCCCTTAATGAGAACAGCTTCCAAAACATGCAACTCTCTTTATTTCCCCATCCGTCATCCCTTACATCCCCCTGTAGTTGGGCCCACTGCATTCTCTGGTCCCAACTCCTGCTTCGGGAGATAATTTTAGCCCTCTTAACATTAAATGACTAGAACTGATACACCTGTTATCCATCAAAATCACAGAGAAAGAAAAGACAAATATTTGGGGATAGAAGATTCTAAACAAAATGGTTTGGGAATCACATCCACAATTAATATAATTTTAAGTCATCATTCCTCTCTTTAATTCCTAATGTTCCACTCTTTATATTTTTTATAGATAAAGAGAGAGACAAAAATAAGAGGATATTGTTATTTTCAGCAGCTTTAGCATCGGAGAGCCAAGTGTGTATTCCAAAAGAACTTGAAGATCCAAGTCACATTCTATTCAATTCACATATTTCATACCCTTTTTTTTCTGGTCTTCTTGCATGAGTAACAGAGAACTAAGATGCTACAAGATGAAGGCTATGCACCCTTGAAGTCAACAGTATTCAGCTAAGGCACCGGAGGGACCCTCAAGCAAAAAACACTTACAGAGTCAGGCTCTGAGTGTTCAAAATGTGGAAATGTTGAAAAATTCTAAATGACCAAGTGCTGATAGAATGTATACATGGCAGTGAACAAGTGACAAAATCCAAAGAAATTAAATATAGACTAGAAGATTTACCCATTGTTGCTCAGGTCTGTGACTCAATTAATTTTTGTTTTTCTTCATTTAAATCATTGTTCTGGGATGGGAATGGGGATGAGGGGTTCAGGATGCAGGCTGCCCCAGGGAGAGAGGACTACCTTACTCCTCTCTTATCAAAACAGCTTCGAGCCAGATGAGAAGCGCCTCTCCATGACCGCTGCAGCTGCAGCTGGAACAGCCGGGGGAGGAGTGCATGTCCTATGGCTGGGGAAGGTCCAGATTTGTCTGCCCCCTATACTCCCAAGTGAGGAATGAAGCAAACTGCACTTTCCCATTGCTCCCTGATGAAGGGGAACACATAGCAATGTTCCTGTACAAATGGGGGATAGGGGTATTGCCCCCTGCCCTCCCTAAAAGGGTTCCTCAGAAGGTGGGAGGCTGAGAGCTTGGGCAGGCCCACATGAAGGGGAGGGGTGTGTGCACATGCACGCACACACACACACATACACACACACACCAGCAGATTCTTCCACGTGCCTGGTGATTCTGTCTCTTTTCTGCATGGTTTTGTGTGTTCTTGTATGCATGGGGGTGGAGGGAGCTTCAGCCACACCCCACCACCACACACACAACCAAACCCTTATCTAGCTTTAAGTTAGGAAAAGAGGAAGTTGCATACCAAATTTGGTGATCCCAGCTCTTACCATGTAAGAGGGGTTCTTGAACAAACAGATGGATGAATGGACAGACTCACTTGCGTGCTCACAGTCACACTCTCTCAACTATATATTAAAAAATTATTATATATAATAATATATATTAGAGTGTGACAGTCTGTCCGTGTGTCCATCTGCAAGTCTGTTTGTTCAAGACCTCCTCCTATACAATAAGAGCTGGAGCCACCAAATTTGCAGCTTCCTCTTCTCCTAACTTAAAGAAAGGCCAGGGTTTGGTTGTGCCAGGACAACCGGAAGCCCTGGGAAAAGGACTGTTTTCCATAACATGCAAAGGGAGGGGCTGCTGTTCAGAGGGACAAGATCCTGAGAGTGGCCCGCTGGGGGAAGTGAGCCTGCAGGAGAGAGCTATCCTGCAGAGTGCCCACTGGGAGGCAGCTGTACCACCAAGAGAGTGGCCAGCAGGTCTGGGGCTCTGCATCCTACCTTCCAGCACATGGAGTAAGTAGCCATCTTGCCCCAAACCCTTTTCTTCCTCTCAGCTCTTGGCTGCAATGCTGGAATGGGCATAGAAAAAAACACCTCCAGCAGCCAGGAGGTGCCGGGGGAGAGAAAAGGCCTATGTTGGATGGGACCCCACAACCTGAGACCCTCCTCACCCCCCAGCCCCTCACTCTTGGGCTATCCCTCCTGTCCCAGCCTCCTGCATTCCATCTACCATATCCCAAAGGCCCTGCCCTGACTCCTGCAACCCCACACTGCCAGTTCCCTGTCCTGAAGGACCCATGCAATGTCAGGTGAGCCTGCTAGTGTGCGTCTATCATATCTATATCTATATCTATCAAGTGACACAAAGAAAAGAGATTGCAATGTGCTTAAAGTCCATCAGCTGTTCAGAAAACACATACCCTTAGAAAACTATTTGCTAACAAAATAGCAAAGAATAATCAGCACCCAAATAAAATTAAATATTTACAGTTTAGTTATAATCCAGCCCTGTTCCCTTGCCAACTTCAGACATACATTGGTCTGATAGTATTTTTACATTGATTAGAGGTCATTAAGAAGGCTGTTCCTTTCTTATCTTCCTCTTATTTATAGGCCCGTCAAGATATCTCTCTTTCAATCTATAATTACTCAAGTGGTTGTATAATATATTATCTACCCAGGCTTATCAAGCAAAGCACAACAATTGGGAATAACTGTCTTTCTAAAACTCTTCTCTTTAATCCCTGGAGCCACATAGAGAAGAAACTGAAAAGTCCCCAATATCTTGCTGTCCTGATTAGTGATGTACATAGAATCATAGAATCATAGAATAATAGGACTGGAAGGGACCTCGAGAGGTCATCGAGTCCAGCCCCCCGCCCTCAAGGCAGGACCAAGCTCCGTCTACACCATCCCTGACAGATGTCTATCTAACCTGTTCTTAAATATCTCCAGATAGGGAGATTCCACCACCTCCCTTGGCAATTTATTCCAATATTTGACCACCCTGACAGTTAGGAATTTTTTCCTAATGTCCAATCTAAACCTCCCTTGCTGCACTTTAAGCCCATTACTCCTTGTCCTGTCCTCAGAAACCAAGAGGAACAAATTTTCGCCTTCCTCCTTGTGACACCCTTTTAGATATTTGAAAACCGCTATCATGTCCCCCCTTAATCTTCTTTTTTCCAAACTAAACAAGCCCAGTTCATGAAGCCTGGCTTCATAGGTCATGTTCTCTAGACCTTTAATCATTCTTGTCGCTCTTCTCTGTACCCTTTCCAATTTCTCCACATCTTTCTTGAAATGTGGCACCCAGAACTGGACACAGTACTCCAGCTGAGGCCTAACTAGTGCAGAGTAGAGCGGCAGAATGACTTCACGAGTTTTGCTTACAACACACCTGTTGATACAACCTAGAATCATATTTGCTTTTTTTGCAGCAGCATCACACTGTTAACTCATATTCAACTTGTGGTCCACTATGACCCCTAGATCTCTTTCCGCCATGCTCCTTCCTAGACAGTCGCTTCCCATCTTGTATGTATGGAACTGATTGTTCCTTCCTAAGTGGAGCACTTTGCATTTCTCTTTATTAAACCTCATCCTGTTTACCTCTGACCATTTCTCTAACTTGCTAAGGTCATTTTGAATTATGTCCCTATCCTCCAAAGAAGTCGCAACCCCACCCAGTTTGGTATCATCTGCAAACTTAATAAGCGTACTCTCTATCCCAATATCTACATCATTGATGAAGATATTGAACAGTACGGGTCCCAAAACAGACCTTTGAGGAACTCCACTTGTTATCCCTTTCCAGCAGGATTTAGAACTGTTAACAACTACTCTCTGACTACGGTTATCCAGCCAATTATGCACCCACCTTATCGTGGCCCTATCTAAGTTATATTTGCCTAGTTTATCAATAAGAATATCATGCGAGACCGTATCAAATGCCTTACTAAAGTCTAGGTATATGACATCCACCGCTTCTCCCTTATGCACAAGGCTCGTTATCTTAGCAAAGAAAGCTATCAGATTAGTTTGGCATGACTTGTTCTTCACAAACCCATGCTGGCTATTCCCTATCACTTTATTACCTTCCAAGTGTTTGCATATGATTTCCTTAATTACCTGCTCCATTATCTTCCCTGGGACAGACGTTAAACTGACCGGTCTATAGTTTCCTGGGTTGTTCTTATTCCCCTTTTTATAGATGGGCACAATATTTGCCCTTTTCCAGTCTTCTGGAATCTCCCCTGTTTGCCATGATTTTTCAAAGATCATAGCTAAAGGCTCAGATACCTCCTCTATCAGCTCCTTGAGTATCCTGGGATGCATTTCATCAGGACCTGGTGACTTGCTGACATCTAACTTTCCTAAGTGATTTTTAACTTGTTCTTTGTGTATCCTATCTTCTAAACTTACCCTGTCTCTGCTTGTTTTCACTACGTTAGGCACACCTCCAGACTTTTCGGTGAAGACCGAAACAAAGAAGTCATGTTTAGGGCATTGCCTTTTGCAAAATACTGAAGCTGGTAGATTCATTACAAAAGGGATTTTTTTCTTAATAGCAGGAGATAAATAAATCTAGAGTAAATTTGCTTAAAACTAATAATCACAAAAAAAGTGTATTCCTACATTACATAAGATATCAATGTATCTTCTGAAATAAGGAATGTGTCCAAACATATGAAGAGTTGATTATAAGCATCAGACAAATTTATCTTGAGATCTATCTTCTTGTTTTGGCTCTGCTCTGTGATAGCAGCAGCAAAGCTGCTGTTATGGGCTCTGCCTGAGCTATTTATACATAGTGGTATTAAGATGCCTTTTTGACTTGCTGTTCTTCCACCTATAAGAAAAATGTAAACAGCTAGTTCATTTTGAAAACGTGTGTGCGAGAGGGGGATCTTAGACAGGGCTATATCCTCAGCAGACATGAACTGGCATAACTCTAGCTGAGAATTTTGTCTGTATGGTATTATTTTACTTCATCTATCTTCTTAGACAGGGGCGGCCCTAGACTAGCTGCCAGCAACTGGCGCCCTAGGTGAATCATGCAATCGGCACCCCCACCTCCAAACCCCTCAATGATATTGTGCCACCATTTGGTGCCCCATTTAACTTGGCACCCTAGGCAACTGCCTAGTTTGCCTATATGGACGGGCCACCCCTGCCTCAGAGTATCAAACAGGAAAAAAAGAACTTGGGCCCCACTCCTGCAAACTGGCCAACCCACATGGACCCTTCACCTATCTGGCACTCCCACAGAATTGGGCTTATTGTGGGTGTAAAGGACCGCCCCTATTTGCAGGAGTGCAGCAAACAGAAAAGATACAGGTTGTATTAGGTGCTATTATCCCCAATTTACATTGTAGATGTTGGGGTATGTCCACACCTCAACACTAATTCAAAATAACTAGCGCTATTCTGAAATAACTTAGTCTGCGTCTACACAGCAAGCAGTTATTTCAAAATAGTGTCAAAATACTGTCAAGCTGGAGAACTTCTTAATCTGACTCCTGTAACCTTCAGGGCTCGTCTACATTGGCCCCTTTTCCGAAAGGGGTATGTTAATTTCAGAGATCGTAATAGGGAAATCCGCGGAGGATTTAAATATCCCCCGCGGCATTAAAAAAAAATGTCCGCCGCTTTTTTCCGGCTTTTAGAAAAGCCGGAAAAGAGCGTCTACACTGGCCCCGATCCTCCGGAAAAAGCGCCCTTTTCCGGAGGATCTTATTCCTACTTCAAAGGGCGCTTTTTCCGGAGGATCGGGGCCCGTGTAGATGCTCTTTTCCGGCTTTTCTAAAAGCCGGAAAAAAGCAGCGGACATTTTCATTTAAATGCCGTGGGGGATATTTAAATCCCCCCGCGGATTTCCCTATTACGATCTCTGAAATTAACATGCCCCTTTCGGAAAAGGGGCCAGTGTAGACGTAGCCTCACTGTATAAGGAATAAGGGAAGTCAGAGGAAGAGTGCTCTATTTTGAAATAAGTGCTGTGTAGACGCTAACTATTTTGAAATAAGCTATTTTGAAGTAAGCTACGCAATTGACGTAGCTCAATTTGCATAGCTTATTTCGAGTTAAACCCTGCAGTGTAGACGCACCCTTGGAGAGCTGAGACATAGGGACACTGAGAGTCTGTGATGGGGTGTCCCCTCCAGGGTGCAGTTTGGGAACTGCTAATTTTCTAGTTGGGCTGGCCCTTTTCTTGGACTGCTTGGTTGGAGACACAGCCAGCCTTCCCAGGACCTGTTATCACCCAGCATGACAGCAGGTTGCATAACACATCCAAAGTGGACTACTTGAGCATTGTATTAAGACAACAACAGAAGCCCACACGCCCCACTGGAATATAAATCCTGTGTACACTGTACAAGTTAAGCTCATTAATAAAGTTCGCCTGTCCCTTGCTGCAGGAAGGATAGGCAGCAAGCCTGCGTTAACCAAGCTGAGATTTTCCCCAGGCATTTCACTCCAAGGCACACTGGTTTAGAGAAAGCAAAATACAAGTTTAGTAACTACAAAAGATTGATTATAAGTGATGGCAAACAGATCAAAGTAGATTACATAACAAATAAACAGCATGCAAACTAAGCCGAAAATACCAGGTAGATTGGTTACAAATGAGCAGTTTCTCAGCCTGGCTGATGATAGAAGCAGCCCACCAGGTTTTCATTCACATGTAAGTTTATCCGGGGACCAGCACTTCTCCCAGTTCAGTCTTTGTTCCTCAAGAATTTCCAGGAGTCCTATTGTGTAGGGTGTGAGGCCACTAGATGATGTCACACCCCAGCTCAGGACTGTAACAAGGGCGAGGCTCATAGCTGATTGGGTGCAGAAAAAACAGCTACTATGCTGTCTTCACTCGTGCCTCATGCCACATAAGCACCCCTGCCCATGCTGAGGATGGTCTTGCCTCAGGTGTCAAATTAGCTAGTTACGACTCTGCCCCAGCTCATATAGTTTTACCATATTGTGAGAACCCTTGGCTCCAAACTCAGTTTACAGAACAGTTTGTGAAAAAATACAGGTATGAAAAAAGGTGTTCAGGGACACGTGGTCTGGTCACAAGCCCTTGTATGCCCTGCGAAGTCATAGCAGCCATTACTTACAGGCTAGCTAGAGTGTTCTCAGAAAGGTAAGCTCTTCCATGGTCCACTGCCTTTGCTGATGGGCCATCAGCACTGTCTAGCTCTGTCATTGTGGTACCTGAATGTAAGCTGTGTTAATTATTTTCCAGAGTAAGTACTTTCGATATACAGATACCTAGTCAATATTCATAACTTCAGATACAAAAATGATACATCTGTATCTAATGCCAATGGGAGGAACTGAACCTGAGACCTCTAAGGTATGTCTACACTGCCACCCTAGTTTGAACTAGGGTGGTTAATGTAGGCATTCGAAGTTGCAAATGAAGCCCGGGATTTAAATATCCCGGGCTTCATTTGCATCTTGCCGGGCTCCGCCATTTTTAATGAGGAATGAGGTGTACCGGTAGTTCGAATTAGAGAGCCTAATTCGAACTACCTACTCCGTGCCGCGTGTAGCCGCTGGCACAGAGTCCGCACTATGGGGGATTTAAAAATGGTGGCGCCCAGCAAGATGCAAATGAAGCCCGGGATATTTAAATCCTGGGCTTCATTTGCAACTTCGAATGCCTACATTAGCCACCCTAGTTTGAACTAGGGTGGCAGTGTAGACATACCCCTAGAGCTTAGTGCATGTGCCTCTACTGCCTGAGCTAAAAGTTAATTTGTTCTCAGCCAAGACTGTAGAGGAGACTCATTCTTTTTCTCTGTAAGCAGTCTACGTGCCACTACATGGGACAGAAGATGTGTGGGTTACAAATACAACTAGGATAATTCAGCAAATTTCCCTAGTCAGCAAATCATAACTTTACCACAGACATCTAACAAGACGTATCTTGGACAAAATGCATCATAATTATGTCAAAACTATATCGTAGTCATACAACTGTGCAGAATATGGAGTGCAGTCTCACAATATCTACACTTCAAAATAAGCCTGGAATTTGTAGAACTCATGCGAGTATACCCTGGGTTTGCTCACCTATGGCTTGAGCTCATTCGTAACCTCAGGTTAGGAACTGTTGATCCTTGGGTCCCAGCTTAGGGGGACACTAGCATCTACACTGCATTATGTGAGTCCAAGTCCAACTACCCATACCCCAGATTTTCTGGAACTCTCCCAAAATGTGGGCATTCTAGCCTTGTGTTCATAGTGCCCTGTGGGGGGAAAAACATGACTGTCTACCACACCTGACTGTCCCTGTGGGCTCCCAGAATACAACTGGACTCCCAGAATACAACTTCATTGAGGCTATGTCTATACTGCAAAGCAATAGGGCTTGAGTCAGTGTTAGATCTTTGTTCTACATCATATTGACAGAACAGGGACTCAACTTTATATCTCATAAGCCCTAACAATCAACTGCCAAACCAGGTTTTGCTTCTTCTGGTTTCTTGTGCTCAAACCAGACTTCTCCTTCTTTAGATTTTACAATACATCTTTTTTCAGACTTCCAGTTCAAATGAAAAAGACTCTGAAGTCAGTTGGTCAAATGGGGCTATATGCTGGCAGATGCCCAGGCTACTCTGACTACAGGAACAAAACTAGTATTAACAATGTATTGAAACACCACTATTCCACATACACATACACACACACAATAAGAAATACAACTGTGCCAGGCCATGTCCCTGAGAAATCCCTCCATTCATGTATTTAGTTTCATTGCTTTTGAAGACATGACGGTTCCCTTCATACTTTTATGCCGTATCTGAAAATTCAACAAGTAGCAAACCAAATCATGGAACCTCCAGAGTACAGCACACAAAGAGAAAGATGGAAGGGAGGAACAAAACATAACCCAAACCTTCGCACTTTTAACATGTCAAGATACCATTAGAAACAGAACAATCCATGAACTGAGTTAGCAAATAACAGCTGAAAGGCTTTTGGAACTGCCTAAGCAAGCTTCAATAAGCAACATTCAGCAAACTTTAAACCTGCCCTGAGGTTTGGCTTCCAGCCAGTAATATGGTTCCAACGAGTTATTTTTCAAGACATCTAGCCAGGCATATAGTAGACTATTTTTTCAAGCTACTTGCTAGGTGCAAAGGCAGCTGGTATCAGATCTTCTTAAGTATTCAAGATTCCTTGTAGAATAAGAAAATAAGGACCCAAAGCTCAACTGCTATAAATCAGCATAGATCCATTGCAGTCAAATGAGCAATGCCCATTTATAGCAGCTGAGGAGTTGGTCCTATATGTTTGTTTTGGGTTGGTTTGTTTTTGCAATATCAACAATATGTTAAAAGCACAAAACAAAAACACTTGGGTTCCTCTGGGAACCTTCTCTGTTATTAGACAGCTGTGTTATAAATGTTTTCCTTTCCTATTTGCAACTGATGTGCCTTAACTTGTAGTTTAGACTTCCCAGGCACAAACAGTGACTAGATTTGTTTTTTTATGCTCTAGACAAAGAACAGAGGAGACCAGTAAAAACCAAACAGGACTTTTGCTATTAATATTTTATTCATGAGCAGGTGTTTTCACTCAGATGTAGATTCCCTCAGCAGCTTCCTCGTCTGCACATTTACATCCTCAAAATGATGAAGAAAATACACTGCAGGGAGTACCCCATTGCACCCATTTTAAACATGGGTTTAGGAGAAGATTGTCACCCACACATATCATGTAGCTTCTTTAGTACACACTGCAGAGGAAGACAGCTTTCTCTAACATATCAAATTGCATATTGAAGCAGTAATGTAGCCAAGACAAAAGGAATGGGTTCATCAAGAGGTAACCAGAATAACAATCCATAGACAACAAATGGGAGGTTTTGAATTAAAAAGTCACACATCTGTATGCATGACGATATCAATATATTTTTCTTTTTTGTATTTCCATGTGCCCTTCCAGTGAACCCAGTGGGTTATTGGCCATGGAGACTAGCTGGATTCACATTAGAGACTGGCACTAATAGGATCCCTTGAGTCAGAGGGGTTACTATTGAAGAACATGAGACACTCATTCCCACATTCTCCCAAAAGGTGGATTTGCATAGACCACTCTTGTTAGCCCAGAGGAGAAATCAGGGTGGTAAATCCAACTATATAACTGAGCTCATCAGGTTTACTCCATTGAGGTTACTGGCTCTATTGAAGTCAATAGGAATTTTATTATCGGCTTCAATGGAGGCAGGATTTCACACACAGTGTTCTAAAATTAATACTCAGCTGTATCTCTTAGCTCATGCCCTTGGATCTTTGGTTTTCCTGGAGAGGTCACACAAAATGTTACAAGACCCTTGGCCAAGATGAAGAATAAGCAATTAATTCAGTTCTCCCCTCAGTGACTTATGAATATATAGGGCCCGGTTGTGATAACCTCATTCCCATGGACTAGCAATTTACTCCACATCCTTCCTACAATCATTCTGGTTTAAAATCTGGTCCATAGTGTAAATATAAGACCAAGTTTACATTGGCAGAGAAAATTGAAGCAAGATACACAACTCCAGCTATGTAAATTGTGTAGCTGGAATCGACGTATCTTGCATTGATTTTCTGGGATGGTCCCACAGCAGGAGGTTGACAGGAGAAATTCTCACATCAATATCCCTTATTCCTCAGACCTGCAAGGACTTCTGGCATTGTTGGAAGAACCCTCAGTATTCATTTTAGTGGGTCCTTACCAGGCCCACTAAATCAAACACTGGAAGATCAACCTCTCCAGAGTGTCAATCTTCTTGGAAGTATAGATGTGACCTAAAATAATGACACCCACCCTTTCTAGAAGTTTTGTCTACTTACTTATTCCAACTAAGCTTTCCTGCCCCCCCCCCCCCCCCATGTATACTGGTAGGTTAATATACTCCTACAATATATGCTAAAATGGTGGAAAATTTGTCATTTACTATTATAGGATGACTATAACATTTTGCAACATATTGTATGTAATGCAGAGGCAGATTACATTATTTTGTATAGTGTGTTGCTTTAGGATGGGGATCCCATTAACCTCGAATCTTAAGTGTGTTGTGCACATGGAAAAAAGTATCCGTCAATTTAAAAATAAATAAAGAATTAAAATTAGAATATAATTCAGGCATGACTATTTTTTCCACCTAGAAAGAGAAGATGAATTAAGTTTTTCTTTAATGATGCTGTCATGGTTCAAAAACAAAAAATGAAACAAAGTATGCCTCTGTATAATATTGTATGATAATTTCTTCGTTCCACTACGCAATCTTGTTTTATTATTCATTAACTCCTTGTCCTCAATGTGAATGCCATTCAGAAGTATTCACTGATTCCCTAGCATATCAATAAAGAAATGGAAATTAGGTGTCTTACGTTTCTTCTGCAATGTAAGATCATTACACTGAAGATATCATGTGTAGCCGTTTTAATTTTGCTTTAATTTTAACACTGCCATTGTTTTGGGATCCTTAGTTGAACTTCCCTTGTAAATCACTGAGAGCTAAAGATGTTACATATCATTGCTTGAATTGCATTAGTCATGTTTTATGGACTATAAATCGTGGGTTAGGAGCGGATCATGGAACTGGAAGTTATTCTCCCCACCAACTGCTTCCCAAAAAGGGACTTGAGGAGCCTACAACAGACATAATTAATATTTATCTTTTCATAGCACCTGCAAAGTCAGGGTTATAAGTCAGTGGCCACTAGGGGCATAAAAACTACTTCCAGATCCAGGTATGGGAGAGGCAAGCACCAAAGTAGCATATCCAAATGATTATAAAAGATACTTTTAGGAGTCAGAGCAGATCATTTCTAGATCACAAGCCGACAGAACTATCCCATTTTTCTGTGTGTATGTGTGTATGTGCGTGCAGACTATCATACAGTCCCAGGTGAGAGTGCGCACAGATTTGTGTTACGACACTACTTTCATCTAACTTATGAAATGTAAGCCATTTGTATCATCACAGAAGAGTAGAAACATGACCTCTTTTCTCATTTATCTCACTGCAGTTGAGGCATTATTAGGTGATGGTAACACAGAGGAGTTTTTGTGGTACCTTGAAGACTAGCAAAAATATATAGTATTGTGACCTTTCATGAGTGGGACCCATTTCATCAGATAAGTTGGAGTGCAAATAACAGAATCCAAGATATATAAATCAGCAAAAGAAGTACCTGTCAATTGTAGGACCTGTATTAATGAAGCTAATTAAGGAGGCGGGATGTGTCCCATTCATAGCTTTTGATGTGGAAATGTGGATGTTACATAGGGTTGCCAGATGTCCAGTATTGACCCGGACAGTCCTGTATTTTTGCCTCCTGTCTGGTAAAAAAAAATTCAGAAAATACCAGACACCTAAAATGTCCGGTATTTTCTGATTTTTTTTCCTGCCAGGAGGCAAAAATACTGGACACCTGGCAACCCTATGACACAATCAGCAACCAGCCCCCGGACCCCCCTTCCCCGATGCCCCTCCTCCACTTACCTGGTTCTGCAGAGGCTTGTCTTGTGGCTGGAGCAGGAAAACAAGATGTCCACTGTCAAAAAGCCTCCTCTTAAAGGGGCTATTATTTCTTTATTGCTTAATAACTGCTGTGGGGTTTTTTTCTCCCCTCAACATAATTTTTTTCCTAGTGGTTTTTTTTTGGGGGGGGGTGGTATTTTTGGTTAAACCATCTGGTAACCCTAATATGAAAGGCAGGAGAAATTTGCTATGATGCGCTAATCAGTTGATGTCTTTATTCAAGCCCAGGGTAGCAGTGTCAAATTTGTAGATGAATTCCAGTTCTGCAGTGTCTCTCTGTAACTGGGTGGTGAAATTCCTTTGCAGAAGAACGGCTTCTTTTAAATACATGATTGAGTGACCAGGTTAAAATGTTCTGCTACCAGTTTATGTATGGAGTTCGTCCTACTTTCATGCTGATGAAATGCATGGTCAATGAGATATGCTTTTAAAAACAGACCAGAAAGTATTGTCCCTTTGATATAAATGTGGTGGAATGGAAGTACAACTACCATATCAATGTCAGGGCCTGTAAAAATCATGCAACAGCACACAGGTATGCAGTGAGGAATTTAAAGGCACTGTGCTTTTAGGAATATGCACCTTTAATATTAAATCTCTGATGTTTCATGTGCCAGAGCCTAAACTTAGATTCACATTTTCTATTCCTTAAAAAATGTATTAAGCACTGACTGTGTGGACCCCAGATTCTACTATGAAATATTCTGACTAAACCTAGTTTTCATAAGTGAAATCAGCAGAAATGGCAAATGCTTGGGCTTTCTAAATGTTAAAGTGCTAGAAAGAGGATTCAAGAGAGTTAGAGGGAAAAGAGACTCTTACTCAACAACCATGCCCAGTCTGAATTGACTACTGCTACCTAACCACATTCACTGGGCAAAAAGATCTTAATAAACCGCTGCAGTAATAAAGCAATGCATTTCAGACCAGGGGTTTTGGGGTTGTGAGAGGTGCACAAAGCTCAGTCTATTGACAGCTCTTCATCTGTGAGTGCCATGTTAACAGTGGGCTATATGGCAATTTGCCTTTACAAACAAAGTGGGTCACTGAAATCAAGTGCAGGATGTTTTCCAACAAAGGGTGAGTTGCAGGCTCTCTTAGTCAGAGTAACAGCCAGTGTTCTTCCTAAGCTGGGAGCTGGTGCAGCAACGCAGAAGAGGTTCAAATGCATCCTGCTCATTAGCAGAGCAGCCACAGCTAGGCTTTTTAAAAAATGTTTACTGGTGGTGCACATTCACACATGCCTTGATATACATAAACATTTATTCCGCACATGGATGGAAAAAATTCATACATGGATGAAAGGGATTAGAGTGAACATTGGCAACAGCTGTAGGGAAATATAGTGCTTAAAGGAGTGTAGATACTGTGATATATAAACACCATTCTCTCGTTAGAACAGAGTACATCAGTCCACACTTTTGCAAAGATTGTGACCCACCTTCCAATTTTGATTGCACAATTAATTGTGGGAAATAAATCCCAGAAATCCTGACTTTCAGTCCCTTTCTTTAATACCTATCCAATGTGTTTTGACCCCCTGTCTCATGCACACACTGAAAAAATAAATTGTGCAAATTACACATGCTTCTAGGGCAAAAGCAAAGAGTATTGCTGGGTTTCCATTGGATTTTGGCTCTTAGATAATGGGATCGGTGGAATTAAATAGCTCTTGACCCTTTTGGACCCATTCAGCTAATGATCAGTATGCCATCAGCTGTTTTTCTAAGTTAGTGAAAGAGAATTTTCTCTCTCTCTAAGTGCTCTGTATGGGCCAGATCCAGTTCCCACTAAGGTCGGATACATGAAAAGGGAGAATGTATTAGCAGCAGAGCTTTCCAGCTGCTCCCTGTTGGTCTATCAGAATAAGATTACAGGGGTGAGATTAATTGAGTTATTAACAGGATAAGATCACATATGTCATAATAACATTGAGATTATGTCTATTGTCTCATGAGACAAGGAAGAAATGGTTGCACATTTTAAAGAATGAGGGAGCATTAATCTGCCAACAACTGCAAAACATAAAACCAAGTTATTGTCAGGCATGACAGTACAATGCAGTTCAGTAGAACCAAGTACACAAACGCTATTGTGTAATATTCAGAATTTCCTTGGTTTATGTTGGCATGACAAAGATAATTTAGATCAGACTGTAACTCTCCGTAAAACTAGATGCCATTTCTCACCTCTTGACAGCTGCATCCTTTACTGAATGTTTGTTTTATATTTACATTCCACATGTCGACATTTCATCATGATTCCAGGTACCAGTGTGTTTAAAAGACAACATTATACATCAGACTTTTATCAAACACGGCCAATTATGCAAATTCCCCCTAAATTTATTTTTCAGAGAAAAGGAAGATTGATTGCAGAGACATCCCATTACAGAGACAGTGATTTAGGAGGGTATTTCAATTGCTAATGTGCCTCACAATGATGTGGGGTTTGTTTGTAAACTTCATACCTAGAAAATTGAATGCTCTGTCAACACCAGATGATTATCACCTCATATCGAAAATGCTAAACTTAATCGAAATATTCTTTGCATTGGAGTCAACAGTTGGCATGAGCCTTAAAGAAATGTTATAATGCAGTACACATGTAAAAAGTAATTACAAATAAGACAAACAGTGGATACCTAAAGCAAGAAGACTGCATAATTCCCCAACTTTGCCTGGAATACAAAATAAAGTGATGACTAGATCACATTTGATTGACTTTGGGGAAGATTCGTGGCTAGATTAAAGGTTTCCAACTCATTTGGGGGATAGGACTAGATTCTATGTTTAATTATAGTCGGGGGCTGGAATATTCATTTCTCTCCCCAAAGTTCACAGCAGTTCTCCTTCAGATGTCAGAGGGAAGTTTGCATACAGTTCAAGGGGAGAACATGACCTTTGTATAATAACTAAATTTTTATTTGTTCAGTATTTTATTGTCACATTCAGACAAATGTCGACTCCTGCTTCTGCTCTGGTTCTCTTACTTTATTTATTCCTTCCTCCTTTCATTGTTCCTCTCACTCTCCTCTGTCTTTGCTTGTCTCTTCTGCTTTTTCTCTCCCAACTGCTCCCCAGTTCCACCCCTCCAGTGCCTACTTCCCATTCCAGCTGATAAGCTAATCAATGTGGGCACGTCTACACTACAGAGAAGATCGAAACTGCCGCTGTTGATCTTCCAAGGTTTGAATTACCGGGTCTTGTGAAGACATGCTAGTTCAAACTGAGAGGGGCACTCCGGTCGATGCCAGTAACCCTGCTTACATGAGGAATAAGGGAAGTCCAATTAACACAATTAACATAGCTGAAGTAGCATATCTTAATTCGACCTTATCCTATAGTGTAGACATACCCTGAGGGAATAGGTTTTTGCCCATGAAGGCTCATAATGCTACATACTTTTGTTAGTCTAAGGTGCCACAGGACTATTAATTGGAATAGTTCATAAGTTTCAGAGGGGTAGCCATTTCAGTCTGTAGTCTTGCAGCACCTTAGAGACAAACAGAAAACGTGGATGGTATCATGAGCTTTCGTGGGCACAACCCACTTCTTCAGATGAATGGAGTTTAAGGGACCCAGTTTTCTAAAAATAGCATTGCGAGGGGATGATAGTTCATGTTGAAAATGAAGGGTCATCATTGGGCTTCAAAGTCAACACCTCAATTAGATCAGACCAGACCAGACCATGCAGAGGGTTCATAGCTTCAGGTTGCCTGTATAATCATGGGCACATCATGACACCCATTCACACTCAATTCATATTAGCAGATTGTCTCTGCAACAAGGGGACGGGCTAGAAGCTTATGTTCATTTTCAAAGGAGTACTGAGAGTCTGCTCAATCTTGAGTACATCAAGGAAGGCACATAACTTATATAATGTGAGCCAGATCCAGTCCATGATGGGACCCATGTTTGACACCTCAAGATTAGAAACTATTCTAAAGCAGAACTTCAGAAATAGAGAGATTCAATTATGATTCATAAGCAGAGAACATTTTCGGCCTTTCATTCATTTTTATACACTGACAAATTTACCATGTCAGGAGTTAAGGGGTTATGTCTGAAGTCAATAGCTAGGAATCCCTGCCTTTACTTTCCCTGATCTAATCATTGACAACCCTCCTGCTTTGATATCAAGACTTAAAGACCACACAAGACCCATCTAAATAAGCCCTCCTACTTTGACAGTGAAACATTTATAACTACTCTTCAAGTACAGTCTTTCAATAAGTTCACCTAGGATGCATCTACACTGCAGGGCTTAACTCGAAATAAGCTGTGCAAAACGAGCTACGTCAATTGCGTAGCTTATTTCGAAATTTGGAGCATCTACACAACACGTATTTCAAAATAGAGCACTCTTTCTCTGACTTCCCTTACTCCTCTTACAATGAGGATTACAGGAGTTGGAGTGAGAAGTCCTCCAGCTTGACAATATTTTGACTCTATTCTGAAATAATTGCCTGCTGTATAGACGCAGACTAAGTTATTTCAGAATAGCGCTAGTTATTTCGAAAGAGTGTTGCAGGATAGACATACTCTTAGGTTGTATTTCCCTAGTTTTGCTTATGAAAATGTCACATGGGACTGTTTCAAAAGCCTTACTAAAAATGAAGCTATATCCCATCTACTGGTTTCCCCATCCATTAGACCAGGGCTTCTCAAACTTTGTGATACTATGACCTCCTAAAATGCTAAATGAATTTGTGTGACACCCCCCCCCCCACCAAAGTTGTTAAGCAAAAAAAGGGGGGGAGCCAAAGTTACACTACTTTGTCCAGTTTGGGACTGCACACTAACCGCCAATGCACCCACCCCTCCCCCTGAGCCAGGCCCCCCCAGTCTCCCCATCCCAATGCACTGCCCCCTCCCCCTGAGGCAGGCCTCCCTACACCCTGCCATCCCAGTGCACTCCCCTCTCTCCCTGAAGCAGGCATCCTCAGTGTCAGGAGCCCTGTTCTAATCAAATCTTTTCCCTCCCCTCCCTCCCCCCACCCAACGCAGAACCAAGCACGGAGGAACACTCTTACTTTTAAAGTGGCTGCTTCTGCTGCCAGACCCGGCTGCTTCAGTTCACAGCTTCTAGGGGAGGCATCATGTGGCCAGCTGCCAGTCTCTGCTGTTCACGTTGGCCAGAGCAGAGCGCGCTCCACTCCCACCCAGCCCGGCGCCCTCGTAACATGGCACCCGGCAACTGCCCCCTCCTGCTCCCCTTCACTAGACTCTGTGGCACTCCTCACTCCCCCACCCCTGTGAGACACGGCAGAGGAAAATTGTCCCCGCTGGACTTCCGTCTGGTATATCATGGAGTTTTTTTACAGGACAGAGCCCGCGGGGAGAGAGACATTTTTTCAAGAAAAAAAATGGATCCAGCTGCAACCCCTCTGTAAGTTGGTCACAACCCCCCGGGGGTTGCGACCCACAGTGTGAGAAACGCTGCACTAGACCAATAACACTGTCAAAGAAGGAAATTAGGTTGGTTTTGCATTTGCTCTTGTCACATCCATGCTGTCTTTTCCTTGTAAAAGTCTATTGTGCTCTAACTGCTTGCAAATTGATTGTTTAATTATTTATTCCAATTTTTTTTTAAGGTATGACTAGTCCATAAATTCCTGGTGTGTTCTCTGTTTGCCCTTCTTCACTCTTTTGGGTTCACACTTGTCCTCCATGACTTTTCAAAGATAGTTGCTAAGGGTTCCACCAAAGCAATTGCCAAAACTTACCTTTCTACAACATAATGGAGTTCGGAGTCGACAATAAAAAAAATGGTGGCACATTGGAAACAGAACATGCAGAGATAACATAAAATAAATTAAATTTCATATCAATAAACAGTCCCACTGAGCATTCTGGGTGGCTCTTAGGGTTGGGGGGTGCTCACTGCACTCTGGCAATGTGGAGGGCTAGCTGTTCCAGCCCTGCCTTTTCTGACTAAAGCCCCACCCCTTCCAGGAGCGCAAAGCCGGCTCCCCTGACCTAGGGGCCGATGGAGGCTGTTGGCACCTCTATCAATAAGCATAGGGTGACCATTTTGAGCATCCTATTTATGTTCATATTTAATTAAAAAAACCCTCCCCTTTTCAATTTAAATGAATCAGTTGCAGAATTTCCAGTCTATGGCACCAGAAAATCAGAGGGTCTTGCTATAGAATTTAGGTCCCACTTTCACAGACCTTGCCTTAGATCAAAAGTCTTCTTTGGAAAAGGAAGTGAAATATTTATTAAGTGAATTACAGTCCCCATGTGAATATTAACACAGAAAATGACGTGAGCATTAACAAAACAGTGAAATAAACAATGGAAAATAGGAGCTTAGTATGAAAGCTAATCTAAAAAAGTGAGCTCTGTGATATGAAGAAATTAACTGTATTATTGTGAATTGCCTAAGAGGTATCACCCCATTATATTCATCTCTATAATAAGTAATGGCTCTCTACAAGATTCTCCCAGAAAAGAGCCCCTGTCAAACAGATGGCTCTGAGCAAGCAAGCAAAAAGAGGATTTTTTCTCTATGAACACAGAGGGCTTGATCCAAAATGCATTGAAATCTATGGAAAGGTTCTACTGGGCTTTGGCTCTGACCAAAAGGATTGGAGAGCAGAGCATCATCAAAAAGATTTACTATCATGAACGGTGTTTAATTGTTTTGGACAATATCTTTGCTCTTAAGATACTGGAGATACTGGACCTGATGACAGGTACCTATCAAATGCCTGCTCTTGTAAACGCATGTGTCTCTAAACATCTTTCTTGATGTGTGCAGTCTCACTAGCTGTTTGTACAGACATGTCTGCAGGACCTGGCCCTGAGTGAGACAATGAATGAATTAAATCATTCATAAAAAGATTTCAAATGTCTGTACTTTTATAGATAAACAAGCTTCTGATTGGTTCAGGTTTAGTGCACATCACCCAGACTGAATACAGCGAGTCTACCAGGCTACAGAAAGCAACTGTTATTCTCTTGCTTTAACCTTCATCACATGAAATTATTCAATCTACATCAATTATTTGGCACAACAGCAATAAAGGTAGCATAATAGAACACCGGCACAGTAATAGACTATGCTATTATCATTTAAATGAAGTTAGCCAGGATAGCAAACCAACACTCCCTTTGCTATTGTTCTAACCCATATTACTTTTACTTTTTGTCAATATGTTCTTAAAACAATATCCGTCTCCTTCCATAACAGCATCCCAGGTGACTCAGTTTCATAGTGCTATCATTTCATTTCATACCTACCATTTCAGAGGTGTAGAATTCAAGTTAATTCTGTCTTCCCCTGGGTGATAAATATTAGAAATAATAAAGAACCCTTGGTGTGACTTATGCATCTGCTCCATTTCACAGTGTTTATCAGCAGTTCATCTGCTCACCCATATGGGCTGTCTCATTTTTTATGAGGAATTACTCATTGTTCAAGATCCATTCACTGGCAGATTCCATACACTCTAGTTTATGATGAAAATAATTAGACATGTGCACCAAATTAATGCTTTTGGAGCCCTGAATTAATATACTACAATAGTTTCAATTTTTAGTACTATAATTTATGGTAAGGATGTTAGTTGACTGAAAATGCCAATTTTCAAGGGAACAGGACAGACTTTATAAACCGTATTATTTTAAAGCAAAACCAGGATAACATAAACTTCTATTACCAAAGCAGGACTAGATGCCACTTTGACCACTTATACATTGGACCTGTCTGACACCCTTTTTCTGTTTGTCTTTGTCTGACTAGGGAGCTCCTCAGAGCAGAATACCAACATCTTCTTTTCACTTTGGAAAATCCTACCATATTGTAAAAGTTTCTGGAAATGAATAATAACTTTCTTTCCCCATTAGAACCAGGTTAATTCTTCCATAACCTCTGAAGCAGAATTTGACCTCTGTGTTTCAAATGCTGCCTTAGAAAAGAATTTGCCTCGTTTTCACTGAGGATGTTTGTGAATGGTATCTGAATTTGTTCACCTATTGGCTCAGTAACAAAGAGGCCAGTTAAATGTTTCTCTGCTCTGTCCCATTCATGGTTCCCATCCTTCAGCCTGAAACCACCCTTCATACAGTGACCTGTGCAAAATTACATCAAAATATATAAAGTGCCCACAAGAAAATTAACTTGGAACAGCAGTGAAAATACTTTTTCTTCAAGCTTTAGCAGGATGGTCTGAAGATGAAAGATGGAAGTTCTGTCTTCTATTTCTCCTACAACCAGCACTTACACCGCCCCAGAACAAATCTTACATTTTTTTAATTCTTAACTGGTCCAAGCCCAGTGTCAAATGGGTATTCTTCATGATGACCTTTAGTAGAATTTAATCTGAGATGCTCTTCTAAATGTTATTGGCTCTGATGTCTGCTCCCCAAGTCTTCACCCTAAGAGAGATTAAACAAATGAAAATCAACAAGTTGAGAAATTGTTATTACAGTCAAACTCCAATAGTCCGGCATCCAATAGTCCGGCACTCCTGATAGTCCAGCATCAAAATGGCAAGAGCTTAGTGAGTGAGCTTTGGCAAAAATGAGTCACAAGGTAACAGCAGCAGCAGCTGAACTGAGCAAAAAGGGTAAAAAAGGCTTTAAAAAACTAAAACATTACAGTATACTGTATACAGTATGTACAATAAAAAGGATTAAGAACACTTTATATACAATATATAATTTACACAGTATATATATAAAACCAGCGTATAGTACCTCCTGATAGTCCGGCATATCTGACAATCCAGCACCACCTGGATTATCATAGGTCCCATAGGTTCTGGATTATCGGAAGTCTACTGTATTAGACTTGCAGAAATGCTAAGAGCTCATGGTTATGGACCTGCTGCCAGGTACTGTACAAACATGGAACTACTAAAATAGCCACTACTCCAAAGAGTTTATTGCTTCTTCTTGCGCATTTCCCTGCTTTATATAAGGTACTAGAACAGCGATGGGCACGGTTCTCACTGTCAAAGTTGTGTGCAGTCAGCATATATATCACTTCATGTGCCCTTGCTTTCCATTATTGTCATTTTAGTAATGTTGGTACGAAAAAAAAGAACATGGAAAGAAACCAGCGGAATCTGGCAGTCCAGAGTGTCGTCAGTGATATATAAAATGTCTTGTGGGCCCCACACAGAACCCTGAAGGGTCACATGTGGCCCTCGGGCCGTAGGTGGTCCACCATTGGTCTAGCAGATTGTAGCCCAGATCTTGTTTAGGGCCTCTAAGTGCAAAATAAATAAAAAATAAATAAAAAATTGCTAGTGTTTGTCGTCATTCTTCTATTTCAGTCTTATTCAGGAAAAGGACTTTTTGTTTCTTCACCCCCACAAAAAAGGATGGACTATTCAACCCATGGATGAAAAGAATTAAATATGCAGAATGTGTTGACTGGATATCTGCACTGTCTATGGATTATCCAGTATGTTAGTTGCTTTCAAAAGAGGTGGAGTAGACACTCTCACAATCTATGTACTTGGAAACACTTTGTTACACTGCTGGTAACAGTTTCAGTTAGGTCTTAAAAATGGTAAAACAAATCAACATTAATAGCAGCTTGTCTTATCAAACTGACAGCCTGAGGACTCAGAACAGAATTAAACAGTGTATTATTCTCCAGATAACTTTACAAATTAGGAATGCAGCAAAATAGAGGCAAACTTGTGATTCCCCTCCCCCACTGCCGCCCAATCTACTATTTTGTCCTTAAAATAAACCAGTTCTTCATATTAAAAAATTTCAGAGGGGTAGCTGTTAGTCTGAAACTTTAAAAACACTGAATGGTCCTGTGGCAGCTTAGCCCTGAGACTACGCTAGGACCTTATTCCAAAATACCACCCCTCCTAAGTCCGAATTTTATGAGCAGTGCATCCACACTCCCAAGCCAATTATTTCTAAATAATGGGCAGCAGAGGAAGAGGAGAAGCTGTACAAGCCCTATGCAGGTGACCAGGATGCAGAGAGAGACATGAGCAAGCTCAGTGTCCTCTCGGGCTCTCCAATGGCTGCCAGACCTTCTGCTGCTCCCACAGCCTCCACTGCCCAGAGACGCAGAAGAGCTCCGGCCTGAGCTGATATGGAGATCCTGGACCTCACTGAGGTGCGGGGGAAGGAGTCCACCCGGTCACCTCCCCTGCCATGGTCGTCAAGTCTAGCCAATGACACACCTGGCGTCAGCCTGCAGGAGGGCAGGGTGGTGGAGGAGGATGAAGACAACATGGAGGAGGAGGTGGTGGCCAGCCAGGCAACCATGCCTGAGAGCCAGGAGCTGATCCTGACCATGGAGCCCGTTCCCCCTGCTCTTCCAAGCTTCCAAAGAACCTGGGGAGGGCCCTTCAGGTGAGTTCTCTAACTTTCTCTATCTATAAGCAGGGTCAGGTGATGTGCTGTGAGGGGCCGTGCACTCCTCTCTCCGCCTACTTGGCCTGGGGAGGCAGGCACCAAACCCATTCCCATCCCTGAGCCATCCTCCCCCATTCCAGGTTCTTTACCCAATCTTTCCCCTGTTGTATTTACCCCAAAGAAAGATGCCTGTTTTTTCAACAATGATGCTTTTATTGTTGGCTCTGCAGGGGAAGGGAGGGTCGGGGGAGGAAAGGCACACATTGGGAATGCAGGGGTCCCTTGTGAAGAGGCACGGGGGAGAGTCTCAGAACTGACCTTGCATAAAACTGTCCTTCAAGGCCTCTCTGATGAGCACAGCCCCTTGCTGTGTTCTCTAACAAGACATCAATGCCATCAGCTTGAACTCCCTGACCAGACGTTCTGCCTCAGCCCCCACCCTGGCAGAAAAGTCTCCCCTTTGCTCTCACAGTGGTTTTGGGACACACAACAGGCCAACACCACAAAGGGGATGTTGTGCTTGGTGAGGTCCAGGCTGGTGAGGAGACTCTTGAACCTCCCTTTTAAATGCCCAAATGCACATTCCACAACCATTTGGCACCTGCCCAGCCTAGCACTGACCTGCTCCTTGCTGGGGTCCAGGCTGCCCATGTAGGGCTTCATGAGCTAGGGGACCAAGGGGTAGGCTGTGTTTCCCAGGGCCGGCTTGCATTTTTCGGAAGAGGCAGGAGTTCTGAAAGATGTGGACATCATGCACCTTTCCCGACCATCCGACACTAATGTTGGTGAAGCGTCCCTTGTGATCCAGGAGCACCTGTAGCACCATGGAGAAGTACCCCTTTTGGCTGATGAACTCCGAGGCAAATTGATCAAGAGTTAGGATGGGGATGTGTGTACTGTCTATGGCCCCCCTATAGTTGGGGAAGCCCGTGGCAGCAAAGCCATCCACGATGCTGTCCATGTTGCCCAGAGTGATGACCCTCCATAGCAGGATGTGACTGATGGCCTTGGCTACTTGCATGAGCATGGCTCCAACTGTGGATTTCGCCACCCTGAACTGGTTTCTGACTGAGCAGCAGCTGTCTGGTGTGGCAAACTTCCACAGGGCGATGGCCACACACTTCTGCAGGGGGATGGTGGGTCTCCTGCAGATGTCCTGTTGCCTGAGGGCTGGGGTGAGCCACTTGCACAGCTCCAGGAAGGTGGCCTTCTGCATGTGGAAGTTCCGCAGTCACTGCTGGTCGACCCATCCCTGCATGACAATGCAGTCCCACCAGTCTGAGCTCGTCTCCCACTGCCAGAAGTGCTGTTCAACTGTCCAGTGGATTGAGGGGCTTGCGCAGCAACAGGAGACAGGAGTGCCAGGACTTGGCTGAGCAGGGCCAGTGGGCCATGCTGGAGTTCGTCCTCCTTGTCCTCATCCTGGTCTGAACATGCAAGCAGTTTGGTAGTACTGCCCCATGAGGCGCGGCACGAGGGCTATGAGCATGGCACAGCTTTGCCTGAGCTTTGGCTCCATGGTGGCAGTGCTGTGGCATCTGTACAGGCAACCAGAGCATAACAAGGCACATACCCACTGCAACCCTTTTCTTCCCCGCGAGGGGGGAGACAGTGGAGGAGTGTCTTGTGAGATGCAAGCATGGAGAGGAGGCCTTGTGAGCACGCACCACCGTTTGTTGGACGAGGCAGTCACAGGAAGTATCTGTCCTCCTGGACATTCCCCAAAGTGCTTCTGGAGACTCTAAATCCAAGACAGACTTTGTTACATGAGGACACACTAGTCCAAATTTGTTAAATCAGAGTTCTTAATTTAGTAATTTTGAAATACTTTCCTCATGTAGACATGGCCTTAGAAACGAACAAAAATATATAGACTCATGAGCTTTGGTGGGTAAAACCCAGTTCACCACGTGAGTTGAAGTGGAATGCTAATTTGTAATTGTATGTTTTGAAAAGGCATTAGAATCAAGAAAGCAGAACAGTGCTGCAAAATGCAAAGGCTCCATTTTGTAGCAGTAAACTCTAGATGAAGTTCTGTACAGAATTAGGTAAAATAGCCCTGATTACATTTTAGTTTGTAGGCTTGTAGAAGTGTAACTGACAGAGAACTCACCCATTGCATGTCAGGAAGCCTGATACACAACGGCATCTTGTTTCAGGTCTCAAATAACGAAATGCTGGAGAGAGATGGAAACTTCATGTTTTGGAGTTTGATATAATGACCCAAATTCAGGGGGGAAAAATGGAACTGAGAACAGGATGCTGAGAACGGGATGCTTTCCCAACATGCCTAATTGTCAAAGTCAACATTTGATGCACCCTCTGTTGATTAGGTTTTCTGAGCATTATCATAACAATAAGGAATATACGAAAATCTTGAAATATGACATACAATATACAGTGCATAGAAATATTGACTCACACAGCATTGATATCTAATGTTCATATGTGTGAAAAGTTGAACTGCTAGCTAAAGTAAAAGCAACAGCATTACTTTAACACTGAGCATTTTTAGAGTCAACATTTTAGTTTGTTGTCTGAAAAGAAATGGAACCAGTCCTGGTCCAACACAATGGTAAAGCTTTTCAAATTTAAATTTAAATTAAAGGAAGGAGGAGCCACCAGAAGCTCACAAAGTTTTTCCAAGTGTATTTTAATGTATCAAACCCCCCAGAAATCAGAAATAAATGTTCTTTTCAAATATTCACCTGCCATGCCTGCCACTGATTTTCATAAGCAGTTTGCTAACCAGCCAGTGTTTTCTGATTGCATAGTCTTTCCTCAGAGTGAGATCATGACAGGTACCCATATTAATTGTTTACCCAGGAGAAACCACAACACACTCACATCCAAATCGATAGTACTAATGCCATCTTGCTGGTGGTAGCCAGGTGCTCTTATCTGATGATACTTGGCAGGTAATAGAAGAAGAGCCCACATTGTTAAAATCAGAGATGACTATTGGCTTGGAGAAACTGACTTTTTGTTTCAATTACAGTACTACTAAAAATACATGAAACACGAGAAAAGAAAAGTGGTCTGCCTGTCGCAAAGCAGACAGTTCATTATGGGAGTTGAGATTGATAGCACCTGCTAAACTTCCTGAAAAGGTGTCATTTTAATTTAAGCTATTACAAAATGTACCTTTTTATCATTTCTAGCAAAGAAATACGTGCGCCCCCCTCCTTTAGCTGAGAACTGTTCTCATTGTTTATTATAGTCAAGATTCCACCGCCTTCCATATTATTTGGTTCCTGGTTTGGATAATGAGCATATTGATGGCTTTTGTTGACTCTGCAGTGAATCATTGGGTTTTAAAGTTCTAAAAGAAACAGCTGGTATGGGTAGTCATTCCACAGCAGGGAATTCATCTATGTAATATCCACAGCATCCCTCTAGCAAGCACAAACTCCAAACAAACGGTACATCAAAGGCTTTAGGGAGGCTGAAGGTAATTTGTGCTGCTTCAAATTCTGAGTGATAAGTCTCTAGCAATTATTTTTGTATAGAAAAATAAAAGTTTCATAGTAATTAGGCTGTAGAGAGGCTGAGGTATGTGAGTGGAGAGAAAACAGAATAAAGTGGCCTCTGACTCAACACATGCATATATATGTATGCACACATACATTTATACATACACACACACACACATACAAAGAAACAAACACTTCCCCCTGACAAAAGGGCTACAATTTATAGGCTTTTCCCAAACGCTGAAGCTTCTAATGTTTAATTTTGTACTAGCATTTCAGCTTCCTGCAGGAGGTTCGGTATGTGACAGGAATTTCAGCAGAACAAAATTGCCAAAAGAATTTTACCTGCTTGAGAAAAAAACCCAACAACGGTGCTATTAGTGTCTACCAAACAATATGCATCCTAACATAGATAGCTCCTCTGAAAGATAGGAATGTCCCATGGGAGTCTAATTTAGCATCATTTCCAGATGACCTTTGTATTTCCCCCATCAATTAAATTTTAAAAAATCTTGACTTTTTCTTCTTTTTAAGTAAGACACACATTTAATTGAATGTAATTAAAAATCATTCTGCAGTCAAGAGCTATTTAAGCAGCAAAAACTTTCTTGATGAGGTTAGTTTTTCAAGTATAATTTAATGGTACATAAAATCCAGAAATGAGAAATAAATGTTCTTTTCAAATATTCACCTGTCATTTCTGCCACTGATTTCCACTAGCAGATGACTGACCAGCCAGTGTTTTCTGATCATGTATTCTCTGCTCACAATGATATCATGACAGGTCCCCAAATTAAGTTTTTACCCAAGAAAAACCACCACACATTCACACTCAAATTGATAGTACTAACCATCTTGCTGGTGGGAGCCAGGTGCTCTTATCTGATGATACTTGACAGGCAGGCTGGAAAAATAGTGATAGGCAAAGTCAGGTTAAGTAACATGACAACTAATGGCCTATAGAAGAGCCCACTTTTTTATATCCATTAACATCTCCCTAATCAGAGGGGACTGTCATGTCATTTCCAGAAGCAATATATGTGAAAGAGGCACTTGTAGCAATTATATATGGCCCATTCAGCTGAGGATAATATAAAGTAATTCTCTCACTTAACTATCACTACATTCAGTATTGATAATATTAAAAACAGCACAAACATACCCCTTTTCACACTTACTTTACCTAGATGAGAATCTTCCTAGCATGTGGGTTGGTATACCTAGTAATTGTCACCAAGAAACTCACCAGTGGCCTTCACACAAACTTCATAAATATCATTAAATCCAGAATCCTTTCCCCTCCCTCCCCCAAGATTTCAAGGAAAGGTTTTAATAGCAGAGAGCTCTTGTGAAATCACACATTATACTACATACAAGGGTGAGTTCTCAAAAGCCTCATCTGCCCCCAACCTCAGCAGCAAGTTTCAGAGCTCAGGGATTGGCATTAGGATGCTACAAATAGCTGTGTAGATGGTCACCCTAAACACTGTAAAGTGAGCCCAAGTCTGTAGATTAGGGCTGAGACTTACAGCCACAAGGAGTTGCATTTTTTGCAAAGTAGATGAGCCCACAGGTGGCTAAAATTGGGCCTCTCCCTTTACAGATGCAGTTCACAAGTGCAAAATCTGCATTGGGTTTGTGCTCCTAAAAAACAAATCAGGGCAATCTAACCTCTAAGGGTATGTCTACACTGCCACCCTAGTTCGACCTAGGGTGGCTAATGGAGGCATTTGAACTTACAAATGAAGCCCGGGATTTAAATATCCTGCAATGTGGAGTAACAGTAGTTAGAATTAGGAGCTTTAATTCGAACTACCTAGTCCGTGCCACATGTAGCCGCAAGCAGGGAGTTCGAACTACAGGGCATTTAAAAATGGCGGCACCCAGGAACATGCAAATAAAGCCTAGGATATTTTAATCCCAGGCTTCATTTGCAAGTTCGAATGCCTACATTAGTCACCCTAGTTTGAACTAGGGTGGCTAGTGCAGACATACCCTAAGCTTCTAAAGGTATGTCTACACTACAGAGTTTTGTTGGAAAAATGGTCATTTTTCCAACAAAACCTGAGTTACGTCCACACTGGAGTCGCATTCTTCTGAAAGTAAATCAGAAGAACAGAGGGGTTTTTCCAACATTGGTAAACCTTTTTCTATAAGAAAGAAGCCTTTTTTTCTGAAAGAGCTCTTTCAGAAAAAGTCGTGAGTGGACGGGGAAGAGGGAGTTCTTTCGAAAGAGGAGGAAAGAGGAAAAAGCATAGGTGCTCTGGTGGCCACTCTACCCATAGTAATCACAGCTTAAATATGAGATAGTGTCCATTCGGTGTGGACACTATCTTTCGAAAAAGCAGATTGCTTTTTCTATGTGCTTTTGTGTGTTTACGTTCTCTTTCGGAACAAGTTTTTTTCTGAATATCTCTTCCAAAAAAAGGTTCTTTCAAAAGAAGCCTGCAGTCTAGACATAGCCTAAGAGACTGAAGAGTCCTGTGGCACCTTAAAGACTCAGAGATTTATTTGGGCAAGGGTTTTGTGGGCATAAATCCACTTTGTCAGATGCATTTCTTAGAATATATTCATTTTTAGAAGTCCCCCTGTGGAAGAGCATGGTGTAGTTCTCAGTAAAGTTTCCCCATTGATTTCAAAGTTAACTGGATTGGGTTTCCATGTAGGAGTTAGAGGAATACTCCCCATGCTAGATACTGTCTATTAGTTACCATTGTGACACTGTGAAATTCATATAGATTCAAAGGTAATATAAAATCATGGCAACACCCAGTAGATCTGTGTGCCAAAGAGCAAAGCATATTTGATAGGAATTGGGCTTTTCTGTGTTAGCTTGCCTGGAGTTTTAAATAACTTGCAGATGAAGAAATTCCCTGTGTGTGTTTTTTTTACTTGTCATGTTCTTGTAGTGTAGTGATCACATATGTCAAACTGTGCTTTGTTTTTAATTTATTTAACCTCTAGAATCTTCTGACTGTAGCATATCTTTGACAAAGAGGCATCTACAGGAAACAGGAGAAATGATGAAGGTTTGAAGAAAATTGCCTTGTTTGAGGATACTTACTGCAACTGAATACCACTCTTGGGAGCTTTGAATAGAGAGCTATAGGCAACACCCTAGGACAAAGGCTTTATGTGACAAATTACACCACAGCAGCAAATTTACAACCAAATTGTAACCTGGTCCTTTATCATACATCAGCAGAGCTCAGAACAGAAGGATAACATTTGGGATTTGTTCCCACATAGGCAGTGTTTGGCGATACCATGTAATAACTTTGAATTTACTCATCCATTCCCAGCTGACGCTTATTTTCCTACAATGCTGTTTTTATGGTGGTACTAAAGGCTCAGTGTACTGGTAGTTTGCACTAGTGTTGGAGTTTTATTGTCAAGTGAAAAATGCTGATGCACAAAATTACTGTGGGTTTAGCACCTGTTAAATTGGCACAGATATTTCTGCAACCGCTCCAGTGTTCTAGACTGGGAACATTGAAAGATGTAAATCAATCAGAGCGGTTGCATATTAAACATCCATCTGACTGCATCAGTGATAAATTGACTATGTCTCCTGCGTATGGGTTTGCATCACATCATCCATTTCTAACAAGAGACCCCCAACAGTTCCACAGGATACACATGTAGGATTGGGACCTCAGTGGGCAACTTTAGTCCTTTTCACTTTTAAAGGGAAAGGTCAGATGATAAACATGTTACTCACGTTAGCAAGCAGTTGCTCACATTTGGCTTCAATGGAAAAAGCTGGGTGAGAAGAGCTGCTGTGAGGGGTTCCCAATCTGATTCTTTGAAAGCTGTTGTGATCATGATATCTAATTGCAACATAGACATTATGGGCTGAGATCAGAGAAGCTGAGAATTTTCACACCTCAGCAGGCAGACAGCTGTTGGCCTTCATTTCCTGAAGGATTATTTTATTGTGTCATGGGTCAGATTATCTATGTGCCCAGTAGCTTTATACACCTAAAAGTGGTGTTGAAATGTGTGTTAACTATTGTAATTAGAACTGATTATAAAAAGGAGGCATTTTATTATTATTTTGTGGTTTGTTTTTTACACATGGAAAAATACCCCCTTTTTGTATTAAAATTTTTAAAAAATGCTACCAGTTCCAGAATAGGTTACAAGGTGTGGGTAGGGACCAACAAATTCTCATTATACATTTTCAACCTGCTATAATAGCGATAAAGAATTATGAAGGGGGAAAGACAAAAGCGCAAAATACCATAGAACAGATTGAATTAAATAGATAGGACACCAAGTGCCTCTAAGGCACTAATAATGAAGCAGGAAAAAGCTAATTAAAATAGCCCAAGCAAGAAATAAACAAAGATAGGAAAGCTTGATTTCTCGCAAGCTAGGTTAGTAGTACCATAGACACAGAGACTTGGGAGTAAGCATTAGAAAACGAGACATGGAAACTAGAAAAGGAGAAGTGCTACAAAACATATGTGTCAACAGCTAAACAACTAATGTTGTCCACATCTGCTTAAAAGGAAAGAATTGAAAATGTATTTGGCAAGGTTAATAACTTTGCTGCTGACCAGATGAGATCAGATGAGAACACCCACTTATGGGGGTGGGGGAAGGTTAGGGAACAACAGAATTACAAACCAAATAATAATACACTTGTTTTTAATCTAATCTTGGAAATGTGTCTGGAACAACTTAACAATTAAGTGCTGCCAAAAACATCAGAACTGGGGGTGGGGGGGGGGGAATGTCCTCTGGACCCTGTTCAATTTGTTAAGAGTTTCTGGCAATAGTGCTGCAGTAAGAAAGAAAAAACAAATGTATTTAAGGTGAGAAGGGTTACAGGTTCTCTTCAAGGCATAAGATGCTGCCTAGATATTACAGTGACAAGCAGTCTAGAAGTATCTAAGCTAATTTAGAAGACATTAAATACATAAAGGTAACAATGGCACATCAATACTATTTTTACCTGACTTACAAGATAAAGAAATAATCACATAGTAAACATCTGTTTCTTGAAAGTAGAAAAATTCTAATCTTTCCTGACCTTTGTCCACACACAAAGATCAGAAAACACAGGGCAAAGACACTCCTTTGCAATTTTCAGTCAAACCACATGACACACAAATGGAAAATGTTCAACTTCTTTGATACCAAATCAGAACTCTCATCTGTTTAATAAACTCCAGGAAGAAAGTACAAAGACAGAGGAAGACATGAACCAAGACTGAGCACCTCAGTAAAATGTTGGCTTTTCTGCATTTATTTTACAGCCTCTTTCACTGCTGTGTTCTCAAGAGGTTTTGGTTTTAATGTAGGTATAACCACTTAGGGCCAGACTGTGATTTGGACTACAGGGGTGGAGACTGATCCACTGTGCTCCAGTGCAGGCTACAGTACACCTGAATTTGAGTGAGCAGGACCTGGGAATGGGCAATGGGAGAGGGATGGATCACTTGATGATTACCTGTTCTGTTTATTCCCTCTGGGGCACCTGGCATTAAACATTGCCAGAAGGCAGAATGCTGGGCTAGAGTGATGTTTGGTCGGACCCAGTATGGCCTTTCTTATTTTCTTAAGTGTAACTCACTGCTAAGTGCTCCTTACAAGCTCCCCGCTCTGCCCAATCCAGAGAGGATACGAGAATATTACAGCCTCAATCAGAAAGCCTTCACTTTTCAGCTCACACAGCAGCGTTTGTGCTTTGATCTCTAGGAGTCCCGAGTACACTCAGTCATGTGGCAGCTGTCTCATAAGCAAGTGCTGTGCACCCCACTCTCCTTTCTCCCACATCAGAGCAGGTGGGTGGCAACTGGGTGGAGAAAGAAAAGAGCCTTTTATTCACCTCTAGTACTTGTTGACCAGCGCAGCGGAGCCAGTGCAAGCAGTGGTCTTATTTGTTGCTCGTGTAGCCCAGCACTAAATTGCTACCCACAATGCACAAGGAAGAAGCCAGGCAATGCTGTGCCTTTGAGACATCCACGTCCCAATGCCTTTTGAGATAATGAAGCTTAGGCATCCCTCACCCCTTGCTCAGCACTGTAGGTCTAACATCCCTGCCCTGCCTCTGGGGAGGCACTCTGTATTTGACTACACTCCAGTTTATGAATCAGCGGGAAGTTGGTGCAGCTAAGTTATGTGGGGGAAACTTCTGGAATTTGGGATTTTATTTAGCTTTGTGAAAGTATTTCAGCATGTTTCTGCATAATTCTTGAGTCAATGAATCAGTAGGAAGCTAATAAAGCAAAGCACTTGGTGGACCCTTGGATATTTTTTTTCCTCTTGTTTTGTTTTTATTTTTAGTTGCTTGAAGCTGCTTTGATGCTTGAGGGTGAAAACTCGTTAAAATCCTTAGGAAGAAGCCTATGGTAGTTGCTGTAGACAGTTCAGATGAATTTAAAATCGAGAACCTACAGAGGGTGTTTATGAATAACTGTCTAATCCAAAGGGCTGTTTGTTTCAGCCATTTTTTATAGAGAGTACCCGAAACTTTAACATTTGTCTGGAGACACAACTGCAGTGGGTTATAGCAGCAGTTCCCAACCGCCAGTCACCAATATAAAAAAGGTTGGAAACCACTGGGTTATAGGATCCATGCCAAGGAGACCTCACACAGAGCTGGAACCTAAAGAGCAGTAATGGTTAAAGACAGCTGAGCTTTAATGTATCAGTGTGAGGTGCCTATATGGCCCATATTATTAAAGCATCTAAGTGCCTCACCATTTCTTCTCACCACATCCCTGTGAGGTAGTATAGTGCCATTATTCCCATTTTTCAGACAGGCAGCTGAGTCAGGGGAAATACAAAGTGACTTCCCCAAGGTCACACAGGAAGCCTGTATCAAAGCAGGGACTTGAACCCAGATCTCAAGTCCTTGGATAGTGCCCGTACTAACCACCAGAACAGCCTTGTTCTTCTGAAAGCCATAAGATAATATATGTCAGTGAGACTACTTGTGAATAAGGTGAGCATATTGTGATAACTGGGCTTACACCCTTACTCACACTGTGAGCTCAACTGTAAAGAGCATGTGAAAGTTCCAAAGATCTCACGATAACCTACAACACCAAATGCCAATGGGAAAGGTATGAAAGTGAGACGGAGATTGAATTAGTGTAAACAACAGGGCCCAATGATCTGGTTTTAACACTGTTAAAATCATGATTGGGAAAAATGGAAGATGGGGAGCTGACATTAATGAACTAAAATGCTGTATATTCTGCCTATTTGGTGAACAAAATAATGGGGAGGGAGAATGGGCTATTTCACCTACCACCCCCTTTTCCAGTCAGAAATTAGAGAAGGACAGACAGAGGCTACTGGAGTGAGCTCCACCATCATGGCTGCCATCCCACTGTTTCTTGGGACCCATGACTTTCATTATTTTGATTCTGAGTGGCATCCTAACCAGATCAAGCCTGAGAGAAGGTTCCATATGCAGGGATGGCCCATGAGTATAGGCAGAATTGGTGGTCGCCTAGGGTGCTGCCTTCAACAGGGCACGCAGGGCGCCCGATGATGATGTCACAGGGCGCCCAGGGCACCCGATGATTACGTCATGGCTACTGACGGCCGTGCAGGCGGAGGTACCAATCACACGTTCCGCCTGGAGCGCCAGCTGCCGCAGCCCACCTCACGCCACTCCTGTCCATATGACATCACCATCCCTACCAGATCCAGCTGAATCCCAAATGCCACCTGAGATGAAACAGGATTAGATTTTAATAACTTCATCTTATCTCAACTAACTTAGTCTCTTTCACCCAGCTACTACCACTTTTAATGCTATCTAAGCTACAGCCAAACGAGGATTTTCCTTCCCAAACTCTCCTTAGCTAATGGGAACAAATGTTAAAATGAAAGGTTTATTTGATATGCTTCAACTGTTTTTCCTTCTTTTCTGTATCTTTTATAAAAAGTGACAAAGGGTTTTAAAAATGTTTGTGCCAAGGTACTGAGCAGGTTGAAGTTTTTCTGTACCAAACTCTGAAGTTCGGTTAACTTGGTGTAGTGTTGGACATTGACTAACCCATATATTCCATCTTCTAAATTAACATAACAGAAAGAATTTGCAGTACAGTATCCTAAGGCCAGGTCTACTGGAGAAAGTCAACCTAAGCTACACAACTCCAGCTAAGAGAATAGAGTAGCTGGAGTCAACGTACCATACGTTGAATTTCTGCAGCATCCCCATTGTGGGAGGTTGAGGGGAGAAACTGAAGAAGTGGGCTGTGCCCACAAAAGCTTATGATACCATCTACATGTTTTGTTAGTCTTTAAAGTGCTACCAGACTATTTGTTGTTTTTTAAGTTTATCCTGTAGAGACTAACTCAGCTACCCCCTGAAGCTTCTGGGGAGAGGTTATTTCAAAACAGCAGCAGCAGAGCGTGCACACAAACTCTATTTTGAAATAGCTATTTTGAAATAAGAGTTATTCCCCAAGGAAAGCAGGAGTACAGATTTTGAAATAAGCATCCCTTTATTTTGAAATAACAGGCTTGGTAATGTGGACGCTCTGATTATTATTTTAAGAAACAAGGAGAGTTATTTTGAAATAACTCCGTAATGTAGACCAGGGCCAGGTCTTCTCTGTATCAGGGCCATGCTGCTTTATATTGGTAGGAGTGACAAAAATACTGTCCCACCTAACATTATGCACACACTGTACTGAAAAGAATACAAGGCTGAGATATGTTGTTTTCACTCCAACAATTTTTGAATTTCTGCTCTTTAATCAAAACTGCACAGAAACCCTTTCTATCATTTAATAAGTAACACGTACATGCAGAGGAAATAAAGCACAGATGCATCATTTGAATACACAAATACCATTTTCACAGAGGGCTGTGAATCCGGTTCCTTCTGCTGTTACAGTTTACAATTACTTATCACATTAGCTCCTAATTGTCTTTTCAGAGTGCACTCAATTACAAAATTAGAATCCTTATCTTCCCGTAACAGCCACCTCCTAAACGGATCCCCGTAAAATGTGTAAATTGACTAGAAGGATATTTTCCTTATACCATTCCTCTTCATAAAAAGATTGTCTTAAATCAAAGCCTGAGTGTGCCTTTGGTTTTCCCAGTTAAAAAAGAAAAAGCAACCCAGGCAGCTGGGGATAGGAGGAATTGGCTTATTACCCATTTGCTTATTCAGAGACCAGGTGGTGTCATGGCTTAACTCCTTTCCCACCAAATCATAACTCATAACTGTGCTTACAAACATGTTAATTCAATGGCTGTATATGTCCTACTATAGTATTCGTCTTACCAGCAGCACTGAAAAAATCTTTTCCTTCCTTCCTTCCTTTCTTTCTTTCTTTCTTTCTTTCTTTCTTTCTTTCTTTCTTTCTTTCTTTCTTTCTTTCTTTCTTTCTTTCTTTCTTTCTTTCTTTCTTTCTTTCTTTCTTTCTTTCTTTCTTTCTTTCTTTCTTTCTGATTTTGTTTTGTAGCTGTCAATTCTGTTCCCATACTTTGAACAGCCTTAGACAATTAGTAAAGTCAATTAGGCTAAGTCTAGACTGCAGGCTTCTTTCAGAAGAAGCTTTTCCAGACAAGATCTTCCGAAAAATCTCCTTCTGAAAGAGAGCATCCACATTGCCAAAGTGCATCAAAAAAGCAATCTGCTTTTTCGAATGATAACAGCCATTCAGTATGGATGCTATCTTGCATTTAAGCTGTGATTGCTATGGACAGAATGGCCACCAGGGCACCTGTGCTTTTTCCTCTTTCCTCTTCTTTCGAAAGAACTCCCTCTTCCCCGTCCACACACACCTTTTTTCGAAAGAGCTCTTTCGGAAAAAGCGTTCTTCCTCATAAAAAGAGGTTTAACAATGTCGGAAAAAACCCTCTGTTCTTTTGACTTTTTCTCTCAAAAGAACGCAATTGCAATGTGGATGTAAATGAATTTTTTTTTCAGAAAAACGGCCATTTTTCAAAAAAAAAACCCTCGATAGTGTAGATGTACCTTTATTATATGGAATGCAATAATACTCATTCCTGAAGCTGAAATTGCAACTAATTTCTCACATTGCAGCCAAGGAGCAAAATTCTTCTAGGTAAAGTCAGTATAAAATTTCCCACTTCAGGGGTGGCCAACCTATGGCTCCAGAGCCATATGCAGCTCTTCAGAAGTTAATATGTGGCTCCTTACATAGATACCAAATCCAGGGCTGGAGCTACAGGTGCCAACTCCTCACTGGGCCGGAGGATGCTCACTGTTCAACCCCCACCTCTGCCCTAAGCGCTGTCCCCTTCCACCTTTTCCCCTTAGGATCCTACCACTTCCTACCCTCTCCACTGAGCCTGTAACACCCATATTTCCACCCTCCAGTGTCTCCCTCTGAGAGAGCTGATCACAGTGAGCAGGAGAAAAAGGAGAAGGAGGCACTAACCCGTGGGGCTGTCAGTGGGCGGTATGGTGGTGAGATGATCAGGGCTGGTGCATTGGTAAATTCTGGCGCCTTCTCAGGTTTAGGTTGGCCACCCCTGCACTAGGTGATCCAGTAAGGGCCGAATGCAAAGTTGATTGAAGTCAATGGGAAGATCCCCTAGGAACAGTGCTAAATGTTGTTAGGGCATTAAGTGGACATAAATGCATTGTATGTGTTGTAGTCAAGAAAATAAAATCTGAGCACCTTTCAAGGCTGCTGGGATCAAACCTATTTCATCCAAAATAGGAGAGCTCTAGTATCCTACAAATTCAAATGGTAATAGCCTGTGAAAGAGGAAAGTTAAATATTAATGCTTGTACAAATGACAAGCCTCATACATTTTCAATAGCCTTTATTTGCCTTCCCTCACTTCCCAATATGCTTGTTATTTGCATTCTCTCCTCAGGAAATACTTAAATAAGATTTGCCACACCAATCCATAATCTGATTATCATACAGTCAGTTTTATGTTTTGTATCTCTTCGTTTATTTATATGTGAACACTGAGACATGATGAGCTGAATTTTAATATAGCATCACAACGGGGAGACTAAAACAGTTTAACAAGTAGCAGTAGTGCTGAGGGTTCCAGTAAAAAAAGCTTACATCTAGCCAGGACCTCTTTGCTTGTCCCTCCCCAACATATCTCTCCATTTGGTAATAGGAGAAGGACTGGGTAGTCATTCAACCTCCTGATGAGGCCCCCATGTTAAGAGCCCATCTATTAGCTTTATCCTCTGGACACAGGGGTTCCAATCCTTGCTTTAGGTCACAAATGTAATGATTTGTATGTCCTCATCCCAGCCCTTAGTGCACACTGTTATTTCCAGTGTCAAAACTATTGGTGCTGTACAAACATATGGAAACGTAGTTACTGAAAAGATTTTGCTGTCAAAACCCTACAGATACAGTGCAGATACACATGAAGGTCCAGGCGCAAAGAGGTACAGATTTTATAACATCTCTTTTTGGTGGTATTTTCCTGAGAGAGGCCCAAGGATTTAGGCAGGTAACAGAAGGAAGATAGACAGATCATTTAGGGCCAGATCCAGAACCCTATAAATGAAGGACAGAAAAAGCTGAGGCATTCGGGAAGGACTCTTGAGCGGCATGTTGGAAGAGAAATGGAGGCTGATATGTAAGCAGGGGGCTTTGGGCGGAGTAGGATAGAGCCTCAAAAGCAAGTGGCAGCCTGAATTGAACGCAGACTGTGAGAAGATATTGAAGAAAATGGAGTAGGAGAGCGATAGAGCAGCAACCAAAGGAGATGACTGAATAGAAGTGAGGAGGGCAACTTCGGATGTGCTGAGGCCAGAGAAGAGAAGGTTGTAATAGTCAAGGTGGGAGATGAATAGCAGGAGAGGGGGGAAATGGGATTTTCTAGAAGCAACAGGATATGGTTAGAGCCTGGAAGTAGGCAGAAGGCTCCAGATGGGAGCAAGAAGGAAAGAGAAAAGAAGAACACCAAAATTACAAGCATGGATATGGAATCAGAAGGGATGGAGAAAAGATAAGAGACCCTCTGATTTCAAACGTGAGACTAGTTAAAACATCCAGTACAATTTCAAACTCTGCACTCGGGCAGAACTCACTGAACAAAGCACTAGAAGCCTAATCCAAAGCCCATCAAAACCAGTGAGTTTTTCTGTGGGCTTTACCTCAGGTCATTGTAATGTAAAACAGTATTTACACAGATAACCCTTTATAATCAAGCAATGTCATTCGCTCTCCAGCCATTACAACTTTTTAAATATTGATGTGAAATTATTTCATAATTTCTAGGTTAACTGCATAGATTTAAAATAAGTGGCTAATCATTATTAATTCCTCTGACATACACTGTGCTAACAGGAACCATTATTAACCTATTTGACAATATCGTGGATTCCTTTGGCATTAATGTGGTTGTAATATGTAAATCCATAAGAATTCAACTGTAAATTAGCATTATTCAATGTACTTGACTTCATTGCATAATTCTGCAATTTGTGCAGAAGGAAATTACATGCTGACTCCTGAGACATACATTTTCAGGGCTGCATAAGACCTAATGTGAATAATTTGTACATATAATTGCATAAATGTGCGAGCCAAATATACAAGGCAGGCACCAAAAGCTTTTTAAAAGGGAAATACAACACTCATATCCTTACTAGAATTGCTTCTTTTTAAAATAAAACTAGTTACTTGCATTAACTGCTGGTGTAATATTGTTCTACCAAAAAATTAGCAGCCTATTAGAAATACTTCCATCTCTAATGTAAAAAAACTTTATAAGAGGAAACTTAGATTAATTATGTTTTAATTCATCGTAAAGTGTCTCAAGAGACTGATCCAAAAGACTCCCTTTGATTTCAGGGAGCATTGGTGTCCTGGTCTTTTTGAGTCATCAGGACTGATTACAGAGGGGTAGCCATGTTAGTCTGTTTCAACAAAAACAATGGGTCCGATGGCATTTTAAAGTAACAAATTTATTAGGGCATAAGCTTACATGGAGTACAACTTACTTCTTCAGATGCGAAAAGAAAAGAAAAGAAAAGAAAAGAAAAGAAAAGAAAAGAAAAGAAAAGAAAAGAATAAAGGGTAGGGATTCAGAGATGAGAGTGTGATATCAGTGCTAATTACTGTACATATTCAAACATATGCCCATTGGTTTATAAGCCAACCCCCCAAATTACAAAGGAAAAAATAGTCAAAATTCACTGACCCATTTATAAGCTGAATCCAGAGCACAGACGTCCAGTCCCAACTCCTCCGGATCAGTGTCAGGAAGGAGGCTCTCAGCTGAGCGTTTAGCATTTCCAGAGCCAGGAGAAGCAAGAGTTGGGGGATTGAGGGAGAGTGGAAGGATTTGCTGGCTGCGGGGAAGTGTTAAAAGCTCACTGTTAAAGTGTTAAGCGTTATCGAGTTATCAGTTAAGTTTTAAACTTAAAAAACAACGTATGGTCTGGAAGCACTTTATAGACTAAGAAAACATGTAGAGGGTATCATGAGCTTTCGTGGGCACAGATGTAAAAACTCCGGTCATCTGAAGAAGAGGGCTGTGCCCACGAAAGCTCATGATACCCTCTACATGTTTTGTTAGTCTATAAAGTGCTACCAGATCATTTGTTGTTTTTTAAGTTTATTCTGTGCAGACTAACTCGGTTACCCCCTGAAGCTAGTTAAGTTTTATCAGTTAAGAGTCTCTCAGCTGAGACATTCCATGCAAGCAACTAGCAAGTCCTTCAGCATGTGTTGCTTTGTGTGGCTTCAGAACCCATTTATAAGCCAACCCCCGCTCTTCACAACGGGATTCTTTTCCCCAAAAAAAGTCGTTTTATGAATGAGTATATATGGTAAATCAGAGTGGTTGTGGCTCACCTCCAACAGTGATGAGAAGGTAAGAGTACTTGAAGGGGAAATTACCAATTGTAATGAGAAAACCTTAAAAAACAACTAATAGTCTAGCAGCACCTTAAAGACCAACAAAACATGTAGATGGTATCATGAGCTTTTGTGGGCACAACCCACTTCTTCAGATGAATGGAGTTATTAAAAGTCCAGTCCCAAAATAAATAGGGGACCTTTAATAACCCCATTCATCTGAAGAAGTGAGTGGTGCCCTGTAAACGAGTCTACCAGAGGCCCCAACGGCAGCCTGAGCTCTTCACCCCCAATCCCGTGCTCCCGCCACCCCGTGGATCTCCTTCTGGAGTTTCAGTTAGTTTCACTATCAGCCCAAGGGGGTCTCTTCGCGGTCGGGGGCCGCTTAAACTCCCGTAGCGGGGAGAGGGGGTCCGGGCCCACCCCCTCTCACGGACCCCAGCCCAGGGCCCTAAGGACTCGGACGCGCATGTCATCCGGTCCGGCTGGCGGGGCGTTTGCCGTAACGCGCCAGCTCACAGGCTCCCTTTGCCTGCCCTGGGCTACTTCCTCTCCCTGCCAGTCTGTCACACCCGCACCGGCATCCTACCTCCATGGCTTGGGTCCCATCTGCTGCGTTGCATCGCAGGAGGGCTCTCTCCGAGCTCCTCCTCTACTGGCGTTGCTGTGCGTGGGTCCGCTTCCGGCTGGGCAGCGTGGTCGTGTGGTGACGTCATCCCCGGGGTGACTTCACCCTTGATCCCCAGCCGTCCCGGGGCGGCCGGTCCCAGAGCGCCCGGCTTCCACCCGAGCGCCGCCGATCGCAGCGCGGCCGGCTCCGGAGCGTGAACTGCGGCATATGCGGCCTCCAGGGGGACTGGAGTGCGGCGCGCCTCTGCCCCGTCACATGCCCACAAAAGCTCATGATACCATCTACATGTTTTGTTAGTGTTTAAGGTGTTGCTAGACCAGGGCTGGGCAAAATACGGCCTGAGGGCCAGATCCTGCCCACCAAGCCACAGGACCCGGCTTGGGGGACTCCCTGCTGAGACCCTCAGGCACACACCACTGCCGCGTTTAACACTGTCCCTACATTTCTCTGCTCTGCAGGGATGGGAAGGCTTCTTGCGATCTCCTCACCCCAGCCCAATCCTCAGCTCCTATTGGCCAGAAACAACCAGCCAATTAGAACTGACCTCAGCCAATCTCCCAGCTCCAATTGGCTGGAAACAGCCAGCCAATAGGAGCTGAGAGATTGGCCTGAGAGTCTGGGGCAGCCGGACTTGAGAGCCATACGGAGGGAGCAGCCTGTATTTTCAAGCAGGCTGGGGCTGATGGTCAGTGCCTGCCTCTGGCACCCCAACCTCTCCTGCATCCCAATTCCCTCCCCCAGATCACCATCCACCCTCTGCACCCCCTGCCTCAGGTGACAGCTCCCTCCCAGACCCTGTACCTCCTCCTATACCCCTCCCCCAAGCCAGAATCCTCTCCTGCACCCACATCCCCTCCCTGACCCTACATCCCTATAGCCTGACCCAGGTCACAACCCCCTCCTCCACCCAAACACCCTCTGAGACCCCACATCATCACCTGCACCCCAGTTCCTTACTCAATGTGCCCTTCTACACCCAACCTCCACCCTAGACCCTCCATCCCCCTCCACAGAAAAGTGCGGCCCTTGACCACTTACCAAATCTTGGAGTGCCCCCCTCCACCAAAAATTATTGCCCACCCCTGTGCTAGACTATTTGTTGTTTTTTTACATTTTTTACAGACTAACTCAGGTACACCTCTGAAGCTATTATAATGAGAGCGCCATTCTATGTTTCTCTCCAGAGCTCACTAATGTCAATAGAAAGACTCCCACTGATTTCACTGGGACAGGTTCTAGTAAAAGAAGAGTGATTTGTCAAAGGTCACACAATGAGCTAAGATTAGCTTCCAGGTTCTCTCTTGGTCTTGGTGCTCTGTCCCCAAGAGACCTCGAATTATTGAATTGAATAACTGAATTATTAGTTCAGTGGGATTTGGATCAAGGTCTCAGTGAATGGAAACGTGTCTATGGCAACAACATGTCAATGTAATATTATAATATAGCTTTTGTCTTCTGCTCCAATAGTCCCACTCAAGGTATCCCTCTGTCCTTTCTGAAGTACTGCACTGGCCAAACAGTGACAGGAAATTGTACCGCCCCCAGTATTCCCCCCAGTTGTAGAATCCCACAAGGATCAATTTTCTCTTCTGTCTTTTTCAGCATCTACATTCACTCACTCCGTGAACTGATCAGACTATGTGGATTCAAGTGCTAGCAACATCTCAGGGTACGTCTAGACTACAGGCTTTTGTCAACAGAAGTTTCGTCGACAGATACTGTCGACAAAGATTCTGTCGACAAAGAGTGTCTAGACTACATTCAGTTCTGTCGACATGGCCATGTAGACGCAAAAGACAGTTTAGATGCAATAACGCCTTCTGCCGACAGAACTCTGTCGACGAAAGGCGTTATTCCTCGTAAAATGAGGTTTACCAGCGTTATGTAGACAGAACTCAGCGGTAGTGTAGACGCAGGTTTAGTTTTGTCGACAAAAGTCCACTTTTGTCGACAAAACCCTGTAGTCTAGACACACCCTAAGTGTGGCTGGCACAGCTCTGCAGAGTCTTCACCACATTCAACCCCACCATGACCAGGAAACTTGCCCTGGGCTTGGATGAGATTAGCTCGTGGCTGAAATTGAACCCGAGCTAGACTGAGTCGATGTTGATGGGCAGAAGAGCTTGCAGGCTCCACTGGCTGAAGATACACGCCCACTGTCGGTCAGTTCTGTCTGTCCTCTTGGCTTTCTCACTGATACTGAGCTCTCCTAGCAGCATGAATGAGTAATGCTTTCCACCATCTCTGTTTGGCTAAGAGACTCCATCCCTCCCTGGTGGATGAAGAGTGTAGACAGCATTTCTCTGGACAGAGTGGAGTACCCTGCCTTGCCCCTCTGATTCCAAGTCACAAACTGACCTGTTCAGGACCTGCAGCTTTTTTTTAATCTGAGACAGCTGGGCTCTATTTGACAGCCTGCTCTATCTAGGCAGGCCTGGAGGACCCACCTTTGGTGCTCTTTTCTGAAGGAACATGCATTAGAACCACAGAGCCTCCACTAAGGACCACAAAGGACCTGGTACACCCTGTCACAGATGCAAAGTCACACACTGATTAGTGCATTACTGGAAGGCATTCACATATTAAGTTTCAGAGGGGTAGCTGAGTTGGTCTGTACAGGATAAACTTAAAATACAACAAATAGTCTGGTAGCACTTTAAAGACTAACAAAACATGTAGATGGTATCATGAGCTTTCGTGGACACAGCCCACTTCTTCAGATGACCATTACAGTGTTCAGCACAGCATAAGAACCTATACAGAACACAAAAGATTTTAAACAGATCTTGAAGTATGTGCAGAATTAAGCTAATTAAAAATAACTCCCAGTTAAAGTTTAATTCAGATAGGCATCCAAATGCCTGGCTGCTAATCTAAACCCATGCAACACAATAAAACTGGGGTGATAATGTCATGGGAACAAACTCACTTGTGAGATTTCTATATCTTCTCATCTCCACCAGAATTACGGTGAAAATAAATTTGTGCCAAGAAGCCAGAAGTGTAAAAACAAAACAGAATCCCTTGTCTGAACAGCTCACAGTGTTGAAAAAGTGTCCATCTCAGTTTGGTTCGAGAGAAGGGAGAATGGCTACGTCTACACTGGCATGATTTTCCGAAATGCTTTTAACGGAAAACTTTTCCGTTAAAAGCATTTTCAGTAAAGCGCGTCTAGATTGGCAGGATGCTTTTCCGCAAAAGCACTTTTTGCGGAAAAGCGTCCATGGCCAATCTAGATGTGGTTTTGCGCAAAAAAGCCCCGATCGCCATTTTAGCCATTGGGGCTTTTTTGCACAAAACAGTACTGTGCTGTTTACACTGGCCCTCTTGCGCAAATGATTTGCGCAAGAGGGCTTTTGCCCAAACGGGAGCAGCACAGTATTTCCGCAAGAACACTGACGATCTTACATGAGTTCGTCAGTATTCTTGCGGAAATTCAAGCGGCCAGTGTAGACAGCTGGCAAGTTTTTCCACAAAATCAGATGATTTTGCGGAAAAACTTGCCAGTCTAGACACAGCCAATATGTATAGGCGAGATCCCGCAAACTCTCTTTGAAGCAAACCTGAGACTTTGGGGGAGAACTCTGCTCCTGACTGAAATGGCAGCATTTCTGCCTGTGAGACAAACTCATCTAACCATTTAGCTCCTAAGTCTGCCAGGACTGAAGGTGCTACAATCCCAGCTATCTGGCAGGGTAAGCAGCACCACTCTTGGCTTACCAGAGCCCCTCCAAGCTGAATCAGTCTCCCTCCCTCCTTGTATTTGTACAAATACTCGGCACCAAGGTAGCTGAATCAGGAGCGATATTGATGGAATCCAGATATTTCTTTGACCATAAGGGTAACAAAGGAATGGGGCAACTATACAGCTTTTGGGAGAGCATAAAACAGAAAGTAATGGGATATAAGAACATCATCTCTGCTCTACCCAAGCACTCAGAGGCTATGTCTACACTCGCGCCTTCTTGCACAAAAAATATGCAAATGAGGCTAAGCGTGGAATATCGCCGAGCCTCGTTTGCATACCTAATGAGCCACCATTTTTGCAGAAGAGGCTCTTGCGCCAGAAGGAGCTGTCTACACTGCCCTTTCTTGCGCAAGAAAAACCCTCTTGTGCAATGGCGCTACACCGATTATTTTCAGGAATAACGCTTAGCCTCATTTTCATATTTCTGGTGCAAGAAGCCGCGAGTGTAGACATAGTCAGAGTCTCCTCTGGAATCAACCATCAAATAAAGGAATCACAATCTAAAATACTTCTCATCCCCGTGTAACACTATTGAACAAGATATAGAACCAACACCCACTAAAGTCATAGGAAGGATTCAGACTTTATAGGACTCTTTCTATAATGCTAAATGGGCTATTTAAATAAAACTAGCTATAGTTCTCATTTGAACCTGAGTTTACCAGAAATTCACGTTAGCCTATATTTAAGTTGCAGTGGCAGTCAAAAAGGAAACAAACTAGTAAGTGGCTGCTATGTTCATCCATACATCTGCAGATATTTCCACTTGCTACTCTATTATTCTGTTGTAACTTAATTTAAATACCTTGTGTTCTCCTTATCTGAAATAAGGAGATTTAAAGTATACAGCGTCTTAATAACACCACCTGAGTCATTCAGAGAAATTAACAATGAGAAATCACTGAGGCAAAAGCAGATTTCTCTCAGATGGTTGTTTCAGTATAAAAAGCTCTGGACTACCACTGGGAGTAATGTTTATTTATACATTTACAGTAGGTTATTTTAAGTTTAATCCATTTCCCATGCTTTTAAGTAACCTTTTTATCACATTTTAACTTTTGGTGTCCTTCTGATTCATTAGAAAATGATGAAATGGTCCACATAATAAATTTAAAAAAGCATTTTTTTGAAGAAATTTGGTAAGCATTAAAAAAAAGAATGCTACCATTAGAACTAGTTTAAAAAGAGTAAAAAAAAAAACAAAATGGTTGGGAAATTTTCTCTTGTTTTGTCCCCCATCAATTTTTTTTTAAGACTGAAAGACAGCAGAAAAAGGTAGTTAAAATGCTCAGAAAATGCTACCCCATTTTATTGCTGAAATTCAAACAATCAAAATTTCACAATTTATTTATTTTACAAGCTCTGGTTACCACCTCTTGTGCCCTCATACTTTCGTCTTTTCCTACGATGGATTATTCACACACTACATAAGTAAGCTGTATCCACATGGCATTAAATTAACATACTATTACAACAGCTTATAAACAAGAAGTTAGCCAGGCAGACTTTGGTATTGTTTAAGGTGCTAGGCTTTTTTCACCTGGACTCAGCCAATGCCCCTTGGCTAGAATGCGGCATCCGCATTTTGTGCTTACCCATGAGTGAAATCACTACTGATTTGATCATGATGTGGAGGGTTTGAAGCGGTAGCTCATCTGGAAGTGCACATGTGGGAAGAATGAACCTCAATCTAATCAAGGTCAATAAGTCACTAGAAATGGAGAAAATTACTCTGTCTCCTCTGTAGTTATTAGCTTTGTTTAATCTTTGAACTGAAGAGACCATGGATTTGGTTTTCCTACCTAATCTTTTCTTTGGGGGGCCACAAAGAATGGGGTTCAGGAAGAGGATGGTAAGTTGTGGGAGAAAATAACCAAAGGAAACAGAGGCAATTGGACTTAAAGAATTATTTCTGCCTGTCTTGACAAAACCCCTGGGCAATGCCAACCACTGGGCGTGGAGAAGATGGGTGGAAAACCTGGGGGTGCTACAGTACCCACCACATGCTTACTTCCTGCTCCTGTGGATGGAGACTCCACAACCTCCCTGGGCAATTTTTCTAATGCTTAGCCACCTTGACAGTTAGAAAGTTTTCATAATGTCCAACCCAAACCTCCCTTGCTGAAACTGAAGCTCATTGCTTCTTGACCTATCAATGGTTATGGAGAGCAATTTTTCTCCTTCCTTCTTGTAAAACCCTCTTTGGTCATGTCCCCTCTCAGGCTATGTCAACACTACAAAAATTGCCAGAAGAAGCAATGCAAATGATGCACTGATTAGCATTTTCTTGTGCTTAATTTGCATAATCTCTTCCAATCTGTTTTTGCACAAGAGGTTTTTGTGCAAACACATGGGCTGTGTCTACATTGGCACCCCTTTCCGGAAAAGGGATGCTAATGAGACCAGTCGGAATTGCAAATGCCGCGGGGGATTTAAATATCCCCAGCAGCATTTGCATGAACATGGCTGCTGCTTTTTTCTGGCTCGGGGTTTTGCCAGAGAAAAGCGGCAAGTAGGAATAAGGGATCTTCCGGAAAGGGCTTATTTTCCGCAAGATCCCGTCTAGACTGGTGCTTTTCTCCGGCAAAACCCCGAGCCAGAAAAAAGCGGCAGCCATGTTCATGCAAATGCCGCGGGGGATATTTAAATCCCCCGCTTCATTTGCAATTCCAACTGGTCTCATTAGCATCCCTTTTCCGGAAAGGGGTGCCAATGTAGACACAGCCATGCAGTGTGAACGTTTCCTTTTTGTGCAAAAACCCCTTTTTGTGAAAGATCCTTATCCTAACCCTTCCCATCTTGGTATCATCTGCAAATTTTATAAGTGTTCTTTCTATGCTATTATCTAAATTGTTGATGAAGATAATCAGGGCTTGACAAATACACTCGCTCGCTCACCTGTAGCGAGTAGATTTTACCAGCTGGTGAGTGCAGGGGGTGACTGGCCCGGTGGGCCATTGTGATGGGCTGGCCGAAGCCCGCACTACAGGCGGGGCAGCCCCATCCGATCTGCCGGCCGGCGGAGGAGCAGAGCACCACTGGGAAGGGAGAAGTGCGGCAATTCTTGCCATCAGGCTGCCTCTGTGCAGCTCCAGTATGAAGAAGCGGGCGCGAGTCAAAGGGCGGGATGCCAGCAGATGCCAGGACACTGGCGTGACGTGGCCCAACCAATTTTAAAGGGCTGCGGCAGCTCGGCTCTGGCCGCGTGTCCCTGGGAGCTGGTTGCGGTACACGGCGCAGCCAGGCCCCACCCCACTCCTCCAGCTCCAGAACTGCCACGGCCCAGCACCCTCACTGGCGAGAAACCGCTCCCTGTCGACAGCCCGGCTCACTGCACCCGCCCCACGCCCCTCCATGCTACCTGTTCCCCACGCTGTCCCTGCTCCCCTGCACCCCGGACTCCCTGCTCTCCCTCTTCCCTGCGACTTTCTGGCTCTGCACCATCCTTGCACCCAGTACCCTCCTCCCCCCCATCCCTGCTGCCCCCAGCTCTGTGCTGCCTGTTTCCTGCACTGCCCCAGACCCCGATCCCTCTGCCACTCCCATTCCCCGCATCCCATTCCCCATGCCTCCACTGCACCCCGCACCCTGCTCCCCCGATCCCTGCCCCCCCAGCTCTATGCTGCCCATTTCCTGCACTGTCCCTAGACCCCGATCCCTCTGCCTCTCCCATTCCCCGAGTCCCATTCCCCGTGCCTCCACTGCACCCTGCTCCCCCCGATCCCTGCGTCCCTTTGACTCTGTGCCTCCCATTCCCCGCACCACCCCTGTACCCACCCACTGTTTCCTGCACCCCTCTGGCTCTGTGCTGTCCCTGCACCCTGCTCCCCCTGTGGGTCGGGAATAAGGGGTGCTTGTCCATAGGGAGGGGCTGGACAGGGCAGGGAAAAGGCTGCTGTGACCCAGAAGCGAGTTAAAGGGGGAGTTCACTTGAAGCGCCTTTGCCTTTATGGAAAAAAATGAATGAAAATGCTATTTGCTATTTATAGGGCTAAAATGCCAGGACAAAAATGAAAACAAACAAAATAAAACCCATTGCAAAATGCAAACATGTGTAAAAGACAACAACAAAAGGGGAGCTGGCCCTGGGGGAGGGGAAGGGGCTGGGCTGGGCTGTGCGAAGGGGAAGGGAGGGGAAAAATATGGGGAAGGGGCTTGTGCTGAGGGGAGGGGAGGAGGTCAGGAGAAGAAGAAGAAGAAAGGGGAAGGCACCAAGAGACAGGGGTGCAGGAGAGACAAATCCCAGGGGGCCAATGAGGAAAAGGGCAGGAGGGGAGGTGTCAGTGGGAGGGGGAACAGGGTGATGCTAGGAGAGGAGAGGGTAAGGGCACTGGGGGCTAGAGGGGGAGGGGAGGTGCTGGAAGAAGGCTTGAAAGAAGGGGTGGGCATGAGGAAGGCAGGAATGGAGCAAGGCATGTGTGAGGGCACAGGGGCATGAGGAGAATGGGGTCAGAGGGTGGTGAGGGGGTGGGTATCAGGGAAAAAGAGGGCAAAGGGGCAGGGGCAGTGAGAGAAGGGGGAGGCACCAGGCGGATGCAGGTGCTAGGGGATTCTGGGGGGGAAGCAGACGGGCAGATACCTGCAGGAGAGGGACCAGCACCAGAGGAGAGAGGCAGGGCAGGTGTGTAGAGGGAGGTGTTAGGAGAGGGGATGAAGAGGGGTTCCACGAGGAATAACAGTTCATTTGAATTAAGGAGTTAGTTCGAATTAACGTTTAACTCCCGCATCTAGCCGTGAGCAGTTAGTTCGAACTAAGAGGGATTTAAAAATGGCGGCGCCTGGGAACTTGCAAATGAAGCCCGGGATATTTAAATCCCGGGCTTCATTTGCAACTCCAGTTGCCCTCATTTGCCCACCTAGCTCGAACTAACGAGCTAGTATAGACATACCCTAACAGATATAAAGATATATTCCTTTAAAAATAATGAAAAGTGACATCTTTAAGGCATAACATTACTGATATTGTTGCCTTCAGATTTTCAAGAAAACAGCTTTATATCCTAAGATAAGCTTACGTGCAAAGAAGGGGTTGTGACTCCAAAAGAAACCTCAAAACCAAACATTTTTGGGGAGTTCAGCTCTAAATCGATATTTTGTGGGTCAGTGAAGTTAATGAATCTGTACAGATTTACGGACGTGCGGTCTGAGTCTCCCCTTCACGTCTAATGGCACGGGGTGGATCTGGTGTAGAGGGTTAGTCTCTGGCAGGCCATGCCCTCTGTCACATTGCTATACTATTGCGGGGCAGGCAATACAAAACTAGTGGCCTGCTGGGGTTAGTACCTGGTGAGCCTCCACCTCTATATTTACTTGTGCCTCCACAGGTATCAAGTGATCACAGCTTGCCGTTCACAGCCAATGAGAGCAGCAGAAAGCTGTGCCCTGGTCTATGCCACTTCCCTCTATTCTAATTGGCTATGAACAGCAATCTGCAGCCAATGAGAGCTGCGATCACCCAGTGCCTGCAGAGGCGCCGGTGAATTTAGTAGTGGTGGCCCTCCAGATACTAACCCTGGCAGGCCACCACTTTTTAATTGCCTGCTCCTGTAATAGCATAACACTGTGGCATTAGGGTTTCTGCTTTTAAGGGCTAAGCTTCCACGTCAGAGTCTGGCCAAAGTGCTGAGGAGCTCTTGCTGTTGTGATGCACAGTGAGTTGACACCAGATTAAGAATAAATCATCGGATCTCTTGCAAACACCCGAAGCACCAAGTGATTGTGGAGCACCATAAATGCCTCTGATTTCCGTGCACTTTCTCCTAATTACAATGATTAGGACCCTACCAAATTTGCAGTCCTTTATGGTTCAATTTCAAGGTCATAGGATTTTAAAAATAGTAAATGTCATGGTTTTGGATATTTAAATGGTAAATTCCATGGTGCTGTAACTATAGGGGTATTGTGGGGGAGAGAAGGAGTTGTGATACTGCTACCCTTATTTCTGCACTGCTGCTGGCAGCAGTGGCAGCTGAAGAGTGGTGGCTGATGGCCAGAAGCCCAGCTCTGAAGGCAGAGCTACCGGCGACAGCAGCACAGAAGTAGAGATGGCCTGTTATGGTATTGTCACTCGTACATCTGCTCTTCTGCCTGTAGAGCTGGGCCCTCAGTCAGCAGCTGCCACTCTCTGGCCACCCAGCTCTGAAGGCAGCAGTAAGGGTGGCCTGGTACAAAATTGTCACCCTTCTCTCTGTCCATTTCACAGTCTAGGACACATCTTTCATGGCTGTGAATTTGGTAGGTCCCTAGCAAAGATATGAGAGAGAAAAGAAAAGATCTCATTGACACATACATAGATGTTGGCAGCACGATGGTATATTCAGTTTGTTTAAATATGGACAATTATAGAGGCAATGTGTGGGGGGGCATGAAGGGTCATGAGGGCCCCAAATCCCATGGGAGGAGGGACAAGGGGATATGTGAAGCCATCTTGTTATTTGTTTTGGGGACACTTTGGGGAGGCTAGGGAGTCCAAGAGGACTAGCGGGGGTCCTTGCACCAGCAATAGGGGTCAGTGCACCCCCACACTCACTGGCAGTGGAGGGAAGTGGAGTGACCTGACCCCAGACTACTCTGCTCCCACCCCCTGCCTCCTTACTTAAGGGAAGGGATTTGGAGGAAGGGGCAGAGACTGTACCGCACACATTCACACATTCACCAGCGGCAGCAAGTGGCTGGAAACCAGTGGGGCTTTAGGTGAAGGAGCATGGGGACTTGGGGGAAAGGGTGAGGAGGGGCAGACGAGAGGCAGGGGCAAGGATAGAGTGGGGGGCAGCGAAGGGGGTGGAAAGAGCTAGGGTTTAGGACAGAGGAGGTGTGGCATAGGGAGGAGTCGTGTGGGGGGGGGCAGTCATGTGGCTGGTGCCCACCTTTGTGTCCCACCCCAGCATTCACCTCTGGGCAGCTGGATTCTGCTGATTAGTTTGATGTCAGTGAGCCTTCAACAGTGTAATTGTTCTGACTATTGATCACGTGTATTATTATAGTTCATAGGAACCGCAGCCACAAAGCAACAATCCGTTATGCTGACCGTTGTACAAGCACATAACAAAGACACAGGTTTTGCCCTGAAGAGTTTTCAATCCAAGCACTTGACAAGAGACAACAGGTGGAGGAAATAAACAGATTGCTCCCCTGGGGTCCTCCCTAGACAATTCCAGGGAGCGTAATAAGCAACAGTCACAGAGTTTCCACATGAGAGTCTGAAGTCACAAGGTATGCCAACGCTTTTTAGCTTGTACACCTCATGGAGCCGATCTTGTTCCCATTGAAGTCAACAGGCTACATCTAGCGCTCATTAGGAACACATTCTAATACACAGTCTTCCACCATGAGCATGTGGCATCAAGATGGAGTTACAACGTCTAGTGCTGCTCTCTACGGCTTAGATTAAAACAAAACAGAAGGCGGCAGCAATGTGTGACATTCCAGTGGATATAGTTCTCTTTATGTTTTACCAGTAACAGAGCATATGCACAGTGTGGGAATGATGATATGCCATCTTTCTCTGTCTTATGAAACGCTTGTGTCTCCAAAGCTCTACCTGTAAGAGACGTACAAATCTCAACTGATTGCTCATCTTGCTGCATGTAAGTAGGTGGCAGTTGTTTGTCACTCATGGGGGACGCAGGTTACAAGAAAGTTTTTGAGACATATACAAACACTCTTTGAGGTCTCCTGTGCATTCGCAGTGCATGGAATTCTCTCTGTCACACACACAAACACATAAACAGAGCTCTTGGAATTTACACACACACACACACACACACCTTGGAATTTACAAAAATAAAGCTGATCAGGAATTTTTTTACCACCTTTTTTTCGTATGTGGGAAATGTTGATTAACTAAAAAAAAAGAAATTGGAAAGTGTCAGTTTTGGTGAGTTTTGCATTTCAAAGAAAATTTTGAAATTGTCTAAATGTCCTGTTTCATTATTTTCAAAATCACAGAACATTTGTTTTGTAATGCCTTTTCCTTTTTAAATTTCAATTGGCTTAAGGAGGGGGGTTGGAAAGGTCAAAAAAAGACCAAAAACATTTTGATTGATCTCATATGCCTTTTTTTTTCAGATTTTCTTTTCAAGATTTTCAACATTTTTGTCCTGCTTGGGTCAGGAAGACTTTTCAAAAACTTGGAAATTCTTGAACATTTTCCACCCAGCTTTATGCAAATTCCATAGGGGCTGGAAGAATGGAGCTCATCCCCTAAACTGCAGGATAGAAATAGCCTTTTGGGAGTTATTGAGTTGGAATAGTCTTGTTTCCTTTGCAGGGGTGTCAACAGACTTGCTGAGACCCTGGGCATGGGGGGAAGGAGGAGCCAGCTTTCCACTCCCAGAACAGGTAAGGCTGTGCTGCCCAGACTATGCCATGCTGCAAATCCCCCAGGCAGCCCTCAGAGCCACCCAGAGTGTGAGGTGTGATATTCTCCCAATGTTTTAAAGGGCCCGCTGCTGCTCCTGCAGTAGAAGCAGTGGTAGATAAACTCCTGGAGTTCAGGTCCATCAATGGCTGCTAGTGCCCCTATCTCCTATTTTCCAGAAGCTGGGAATGGGCAACAGGGGATAGATCACTTGATGATTACCTGTGCTGCTTATTCATTCTGTGGCACCTGGAACTGGCCACTGTTGGAAGACACAATACAGAGCTAGACGGACCTTTGGTCTGACCCAGTTTGGCCATTCTTGTGTTCTTATGCTACTGTGAGGTGGGAACCATACCCCACCTCATGACATGCTGCACTCCAAAGCCCCCACATTTACCCCAGTGATGTAACTGGGTCATGTTTTGTACAAAGTATGCCTTGTGAGGCATCATGTAACTGTCTTGATTTGCTTAATATCTTATTGGATTGAATGTATTATCACTGTGTATGAAGTTATGAAATCTTGCTTTTGTGAGTTACTAAACAATGTCAGGCTGGCACCATCCAAAACCTGCCTTTCAGATGCACCAATGGATTAGCAAGATGATGGTGTCATCAAGAGAAGAATCCACTAACACAGGAACTCTATATGGAAAGCTTTGTCTGCACAGTCAATTGAGTGACAAAACTTTTGTCATTCACGGGTGCTTAACCCCTACGGGAGATGGAGGGGAGACAGGTGAGGTGTGGGGGGTAAAGTTTGCCACTGCAAGTGGCAGTGTAAATGGGTCATTGGTGGTAGGAGTGCTCTTCTTGCTCACTACTGGTCATAGGGGGGTGGAACAATTTTGATGGGGAAAAGTGCCAATATATGTTGTATATGAAGCCAAAGGCTCCTAGGCTGGAGAATGGAGACAATGAAGACTATTTGACCCATGAGATTGGTCCATCATCTCCCCCTCCCCCAACACCCCCCCCCCCCCCCCCCCCACGTCACACTCATAGATTTTCCAGCAAGCAGGAAGAAACAATGAAAGATTGGAGGTGACATCATCACTTGTCTTCACTCCCCCACAACTCAATGCCTGAAAGAAGCTTTGGAAGAGAAAGGACTTTGAAGGTGGGAAAGGGAACCCAGGCTGTAAAGCACATGCAGCCTGTACCTCAAGAATCCCTAAGCCTGCTTGTATCATCCGTCAAGGTGACACACTGCTTGAGTCAAATTCCATTTAGCATATTAGGCGTAGATTGTGTTTTCATTTCTTAAGTAACCACTAAGCTGTTTGCTCTCACTTAAACACTATCCCTCTGTAGATAATAAACTGTTTTATATGTTTTATCTTAACCTGTGAGTGAAGCGTTAGGGAATCTTAGCTCTGTTAACAAAAGCTGGTGCATATCTTTCCCATGTTGACAGGGGAGCAACATAATTAATGAGCTTGCACCATACAGATCCCTGTGCAGTGCAAGACAGTATGATTCTGGGTTTATCTTCCAATAGCAGTGCAAGGTTAGGGAGCTGGGAAATTGGCTGGCACCTCCATTGTTGGTCCATGAGTGGCTTAGGTAAAGCATTCAGGTGAGTCAGTTTGGTGTGTTGCACCCCTTGCTGCTGTATTGGGTGAAAACAGGTTCTGGTGTAGTTGGTTATATGTGGCATCAGCAAATCAGTGCAAAAGAAGCCAATTCTGTTCAATAGTTAGGGTATGTCTAGACTACATGACTCTGACGACAGAGGCATGTAGATTAGGCTACACGGCATAGGAAAATGAAGCGACGATTTAAATAATCGCCGTTTCATTTAAATTAAAATGAGGGATGAAGTTTACCGGGGCGGTCGACAAATGCCTTTGATGTCGACCGCAGAGTGTTCAGACTAGCGCGCTGAGCTGACAAACAGAGGCATGTAATCTAGTCATACCCCAAGTTCCAGAACTCCTTGGTTTGCCCTCCCTGCAATGAAAGAACTAATTTGCATGGTCCTCCTTTACTATATAGTATATGAAAAGGTGGCAAAATTAAGTTTGAAACATTGTTAAACTGGTCTGGTAATTCAAGAGCACACACATCAAGTCATGACAGCAAATAGTCCCCATCCATTCATCCATCAAGACAATTGCAGTACAGAAGCTACAGATTTCAGGGTTGTTTTTTTCTACTGCAATAGTCTGCTTTGTTCTGCTCTTTTCTCCTTTAATGACTGCAGGGACCTCAGGTGTTCTGCAACCTTTACAGTCAACAAAGCACTGAGTCCACAATTGGCTCAAATTCTCTCTGTTCTGCCTGCAGCTGTGGCTGTCCAAATGAGATTTTGTCATTTTGGACTCTTCTTTTTAAATTATTGATGGTGGAGACAGGCATACAATATTTACCAGATTCAGCTACCCCTAGAGTGTGTAAAATTTTAATCCTGCCCCCTCCATCTCCTGCACACAAAAATCAATCAGGCGGCTTAATGTTTCTTTAACTTCAAACAATATCTATTAGCTGGCATTGTTGCAGTCCTACACAGAGAGTATCTAGCGGTACTGCCCAACTTCTTTGGGAGCAAAAGAAATGCCTTAAAACCTGTTACTCCCAGAACAAAGCAGTATTGTGCGTGCCTAGGAAATGGAAGAGTATGGATTTATTTTCTCTGTTAAAAAATAATTAAAGCGTGTGTGGGTTTTGTATCCCTGCTGTTTACCTTTTCAGATCAGGCTATTTTATCTGAAAATGGCAGGACTAAAAGCGCCATTAGCCAGTATGCAATGGGAACATAAGAGAGTGTTAGTGGACAGCCCAGTGGCTTCATTCTAAGAATGTAAAAGCAAGATAGAATTATAGATTGCTGCAAACACACACACACACACATTTTGCCTAAGGGAACAATCTTCCTATACAAATAGCTGCTCTGTGGTTTTCAGTTGAATTGCCTCATTGGGAGGCTTTTAAGCTAGATTTTTTCCCCCCGCAAGGAGCAGTCAAAACAGAGTAAAAACAATCATTTGAGCCTATGCCTGCTCCCATTGAAGTTAATGGTAAAAGTCTTGTTGGCATCGATAGTAGCAGAAGCCTACAATATAATTTTACAAAGAAGATCAACCAAGGTTAATAATTAAGGGCTTGGGTAAACATGGAAAATGTTAAGCTCCTCAGTAACTGGATGTAGTATTTATATTACCTACTGCGTCTTAGGGTGCCTCTTCAGTCTGCAAGTCCTGGATTTGCTCTTTATACATACTTACCTCTGTAAATTGACAAAATTCTACTCCCAGTTGTTTGGGACAAATACATTTGGGCTGTGTCTACATTGGCGCGATCTTGCACCAAAGCGGCTGCTTTTGCGCAAAAACATGCTGCCTGTCGACACTGGTGGGGAGTTCTTGTGTGAAATCAGTGCTTCTTGTGCAAGAACTATGCTGCTCCTGTTCAGGAATAAGCCCTCTTGCTCAACTGTTCTTGCGCAAGAGGCCAGTGTAGACAGGCAACATGAATTTCTTGCTCAAGAAAGCCCGATGGCTAAAATGGCCATCGGAGCTTTCTTGCGCAAGAGAGCGTCTACACTGGCACGGATGCTCTTGTGCAGAAGCACATCTCTTGCGCAAAGGCACATGCCAATGTAGACGCTTTCTCGAGCAAATACTTTAACGCAAGAACTCTTGTGTTAAAGTGTATTTGCACAAGTTCATGCCAATGTCGTATTATTTCTTTGGTCTATCCTTAGTCATTATTTCTTTGGTCTATCCTTAGTCATTTTCTTCATCCACATCAATTATGGTAAATATGGGTGGGGGGAAATAACAGCACAACTATATGACTGGGTTGGTAAACTTCCAGGATGATATTGCAATGGTGAGGCCTACGTAGAACAGTTACTGGGCCTGATCATGATCTAGTACCCACACTGAATACTCCATGAGAAGTTCTATTCATGGGATAAGACACTAAACTGTATGGGTAAGATGGCAATCTGGCTCCACAGAAGGCAGGGTACTCTCAGGGTATGTCTACACTGACATTAAACACCCATGGCTGGTGCCAGCCAGCAGATGAGGGCTCATGAGGTCCAGGCTGCGGGGTTGTAAAACTATAGTGTAAATGACAGGACCCCACTAGCAGGGAGGCTCCCAAAGCCCAGAGTCCAGGCCAAGCTCAAATGTCTATTCAGCAATTTTACAGCCCAAGTCTTCTAAGCCCAAGTCAGCTGACGCAAACCAGCTGCGAGTGTTTAATTGCAATGGAGACATCCCTTCAGCATACTGTAATCTCTGCAAGGGGACTTGGCTACATGTCTTTAATTGCAGGTCTCCCTAACAGACAGAATTGGTTTTCGGTGGCAGACATGGGAGCTGACAGTCTCTTTCCTCCACATCCCTGGGTAGACAAGCCTTTACATTCTAGAGGTGAAATAATGGCCCTTTTGAAGACAATAGGGGTATGTCTACACTGCCACCCTAGTTCGAACTAGAGTGGCTAATATAGGCATTCAAACTTGCAAATGAAGCCCAGAATTTAAATATCTCGAGCTTCATTTGCATGTTCCCAGGCGCTGCCATTTTTAAATGCCCCGTAGTTCGAACTACCTGCCCGTGGCTACACGAGGCACAGACTAGGTAGTTCGAATTAAAGCTCCTAATTTGAACTACCGTTATTCCTCCTGCAAGGAGGTTTAACGGTAGTTTGAATTAGGAGCTTTAATTCAAACTACCTAGTCTGTGCCGCCTGTAGTCGCGGGCAGGTAGTTCAAACTACGGGGCATTTAAAAATGGTGGCACCCAGGAACATGCAGATGAAGCCCGGGATATTTAAATCCTGGGCTTCGTTTGCAAGTTTGAATGCCTCCATTAGCCACCCTAGTTCGAACTAGGGTGGCAGTGTATACATACCCTAGGAGTTTTGCCATCAATGTAACTGGAACCCTGACTACAGCGTAGATCTTCTAATAGGGCTGTGAAATTCAATTTATACCCAAACCCAGAGGAATAAGTTGAGCGACCTGACAAAGCAGTTATAGCGGTATAAGTTGAATCTCTCTAGTCCAGCACTTTCTGGACCAGCAACATCCATGGTTAACATAATTTTAGTTAACCAGATGTCCACTTATCATGAGTGTGGCCAAGTTTCCTGTGGTCCCATAAAGTTTCTTTACAGACATCAGTCCCGGCTCTCAGTATTCTCTGCTGTTATTTAGCTCTAATCTACCCCTAAATAAACATAAAATAATGAATAATCTTGCAGAACCTTAGAGACTAACAAAATAATGTAGATGGCATCATGAGCTTTTGTGGGCACAACACACTTCTTCAGATTAATGGAGTTAAGGGGCCCCGGTTTCAAATAAATAGCAGAAAAAGAGAGGGGATAGAGAGGGAAAGAGAAGGGGGAAAAAGGGGGGGGGGAATATTGTCAGTTAGAGTTCCCATGCTAAATAAAGCTGATAGAGTGGGTACTAAGTACTCTTAAGTACCTGGTGCTTGTTTTTTTAAAGTCATTAGGATGCAGAATGAAGCGGGTAATCCAGTTAAGGTTTTTGTTTAGACCTTGGTTGCAGGTATCGAACTTGTAAATGAAATTAAGCTCTGCAGCTTCCCTTTCAAGCTGTTTTTTAAAATTGACTTGCAATAATACAGTAACTTTGAGGTCCATGACTGAGTGCCAGGCAAGTTAAAATGTTCTCCAACAGGTTTCTATGTGTTACATTTTCAAATATCCAATTTGTGTCTGTTAATCCTTTTTCATAGAGACTGTCCAGTTTGGCTAGTATACATGGCAGAGGAGCATTGCTGGCACTCAACGGCATAGATCACATTGGTGGAGGTGCAGTTATATGAATCGCTGATGTTGTGGTTTATGTGGTTTGGTCCTGTGATGATGTCGCTTGTATAGATGTGTGGCCAGAGTTGGCACTGGAGTGGATTGCAGGGGTGGGTTCCTGGATTAGTATGATGGAGGCATGCTGTGTGATTACTGGAAAGAATTTGTTTGAGGTTAGGGGGTTGTCTCTAGGCGAGGATTGGTCTGTTCCCCATGGCCCAGTCATTTTCCAGGATAGGCTGTAGATTGTTGATAATGCGCTGGAGGGGTTTAAGTTAGGGGCTGTAAGTGATGACAAGTGGTGTCCTGTTGGACCTATCGTGAAGTAGCTGATGTCTGGGCACTCATCTGGTTCTGTCAATCCATTTTTTCACTTCTCCGGGTGGTTATTTCAGTTTTAAGAATGCTTTCTATAAATCCTGAATGTACTTGTCTCTGTCTGTGGGATTGGAGCAAATCCGGTTGTATCTTAGGGCCTGGCCGTAAACAATTGATTGGGAAATGTGTCTTGGATGGAAGCTAGAGACACGTAGGTAAGTGTAACAGTCGGTAGGTTTCCAGTATAAGGTGGTAGAAATATGGCCATTGTGTAATTGTACTGCAGTGTCAAGGAAGTAGATCTCTTGTGTGGACTGGTCCAGGCTCAGGTTGATGGTGGGGTGGAAGTTGTTGAAATCCCTATGGAATTCTTCAAGGGTCTCCTTCCCGTGGGTCCATATGATGAAAATGTCATCAATGTAGCGTAAGTAGAGTAAGGGCATTAGGGGGCAAGAGCTGAGGAAACATTGTTCAAGGTCAGCCATAAAGATCTTGGCATTTTGCGGGGCCATGCTGGTGCCCATAGCTGTGCCACTGACTTGAAGATATAAATTGTCTCCAAATTGGAAATAGTTGGGGTGAGGACAAAGTCGCAGAGCTCTGTGACCAGGTGTGCAGTAGCATTATCAAGGATAGTGTTCCTTATAGCTAGTAATCCATCATCGAGTGGAATGTTGGTGTAAAGAGCTTCTACATCCATAGTGGCCAGGATGGTGTTTTCAGGAAGATGACTGATATTCTGATGTCTTCTAAGAGCCCAGTAAGCAGTGGAAGTGTTGGTAATGCTGCTAGACAATACTGAACTCCCATGGTCTGGCAAATTCTCTGTTTCTGCACCAGTCAAGTTCCGACGGTGTTGGACTAAAGAGATTCAACCTGTACCTATAGCTAATATTTTGTTTTAATCATTACTCATGTCACTGGGGGTATGTCTACACTATCCTCCTAATTCGAAATAGGAGGGTAATGTAGGCATACCGCAATTGCAAATGAAGCCCGGGATTTGAATTTCCCGGGCTTCATTTGCATAAAGCCGGCCAGCGCCATTTTTAAATGCCGGCAGTTCGAACCCCGTGCCGCGCGGCTACACGCGACACCGAGTAGCTAGTTCGGATTAGGCTTCCTAATCCGAACTAGCTGTACTCCTCATTCCACGAGGCCGGCTTTATGCAAATGAAGCCCGGGAAATTCAAATCCCGGGCTTCATTTGCAATTGCGGTATGCCTACATTACCCTCCTATTTCGAATTAGGAGGGTAGTGTAGACATACCCTTGTTTAAGAAGCTCTGACATTTCAGATATACAGAGGATGTATAAATTGTTAACCTGAGTATCAATTCTGTCCTATATAAAGCTAAAAGCACCAGGTTTTATCTGAGAGCTCTCTAGGCACTTTAACTTTATGTTACCTACAGACAACTGACAATGTGTTGGATTATATAACTCTGTAGGAGCTTGCAGGTCACATTTATTCTAACATCAAATAAAACAGAAGGAAAAGCATGCTTTTTAAAATTCAGCCTTACAACAAAACTGCAATAGCAAACACAGGAAACGGTGCTCTGGGCTACTAGTTATTGTCATATTAAATGGCGAGAAGGGCTGTTTACCAGTCTGACCATTTGTAAACACAACATTTCGTACACAAAAGGCCTTATTATTCGCTAATTTAAGTTAATTGGAATTTTAATGGCAGAATGATCAGGCCTGAAGAAAATACATAGTCTATATAGATGCTTTAATCTGAATAGTACACAACCAGAGATCAACATACATCTAATTCTTGCCCCGGAACATGTTTATTCTTTGTTTGTAATTGTTAGTAAAAGACATATGCCAAAGAAAGATCTTAAATTATGGAGAAGATAGATAACTTAACACACTGTGCATAGAAGAGTGCATTCATCTGGTTTTCATCCCATTTATTTGGCAATCTGGTTGCTCAGCTCTTGCTGAACAGGTATAATTCTGCATGTTAAAGGCAAAAGGCATTCAACCCCTCCCTTCTGGGTGGTATAATTCAAGCACATGGTGCTACATTATTTGCACCTTCCCTGGAGTCCGAAACATATAACATATTCTGATTTAATCTGAGAGAGGCAACCTTTCTATTGGGCAATGATGTCACTTACACCAGGTGGCACGCAGGAGACACCAGAAACCAAAGTTCTTCTCTTAGAATTGGGGACTGGATGTTCCACTTCCCCCTCTCTCTCTCACAACCCCTCTTGCCCACCAATGGCAACAGAGAGAGAGCTGCCTCCAGCATCAGAGGAGCTCCAAGATTCATGGCATTCTTGTACCCCCATGCCTGATCTAGCTTATTCCATCTGCTCCTTCAGGAACCATTGGCAAGGTTTCCCACACCAGTCACTCTTTCCAGAAACCTGGTGTGGTGTGAAGATTAATACACAGAAGGACAGAAAGTGAGTAATGTAGTGGAGTCAGTATCAGCATCAACTTACTTGCTAAAGTACTCTGAGAGCAGATGGACAGAAATTAACAAGAATAATGTATAAGCTATACGTAGGAAAATTATGGATAAGCTTTTTAGAGGATTTGCCCAGCATTGCTTGGCTCCTTGTGAGGAGTCAGGACAGGGGGTGGGTGTCTGGGTAAGGTATAGGAATCACCACCAAGTTAGCCGGGTGGTGGCTCTTGGTGGCTGGCCAGGATGGCAGAGACTGCACTGCTCGGCCCCACACTCCTGGTGTCAGGGCTGGCTGGGCCAGCAAGAGACACATTGGCCGGAGGGTGGTTACCCAGCCCTGGCCAGGGAGGTATGTTGTCCAGCAACAGGCAGAGCCCCACCCCCAGCCATCCTTCAGCTCCTAGTGCGGCTGCCCCCCTATGGTCATTCAATAACATGACTGTCGCTGCTAGCAAACTCCTCCCTTTCCATTTGATTAGAAACAATCAAATTCCAGGCACATCCCACTGGACTAGCAGAACCAAACCCTGACCGTGCTTGACATTATGATAAGAGGAAGCTGCCTACCAAATGTGGTGGTCCTAGCTCTGACCATTTAGAAGGAGTTCTTGAATAAACAGACAGACACACAAACGCTCTCAGTTATATAGTAGATATGAGACAAGTGTCTAACAATATTCAGGTTTTTCAACTCCTCAAAATTGAACCTATTTTATTTCAGAAAGTGCCTTGATTTTCTTCATCTTCTCTTTGATGAATGTATCTAACATTATCTATTATTCCCCGTCTGCTGCTCAGATGTAGCATATACTGGAACAGTTTTTTGGACTATCAAAATGCTGAAACTTCAAGTAAGAGTTTCTGGACACTAGCCAATCAGAAATCCATCTGGAGCATTTATTACTGGCCACAATATTTTTTTTTTTACAAAAAGGAACCCATATTATTCTTTCCTTTCTGAAATAAATAAATCGTGAACAGATATTTACTAGCTGTGGTACAGACTCTCTGTGCTTGAGAGCCTTTCAGTTTGTTTTACTAGCATCATTACAGTTAGTTCTATTTGTACATGAAGTATATACAGTGCCCTCTCAACAACTATGAAAAGCAACTTTTCAGATTGCCTCACCTTTTTTATAACTCGTGAATCAACTGTTTGCATCTTATAAAAGATGTTTTTAGAAGGAGGACAGCCAATAACTCTCTGTGATACATAAAAGTAGAAATCAAATATAGTAACACATCAAGGCAGGCAAATGACATTTATCTATATGCAGAGTGAGAGTCTTCCAAAGACAGCAGTATTATTTAGATACTTTTCCATTCATATAGAAAATCAAGAGCCAGGTTATTTGAGAACCATTCAGGCATTCACTGCAATTAGATACCCACAGCTGGCTAGTGCCAGTTGACTCAGGCCAATGGGGCTCAGACTCAGCCTGACCCATGAGTCCATCAGCTAATGTGATACAGTGACCTGGCATCTAATGGCAGCGTATTTATACTCCTTGTAAGAGGGTGTACTCGAGCTGGTAAAAATTAAAACAAATGTAAGCAAGACCTGAAGGAATGCTTTTCTGACAGGTAGCTGGAATGGGAGAGAAATCCTGGGTGTGTTTAGTTAAATACACTTTGCTCCTGCTTTGCTTAGATGTGTTAGATATTCAGCAGATAAAATGGTATTTTGCTCATTATAATCAATTCAATTTACGACCCAACACCAACTGTGTTTGGGGGATAGCTAAACTATGGTTACCAATGTTTGTGATTTTGTGGGAATACAGAAAAACCGGACCGTGCTAAATTGTTCCAAAGGAAAGGACTCGTAGTTAGCAGAAAGAAACTGGCTAAGCAGGGACTTGACTTTCATAGCTCAATGAGAGGTGGTGGTGAGTGAGGGAAGGTTATTCTGGTCAGGAGGGTACATGTCTCGCCCTGCCTGGACTGTTTTACCTGCCCCCGCCGACATTCACACACTGTTCAAAGAATAAAGTTAAATAGGCCTCATTATGAGCCTCTTTCTTATGCTAATTAGAAACCTTTGTGTTTCTCCTATCTTGCTTGCTAAGAGTTCAAATCACTGGGAGCTGAAATTACTTGAGACTGGTGGGCAGAAGTCACAGCAAGAAGAGGATGGCAAGGGATGGTGACAGAGTCGGCAGGATGGTCGCTGAGAGATGTGATAAGAGGTCAGCAGGGCAATGATGGAGAGATGTGATGAATGGCAGCAAGGAAGTGGCAGCCAGCAGTGAGTAGGCCGAGGGCGAGTGACCAGAAAGGAAAGGCGTCTTTACCTTTCCCACCTCCCCTGATGGAAGGCGAACTCTGCTGACCCCTCAACAGCAACTGTGAGTAGGGTGCAGAGAAGGGGGCATAGGAAGGGGACATTTACATTGCTGAACTTAAGAACCTGAGAGGAAAAGGACACTATCCAGCCTACTAGGAGTGAGACTTTTAGTCCTATTATTAAAAGTTTCTTTTCTACGTTCAGACTCTGTGCTTATGAGTAGGAAAATATTGCCTCTTAGAGGTGCCCAGCAGTGGTGTGTGAATTTCCCAGGTTACTGGGTAGGAGTTTGAGCTGGTTCTGTGTTGGACTGATGCAAAGGAACCCCTTAGATATTGGACTCAGCCCTGACTTCTCCTGGCTCCACCTGGCAAAAGGGCTGCATTTTTTTTTTTTTTTTTTGATAACACCACAAACAGGTTGGGATTTCAATTTAGACCCAATTTTAATTATAATCTGCAGGGAAGCTTCCTCCCAGTTATTTTTAATTAGCTTCATCAACACCTAGAAAAAATCCCCCAAGCAAGAATCACTTTTGTTGTAGTAGCTGTAAGACTATCCAAAAAGAATGGTGACAACAGCTAACTATTCCCAGAGCTATGAATATCCTCACTTCCATCAGAGAGGATGTTAGAGAGCCAAGAAGGAATGAAAAAACAAAAAAATCATATCTTTCAGAAATGGGGCAAAAAAATGGACTCCTAGAAAGTCAAACATCTACTCAATCATTGAAAACCAAGGTCATGTTCCAACCTGGAATTTTGTTCAAACTCTTAGGCCAGGTCTACACTAGACATGGAAAGTCGGCTTACGGTACACAACTCCAACTACATAGAATTCATAGGTGGAGTCACTTACCTTAAGCTGAGTTTGGCTGCATCTACACAGTGGGAAGCTGATGGGAGCAAATGCTCCTCTCAGCTTCCCTTACTCTTCGTGACTGCGAGAACTACAGATGCTGGTTGGAGCTGCCCTTAGTGTTCAGTTCACGGTTCTAAATCGAAATCACTAAATCGAATGTCAGATCTCTGGCGCAGCAAGTGTAGATGCGCCCTTACTGAGTTGAATGGAAACTTTCATTAACTCAGGCATTGACTATGTCCCTCTGAAAGAAAACTATGCAGTTTGGAGCCTATTCATGACAGAGGGTTATTCTTGATTTGATAGATCTGTTCTTAGGAGCACAAGCAGTAACTGTTGCACTGGCTGATTTCCACATTTGGTAATTCCTGTCTACTTATATTTCAATTGAAGATGCAAGCAAAAATATTCTTTACTTCCTATTTTAAACACCTGCATAAAGTGGTAACAAAGTGTTAAGTTAATTAGTATTAGCATAATGCCTAGGAGTTGGGATGCCACTGTGCTAAGCACGGTACAGATACGGAACAGCAAAACGGTCCCTGACCCAGAGAGCTTACATTTACCATCTACAGGCACCTCTGCTGTGATACTTCATTACTGAACACAGTGAATCTTTTATGCAGTAATTAGTTGATTCAAGCAATTAATAAGGTCCCTTGAGAGATGGTCAGGTGAAAAGCTGAGTAAGGCAATAATTCAGACCCTCAATAACATTTTAGTCTAATTTTGGTGGCTGATTTAATGTGAGAGTTGTAGGTGCTGTTGCTTGCTTTTCATATACAGGAGATCAGAATAGATGATCTGGCCCTAATTTCTATGGCTCAGCTATATCATCTGGTGCTTCATATGTGACAAAGACAGTTTTCTTTAGGGCCCTGGTCTACATTAGGAATTTACATCAACTTTAGTCGCACCTGGTCGATTTTTTAAGTGATGCGTCCATACTACTAAGCCTGTGGCGTCAACCTTAAGAAGCGCTGAAGTCAGTTTCAGTACTCCTGCTTTTCACAAGGAGTAACACCATTCCCAGCCCTCACATAGTTGAAGTTACACTAGAGTAGATGCAGCATTGCAGACTTTTGGACCCCGCAGACCCTCTGAGCATAGTCCATAATGCAACACTACCTACAGTGCCTCACTCTCTGAGTCAATGGTAAGCTCCCTAATGGGGATGTGCTGCTTCAGACTACATTTGATTCTTCCCCACAGTGAGGACATGGACCTTTGACTTTGCAAAATCAGGTGGTAAGAAATCAACCATATTAGATTTGCAGGGCTCACCAAGGAGCAGCGAGCCCCACTTGCCAGCCGCGCGGTTTCGCGTGGGTCTGTGTTCTGCGCATGCGCAGATCACTCTGTGCCAGCTCTTCCAGGTTGTAATCTACTCGTCACGGGTGAGTAGATTACATTATTTGTCGAGCCCTGTAGATTTGACATTACATATAGTGTAGACTTGCCCTGTCTTTATATCTTTAGCTGTGTCATTAGTTTCATTTTGCTGTTCAATGGCCCTTTAGTTTGAATATTTCAAGGATGTGACTTTAGGACTTAATGTTGCACTGTGGATGACTTTTGTTCAACAAGACATGGTCCCAAAATGTCATTAAAGTATATGTCATTAAATGTAATTAAAGTTGCATAACATTTCCACCTTTAGACCAGGGAGCATTGATAGGTAATTAAAAGTAAAACGGTCACAGTATTTAATATAACAAGCTTGATAACTTCTGAATTATAATAAGATACAGACAAGATGAAAGAAAAAGATCAAAGTAACCTTTTGTAATCATAAACATATGTAATATATCAGTGTGGGTGTCTTCCCCATGTTACCCTTACTAAAACATACTTTAATTACTCCATTACAAGATGAATAATATTCAATTGCATTCCCTCCACACTGAGTACATACCAGCTTGAGAAATCACACGTGAGACTCTGATTGAATCAATATAAAGGTTAATGCCATCCTGAGGGAGCTTTGGTCACGTTATCCATGGGATAACTGAATCTGAACTGGGATATGACTTTCCCACAGTTTGCTGCTCATTTTAATTAGAAGAGTTAGAAGTAACTACAGGGAACACACTTCTAGAAAAAAAAACCTACACTGTATTTTAATTCCTAATCAAGTACACTAGCTGCTCTACAGAGAGAGAGTATAAAAGGAAACCAAAATCAGGCCTTTCACTTGTGTTTTGAATCACTTATTCTTTACTGCTTTTACATGTTTCAAGCATTAAAACAGGTCTCCTAGGGTGTGTCTAGACTACAGGGTTTTGTCGACAAAAGTGGACTTTTGTCGACAAAACTATACCTGCGTCCACACTGCCTTTGAGTTATGTCGACATAACGTCGACAAAACTCAGCAGTTTTGTCGACGTATGTAAACCTCATTCTACGAGGAATAACACCTTTTGTCGACAGAATTCTGTCGATAGAAGGCATTATTGCATCTACACTGTCCTTTGCGTCCACACTGTTATGTCGACAAAGTGGCTTGCTTTGTCGACAGAACTGGATGTAGTCTAGGCGCTCTATGTCGACATAAGTTTTGTCGACAGATTCTGTCGACAAAACTTATGTCGACATAAGCCTGTAGTCTAGACATACCCCTAGATTACACAGGAATCCCTGAATCCTCAAAGGAAAATTAGAGGGAGTTTACAGAAAAGTGTCTACATTGGTAATCAAGTATCAGAGGGGTAGCCGTGTTAGTCTGAATCTGCAAAAGCGGCGAGGAGTCCTGTGGCACCTTATAGACTAACCGAAGTGTTGGAGCATAAGTTTTCGTGGGCAAAGACCCACTTCGTCAGATGCATGTAGTGGAAATTTCCAGAGGCAGGTATAAATATGCAGGCCAGAATCAGGCTAGAGATGACGAGGTGGATCCAATCAGGGAGGATGAGGCCCACTTCTAGTAGCTGATCTGGAGGTGTGCATACCAAGAGAGGAGAAGCTGCTTTTGTAGTTAGCAAGCTATTCACAGTCTTTGTTTAATCCTGAGTTGATTGTGTCAAACTTGAAGATGAACTGTAGCTCAGCAGTTTCTCTTTGAAATCTGGTCCTGAAGTTTTTTTGCTGCAGGATGGCTACCTTTAGCTACCTTTAGCTCTGCAATTGTGTGTCCAGGAAGATTGAAGTGTTCCCCTACAGGTTTTTGTATGTTGCCATTCCTAATATCTGATTTGTATCCATTGATTCTTTTACAAAGGGACTGTCCACTTTGGCTGATGTATATAGCAGTGGGGCATTGTTGGCACATGATGACATATATTACCATAGTAGATGTGCAGGAGAATAAACCAGTGACAGTATGGCTGATCTGGTTAGGTCCTGTGATGGTGTTGCTGGTGTATATATGTGGGCAGAGTTGGCACCGAGGTTTGTTGCATGGATTGGTTCCTGAGTTGGAGTTATTATGGTGAGGTGTATATATTATGATTGCTGGTGAGAATATGCTTCAGGCTGGCGGGCTGTCTGTGGGAGAGGACACCCTGGGCAGCTGCCTGGCTAGCCCATGCCTTAATCCGGCCCTGATTGCAGGGACATGTGGTTCAAAATAATGGCATCATCTACACAAACACTATGATCACTGAGAAGGGAAAGTGAAGCCTGTTCTACAGGCTTACCTAAGGGGCAGGTGACTTTTAGCTCATGCAGTAGAGGCACATGGCTCCAGCACAAGGACCCAGGTTCAATCCCACCTGCCAATGATCTGAGTCTGTCAGCTTTACAAATGTGTAGGAGAGAAACCTAACACTACCTCAGAGACAGCTGGAGAAGCACTAAGGAGATTTGACCTTCTAAGCTTAATGGTGCTTGGGGATCCAAAGGAATGGTCTTAAAGCCAGCTGATCTCTCACTCCCAGGCAGTTCTCACCTGCCCCTTTCTCACATCAGGCCCTCCCATTTATATGGCCTCTCTTAAAGCCCTCTTAGGAGTCTGCTGATGAGTCACCTCTTCCCTCTTAAAGGCCAGCGTTACCCTGGGAGAAGTTTTTTCTAACTAATCCGCCCAAGTTCTGTGAAGATACTACTGCCACCAGATAAGGAATTTGGAGTGACTATGCCCATATAATTTTTCTTCTCCAAAAACATTTGACAGGGCTCCACATGAGAAATTAATAGCTGTGAGAAAGTGATGGCGTAAGAGCTAAATTAAAGCAACAGTTCACATATAGGTTGTAAAAGCAGGCGACAAAAGACAACCATAGATGGAAGCAGAGATATATCTTCAGATTTCTGCTGGTGATTACTCCTTCAAACCCATAATTAGGATGATTATGCTGATGCCCTATCTTCCCCTAATGTACCAACAAGCCTTCCCTGGAGTAGAAAAGTTCATCTGATTTACGCAGGTTACAGATCTAGCCCTCCCTCTCCAGATGTGCAGATGATCATAAATGGGGAAGCCAGTAATACTCAGTTTTTTATCCTGTAGCAAAGATTCTGAGGCACGAAGCAAGTTGAGGGCCCAATCCTTCTCCCACTGCAGCCAATGGCAAAACTCTCCATAATTTCAATGTGAGCAGGCATTCAGCAGCCTGTTTCCATGGAGGCTGGAACTAGCGGTGCGGGAGGTGCTATAGTACCCCCTGGCTTGTAGAGGTTTCCATTGCATACAGGGTTTATTGTTTGGTTCCACGACTCTCAGCATCCCTGCTATACAAATTGTTCCAGCAGCCCAATTTCTACCACAAGTGGGATTAAAACTCCCAAGTCTCAATGAGACAGTGACACTGGAGAGAAGCGGGAGGCTAGATGGAAGCTGGAGGGAGCGCATATACAGTACCGTATATTCCGGCGTATAAGACAACTTTTGATGTTAAAAAACATCCCCCAAAAATCGGGGGTCGTCTTATACACCGGGTATACAGCTTTGCGGCTTTGCAAAGCCTCGGGGGAAGCCGGCAGCGGGGCAGCCCAGGCGCGCCGGAGCTGTCCTGCTGCCGGGGCGTCCTCAGAGGCTTTACTCCCGGTGTCCCTGGTCTGCTGGGGACAGTCTCCAGCAGACCAGGGACACCGGGAGCAAAGCCGGGGAGGCCGAGGGGCGCTGGGGTATAAGACAAAACCCTATCTTTTAACTAAAAAATTAGGGGGTCGTCTTATACGCCCAGTAGCCTTATACGCCGGAAATACGGTAATTATAGGCAGAGAAGCAGCAGCTAGCATTTGAGGTAGTGCATATCTAAGGGACCTGCTGGGTTGGGCTGTAAGGACACAGGAGTGGAAGAAAGGAAGAAGCTGAAACAAAATTACCTCTGAAACATCCAGAAGAGTGGTTTCTTTAGGATCCCTATCACCTGATGATCACAGATACCTTTTCATTAGTTAGAAAGTCCAGTCTGTGTTGAATTAACTTCAGGTTCCCAAAAATCACTCTGGTATGTCTGGGCCATCCACCCATCCTGTTGCATCTCCAGGTAGCTCCAGTACTTCAGAGAGCTGAAGTAAATGTTTCAAACTTGAAGTCAGCCAAATCCATGCAAGGGATGGCTTAAAACTCCCCTTTGTACCACCCTCATCAGGGTGTAAGACCACTCCCTATATTGTGAGAGGCCAGGCCTGCTGACGAGGGCGTTGGGAGGGGGAAGACCAAAGAAGGCATTTGCCTCAGGGCCCAGTGATACAAAAGGGCAGGGGAGTTCTGAGCCCTTTAATTGTCTCAGAAGGTGTTCTGAGGGCTGGCACAGGGAGAGGGGAGCACAGCACAACACAGTCTGGGAAGTGCTGAGGGCTGGCTGTCCTCCGCCCTGCCTCTTTCTGCCTGAGGCCCCACCCCTTCTGGGAGCATGGAACTGGCCCCTTTCCCACTTTGTCTGTCGGATTTCCTGTGTGAGGCAGTTTACTACATGAGATGGGCACAGCCACACCCCGTTTTCCTCTGCTACCTAGGCAGCAGAGCACACCGCCTGTCTCACTGGAAAATGACCAACACACAGGGCTTTTCCTTCCCATGCTGGTTACATCTTTCAAAGTGATTGGCCCTGTATTCCCCCGCTGTGGGCCATCAAGGACACTCACTTAACAGTTTTTGGTTCTTAGCCATCACCTCTTCATAGAGACCTGCATTTCCCTCCCATGTGAGAGGGGATTCCCAGGCTGGACAGATCTTTGCCTATAGCATGAAATTCCTGGCAAGCCAAACTGCCTGAACAAGCCAGCCTCTGTTTTTTGCTTCCTCTCCAGACGCAATGAACTCTGTATTGCCAGCAGGGACAAATTAGCACATAGGCTCTTTCTAAGCAAGCACATTCATTCTTAAGGTGAAAGCATTACAAACAAAATATATTTTAAGATAATAAAGAAAAACCTACATGCATGCAAAAAAAGCTTATAATCCTAACTTCAAGATCTGGTAGGTGCCCCTCCTTCAAACCCACAACTGAGTTTTCCCCATGATTACAAGTTCATGTACGTATCAAATTCAGAATCAGAACTAAGACTGGGCACACTGGCTGTGTCTTTACGATTGCCTGTTCCCAGAGACTGCGTAAACAAAAATCTTCTCAGACCATCGCTTCAAAAGCAGAGGGATTGCATAACCTGAAGTGAGGAATTTGCATTAACCTCTCCTTAGGTATTCAGGAATTCCACTTCATACTTGTTATATCCAAAGTCCATTCTTCTCTGGCATATTTTCAGTATAGTCTTTGAACTTACAGGCTTCACATCACATCTCTTTCCCCACCCCTCCCCCAAATGTTACATTCAATTCTGGCCCACAATAATTGTCAGGAATCAGGGCATGGGTAGTCATGCCCAGTGGTTAAATCTGTATACAGCAGAGCCTGAGGAGGGTAAGCCAGAATCATCAGCCAGTGTCTGCAGTCAAGGTCAATCACTGCAGACTAGAGAGTAGGGTCTTTCCAGTGTCAATAACCAGAAGCTGGAGGATGAGGCAAGAAGATGGGAACCAGAAACAAAGCAGGATCTGTCTGAACGGGTGAGGGATCAGCCTTGTTGCACAGATAACTTCCTAGCTTAAACAGTAGATGTGGCACAATCACAGGTCATGAGAGGGGCTGCACCTCCCACAGTGACTGGTCTCCCATGATGACACATTGCCCTTAGCTCTACCTGGTGGTGGTGTGGACATGGGTTCAAGTCCCTCAAGCCCTCACTTCAGTACATTGACTTCATAGTTAATACACTGGACCCCAGAGATATCCAGTCTTAATTCAGTCAGGTCTTCCAACGATATGCAGGAAATTGCCATGATTGTCACCATGATGATTCCTGCAGTGAAACACAAAAGACAGCCACATCACACCAGAAGAACTGGACCACATCACATCAGAAGAAAGCGGCCGCTTTTGCGCAAAATCTTGCCAGTCTAGATGCACCCAATGTGTTTAGCCCTAGCCCTTTTTAATCACCACAGGAGTGCCCTGTGGTGCACTTCAGGGTGATGAGGGCTGCTTAGAGGGCAGAGAGGTATGTCTCCGTCCAGGTGGCTCCCAGGCAAGATGCGGCACACTATGGGAAGTGCTGAGACCTGGTTGCCCCCAATTCCCCCCTTCCGCCTTCAGCCCAGCCCCTTCCAGGAGCAATTCCCCCCCAATCTTGATCAGGGACCTGGCAAGTCTGTTCCCCTCCCCCCCCCCCCCCCCACACACACCACAACTTATCATTCACCTCCCCCTGCTTAGCACTTTCCCAAGAATTTTCCTCAAGGGAATGAGCAGTCAGGCCACTTGTCCATTGTAACAGAAAAAGAAGAGGGAAGCGGTGAAAGAGACTAACATGGCAGCACCATTGGCTGCGCTGGATGCACAACACTTTGGGAGGCAATTTACTGGGGAAAGAGAGGAACATTATTAATAATTTATTTTTTATGTTTACTGCTAGCCACTTTATTTGTGTATCTGCTAAAACACCTGTTTTAATATTCTGCCTCTGACGAGTGCCTTCATAAATATTTATACTTCACCATATAAAAAATTAAAGCTCTTAATTAAACCATCATGCTATTTTATGGCAATAAGTGCATTAATTTGAATAAACAGCAGCGTTTAACTAAATGGGTACACTTTTCAAGAGGTTGTTATCATGGCTCTTCATGGGAAAAGCCATCTGCAAAGTGGAAATGGTCACACGGCACTCACCAGAAGGACAGGTTTCTAATGGCGAGGCCCTAAGGCACATCACTTAAGAGCAGCACCAATGAAGAAGGGACAGAAGGAAGGGAGGAAAGAATAGCACAGAAAAGTTTCATTGTAATCCTGAACTGTGGATAGTCTATCAGTTCACTGCAGCACTTAGATGAATTGAGGCTGCCTTACATTACTCGACAGACATTTTCCTCGTCAACCTTCAATAGTTTCCAATGTCAGGGAGAGCTAGCTCTTCCCTTACTTATTTGGAACCTATTTTAGAATTCAGAATGATTTTGAATAGTCCACAAGGAGTCAGGAGAAGTTATAATAAAGGAAATAATTATTTAGCTGCTGAAATTATTATCTGCCAAGTTTGAAGAAACTCAAAAAGAACAGTCTTTAAAAAATAAAGAATATTGTCATATTATTTGTATGTTAAAATGACTGAACTGGAAAAAAGTAGCTTTCAAAGAGGTTAGTTGTCAGATAAAGGTGTACATTAGAGGCAAGGTTATCTTCTCCACAGTAATTCAAATACAGCTCTTAGAAGCAGAAGCACTGACCCCCATACAGATTAGATACCAAATTTTGCTTCAATTTAAATGTGTTTCTGTGTTTGAAACTTTCACAAGAGAGCTCTTTGGAGTGAAATTGATTGTGAATAATTTAGCTCCCTGGATAAGCATACATTGAAGTGCATGTGTATGTGTTTTAATTATCAGGAATCCATATAAAGAAAAGATATATGGACTTTCTTCACCAAGAAAACATGCCACCATTTTTTCAATAGCAAGAGTATGCTACAAAGTTTTACAAACAGCTGGAAGGCTGATCAAACTCCTAGTAGCGATGGAGAGGATGCTTCCCGCCAAGAGACTTTCGAATGCTGGCAGACACGCTCTGACGCTTTTTAATGCCACTTTGTAGCCAGAAAGAGAGAGGAGTAAAAACTATGGGGGCTATCAATCATAAAACAGACTGGAGACCTTTAACCTTATGTTCCAGCTACTCTAAGTATTGCCTGAAGCTATTTTTTCTTGTTTTGTTTTATTCAACTGTAAAGCAATTAATAGCCAGGAAAACTGCTTACCTGATAACTTTTCTAATTTGTATGCTGCTCTTGAGACCAATCCGCGGAGCTCCTTCTGTGAAATGCTGAGTGCCTTTAACTTTCATGGTGGTATAAGCCAATCATCAAGAGGTGGCCAGCACCATATGGCATTGGTCTTCTAAAAAGAGCGGCATGGTGGGAGAAATGCAAATGGCAGTCCTGTTCTCCATGGCATTGCTGGTGATTCGCTGTTAGTTGCACTACTCTGCCAAGTACTTTGGGATGCAGCAAATTGAACTCAAAAGTAGGTGAGTAAAAACAAATGATGTGCCAGAACAAGGAGGGCAAGGGGATCAATGCCCTATTACTTTTAGAAGTAGCAGGTACGATGGGTTGGGTCACAGAGATTCTCCTTGAGACTGTCACCTAGTGTGCAGACCATACCACGGAGCCCAACGACCTGCCCTCCGAAGCTCCCCACCACCGTGTCCCACTGGACCAGAAGCTCTGGTTTCCTTCAGCCAGGGCACTTAGTTGGGGTAACAGCTCCCCAGCAGAGTAACACAGACAATGATTACAGCTCAGCTCCAGTGTCAATGATTTACCCTAAATTTGATAATAAACAAAAGTGATTTTTATTAAATATAAAAAGTAGGCTGTAAGTGATGATAGACAGATCAAAGTAAGTTACTAAGCAAAAATAACACACCACATGCCAACTAAGCCTAATACACTAAGGGTATGTCTACACTACAGCGCTAATTCGAACTAACTTAGTTCGAATTAGTTAATTCGAACTAAGCTAATTCCAACTAACGCATCCAGACTAAAAAACTAGTTCAAATTAGTGTTTTGCTAATTCAAACTAGCATGTCCACATTAAGTGGACCCTGAACCAGGGTTAAGGATGGCCGGAAGCAGTGCTGGCAGGGCATCAGATGAGGACTTAGAGCATGGAGCTGCTGCCTCAGGCTAGCCGAGGGCTGTGCTTAAAGGGACCCGACCCCCACCCCAGACAGACAGTTCTCGGGGTGCCCCGCTTGCAAAGCAGTCCTGGCTTGGAGTGCCCTGAGTGCCCACACTGGGCACATCAAAGCACTCGGCCATCAGCCCGGCTGCACTTGCCGCAGCCTGCCATCTGAGGAGAGGGGACAATTGGGGGGCTGCAGGAGAGGTTCCACCCCCAGAAGCCAGCAGAGCCAGCCCAGTCCTCCCCATCGGGGGCTCGTACCCCATTCCTCCCTCACCTCCTTCCACTTACCCTTCCCTAGCCCCCCTTCCTGATGTACAAAATAAAGAAAATGTGTGGTCAAAAATAGAATCTCTCTTTATTGAACAAAACTCGGGGAGACTGGGAAAAGGAGGTGGGAGAGGGGAAGAGAGAGGGTGGGAGAGGGGAGGGCAACTAAAATGATCAGAGGTTTGGAACAGGTCCCATATGAAGAGAGGCTAAAGAGACTGGGACTTTTCAGTTTAGAAAAGAGGAGACTGAGGGGGGATAGGATAGAGGTCTATAAAAGCATGAGTGGGGTGGAGAGGGTGCATAAAGAAAAGTTCTTCATTAGTTCCCATAATAGAAGGACTAGAGGACACCAAAAAAAAGGAATGGGTAGCAGGCTTCAAACTAATAACAGAAAGTTCTTCTTCACAAAGTAAATAATCCACCTGTGGAACTCCTTGCTGCAGGAGGCTGTGAAGGCTAGAACTAGAACAGAGTTTAAAGAGAAGTGAGATAAAGTGATGGAGGTTGGGTCCATGGAGTGGTATTAGCCAGGGGGTAGGAGTGGTGTCTCTGCCCAAAGTTTGTGGATGGCTGGAGAGGGATGACACGAGACAAATGGCTTGGTCACTGTCTTCGGTCCATCCCCTCCAGGGTCCCTAGGGTTGGCCGCTGTCAGCAGACAGGCTACTGGGCTAGATGGACCTTTGGTATGACCCAGTACGGCCATTCTCAGCTCAGGGCTCAGGGTCGGGGGTCTCAGTGGACCACCTTGATTTTCATGCACACCTGCTCCTGGGTGGCCAGGCTGGCAGCTCTCCTGCCCTAGCCGGCCACTTTTCTGTTCCTAGTGCGGAGGTCGTGGATGAGGTCCACGATGTCCGCACTAGACCAGGTGGGTGCCCGCCTCTTGCGGTCCCGGGCAAGCTCCCGGGAGCCGCCAGCCTGGTCCCGGGAAGAGGGGGAGGGCTGGGGGGCATCGGGTGGCTGGCTCGAGCCATGCCAGGTGCAGGGTCTGCTGGCTGGGTGCTGGCAGGCTTGCACCTGGCACGGGCATCGTAGCCAGCCCGTGTACCTTTAAGGGGTCTGGGGCCGGGAGGGGGGCAATAGAGTTTCCCTGGTGTTGGCCAGAGTGGCCACCAGGGAAAGCTGGGGAGGGCTAGCCTCCCACTAGTTCGAATTAAGGGGCTACACACCCCTTAATTCGAACTAGTAAGTTCGAACTAAGCGCTCCGCTAGTTCGAATTAAGTTCGAACTAGCGGAGCGCTAGTGTAGTGCCTATCAAAGTTAATTCGAACTAACGTCCATTAGTTCGAATTAACTTTGTAGTGTAGACATACCCGTGGAGAAGTTGTTACAAATCATAATTCTCACTCTAGCTCTGACTTCAGGTTCAGTTCTTCACAAGCCAGAGCTGACCTTTTTCCTCTGGGCTGGGCCCAGCAATACTCCCCCACCTCTTGTTACATTTCCTTTGTTGCCAGATGTTTTTGTGTATCTTTGTAGAGTGGGGAGACAGTTTCAAAAGCCATCTGAAGACCCTCATTGTTTGCTCCCCATCCCTTAAATAGAATTTCCCCAGAGCAAGAATCCTTGCTCAATTCTCTCCCCTCCCTGGAAAAAAAGCCAAATTCAAGAGGGATTATGGCACCAGGTGGCATAGTCACATGTAGGACCAACCACAGTTTAGACTACAGGGGAAACAAAACCATTCACAGCTCATTGTTTTGCACATTCAGTTCCTTAAATACCACTAATGGCTTTCACTAGAAGATCTAGATTAATAAAACAGGTTTCCGCTTAATGTTTCTAACTTCACATGCAAGAATGATTCCTTGCACGTAAATAGAACGGACACATTCAGGGGTCTGCAAAGCTCTTGAATGAAAGGTTACTTGCCTCATTGTATGTTCTTCATGTTCTTATGTCACAGAAAGGTTATGCCCTTTGAGTGAGCAATGGGGGGATGGGCCAGAGAGGAATGTGAGGGGCCTCAGAGGAATGGACCATGTGAAATCAGGACTACTATGATAAAGTGTGGGGTAGGACAGCAGGGCCATGGTTCAGATGCCTCCCCCCTTTTTAGGGATCTTCCATTATTCCTGTATACTGCAATTGGACCTTATTAGTTCCACTATGGGTACGTCTACACTGCAAGCTTCTTTTGGACTAAGCTTTTCTGGAAGATATTTTCTGGAAAAGCTTATTTTGAAATAGAACATTCACATTACAGGGGAACCTCAAAATTAGTCCAAGGCAGGCTCCCCTAATGTGGATGCGCTATCTCAATTTAGAGCCCCAGGGAGCACTGGGGAGGAATAACTTTAGAATGGCCCTGGTGAGGAGCGATTTTGACATAACCGCAGTGGAACATCTACACACCTCCTCTTCCAAAAAAGCTTTTTAGGAAAAGGGCTTATTCCTTGTGGAATGAGGTTACCAACGTCGGAAAAAGCCGTCCATTATTTCAACTTTCTGTCAAAATAACACAATTGCAATGTGGACACTAGTATTGTTTTTCTGGAATAATGGCCATTATTCCAGAAAAATGGTGCAGTGTAGGGCTACGTCTACACTGCAGGCTTCTTGTTCAAGAACTGTTTTGTGCAAGAGTTCTTGTGCAAAAGTTCTTGCACAAGAGCACGTCCACACTGCCATGTGCTTTTGAGTAAGAGATGTGCTTTTGCGCAAGAGCGCAAGTGTGGACACTCTCTTGTGCAAGTAAGCGCTGATGGCCATTTTAACCCTAGGGATTTCTTGTGCAGGAAATCCATGTTGCCCGTCCACACTGCCTTCTTGTGCAAGAGTGCTTGTGCAAAAAGGCTTATTCCTCGTGGGTAGAGGAATAACTCTTCTGAAAGAAGCCCTTTTTTCCGACGCTGTATTGTAAATTTACTTGCACAAGAATGCACGTGCAGTGTAGACACTCTGCACGTTTTTGCACAAGAATAGCTGTTCTTGTGCAAAAAGCCTGTAGCATAGACGTAACCCAGGTGTACTGCAAGAGAGGAACGAGAGGGCTGGAGTGGAGCTGGGGGAGATGGTCACTCCCTATAAGTGCATAGCCCCAACTCCAAAGGAAATATGTCCGTAAAATCATGCTGCATTTTAACTGCTCTCATCTCAGAAGCCAGTGATTAAAAGTCTCAGAGGGATAGCTGTGTTAATCCGTAATTAACAAAACTTTAAAAAATGAGTGATTCTGTAGTATCTTAGAGACGAAGGTTCGACAGGATCATTTGTTTTTTAAGCCAATGATTGTTACTGAAGCTCACATGGTAGATATAGAAAAACATCAATCATTAAAGAGAAGCACATTTCAAATCATTCTCTGGGAGGGATTTCCTGGTGCAAACTCATTACCAGCTTCTCTCTGTAGAGCTGCAGGTTACTCGGTCCCCCTCAGAGCTCTGAAACACACAGCAGAAGAAAAATGCCTTCTCTTGTTCTTGCCAGGCACCTGCTAGTACAAATAGCATTTCAACCAACGCCTGCTCCATATAGGCAGGATTGTCTATGTCCAGGCACCCCACGTCCCAAACACAAGCAGTGCTGCAGCAGCAGCGGGAGCCTCTCCTGTCTTTCATGAGCAGTAGGGATGTTTAAGATTGCTAGCAGTGAGTTTAGATTCCCTCTGCTAACTAGTGCAGAGTCTTGTTTTAAGTGATTCTAGTGTAAATCAGAGGCAAGGCTAGTCTGGCAACAGTTTTCCCATCCCATAAGAATTTGAGATATTGAAAAAAATGTCATCCCACAACAGGACAAAAAAAATCAAACTCCCAAAAAAGAAGAAAGAAAAAAAAAAAGGAGGGGAAAGAGAAAAAAAGAAAAGAAAACGAAACAGCTAAGGTCAACTGGAAAATTTCACTTTGGTAATTTAAATACATTTCATGTTGATTTCTCTTTTATTTATTTATTTATTTATTTATTTATTACAATTGACTTCCATTTCAAGAAGAAAAGTCATCCTGACCTGGAAAACTGGAGTTTGCTTCGAAAATGTCTATAAAACACATCTTAAAAATTCAAAACAAAATTCCAAAATGACTGATTTGAGGCATTCTTCAAAACCTACCGTTTCCCACAAAAGGTTTTGGTTTCAACAAATAGGCATTTCTAGTATTAAATAAAACTCATAATAATTAATAATCAGCTTCAGAGGGGTAGCTGAGTTAGTCTGTACAGGATAAATTTAAAAAACAATGAATAGTCTGGTAGCACTTTAAAGACTAACAAAACATGTAGATGGCATCATGAGCTTTTGTGGGCACAGCCAGAAGTGGGCTGTACCCAAGCTCATGATACCATCTACATGTTTTGTTAATTAATAAACATTCAGTGGGAATATTCCTAACCAGGTCTAATCAGGAATAACTCCATTGAATTTAATGGAGTTACACTGGTCTAAGAAAAGAAATTGGCCCAAACTCTGTTAATAAGCACATTCTGGAAAGAATCCTCTCCATCCAGTCTTTAGCCTTCCACCCGCTATTCTGCTACAATGCCTGGATTCCATGTTGTTGTTGTTGTTGTTGTTGTTTAAACAAATTGGAAGAGGCAGCAGTCCCATTGTGTTTTATCTGCAAATCTTTCTCCTCCATTAGCTTCAACTTCTTCCCTTTTGCAGCTCCAGCACAGTACACTAATGTTACAGTTCATCTTTGAAACAAAAAGCTATTTTATTTATACTCTTTTAGGATTTAAGCAAAGCTCAGCGGGGGCAGGTGGAGAGTTGAAGTAATATTGCTAAGCCTTTTTTAAAGATTAGACATTCTTTTTCTATCCCTGCTCTGCACCTAACCGCAGCACAGAATGACAGGAAAACTAGCACTTGCTTGGCTGAACTTGTCATTAACAAGGATGCTTATCAGTAGGATCTCTCTCTCTCTCTATCTCTCACGCTGCCTCCAAAAGGAAAGGACACAACCACAGACATGAAAAATATCTTATTAAATGTTTTAGTGTGTCAAATTAGCTGTTTAAATCATCACCTTTCACTGTTACATGTGTGTGTCAGTAATATCATCATAAGGTGAGGTGGGGCGGAATCTGTAGTATTAGGGTTTTATCCCCACCTCTGCCACAGACTTCCTGGGTAACCCACGGGCAGACCATTTAATATGTTCCGCATTTCCCCAGACTATAAAATGATAATCTTGGCCATGTCTGTCTTATCCATTTAGATGGTCAATTCTTCAGAGAAGAGATGCTCTCATATGGGCTTCTGATCTTGATTAAGGATTCCAGATGCTACTGTAAGAATAAGGTATACAAAAAAAACCCCACACAATTAGGACTGATAGACACTGAAGGTTTTGCAACTAGGTACTTGATTGATCATCTAATATAGAAATGTAGGCATCAAAAGAATTGTCCGTATTTAAATCAAATACCAAGCCATTTCCATTGACTTTCATGTGATATAAATGCAGGGGAGCCGAGAGCCTCGCCGGGCCCCTGAGCAAGGTGGAAGTCGGCAGTGGCAGTCAGCTCTCTGCATTGCCTGGAGCGCGGGGGTCCGGTGGCGAATTAAAGGGCCCAGGATTCAAGGTGCCATTGCTGCTATAGTAGCAACAGTAATGGTCAGGAGCTCCAGACCCATTTGAATCACTGGACCCCCAGGACAGTTGCCCCCTTTGCATTCCCCCCTTTGGCAGGCCTATCTAAAGGTATACGAAGTACATATGCGTATACAAACAATCATAGAATCTAGAGAGCAAGGGTTGTCCATTGGTCCAGTACTAGCCAATGACCTAGGTTCAATTCCTTGCTCCACCACAGACTTCCTGTGTGGCCTTGGGCAAGTCCCTCAGTCCCTCTGGACTTCAGTTCTATACCACAGCACTTCCCTGCCTCACAGGGTTGTTGTGAGGATAAATTCACTGAAGATTCTGAGGCACTCCAAGATTATGGCAATTGGAGCCAGAAGTCTCTAGAGTAGATAGGCTGATTCTAAAGGATGAGCATCCTGTGAAGGGCAGCAACAAAATATACGTCCTGGAAATAGGTAGTCGGGAAGAAACAAAACTTCATGAAATGGAGTTTGCCACAAATAGACAATCAAGGTATCGAATTAAGGCCTAGTCTACAATACCCAACCTCTCCACCCTCCTCCCCCACCCCATCCACCTAACCTACACAACTACATTATTTGTGTAGCTGAATTTGACATACTTACTGCAGTGCCCTCCGCACAAGTAAGGTTGGCGGGGGCTGTTCTACCTGTCAACTCCGGCGTACCCGAGTTGATGGGAGAGCACTCAAAGATCAGTTTATCATGTCTAAGCAGACACAATAAATCAATCACCAATGGACTGATTATTGCATATCCACTGTGTAGTGAACACAAACCTTTAGATGCTGCATTACTCTGGTTAGGAATAGTCATAGGTGATTTGCTGGGATTATAGCTCTAATTTCAAAATATGGTAGTGTAACTAGTTTATAATTCTGGTGGGTGGGGAATATTGTTACAGCTTGTTAACGCCCTGTCTAGTTTTTGCTCCAGTGCTGCAGACCATGTTTAAGAGTTACAAGTCCTGAAACCAGGATTTGATTAACTGTGTTCCCTTTTCCTTGCTTGGAATCTAGCAGGATTGGGTCTTCAAACAATGTGTCAAGGCCATGCAGCAAGGAAGTGGGATTTTTACTGTACAGCTGAGGGGATAAATCAGATTCATAAAGCATGTTATTTCCAGCTGGGATGTTATACATACTGTTTTTCAGAAGCAGCAGGAGCTGTTTCCTTTTCCCTATACAGCTGCCTCAATATGTGACAAAATGGTTTAAACAACTGAGCTGATGCTAAGGACATTTTTAAAAGACTTGCCATATTTAAATTAAATGTATTTTTTAAGTGATGAGAATGCAGAGGAGCGGGAACGAGGGAGCTCTCCTTGTTGGGCATGTTATATGTAACTATTCACAGAGATAGTTTTACCATCAAGAAACCCTTCTCCGATTAACTTGTGTCATCACACGGTAAATCTGACTCATGTTCATTACAGGGTCACTTCAGGAGGCTGTTATTTCCAGAGATAAAAGTCACAGCATGGCCAGTCTCGAGACAGGTGGGGCGTGTTTGCTGTTCCATCAGCTGTGCCCACAGAGAGCATGCCTCTTGCTGGAGTGACAGGACCTGCACCTCACGTTCAGACTCACCCATTCCCAAGTATGCACCAGTTGATGGGGCCAACCTATGCTCTAACATCCAATGGCTGGACCCAGTCAGAGCAGATACTCCAATGTGATTCAGCCCCTTTGCACCTGTCAGGTACTGACAAGCAGTTGGATTTTGTCATCTGGGGAGTCCCATGATGTGGGGGAGGCTCACAGACTAGAACTGGAATAGCCACCCCTCTGCTTTTTTGTGTAAAGGGCCATGTCAGGAACAGGAGTCAGACACACACAACTCTGGCAGTCCCTTGGTTGTGGCAATCCCAAGGCAGTAGACAGCTCCTTGGGGGTCTTCACCAGCTGTGGCAGATGACAGCACTACTGAGGCTACTGCCTTTTATGCCAGGGCGTAAACAGAACCACCTCCAGCGCTAGAAAGGAGACACTACAACTCCCTGGCAAACCTCCTACCCTTAATGGCACCCAATGGAAGCTGAGCAAAGCTGAACTGAGTCCAGTGCATGTGCGTCTTCACTATTACCGCTCAGAACCAAATCAAGACTTGGGTGGGCTGTAGACAGCTGAACCAAAAGGGAATCCTTGACGCCAGATTCCATAACAGATCCAGCAGCAGGAGCTGCGCCTAAAACGGACTGCTGCAGGTCCAGATGGGTGACTTCATCAACCGTGGAACTTCGCTTTCTCGAGTATATGACAAGCTGTTCCCACCTTCCACAGCAGACTGAATGGGTCTTCAAAACTCAGCTGCTTTTTCATGCCAATATGATTTGTTTAAGTAAACAACCAGAATGGCTTCAAGTGTCTATCCAACCATTGTATGTGCAACTAAAGAGGCAGGAATAAGAATAATAGAGAACTGAAGGCGGGGGTAGGAGGGAATAATAAATAGGACCGAAGGGAAGAAAGAATAAGACCCCTCGGGGTTATATTTGGCATCCAGCTGAGGGGTCTATCTGTATGAAGGGGATTTCTTACATTGAAATATCAATTGTAAAGGAATATTACAAGGCTTTCCTGCTTTAAATGTGAAAAAAGTAATTATAAGAATTACCCAAATGTTAAATAGCTTAAGAGAAATAACTAAAATACATATTATTCCTCTCTCCCTAGTGAAATTATTTGCACAACAAAACGAACAATTTTTTTAAAATCATTCATTTTAAAATGCAAATATTTTAATAGGTTTCTTTTAATATATATGATAATGAGGCACAAACCACAGGCCAAGTAAGCAGATGTCTTGTCAACAAGGTCTAGAATTTAGAATCATTAGGCTCTTTTAAGAAACACACTTACTCTGACATAAAACTGAAGCATATTATAATATTTCAAATTCACACAGCTCTATGTGACACTTTTTCCTCATTAAAATGAAGAATGACACAGGCAGAGAGACAGCCCCATTTTCCCGGCTTTGTATCCGGAGTTCTAAAGATGTCTCTAGCAAATTGTCCCAGAGAGACGAAATATTAAGCACCTTGAGCGCTGTACTGCATACAATTAATTTACAGCCTTGGAAAATTTTTAATATGTTCTCGCGGCCAGTGAAATAATAAGTAATTGTTGTTCATTGTGCACATTTTGTTTCTTTTGTTTCCTTTCTCCCCTTTGTATCTTGTCAACCCATTTAACTCCACTGATTTCCTTGGGTGTCAATTCCTTTATCTCACCCAGGTTTCCTGGCGTAATAGATGAAGAAGCACCAAAGGCCAAATATTCAGGTGGCATTGGATAAACTGAATGCTATAAATGGAAGAACAGGGAAGTTCTGAAATTGCACCAGATATCAGTGAATATAATCATTAAACAATCATAAAAATTATGTCCAGGCTGGCCTTGTATAGGTGGGCAGTGAAGGTGGGGGAGCTGGCAGCAGGGGGACCTTGGGTCAGCCCCATGGGGGCATCAGGCAGGGATTGGGCCAGCCCTGTGCATGGGCAGGATGTCTAGGGCTAAATTTCAGGAGGGAAGAGGACCCTCACGCCAGCCCCATGCAGTGTCCTTGTTTTCCTTTTGGGAAAATATGGTCGCCCTGAACATTGTGGGTATGACTAAAGACTGCTGGGAAGTCTGTAATTCCTTTGGAAAGCAGCAGGACATGTCACTCTGTTATAGATATTCTAGGAGAACTGTGTTTAAAAAGAACTGTCCAGCAGGGTCTGATGTAACAGCATCACAACAGGTGCAAAACACAGCAAAGGCTTTGGTGCTCCAGTTTACATTGGTAGGGGACCTCCCACCTAACTTTCAGCCCATTTCTTCAAATGGACGTTGCTTGTTTATTTAAAGGCTGTTTTAGAAAGGGTGGACACCAACCCTTGGCCTATCGATAGGGTTCAGCAGGCACCCTCAGTGTAAAGGTTCATTTATGGAAGATCTGGAAATGAGCATCTGCCTCAATAACTTCATCATGGAAGATGTATGTAATATAGAATGTAACAAGACTGTTGTTTTAATTACAGTCGCATGTTGGAGCCCCCCATCAAGGATCTAGGGCTCCAATGCGCTAGGTATGATAAAAGCAAATAAGGGTGATTGTCCGTTTCTCAGAAAGCTTGTCCCAAGGGACGCAGCAGGTGGACATGAGAGACAAAAGGGTGATGTGGATGGTAGGAAGGACACAATAAGGAAACAAACTGCATTTAGCAGGAAACGAGAAGTCACATGTTGCGCTGGCATAGTTCTAAATGCAGCAGCTCAGCTCCCTTTTGGGGGTTTTATAATCCTGGCTGGCCATTAGTAGCAAAAACTCAGAAAAATGACAGTGGGATTCGTGATGGGAGAATGTTGAGAATCCCCTGAGAAGCTCTTCAAGATGCTGCATCTTAACTAGAATTCAATGGGGAAAAAATTAAGAGTTTACCTACATGAACACATCATTTTCAGCAAGCTGGGGTGTGAATCTACCCCATCCTATTCTGCCACAGACACGGTCCATGCGGACCCTGTTGGTGCATGTTCACAGTTCATTAATGTGCTGCTCTCTGGTCTTCTTTGAAATGGAATTAGATCTAAGCACAAACAATCTGCTAGGGCAGGGTCCAGCCAGTCTGAAGAGGAGTCAAATCCCAACTTGCTGCAAACATTGTGCACTCAGTCCCTGAGTACCAGTTCATGAGGTTTGAAAGGAAGAATTGAAAAAAGGACACAGCTACCAGTTTTGTAAATTCAGCATTGTTTAGAGCAGGGATGGGGAACCTGCGGCCTAGGGGCCGGATGTGGCCCCCGAATTGCCTGGATCTGGCCCCGAAGGTTCAGGGCTCCTACTCCCGGCATTGGGGAGCCCATGCTGGCAATCCAGCTCTGCAGGAGCAGCCCAAGGCCGGCTGCAGCAGCTGACGCCCTAGGCAGGGCGGCGCAATCGGCGCCCCTGCCTGAACAGCCGTCAATGGCTGTGATGTCATCACGGGGCGCCCCGGCGCCCCGTGACATCATCATCGAGTGCCCAGGCCAGCAGCGCCCTAGGCAGTTGCCTAGCTCGCCTAGGCTCACGGGCTGCCCTTGCAGCTCTGCCCCTACCCCATAGGGCTGGAGCACACAAAATCTACTGGCCTGGGCCACCCCCAGGCTCTGGTGTATGAGGGGAATTTGGGGAGTGTCTTTCTCCTTCTCAGTCAGGGGCCATCTCTGACTGATTTTTCTGTGGGTCAATTGCACCCAACCCAAAAAGGATACCCTACCCCTTCCTTTGAAAAATTCTGTATGTTTGGTAGAACTTCTCTAAACTGTCTCTAACGGCTTACTGAGAATCTCCAGTGGAAGAGATTTGTTTCAGGTCTGGTTGTTTACTAAGGGAGTTGGTTGATGTATATAAAGGCCTGGTGTAAAACCAATAAAGTTTGGCTTCTCGTGATCCAAAGCAAATCTATACTAGCTTTCTACTGAATGTAGTAGCAAGTTCAGAGTCTCAGTTCTTAGCAGTAAGGTGCTCGGTGGCCTACACAGGATACCCAAAGGATGATATAAAGCTCTCACTGGCATTCACCTTCCTTCCCTCTCTCCCCCTCCCCCCCCCCCCCCCCCCCCCCCCCGCATCCCCCTTCTGTTCTGAAATGTGATTTGTCCTTTTCATATGTGTTCATTTTTTTTAAATTGTATCCTTTGGTATATGTGGTTGTGACTATTTTCTTCCACTATTTGATCTGAGGAAGTGGGTCTGGCCCACGAAAGCTCATCATCTAATAAACCATCTTGTTAGTCTTTAAAGTGCTACATAGTCCTGTATTTTGTTTCAGCTACACCAGACTAACACAGCTACATTTCTATCACTATTCTCCATGAAGAACTACTCTAGTTGACATCTCCGCTCCTTTAGAACAGTGGCTCTCAATGTGCAGTCTGGACAGCCTCCCAGGTAGTCTGCAGCTTGAACTAATCCCTCCCCCCACACCAGAGCGTGCGCTGGCACTTTAGCCTCATGTCCACCAAGCCCCAACCCCACCAGACTGGCTCAAAAGGGACAGGGAGAAGAACCACACTGCATTTCTCACCTCCCTCCTGCCCAGCAAAGCTGGGGGAACGGCAGCAATAATCAAGGACTTTCCTCGTAGGGAGGGGGGAAGAGGAGGAAGTGTGAAGAAAGAGCAGAACAAGTGGCTCTACCTGGTGTTTCTCACTTCCCTCCCACCCAGTTTGCTGGGGAAACACCTGCATAATGACGGGCTTTCCCTGCCACTCTCATTGGCTGGAGTTGTAGCCAATGGGATCAGCAGAAGACCATATTGGGACCAACAAGGGCATGGAGCCAGGTAAGCAGCTCCCCCCAAACCCAGACTCCTACTCCTGCATCCACCATTGCTCTTGCACCCTTCCTCCAGGCTACACACTGTACCCTCCCTTGTTCATGCTCCTTCCCCTCTGGCCAGACACCATACTCCCAGCCTGCTTTTGTACCCTACCTCCCACCCAGACCTCACATCCTGCATCCCACCTCATGCCCAAATCCTGCACCCCAACCCTACCCCACTCACTGGCAGTCCTGTCCTGTACACTGAACCCCTCATTTTTGTCCCCACCCCAGGGCCTAAGGAGGTTCACAAAATCCACTAAGTCCAGAACCCCAGAAAAGTAAATCTGGATTATGGGAAGCCCTGAACCTTAGGCCTCCCTGTCCCTTCCCTTTGCCCCATGGGGCAGGAGCACCAGGGGAGTGAGGTATCTTAATTGAGGGCCACATCAGTGAGAGCTGGGGGGAGGGGTTGGAGAAGGTTTTTCATTTTTTTGCTTCTGACTTGTGCGGTACCCAACTGATCTTTCTGTGAATGAGTGGCCCCCAACCCAAAAATGGTTCACCACGCCTGCCATAAATAAGGAAAACATTGAAACCTTTTGTGTTGGACATAAATTAATATTTTACTTTATTTAAAATGAAGTTTGATAAACTAACACGAGAAAGTTCAAACACTTAATCTGTTCAGTAATTTAAATTAAACCATTCTCCCTAGCTATAGCACTAGCAAAATGGCTCAGGCATAATTATGTAATTAACGGTGAGTTTCCATTAGTAACTGGTGGTCTGCGGAAAGGTTTGCATTGAGCTAGGTGGGCGAAAGGCCAAAAAGTTTGAGAACCACTTTTTTAGAACAATGGAATTCTAGAATACGGGTAAAAAACACACTGATTCTGGAGACAGAGTTTTCTTGGGAGCTGGTCTAAGACAATGAAATAATCTCACAGGAGCTAAAGACCATCACAAACCCCTCCTGCTGAAAGTGCAAAGCATGCTTCTTCAACCTTGCCTTTGCTAATACAAACTTATAGCCACATGTATCTAAAATAAATTAATAAAATGCTATCAAAACTAAACACTCCGCTGCACACATAATTCTTCCTCTGGGGAGAGGATGAGAAAAGAAACCACATGTGACAGATGTTAGTCATAATGCTTAATGCAGTACAGGAAGGCACTCACCTACTGCAGCAATGAATGAGGTATATGAACCTAGGCAGAGAAGAAATAAAACAGGAAACTCGATGGGTTTGAGATTCAGCCTTAAAAGTCTTACTCTCCTGCACAATAGGTAGTGGTTTTCTAAGATAAAAGCAACTTTTAAGCAATCAAGCCCATCACTCTCAGGGAATTAGAACTGAATATTTCTGCTCTCTGGGGGCTATGTTCGCATTATTTGAATATGGAATTGATGGCCACTGAACATTCAGAAAAAGGGAAATATTTTAATTTTGAAATTGTAGCTGAAATAGTACTTGTTTCCTCTGTTGAAAGAGGAACGTAAATGAGCCCGATTGACAGTGCAAATGAAGTGGAGTTTAAATATCCAGCACTACATTTGCATATTCGCATCCAATCGCTGTTTCGAAAAAGGGTTTTTCGAAAGTGAAACTGCAGTCTAGACAGGGTTCTTCAAAAAAACCCAACCCTTTTTCGAAAGAACCCATACTCCTGAAAAAATGGGATATTTAAATCTCCGCTTCATTTACACTTCTGAGCGGGCTCATTTACATGCCTCTTTTGACAGAGGAATGTAGTCTAGACGAGCCCTTACATATTAAAAGAAAACAAGACCATCAAATTCAGTGACCAGCAGGCAGGCAGTTTCAGTCACTATAAACTTGAACCAGCAACATACAGTTGACAGATTTTATATCCCACTACCAACCCCCTGAGCCATCTAAAGACCACAGCCAGGTGGAAATTCACCTGAGTTGAAGTCAGTGGAGCTACATTGATTTATGCCAGCTGAGCACCTGGCCCCTAGTCTCCAACCACTGCTACCTTCAATAAAGTCAAAGGACTTTGCTCTCCAGATTCATTAGAGACAGTGGAGCCAACAGCCTCCAGCGGCCCCTGGGCAAGGTGGGACAGGGGCCGAGCTCCGTGCTCCCATAAAGGGCAAGACTGGGGCTGGAAGGGTCAGGGCTAAGGGCAGTCAGCCCTCAGTGCTACTTAGAGTGAGCTGCCCTCTGCCCTTAGCACTGCCTGGAAGGGTGCGGCCCCAGCATGCTGGTGCGGCACTCCAGCAGCAATCTAACGGACCCGGGGCTTCAGCCACTCAACCAGCTTTGAATCACTGGGCCCAGGGACACCTGCCACCTTTGCCCCCACCTTCATTGGAAGTCCTGATTAGAAAGCACTAAAGTTACATACAATTTTAAATATAAAAGCGAAACCACTTTTTCCAATCTAGCTAGAGAGATTTCCACAGGTCTGAATTCAATATTCTGATTCAGTTACTACTACCTAGCTAGCATTTCTACACAAACAATGCTGCACTTGTCTTATCCACCTCCTAACGGCCGGCTGAGACCTGGTCATCCACACACGACTAGATAGCCATCATGTCCTCATCATGTACTGCAAAGGGATTGTCTTGAAGAACAAGGTAAACAGAACTCTGTGTTCAATCCTGTCCATTTCATACTCAAAGAAAGTCATGGAAAACTGAACAGTATTCTAAATACTTAGCAGACATGCAACTTTATATCACACCGAAGGTGTGCATGAAAGCTGGTTGTGTTTCAAGCAGCCTCAGTCATCTGGCTCCAGTTAAAGTAGCCTCAGTCTGTTAATAGTTTCCCTCCACTAGCTCAGCCGAGAATCCACCCAAAACACACTGAGCTCTTGGAGGATTAACTGCCCACCCTGAGCTACTTCCAACCGGACTCATGGCAGTTGGTGTCTTCTCCACTTTCCTCTGGACTGGAAGCTTCTCCAGCTGCTTTCTGTGGTGCCTTCTGTATGCAGCTCTTTCTCCAGTGCTCTGGCAGCAACTCCTTCCTCAGCGTCAGTCAGCCCTGATTAAGTGGCTCCACTGGCCTTTATACCTGTTCTCTAGCTGGAGCATGCTCAGCAGGGCTGTGGGGGTGGGGCTCTATCGGCCAGATAGCCCTGGTTAACCCTTACAGGTCCAGTGTGGGGCTGGTACACCCTGTCACAGGAAGTAACAATGTTCAGGGAGAATGCAATATCTTTAACAAGCCCTGGTGTTTCTCAGTCACATGACACAGGATTGCCTAAACAAGACCAATATTTTTAAATGTTAGCAGTTGTACATTCATGAAAAAAAAGCGTGATGCTTTGTGAATATTTGCCAGGAGCTGAGCGTTATGCCCCAAATCAAAGCATAAGTTCCCAGATTTTCAACACTAAGATTTTCAACACAGCACCCTTAGCTCAAAATAGCTTATTTCATAAATTTCAAAATAATTCGCTATACCAAAATTTCCCTTAACTCTTGGAATAAGCCGCCCGTTATTTTGAAATCAAATTTGAAATAACTGGCTGCTTCAATAGATGCGGAATAGCTATTTCAAGATACTTCCGGTATCCCGAAATAGCTCCGCAGTGTAGACGTATCCTTAATTATTTTATAACTTCAGCATTACATTAGAACTTCCTGGATTCCAAGTGCTTTGGCTTTTTTGCCCCTAACAACAATGTTCTTATAGGACTTCTGATAATATTCTCATGTCTGTCCAACCTTAACTAATCTTCAAAAAGTTTGTTACCTGGGAATTTTACTTATAAAACAGAAGAAAAAATCCTTTTATATTAACACTGCCTTGATGCAAATCAGCATTAACAGTTAAAGAAAGAGAAAATGTAATAATAGATTCCTGGATGGTGTTACACAAACACACACACTGATAATCTCAAATTAAATGAACTCCCGTTTTTAGTCTCCAAAAGATGGAGAAACTAGTTTCACTCTAACATATCATACTATATAATTTCCACTGAGACATATATTTCCATTTGGAATGGCACACATTCAATTTGGATACAATTCAAATGCCCACTATGATTAGAAATTGTGATTTGAAATCAGAATCTTACCTAGCTCTTCTGGATAAGAAAATTATTTTTTTCCAACCAAGAAAGTTTGTCATTGGATAGCTGGACAGTTATTCCAGGAAATGGTTTCTGTCAAACAAGAGATCTAATAATACATTTATTTAGCAATCAGTTAATGCATCCTCACTTTAACTCACTATCTAGTAATACTAGTCTATTCTGTATGGGCTATTGTCTCCTTTGACTCTCTACATTAAATTCAATATGTACAAACAGGCAAAAAACAAAGGGATTTTGTTGAGGACCGGATGCTGGATAGTTGTAACAAGAAGGAGGGATAACCCTTAGCAAACACCCATGGGGAGAGGGTGAATTCAGGTGATACAGCGAGTTGCTACAGCTGTTACCGCTGAATACAGTTTCCTTGGTACCACTGATGAACCTACGAACTAGACCCCATACAACTTTTCCTAGATATAGATACAGTTTTCTCTACTTTGGTGCTTCTTGCACATGTACACACATACGTGCAAATACTCAGAGGTCAGATCAACACTTGGTGCATTTTAATGTAGCTCCTTTGACTTCAGTTTACACAAGCGGAAGATGTGTCTTAAGTTTCCCAGTATAGTTACCATGAATGCCAAGCCCAGACTAACCAACTTTTATCCAGTGCATTTGTCCAGGACTCTCCATCTCAGGAGATTTCCCCTCTCCCCCCAACACTAGATTTGTGTGAGTGGCATTGCAACCTGGTGGACAGGGCCACAGTACCACTCAAATTGGGCTCAGCTGCCCCTCAGTCATGACACAAGAGGAGATGGCCACAGATGGGCCAAAAGTGATATAGAAACCTGTTGCTTCAGGACCTACTTCTTATTCCCTTCTAGTTGCCCTTTTTCCTTTTTTGCCTCCTGTGCCTTGGATGTAAAGAAATGTAGGCTTAACACCACACATTGAAAATAAAACAAACAAAAAACTCTGCCAATTAAATGAGCACTATCCAACAACCTATCCACTGACTGAGGCAGGGGTCTGGTGAAGAAAAAGAAGGATGGGACCATATAATTAAAGACCATATCATAATGCACATATTCAAGGAGGCCACATTAAGTTTGGCATTTCCAAACTTTTCACTGTTTGATTTTTGCAATCCTAATAATGTTCACTTCATATAATTTTCATGTTGTCTAATATTATAATATTATTTTAATCACATGGAGAGAGAGAAAGAAAGAGAGAGAGAACATCATGTTGTGGTGAGATATAAAAGTTTTGCTAGCATGAATTTGGAAGTCACATCAAGCCTTAAGTATGCAAATCATATCAAATGAATTGTCACAGAAAATTTATATCACAATGCCACATATGTTCAGAAAAAAAGTTTGAATATTTCAGAGTTTTTAACATTTTTATTGGGATTATTACATGTAATTGATTGACACTTTTTCTTCTAAAAATTAAACATGCCAGAAGACAACTTGACATGTTTTTTGCTATATATAAAAGTCCCATCATTTTAAAATCCAGTATTTTTAACCCTTTCATTTGTATAAGACCATTAACAATAATAATGATAGTACTCTTCAAGGCTATGTCTATACTACAACGCTATTTTGTGATACTGGAGTATTCCGAAATAATTATCCTGTGTCTTACTAGCAAGCCCGTTATTTCAGGCTCGCTATTCCAACGTCCCTGTAAACCTCATTCCACGAGGAGTAAGGGACGTTTCAGAATAGTGGGTTATTTTGAAATTTGGCAGCATGTGGACAGCACCAAATTACAAAATAAGCTATTTTGAAATAAGATCAAAATAAGATGCAATTTGCGTAGTTCAAATTGCGTATCTTATTTCGAACTACAGTGCAATGTAGACATAGCCCAAGAGTCTGAACCAAACCCACTGGAGTCCATGGAAAGATTACCATTGAATTCAATAGACTTTGGATCAGGCCTCAAATTCTCAACGCCAAAGCTCTCATGCATTTCAGCAGTGCAGTACAAGGGCCTATATGAAGATGAATAAGTATTATCCAGGTCATACAACTAAGGAAACTGAAGCACAATAAAACTAAATGACTTGTCCAAAATTACACAGCTTGTTCATAGCAATGCTGCAAACAGAATTGAGGTCTTCCATGCCCTATTCACTGGACCCATGCAGTTTTTGTACATTATTATATGCCTCAGTAATGTAGAAAATAAAGTTGCATGTGCAGTGTCACTGAGGAAGAAGAAATGAAGAGATAATTAGAATTGCCGCAGTGCAAGGACTCTGCTGTAGGGATGCTTGTAATGACATTGCCTGCTTCTAGCAGATGGTGCTGTATTTTGCTTCAGTATTCAGTGAACCTAAAAAAGTGGTAGGGCACTATCAACTTGGTAAGCATTTTACATCTTTTATTAGGTATCAAAGCAGAGTTTTCAATTCATTTGATGATCTTTATATTTTTTCATTTCCTTCCTGAATTGAAATAAATGTCCCATGTCTGTCAATTAGAAACATGCCAGCATCATTTTTAACCGGACACAACCTCTCTCTCACACACCACTGTTTCTATTGATAGAGATGAGCCAGGCTGAGGTTATACATAGCAAAAGGCTCACTGTATTGGAAAATATTCACATTGGGTTGTCGTCATAAATCAAAAGACCTTAATGTTTTTATCTGTTTCTTTTATAATGTACATTGAAGTATTGTGTTCCTGGCAAGCAAATAAATGGTATTAGTCTGCCACAGAGTAGAAATATAATTAATATCCAGTCCTAGAGGCTGGGTCAGAGAGCACATGTGTTGTTCACCTGCTATATCCAGTTAGTATCATTTGCCATTAAGTCAGATGAAGTTCAAATTAAATCACAAAAGCTATGTTAGAGCTGTGAGTAAAACTTAAACTAATAAAAGCAAAACAGAGCAAGAGTTGAAGTTGAAAAAAATCCAGGTTGACATTCTGTCCTCAACTCACCCTGCTGTGTCTTGGTATTGCAGCATATCACAGGGGATGCAGCGTTGTCTAGCGGACTGGATTGGGATGTATAAACTCCTGGATCCTTTGTCTGACTCGTTGAGCGGCCCTGCTCAAATCACAGCTGCTGTGTGTCACATTCTGCTATTATGAAAAGCGGTATAATGATGGAGTTTTAAGGGCGAAGAAAGTCCAAAGTCCATTCAACTTCAAATGGATCTGGGAACGTAAAGCCATCCTTAGGCACACACGACATATGTAGCTGCATAGGGCACCAATAAATCTGGGGCTCTTGCCTTATCCTCCATACTTTTAGTGATGCCAACTCACAGCCCCAGAGCTAGGTGCCTGCCCCACCCAGCGCCAGCCCTGGGGAAATTGGTAGTGGCTGCCTGTTCACTCCCTGGGCAAATGTAGTGATGCCCTATGCTGCATATGCCTAGGACCACCACTGGGAAATAATAACATAAAGCAGGTAAAGCAGGTAGTGCCGGCTCTGGCAACCCCACCCCAGCCTCCATGCTTGGCACCCAGCCATCCCACTTCTCTGGGACAGAAAGCAGAGATATTTCTGCAGGAGAGGGAGAGCTGGACAGGGTCAGGGGGCCAGGCTGGGGGCAGGTAGGGGCTGGGAGTGGAGCACCAGGTGGCAGCCAGGACCCCATGTAAAATGAGGGTTGCTGCAGTACCCCACTAGTTCCTACGCCTGTGCCTCTCTGTCCTGCCTGTTCCTGCCCCTGCAGCCCTGAATGCAGCCTCCACCTCCACATAGGGCACCATAACTCGTAAGGATGGCCCTGTCTCGATCCCATGAGCTCATTTGAAAATCTTAGCCTATTTATGTCATAGACGCAAACTCAAGGCCCACATAAGACTGAGGTGCCACGTTATGCTAGGTGCTGTTCAGACACATAGTGAGAGAATCCCTGCTTTGAAGAGCTGACACTCAAAATAGACAGGACAGACTAAGGGAGTATTTTTTATTCCCATTGCATAGTTGGGAAATTGAGAATTTAAGACAAATTAAATGACTTGCTAGGGTCACAGAGGAAGTCTGTGTTGGGAATACTGGGCTTGCTACAGTCACACAGGAAGTCTCTGATGGCAGAGATTGAAATTATATTCAAATCTCCTGAATCTCCGTGCCTGAGGTTTTTACTGATTTAGTTATTTTTCCAGAAGGTACCACAAGTCACCATGAACCTAACCAAATGATCTAATGTGCAATCGTGCATGACTGTAAAATAAGTTCTTAGTCTCACTCCACATCTGTATCTTTAGATGTTTAGGGGAAGCTATTTATAAGGGAATTTTATGAATAAATACAATGTTGCTTAATATTTTCAGATGAGCTAGATTGTTTATTCACACTGGTATCACTTTTTCTACTGCGATGATTAATACTATGTGTTACAGTGGAACCTAGCGCCTCAGTCATGGACCGGGACCTCACAGAGCAAAAATACAGTCTCTGCCCCCCAAAGAATTTATAATCTCAGGTACAGAACATCCACATCAAATATCTGAAGTTATTTTTTACTGCACAGATATCAGCTGAATTCTCTTCCTAAAGAAAAATACACGATATCTACAGAAGTGGAACGTGGGTGTCCAAAGTGACCATCTGTTTAAATGGCTGAAAAACTTCATCTACTTGGAAAGAAAGGAAGGGACTCAGGAGCAGGAAGACCATGATAACACCACAGATCTGACTGTGCTTTCACTTACGCAGCATAAAATAGGAGTCACCACTGGTGTCAATGGGAGTGAGGGGAAAATTAGGCCTAATGTCATAGAAGACTAGGTGGAAAAGGCTACACAAGATGGAGAAGTTGAGCTCACAGACTTCTTCCATTCAACCCTTAATCTTCGAACAATTTTTCTGCCTTTGTGGGCCAACTAGCCACCTATTCTTATTTCAAGCTCCTTTTATGTATGAGGCCTTTCAACACTGAATCACCAAATACATGATTTACTTAAATATCTCTTTCTACAGTATACTTCAGTCTTTCTGCAATATATAGTTTCTTTACCTAGGCCTTCAATTTTCAACTCCGTGGGTCAGTGATTTTTCAGAAACAACTCGTTATTTTGACTGCTTTCCTCAGTTTTCAGGATGCTCATCTTGGGATACCTTAAAAAACCTGTGTTTTTAGAAAATGCTAGAAACCCAGATCCCTGAAAATTAGACCCTTTCAAGGTGTCTCAAGTTGGTCACCACAAAAACTGAGAACCGCAAAGCGTCTAGTCCTTGAAAATCTTGGCCAGACTGGGACAAAACCCAGCTCTTTGTTTGTGCTCAACAAATATACTACCATGCTCTACTGAAAGCTACATCCAGGCCATTCAGTCCATATTGTCACAAGGAAAATTTCTCAAGCTTAAAGTCCATCCAGTTTTACCTGCTTTTTGGTAGCAGATGAACAGAAATGAGTCATGAAACATTAAGGTAAACAATACTGTGTTCTTCAGTCCACATGCTACAGAAAGCAACTTTTGTTTGATACCATGAGGTCTGCTTCCAAAGAATACCAGTCTTTTGAAAGCTGAAGAGGAGCACTGAAACAATGACAGTCTACATATGTCTAATGACATGCCTTGCTCTGCAGCCTCTTACACTCCTCCTTACTACTCAGGCTGAAGATTTCCTTATGAAAGGAGTCAAGAGAGGATAACCTGATGTGTAACTGTTGAAAACAATTCAAGAATGCACAAGTGTAAACAATACAAAAAAAAAGAAGACCTGTTACTACAAGCAAATTAACCTTTAGCCACCGGTTGAATACAGTGTTTCTAGAAAGTCCATAATATTGCATTAGAGGAAATAAATACATTTGACAACATAAAAGAAGCCTTCATTTCACTGCACAGCAACCTTAAAATTTACTTAGCAGGAGAGATGCCACCTGCTGTGAGGTAAAGAAACCCACACAGCAGCACCAGTTTGTCAGGGCACAGGGGAAAGCAGCACAGTGATGGAGAGAAGGCACTGGTTGTTTTCTGGCATTTTCAGGTATTTCCCTGAAGGATCAAGTCAATAAGTCACATGTCCAATAATTAGGCTGCCAGAAGAGCTATCATCCTCCATATTAGAAATTAAGGTCTGTTGTAAAAAGATAACTGGACAGATGGTGGATTATTAAAACATTACTGGGGTATTCGGTCCACTGTATTTGGGACCTGCTGGCACAATAATTAACAAAACTGTCCTTCAACCAGGGTTTTTATCAACAGCATTGTCCTGCAAAGAAAAAAATATACTGATGGCTCAGAGCTGTAATATGGCTTCAAGCTGAGCAACAGTAGAGAAATAATTGCATTAGCAAACATATGCAAGGCATTGGATGAAGGAGTAAGTTGGTTCTGCCCTTTTATATAACTTTGTCAGATAAAGTAAGAGCATAGCTAGAAAATGAAAAGTGATTGTGGTAATGGACACTGGGAGGAAAACACAGGAGAAATAGCAGGTGGTCATAAATAGTGGTGCCATGAAGAGAAGTATGACTATTAGCTATCTTCATGGCTAATGTTGCTATCTTGTCTCTTAAATGCATAAATATCCAGAGACTCCCCTTTTAAACTGCCTTCTGGTTCTCCAGAAGCAAGATAGCATATTATTGCCTCCTGCTTCACTAGCTTGCTTGCCCTTACCAGCTTTCCACCAAGGACAGTTTACTATGCAGGCCAGATTTATGAGTCATAGCAGTGTTTAGAGATTTTGACCTATTATTTATTTTTGTTACAGTAGTACCAAAAAAAACAAAAAAAACACCCCACTCAAATTTGACCGGGTATTGTACTGCACAGAGAGAATACAAACAAGTCAAAGACAGTGTATCTTTCTTGTCTTTCCAACTGTGAGTTCTCCACAGAGAGCTGTACTCTATTTCTTTAAAGCACTAAGCACAACCCTGGCTAAGGTCTTTAAGGCACTACCACAATACAAACAATAACAAACAGCATTAACGGTGTCTGACCCGCATTGTTTCAAATGTTAGGTCTGTTTTATCTTGTCTTAAAGCTGTCTGATTCTCTTCCATGTGCAAAAGTGGACTAGCCGTCTCATGAGACAAAACTGTCTTTTACAATATGAATCCATTGGGGACATCAACTATTGACAGTCAATATTGTGTGGAAGTTGTTCTAATATTATGGTAAAAGCAGCAGTACAAAATCTATCAAGAGGGAGTTTTATCCTATTTTTCATAGTTGCCATTATGGCTGAAAATATCAGGATAGATTTGCCCTGAATATTCTAGACTTTTGCATCTGGATACAGCCAAAAGTGCTGGAAAATAAAAAATGAAAAAATAGCCGAGCAAAGCTTTCTGAAACTTTTAAAAAAGTGTTATCAGTTTACTCTGAATTTGGAGCAATAAAGAAAAAAAGCCAAAAAATATTAGACCATCACTTCTGCTGCATTTTCTATCTTTAATAATCAAATACTCTACAAAGGTATGTATTATCTTCATCTTATAGTTGGCAGAAACAGGTATGCTACCATCTAGCCTAAGGTCATAGAAAAGTCTTCAGCAGAGGCGAGAAGGGAATCTTGCTCTTCTGGTTCCCAAGCTTTATGGTTAATAGTAAGGTTAAATCTTATACTAATCCTAACTAGTTTGCTTATCTCTAAAAATATGTAAGCGATTTGTTTTTTTTGTTCAACTGTTAATGAATAAATATTACACTACCTGTGCTAATTTAGAATTTTGGAAGATGACTTTCAATGATGCAAATGGGCCAACTTGTGTTTTCTTCTATTATTCTTGTATTATAATATGTCAGTAGAGGCTGCAGCATTTGCAACTTTGAAAGTCTTCCCCTTCCTGAAATATACTAAGGATAATGATCTAAGTTATTTCTCAGATGCTCACAAGATGGAGGGTTTGTCATAAATAATCTTGTATGAGTTTTGTTGAAAATACAGTATTTCAGTAATTATAATTCCAATTAGTCAATCAAATTTTAAAATGATAAAAAAAGGAATGATCATTATTTATTCACTAAAATTCCACTCTCCAAAACTCTACTCTATTATGCCAGTGATAAATCCTGTCTCAGGCCACTATTTCATGTTGAGTTTATTCTATTTAAGAGATGCTTATGCTGGATAAAATCTTGGCTGGGTATTAGGACCAGATTCTAGCCCTTTTGTAGTAGGATCAGTACAAAGAAGCCAGAATGAAGGGAGGAGAAGGGAAGAAAATCTGGGCCATTATTTTTTCCATGAACAGTTTAGAGAACTTACACTTCACTCATGCAAGGTATAAATAATTTATAAGCATTTATTCAATAACCTTCTCAGTTTCAATTTAAAGAGGCATTTTAGCAAATTTCTAACACAATTCCATCTTTTCAAATGATTCCTTTTTGTCAATGTGCTGTGTCCACGCTGCGTGAAAAATGTTTCCTGGACCAAAAAGTAAATATCTCTGTATAGACTTCAGTAAGGTATTTTATGACAAATGTGGCCAGTTTCACAACAGCATTTATCCTGCCCCTCAACATAGGTTTTTTGTGTGTGTGTTAATATATTTAAAAGAACTGGCAATAAAAAATCTGACAAACCTACAGAAGCAAGGAAATTCAGTGTTAGGACTTTAATTCGTAGTCATAAGAATATAAAAATGATCATAGTAGGTTAGACCAATAGTCCATTTAGCGCAGTATCTTCTCTCTGAGGATAATGTTGCCAATATTAGAACTTCAAGAGGTGTACACAGAACAATGCAGTTTGAGTAATATACCTGTGTTCCCCTCCTGGCTTCTGGTAGAGATTTATTGTCGCATGAGGTTGCATCTCTGACTACTTTGGCTAACCTGCTTATACTTCTGGCTATCACAAATCCTATGGCAATGAGTTCCACAGATTAAGTGGATATTGTTTGAAAAAGTACTTCCACTAGTTTGTGTTAAACCTGATGCATAATAATTTCTTCTGATGACCCCTGGATTTTGTATTGTGGGAAGGAGTAAATAGCATTTCTCTCTTCATTTTCCTACATAATTCCAAATGTTATGCACCTCTATTATATTCCCTAAGTGTTAGGGCCAGCCTTAGGGCCAGGCAAATGGGTCCCACACCCAGTGCACCATAGCCGGGGGAGGGGTGTTACAAGAGGTTTGTGTTTCTTCTGACTAGCTGTGGCTGGATTCCTCTCTTCTCCAGCTCCTCCGTTGCACTGAGCTGGCTGGGTTCTCCCCAATGCCACCTCACTAGCCCCTATTTTACTCACTGCTCAGCTAGCCAGCTGAGTGTTCTGGCTCTGTCCCAGTCTCTGGGAGCCCAGAGCAGTGCAGCAGCCTGGGCCACTACTCACTGCCTGGAGTGGAATCCCTCCCTGCCTGCTCCACAGTCTCCAGCTGGGCTGGGACTAGGAGGTGTGAAACTTCCACCTGAGTGGGGGGAGAAGGGGCAAGAAATTTAAAGAGACAGTGTGCTCACTGAATCTCACACTTCCCTAACACCCTCCCACACACAGGCTATGTCTAGACTGCAGGCTTCTTTCGAACCAGGCTCTTTCGAAAGAGCCTCTTTCGAAAGCATCTTTCGAAAGAGCCTCTTTCGAAAGAGAGCGTCTGGACTGCACGGAGAAATTTCAAAAAAGCGGCTTGCTTTTTCGAAAGAAAGCACCCAGTGAGTCTGGATGCTCTCTTTCGAAGACGCCCTATTTACATTGAAGAACGCCTTCTTTCGAAAGAGGAACTTTCGAAAGAAGGCGTTCTTCCTCGTAAATTGAGGTTTACCGCCATCGAAAGAAAAGCCACGTTCTTTCGAATTAATTTCGAAAGAACGCTGCTTGAGTCTGGACGCAGGGGAAGTATTTTCGAAAAAAGGCTACTTTTTTCGAAAAAACCCCTGAGTCTGGACACAGCCACAGTCTCTCTCACACCCACACTCTGCCTCTCATAATTCTCCAACATAGATTGCCACATACTTACAGTCTCACACTCCCTAACACATGCTGTCACACAATCCTCCAACATACCAGTCTCTCTCTTTCACACGCACACGCTCTCGGTCTATCTCTCTCTCTCTCATGCACTTGTATTTCTATTATTACTGCTTGGTACTTCCTGTCAAAACACTTGTGGTGAGCCAGAAGTGAGTAGGGGCTTCAGGTGGGATTGGAGCTCCAGTAAGATGCACCTCCTCCTCCCCCCCCCCCCCCCCAACATGACAGCACAAAGCCTGCCTGAAGCCACAGACCAAGAGCCAGGCACCACAAGATAAATGTAACAATACATCATATGCCAGGCCACCCTTACTTCTGCACTTCTGCTGACAGTGGCCTAGGAATTTGCTAGTTGTAACAGTTACTCATTGTGACATTATCTGATTGAAGCATGACCAGGCAAATCATTGCTGCAATCACTGTTGTATGTTTGCAAGAAATCTTGTACAAAAATGTGGCATGTAAGGTGTTTATGAAAAAGTTATGATTTGCTGAATATGATTATGCTATTTGTATGCATGTACCATTCTTGTATTTGAAGTTATGAGTATTGGCTCTGTACCTGTATTTCAAAAATTTGCTCCTGAGGTAACTCCCAAGGTAGTCAGCCAGCACATCTTGAAGGGACTAGTCAAAGTAAGTGATTGGTCAAGGGACATTTAACTCACAGTGGACCATAGGAGACACCCAGCTACCTTGAATGGGATTTCCTGTAGATCTTTCATGTGAAGTATAAGTAGATCTTTCATGTGAAGTAATGTCCCAGAGTGACGGGGGGAGCCTGTAGGAGCCAGGAGTGATGGTGGGAGGGTGACTGTGAGTGCCAAAATACAAATTCACCCTGAACACCTTTTTCATTAAGGACAGCCCTGCCCGAGTCACCTTAATCTTTTTAGTCTCACCTCATACAGAAGCCATTCCATAGCCTCAATCATCTTTGTGGTCATTCTCTGAACTTTTTCCAGGTCTGCTACATGCTTTTTGAAATTGGGTGACCCAAACTAAAAACAGTATTCAAGATGTGGGTGCACGAGGGATTTATACAGTGGCTTTATGACAGTCCACTAGAGTCCCTTCTGTATGTAAGTAGCTCCTGAGAACTGTGCATCATGTTAGGAACAATGTGCTGCTGCACAAAAGCCCAATGCAGCAACTGAAGGATGGAATCTTGGATTTAATTCTAAATCCTTTCTGATATCATAGGTTTAAACTCAGTCTATTAGCCTTATTTGCAGCATAACTTTCTGCATGTTAATTTTAGTGTTGCAGCCTATTGCTCACCTCCCTGGTGAGCTGAGGAAAATAAGGCTTTCTTTTGTAAGCTTTTTGCCACGTCTGCCAGGTTGCAAATCAAACCAAAGTTACGCCTCCTCCAGCTTTCTCTAACCTCTCATGCAGGGCTATTCCAGTTTGAAATCTGACCATGTACCAAACCCATGGGAGTAAGTTTTAGTTCAGAGACTCATATTCAAAAGGCCCTTCCCCTGAAATTAAGAGGGGTTTCAATGGGATGTGTGACTCTCAGAGAAAATGCTTATGCCACATTTGGTTGGCTGATTAATGGATTTTGACTTTTTGTGCCAACTTTTGACCCACAATACTTTTTTGGGGGATCCAGATTATAAGATCCTTTTATAAAGAACACAATGTCATACCATAATTAAGCATTTGTCAGTGTAACATTTTGTCCTGTTAGTATTCACACACAGTCATCTTCTATAAATAACCTATTGAAGTGCATGCCTGGAGCCCTCTGTGGAAGTTTTTCTGATATGTTTTTAAAAAATATCAAGTCATAGAAAAACCATTTCTTTTTTACTATTGTACAGGACAAGATTCCTGTTAGCTGAATCTGTCATTATGAAACAGGGATTTATGCATTTTGCGCTATATGCAATAGTCCCCGAGATGCAATATATTTAATCATTTCATGTCTCATCAGCTGAGGCACTGACATGATGAAATGACATTATTATATCAATGGGATTGTTCATCTAAGTAAGTTTTTTTCTGAATCAGATCGATAATTGAGTACATTTGCAAGATCAGGTTCACTCTGTCATTGTGTTCTATATTTTTAGTTGTTAACCAGTTAAAAATATGCTGGGCCACATTCCTTACTGCAACAAGAGTAGGAAAACAACCAGTTAAGATACTAAACTAAATCTCCTTCCAGTCTTAGTCAATATCCTCTTGCAATTTACTCTCTGGTCCTAATATGTGCAAGGCGGGTGCGGGGGGCACAAGCACTAACTTGTGTTGAAGATGCTCAACTACTTACTGGAGTGGGCCAAGTACATTTGTTCTTTTGCCAGTAATTAGTGTCAATTAAATAGCAGCCACAACCTGCTTTCACTGCATGAACGCTATTAGACAGTGCTGGGGCTCTCTAATGATCCTTTAAGAGGAATGATTTTGCTTGAAGGTTTGTTCTCAGATTCTGATTCACTGGAAGAATGAACATTCTGCAAACAGTGGCACATGGATTGTGTGGAGCAGTTAATAAGTGCACATGGGCCTCTACCCCAGAGTACCAGGAATAAGGATACAAAGCATAATAGGATCATACTGTAATGTATGCCCAGTGTTCAAACTCAGACTCAACCCTAACGCTCCTTCCATCTACACACAAATCATGCTAACCTAAGATGCAGACACAGGCTCCCAAGTTTCCAGGGGAGAGGAGGGTCCAAGCCTAAATAAAGCTGGGACCCAGGAGTCAAGCCCTACTGCTTTAGACCAGGGGTGGGCAAATTCTGGCCTGCGGACTGGATCCGGTCCACAGGGTCAGTCCCTGGCAAGCCCCCACCTCTATATTTGCCTGCATCTCTGCAGGTATTGGAGGATCACAGCTCTAGTTGGCCACGAATCACCGTTCGCAGCCAATACGAGTAGCAGGAAGAGGCATCCAGTCTGTGACGCTTCCCACCGCTCACATTGGCCATGAATGGTGATTTGCAGCCAATGAGAGCTGCAATCTTCTGAGACCTGTGGAGGCACAGGTAAATAAAGTGGCGGCAGCCCACCAGAGACTAACCCTGTGGACTGCCAGTTTTTTATTGCCCACCCCTCCTTTAAACTATAGACATAGTTCTAGTGGACTCATGCTTTTGGAGTCAGCCAAGACCATTCCACAATCCCACAGGCTGACTTTCTTTGTCCTCTGGATAGTCAAGTTTGGTCGACAGCCAGGTTTACCAGCAGGCTAACATGGCCACGTTTTGGGAGTACTCTAGGAAGTTTAGGATATAGGTGGTTGGATTTGGGCCCACATAATGTAACACAGATATTGGATCCCTTGGTTGGGAGCCAGGGTTCAACAATTCCTAAACTGAGGTTAGAAATGAATGCAGATGTGCAAGCCCTAGGTTCACAAATCCAGGGTCTGCTAATTTAAATTCTACTAACCCTGAGCTTCCATTGCTGCATAGGCATACTCTGATATTTCCACCTACATTTTTAATGTTCAGAGTAGCCAGATTTGCCACCAGCAAGGGTATAGACCACCAAATTCAGATTCATGTTTTAAAATGCATCTCTTGCTTCCCAAAGCTTAGGGATGTTTGGATCACAGCTTTGGGTTAGAAGCATCTTTAATTATCACAAAGTAGTTGCTGACAGTTTTCCCCAAAAGACTGTAAATATCCTCAATATACAACGAAAAATAAAGGTAAACATACATATAAGATAAACAAATAGGTATGCACATACTTTATGGATGGCATTTCACAGGGATTTGATGCAAACCCATTTTTTATTTTTATTGAAATAAGTGAGTACCACCTAGTAAGCTGCACGAGATAGAAAAACAAGCCCATTCCTTGCCTCCCAAATGATTTGAATCTCTCTTCTGTTTTGGCAGCTTTTCAGAGATCAGGAAAAAAATGTTTGCTTGAGCTCTCTTCTTTCCACTTAATGTCAAAGATTGAAACAAGTTCAGGTCAGTGAACATACCCCCAGTTCACAGTCTGTTGGATAAACCTACTAAGCACTATTTTGACACCACTAGGGAAAAAAATACCCAAACCTTTTTGTAATAACTTCACAGAAAGGAGATTATTGTAGCATTCTCAAGTAGTTAAAACACAGGGCAGGGAAGCAGAAGATCTATGTTCTAGTTTTGGCTCTGCAATAGAGACTTACCTACTGTCACACAGCAAGTCAGAAAACAACATTTTCCAATATGGACACAAACTGTGGCACACACATTCACATTTAAACACCAATAACCAAGCTTAACTTCAGAGGGGCTGAGCATGTACAAGTCTCACAGATGTCAGGGACAGATGGAAGGAAGATCTGGGATAGAGGAGTTCTCTGGGGAAAGCCATAGGGGCTGCCCATCTTGGCTAGAAACTTTAGTCTGAAATTTGTTGCATTGTTGTTATTTAAGGGTGAATTTTTCAAAAAAGCCTGAAAGAGCTGAGCGTCAACATCCCATTGAAACTAAATGGGAGGTGGAGGACCCACCTCCTTGTGAAATAACTAGCATTATTTCAAAATAACTTAGTCCGTTTCTACACAGCAGGCAGTTATTTCAAAATAATGTTGAAATACTGTCAAGCTGGAGGGCTTCTTACTCCTACTCCTGAAACCCTCATTGTACAAAGAGTAAGGGATGTCGGAGGAAGAGTGCTCTATTTCAAAATAAGTGCTGTGGAGATGCTCCCAATTTCGAAATAAGCTACGCAATTGGCATTGAATTGAGCCCTGCTGTGTAGATGCACCCTGTGAGTCTTTATGTTCTCAATAAAGTCAAACTTTTGGAGGGAGGTAAACACAGACTGAATACAGTGCGTGCACAAACTGTTCAAGTGAGAGTGGGAACACCACATGCTTTCCACCCTGTTTGTATAGGTCTCACAAATCTCAGATGTAAGGCACTATCGAAGAGCAAAGCCTGGAATTATAAGTCACAGATATGTAATTATAAGATTGAATCCTAAAAAGACTATAAAAAATCCTCCCTTCACCGCCACACACAGTTCTTGTCGATAATATAATGTAATCTCATTCAAGCAGTTTTTCTTTAGTAGGAAAATAAACTATAATCAGTTTATTCTAAGGGAAAAGGGAAACAAGGACAGTGCATAATAAAGGAAGATAGCAATGGGAAATGGTATTCATCAGGGTAGTAAAAAACTGTTTTAATATTTCATTGGTTAGATTACAGTGCATTTTAATATTTCATCGCCTAAGAACCCCGGGTCTTTCTCTTTTTCAAACATGGATGGTAATGAGCGATTTATTCAACTTTCTTAGGGTTTTGAATGTTCATCTCTGGCCATTATGACCTACTGACAGAGGAGCAGTGTCTGACTAGTAAAAGGATCTTGTTATCTGATTGAATTAGAGCCCCAATTCTTCAACTGCAACCAAAGAGTGCAAAGCGTAACTAGAACTCAAACATATAAAGGAGTCTCCGCGCCACGTTTTTGTCTCCCCACTGCAGTGCCAGGGTGATTCCCCTGTTGTAAGGCAGATAAGCTGGAGGGCTACTTCACAATTATTCTAGCTGCCAACATGCGCAATGGGGTCAATAAGGCAGTCAAGGTCCAGGATTGCCCTGATTCGGTAGAACATAGGGTTTCTCTCTTCCTCTGACTCTCCAACAATGTACCTGATGTTGGCTGCATGAATAGAAAACTCGGCTTGATGTTAATTCATTAACCTATTCCCACATTAGAACTTCTTTTGTTTACCTCAGCTCCAGTTCCATTAATACAAAACCTGGTAGAACTACTGGGATTCCAAAGACAGTGAAGAACATATATAGGCTGAACCAAGTCATTGCAAGCTGCAGCCAGCAATTACCCAATGGCATGCTAGTTTCAGGGCTTATTTGATAACAAGAACCAAACATAATTTTTAAAGGGGAAAAATACATTTTACAAAATCAATGTAAGACTCTCAGGCTATACATTTGAGTAAGTCATCCACATAATTTTTATTAGCATTGGTTAAGGAGTTGGGGATTTAGGGCTATTAGCTTAATACAGATAACATTCCATAATTAAATGAATATAACTGGAAAAAAGGTAGCAAGGGGCTCTCTGAGAGAAAGGTAAATTTAGTGAAGTGTCTCCATATGAAATATTATAAGGTACTTTAGATAAGATACAGGTTGAACCTCTCTAGTCTGGCACGCTCTGGTGTGGCAACATTCATGGTCCAGCATGATCTTAGTTAGCCAGATGTCCACTTATCTTGGGTGTAGCCAAGTTCCCTGCAGTCCCATAAAGCTTGTTTCCAGCCACCAATCTTGGTACTCAGTGTTCTGTGCTGTTATTTAGCTTTAATTTACCCCTAAATGTCTTCTAAGCAATAGAAGCATTGGTAATACTGCTGGAGAACATTGCTCGCCCGGGGTTTGGCAAATTCTTTGGTTTGGCATCGAGGGTCCCGAGGATGCTGGATTAGAGAGGTTCAACCTGTATTAATTAAAGGGTCAGAATCTTATACACATCACGCATTCAGGCTGCCATAACTAGAAAAATATATCACAGAATATAAAGGCTTATTCCTGACACTATTTTATACACAAAACATTGCTTCTAAAAAGGGACTACCAGGAAAGAGGTTTGAACCAGTGATTTACTCTATCAAATAGAAAATTTTCCATTTATGTACAAGAGTATTTTCAAAATAAGTAAGTGTTCAACTAATATTATATGATCTCTTAGAATTAGAGCTGGTTACATTATTTTTAAAAAACTGAAAAGATTAATTTCCTTCTGAATTTTTTGTGGAAATTTTGTTTTTATGGTTGCCAGATGTCAACTGTTTTTTTACAGTAACCCAGGAACCAAAAGGAAGAAGGAATTTTAAAAGTTATCCAAGAAATATGACATCTTACCCAAACTGTCCTAGATGCTGAAAAGTGTCACTAGAGCTCTTTGAAAAAAAATTCTCCAGCAGACTAAAATGGGGAAATAGTTATTTTGATTACAATAGACATTGAAGTAAATAAAGAAAAATGGGACAAATTATTACAAAAATCCCATCTGAGACCCCAAAATATTGATGAAGCTATTTTGATTGGGCTCCTGAAGGAGCAAGAAAAAAAATGAAATAACCTAAAGAAAGTCTGGATCACTTTCTTCAAAAAGTGCTATGGTATCAATATCAGTTAATGAGCAATTTCAACAGCTTCTAGCTGCAAGAATAAATCATCCGTCATTTTCAGCAAAGTTGCTGTAGAGTTCAGGCTTGCTGAAAAGCAGAATAACATTATGGAAGAACTAACTGAACTGCTAATAAAGCTTGGCCAAGTATATTATAAAGATCTTACACTGCAGAAATTACTATTGAAATCTTATCCAACCAGGGAGTTTAGTAGACAAAATAGGTTTCTTGATCTTTACAAGATCTATAGCTAGCTCCTGCTTATGACGCTAACAAGAGGAGTCCTCTCAATTCAGTGGGATTCATTGGCATAAATAAGGTAAACAGGACTTTGCCTTGAGAGATGAACAAAATCTGATCTGATATTAATTTTGTAACGCTAGTCAGCACTGGTTTAGATTTAAGTCGGTCAAAAAGGCAACAATTGATTTCGCCTAAAAGTATTCAATTAAATGGAATTTTCTGGGAGAGAGAGGACAGGACAGCATTCTGGGAATGGGAGCCTTGATAAAGCCAAATAACTAGAATATGCAGCGTTGTAGCTGGGTCAATCACAGGACATCAAAGAGACAAGGTGGGTTTCTTGGCTCAAGCTCTGTTGATGAGAGACAAGCTTTTGAATCACAAAAGTTTGTCTCTCATGCCAACAGAAGTGGGTCCAATAAAAGGTATTACCTCCCCCACCTTGCCTCTCAAATAACTGGAATGTCACTTAGTACTTGAAAAGAGAAGTATACTTTAGGGATAAGCTAATTGAATAAGGGGTAATCAAATACCATACAATGCATGCTGTGGGAAGAGAAAATTACTCAGATGCTATGTCCTGAGGACTGCACTGTAATAACATAAAGAGTAAAGGTTTGCAGGCATGGTACTTAAACACAAAGCATTGCCTGCAACAAGCACCAGCAGGAACTGTCAAATTATTCCTCTTTCAAACACTTCAAAAGAAGAGCCTTGCTCCTCAGCAGATTTTGTGTGAATGTGTCGTTGGCATAGAACACAAATCAGCTTTCAAAACCCAGCTTTATAGGACAATGTAATAATCTCTCTCTATAAAGATAAACTTGGCCAGGATGCTGTATTGTGTATTAGGCATGGCAAGGACCTAAATGCTCTGTGCATTAATGGACAATATAATCTCTTTGCTTTTGTGGCACTAGGCCCACATCTACATTTGATCTAGGAGGTGCAGCTCGAAGGTCACAGAGATGTACCTGCAATAGCATGGCTCAAGCTAGTGTCTAACAAGTAGTCATGTAGCCAGGGCAGGACACATGGCAACTGATGGAACCCCAGAATATGGATTTATGCTGTTAGCTTGAGCTGCTGCCCACAGTATGCCAGCCACATGGCTGTTTTAGACAGCTAGCCCGGTGACACCTAGATGAGCTGGAAATCACACCTGAGGCCCTGCTCAAATGTAGATATAGTCTGATGGTGGCAGATTTGGGTAGCAGTAAGAGGGAGCTACCAGTTGCTACACTGGGTCAGAAAAGAAGTGGCGTGTATGCCTGTAGCCTGGCCCACTGTAAGGCTCCAGCCCATTTTCTCTTCACCAACCCCCACCCACCCCCCAACATCCCACCCAGAATTGGGGAGAGACCCATTGGGATGGGGAAGCTGTACAACAGAAGTTCCAGGGACTCCTTTCTATACAGATAGCCCCGTAGATGTATGTGTAACCCACTGGTGAGTGGATATTACAGGTCCCTCGCTGGGCCCTAGATTCAGAAGAGGAATCCCTCATCGCACAAGCTACGGCTTTTACTCAAGCTGTATAGCAACTCTTGTTTTTCATGGAAACACAGATGTGTAGGTAGGTCTGCCAACTTTCTAATCACACAAAACTAAACACCCCTGCCCCGCCCCTTCCCTGAGGCCCTGCCTTATACTTGTTCCATTCCCCGTTCCCCCATTGCTCACTGTCCCTCACTTTCACTGGGCTGCAGGAAGGGGATGAGGACTGGGGGTGCAGATTCTGGAATGGGGCTGGTCATGAGGGCTTTGGGGTGTAGGAGAGGGGGTTGGATGCAGGGGCTGGTATGGGCTTTGGCCTGGGGGTGAAGGCTCTGGCTGGGGCCAGGGGGGTCAAAGTGTAGGAGTGGGTGCGGGCTTTGAGGTGTGGACTTTGGAGTGCAAGGAGGGATCCAGGCTGGGTCAGGGAGTTGGGATGTGGGGTTTTGGCAGTGTGGCTTCCAGAAGTAGCTGCCAGGTTCCTGCAGCCCCTAGGCACATCTGCAGCCAGGGAAGCTCCAAGCGCTCCTCTCATACTTGCAGGTGCTGCACCTGCAATTCCAAGTGGTCACAATTTCTGAACAAAGAGAACTGTGAAGTTGGCACATGGGGTCAGGGCAGTGCATAGAGCCTCCCTGCCCCCCCCCCCCCCTGCATTTAGGGGCCACAGGGACTTGGTGGCCACTTCCAGGAGCCACGTGGAGGCAGGGCACATACCAGCCTTGCCTTAGCACCAAGCCTGACTGTACTGCCAATTGGACTTTGAATGGCCATTGCAGATCATCTTTCATGTACAGAAGCACTCTTCTTACTGACCAAAAGATGTGCATGTTGCACTGCCCATGTTTTAGGTAGTAAAGAATGAATATGGAAGTCCAACTGTGGCAGATTTTTGAGCTGTGGACCCTGTGCAAAGAATTGACCTGAACATACAAAGATTTCTCCTCCTTAACAATGAAATATACATCCATAAAAAAGAAACTTTAGGCAGGAAAAAAATATAGCTAAAGCCCGTGCTGTTAATGTTTCCCATTCTTAAGAAAGAAGGAATGTTAACATGACATCCAATCAAACTTGTAGAACGCAAATCTCTAAAAGTTTCCATTCCTAATGGCCTAATACAAATATTTATGAGGCCGCAGTCTAAATGGAAACTTTAGCACCACTCAGAAAAATGTTATGAACTAGGTCTTCCTCAGTATAATAAAAGAATGACTAATTATGAAAATTTATGCAAATAATGTTTATGTGGCCTAATTTTTTTTCATTTTGCCATTGATTATTTGATGTTAATGACTTCTCTCATAGGGATAAAACTAATTTCCTATTCAATTTTTAATCATAGAGGGCTATTAATGGTTTTTAAATATTTTGCAGCTCATAGGGGTTTTAAATGGCCACTAAAAAATATTGGTTGATTACACAATGGTCAAGAAAATATACTTTAAGAAAATGTTGTTTAAACCAGTCACTGTTCAAGTCTTAAAAGTGACAAAGCAGAAAATTCAAAGCATATAGAGAAAATTTAGTCTTCAGGGGAAATGCCATAAGAGCCAGTGCTGGGAGGCCAGATACATAAAATTGATACTTAGTTTGGCCGCTGATATGTTAAGTGAGTCATCTAAAATAATCCTGATGACAATTTTCAGAAGTCGCCATAAGTATATGTCTCAGGATGTGTGTGTTTGGTTTTTATAGTTTTGTGTTGTTTTTTAAAGACAAAAATCAATGATAAGTTGGGGAGGGGAGAGCAATTGTAAAGTTATCTGTGCCCCAGTTTAACTATCTGTAAATTGAGTATAATACCCACCTCACCTATAAAGATATTGGATAAAAGGTGTTCTATAGAGAAGATGCAGACATGCACAGCCCATGGGTTTTTTGGCATCTTAGGTGCCACTCTCCCCTCCCCCGCCACATTCAATATACGAATTTACAATGCCATGGGACAACAGAGCATGTAGCTCTCTACCCATTGAAACCATTCCGGGAGATGGGCCAGTTTTCACCTACAGATATCTCCCCCAACCTTAAGCAAATACTTACTAGCAGGTATACACCACTCCACAGATACACTCATCCAGAAACCTACCCCTGCAATAAACCACACTTCCAACTCTGTCCAGATATCTGTACAAGTGACACCATCACAGGACCTACCCACATAAGGGGTTCATACAACTGAACATCCTCTAAAGCGATACATGCCACCAAGTGCCAGCAATGCCCCTCTGCCATGCATATTGGCCAAATCGAACAGTCTCTGTGACAAAGGATAAATGGACACAAATTAAACATCAGGAATGGTAACACACATAGACCTGTAGGGGAACATTTTAACCTCTCTGGATATTCAATAATGGATTTAAAAGTAGCCATTCTTCTAGAAAGGAATTTTATCACCCAATTACAGAGGAAGGCTGCTGAACTAGAATTCATTTACAAGTTCAACAGTATCAACTTGGACTTGAATAAAGATATTAACGGGCTAATGTACTACAAAGGCATTTTCCCCCATCTTTGATATTCACATTTATACATGGAAATGGGACACATAAATCCTAACTCAATTAGCTTTATTAATACTGGTCCTACAATAGACAGGTAACTAACTGCTTTTGATGTTATACATATCCTAGATCTGTAATTTCCACTCCAATTATTCTGATGAAGTGGGTTTTACCCATGAAAACTCATGATATTATATATTTGTTAGTCTCTATGGTGTCACAGGACTGCTCATTGTTTTTAAAGTTACAGACTAACATGGCTACTACCCCTCTGAGACTTTCTTGGTGAGTTACCATATAAGTTGGACCACCCTGATCCAGCACCCTGGGGACCTGCCCAGTCCCAGATGAGGGATTTTGCTGGACCAACAGAGGTCATTTCTGCCCCCGTCCCTGCCACCATCCTTGGATCTGCCACAGGCCCTGCTGGTCCCCATCCCTCCCAGCGGGGGTGCGCCATGCAGCCATGCCGCAATGCACTGGACAAACACACTGGGGTGCACCAGGCAGCTCTGCTAAGCAGCTCTACATGCATGCCAGGCTCTCAGCCCCACAGAGCAGCCCAGCTGGTACCCATGGTTCACCAGGACTCTTTGGTTCTGGAACATCCATAGTCCTCCCAGTCAGTTTACGGAGGTTCAGCCTGTACATACAATGACATAGTAACATAAATGTGGTAATCTTTTTTATCATTTCACTTCTCACTTAAAACTATTTAAAAATTTAACAGAAAGCCAGAATTCCTTTTATTATTGAACATTATTGCAGTTAGAATGGAAAGGAATGTCGATTTTAAGTGGTATTTGTTAACATAAGCAGTCAGATGTTTGAAAAATCAGGGCTTTATACTGTTACTTTAATAAATACACAGTCTTAATTTTACAAGTACTTTGATTCACCTTTTACAATCTTGTTGAAACCTCTTACCAAATTGTTTAAATCCAATGCAATACAAATTCTTTGCAGGCACAGCGTCTTCAGGACTTCACACCATTCATAATGCAGCAGAACAACTGTTGTGGGTTGCTGACAGGCCTTCACTAATCAATGAGCAACACTGACTAAGCTGTATGCCTGGCCAACACCGGGCTACTGAGAATGATTGAACTGCCAAACTCCATCTCCAAGCAGCAAACCGTGGGGCAATCTTTTGAAGTTATGCTGTGGCACATGTTAACTGTATTTACATGTGCCACTGTGTGAACTAAATAATATAAATCAATTTCTGACATGGCAATGATGAGCTGTTTTGCAATATTTGATACTTTTGTTTATAAGAGATAACATATTAATGTATTTTTCAATAGAGAAAAAAATTCATTTCCATCTAATTTGGCACCCTTGCCAATGACTTAGTTCACCTATATGGTCATGCCATTCCCGGATACAGAAAATTGTTACTACTACTACATTTGGAAGTATTCTGATTGTAATTTTAGGCCCTGGAAACTTGACTACTTTGAAGCTAATGGAATGTACTCACCTGAGTAAGGGCTTTTACCATGCTGTGTAATTAAAAGTAACTTTTACTTTGTTAGTTTCTCCTTTTTCAGTAGGCAACAATGATCATTTTCTTCATTGGTCCTTCTAGAGAAAAAGAGTCTGCATGGCTAGCCTATGTCTGCTTTCTTCTTTTGCCAATCTCCTCAACAACTATGATTCTGGAGTGTCAGAAGCAGAGAAAAAATACTGAGGTTTTGTAAAAGGAAGGGCCTATCTTTTTGGCATTTGAAGAAGGGTGAATTACAGATTTGAATTGTAGAGTTTGTCACAACAAGGTAGGTTAAATATGAAAGCTAATTTATGTGAATAAGCCACTGTCTCTCAGGTTATGTCTACACTACAGAGTCTTTTCAGAAAACAGACGATTTTCTGAAAAACTTGAATTATGTCCATACTGCAATCTCATTCTTTCAAAAGAAAATCAAAAGACTAAAGGGGGTTTTCTGACATTGGTAAATCTCTTTCTCCGAGGAAGAAGCCTTTTTCCAAAAGAGATCTTTCGGAAAAAGGTGTGTGTGGAGGGGAAGAGGGAGTTCTTTTGAAAGAAGAGGAAAAAGGAAAAAGCATAGGTGCCCTGGTGGCCATTCTGTCCATAGTAATCACCACTTAAATGCAAGATAGCGTCCATTCAGTATGAACACTATCTTTCGAAAAAGAAGATGGATTTTTCAATGTACTTGTGCTGTGTAGAAACTCTCTTTCGGAAGAAGTTTTTTTGGAAGATCTCTTCCGGGAAAGCTTCTTCCAAAAGAAGCCTGCAGTCTTGACAGCCTCATCCAGCTGGGCCCAAGTAATAAGGATTCATTGCCTCATATTATGACTTTTGCATGTATTATACTATTCTAACATATAAAGGGAACAGCCTGCTATCCTACAAATGTGTCCATCTTATGTTTCGCTCTTGCCTCAGAAGTTGGCAACTTAAGTGAAGAAAATACAGTATAAACTTGATCTCCAATCCCACAGTCTACCTCTCTGAGCAATGTGCTTGGTTTCACAGATGCAAAAGATGAAAAAAGCAGGTGATTTCAGAACAGTAATTTTCCCTCTATGTCCTTGCCTAATTTCATGCAGAGATGGAAACTGTGGGCTCCTTGTGATGCTGAATAAATGGAAACTATTAGAATTGTGCTTATAGGGGAACTTTGAGGACACATCACAGGCTCTTCATTAAAGAAAATGTCAATATATAGCACAGCTGCTAATAAAAAGGAGCCAAAACCTTTTAGTTAGAAAGATTTTCTTTTTAATCCCAATCAATTTTTTAAAAAATCTGCCTGATTTAATTTAAACGTTTGAAATCTTTCATTTGTGAAGTGACTACTAATTGCGAGAAAGAGAAAGCATTGAGCATTAAACTGAGCACATAGGTCAATCAAGTGAATTGCGTACTCATTTACAATTTGCTCATGGTTTCTCTTTTCTGAAGGCACAGGAAGTGCATGGATGACTATAAATAAGCCATTTGGAGTAAGTACATACAGTGTTTACCTTCTGATTATGGGAATATCAAATCATGCTGGTTTAATAGGAGACATGGGACTTTATGGGCTTTTTATCTTCTTTCATATACACCAATTTAATCAGGTGGCACCACTGGAAAGAGTGTACCACTGATGAAAGTGAGATGAGGATTAAGATTTACATTTGGCCTGCAGGTATTTGGATTGTATTTTGTATCCCAAAGTCACTGAGAAACATAGGAGGCAAGCAGCACTTTGCAGAAGGAAGCCTATGTGGGTTTACATGTTATAGAGATTCATGGTTCCAAAATTATGCAAGATGTAGGCTTCTTGCCTTGTTTCAGATGACATTTTGGTGCAATGAAATGCTCACAAGAACTAAAAACAAGGTACACAATCTCTCCCTTTAAGTCTTCCCTGAATATCAAAATGTAACATTCAGGATCTGATGGAACCAAAGCACACAACCCTAACATGCAGGGACTATGATACTAAAGTTCAATATCATAATGTTATGTTTCTTCACGGATCCTCTCCAATGATGACAGCATGTCATGTAAGAGTGTAGACCCACTTAAGAAGTCATGTGAGTCATTTTGCTGCTGCATTATCCTCATAGATTTGGAGTTTATGCCTGAAAAGACCCAAGCAGCCTGATCACCCACTGATTCTAATGGGTGCTCAGCAGCTTCAAGGTAAGTTTCCATGATCTTGGAAGCTTGAGGCCAATAAACCTGACAATCTTTTCAGGCACGAGCATCCTCACAGCAAAAGAAGTTTGATTACAGAGACACAACTACTGGTCATCAAACATTCCCAACAACACACGTGAAAGAAATTACCACAATTTGGCCTGAGGATTGTATATTTTATTGGGATTAATAGTGATGTTTACACATTTAGAAACTTTTAAAATGTTAAAACATGGGTGGAAAATGTGAGCTACAGTAACAGATACAGGCAATTATAGACACTCCATTGGGGCGCAGAACTACCCACATTTTATTTTCTTTAAAAATGTTAACTATTAGGACATAATTTTTCATTTTCCCAAGCCAACATTCTTACTTCTTTTTGGAGACCAATTTTCCATCCTTGTAGTTGTTAACTTGTGGTCACTTTAAGAACATAAGAACGGCCGTACTGGGTCAGACCAAAGGTCTTTCTAGCCCAGTATCCTGTCTGCCGACAGTGGCCAGCACCAGGTGCCCCAGAGAGGGTGGACCAAAGACAATGATCAAGTGATTTATCTCCTGCCATGCCTCTCCAACCTCTGACAAACAGAGGCCAAGGACATCATTTTATCCCCTGGCTAATAGCCTTTTATGGACCTAACCTCCATGAAATTATCTAGCTTCTCTTTAAACTCTATTATAGTCCTAGCCTTCACAGACTCCTCTGGCAAGGAGTTCCACAGGTTGACTACACGCTGTGTGAAGAAGAACTTTCTTTTATTTGTTTTAAACCTGCTACCCATTAATTCCATTTGGTGTCCTCTAGTTTTTCTATTTAGGGAATAAATGACTTTTCTTTATCGGCCCTCTCCACACCACTCATGATTTTACAGAGGAGCAATCCCATTCACTTCCTTTCATATAATAAAATTCACCTTAGTTGTAGAGCTAGCAGCTCAACTTACATGGGACTTCATTGACACAGAATGCCTTCTGTCGGCCTTCCACAACAGAGGATGAATTTCAGCCCTAGTAAGCAGCCCAGCTGATTTTACATGGTCAAAATGACCCCTTGAAGATAGTTAAGCAGTATCTGGCCATATTTGTTGTTTTTGCTTTATGTTGCCTTTTAAAGAATTAATTCCTCTTTTCACTGCGTATTTAGGAACCAACTAGAAATGCTGAAAACCATGGCTACTTAAGAAGTTAGTTTCCCCAACAAAAACAGTGACCATGTGGGAGCTCTCAAAGTTCCTCAGTACTCAGTGTGACATTTTCAAAGGTTCAGCAGGTTTATTTTGATGCATAAATACCAAGCTGGTGGCAAAATATTTATATGGCCCATTTCTCACATACCCAGTTCACCAGCTCATCATAATCACATTATTTTTAGCTTGCTTTGACAAACTGCCTGACTAAGCAGTGGTTTTAAAAAATTAAAAACATTAAAGGAAAAGAGTTATCTTTGCACATACCTTGTTGTCTCCACTTCATATTTCCAAAAGAAGCCTAGATTGAATGTTCCCACTGTGGATTTCACTTACTAAGCCATCAATTTGTTTGCAGCTTACAAAGAATTTGGACTGGCATATAATATTTGAGGTTGGGGTTTTTTCAGCTTGTTATGACAATCATAAGCAAAAGAAAGGTCAAAAATTGGATAGAAATTACCATCACACATTCTGGAGCAAGTTGTTTGGAAAAAAGAAATAGTAAAAAGCTGACTACCTATTAGCTTTGGACAGAGTTGGCATTTTCAGCAGCCTTTATACAAAATCTTAAATAGTTTTCAAAATTCTGCAGTAATAGCCGCATATGATGGGCTGTATTTCCCACATATGCCATGAAAAGGTTGATGGGGACAATTAGGGGCCAGACCTTATTAGAAATAAAGCCTAGCAGGATAAGAGCAGGGCTTGTGGCCATGAAGAGCTAGATGAGCCAAGTTGCAGGAGGAGACCTAGAGGAGAAGAAGTAAAAAATTCCCTCTCTCTGGGAAGTAGCCTAAAAGAAGGCTGAAAAGGAGAGGAGACAGACTATATCGGGGTGAGTTGGAAGCCTGAGAAGCTAGACTGTGCCTGAACCCCCGAGTGTAGGAAAGGATGTGCCAACCTGTAGGTTGTGGGTTTGCTTGATGCACAAAAGCTGATGGAGATCAGTACAGAGCAAACGAGGAACTGCTATACAGCCAAAGGGCTGTCAGATGAACTGAAAGTCTGATTTTATTTACATTTCTTCTAGATTTTTTTTAAAAGGACTCTGCGGTTCCAGAAGGGGCAGGACTCTACAAGACAACTCCTACAGCGGGGCTAAGCCAAACAACAGTGGTCACAGTGGACAGGGTGCTTGGAGGAGTGCGACCGACCACGTGCTCACTTGACCCCTGCCCTTCATGGCTTCTTAAGTCTAGCTGGGAAGGGATAACTGGTTGGGTGCAGAGGATTATTAATGCATCTTTTAGATCTGGTATAGTTCCTGCTGCCTTGAAAGAGGCAGTGATAAAACCGTTACTCAAGAAGACCTCCCTGGACCCACATGACAAATAACTATCGCCCAATTGCTAATATTCCCTTCTTGGGCAAGGTACTCAAGAGGGCGGTGGTGCTGCAACTCCAAGCTTTCTTGGAAGAAACAGACTACTTAGATCCATTTCAGTCTGGCTTTAGGCCTGGTTTTGGAACTGAAACAGCCTTGGTCGCCCTGGTAGATGATTTATGTCGGGAGATAGACAAGGGGGCTGTGTCTAGACTGCATCCCTTTTCCGTAAAAGGGATGCAAATTAGACACATTGCAATAGCAAATGAAGCGGGGATTTAAATCCCCCCCCCCCGCTTCATTTGCATAAACATGGTTGCCACTTTTTTCCGGCTCGGAGCTTTGCCGGAAAAAAGCGCCAGTCTAGACGTGGATCTTTCGGAAAATAAATCCCCGCTTCATTTGCAATTGCGATGTGTCTAATTTGCATCCCTTTTACGGAAAAGGGATGCAGTCTAGACACAGCCGGGGAGCGCATCCCTGTTGATTCTCCTAGACCTTTCAGCAGCTTTTGATACCATTGACCATGATATCCTTCTGGGATGCCTGGCGGAGTTGGGTATTGGAGGCACTGTTTTACAACGGTTCCAGTCCTATCTGTTGGGACGCCTTAAGAAGGTGGAGCTAGGGGACTGCTATTCGACCCCAGGGCGATTGTGCTATGGGGTCCCACAAGGTTCCATCTTGTCCCCTAGGCTGTTTTATATCTACATGAAGCCGCTGGGAGAGGTCATAAGGAGTTTTGGAGGACGTTGCCATCAATATGCAGATGACACCCAAGTCTATTTCCCTGTGACATTAGAACCAGGTGTGGCAATGACTGATCTAAATCGGTGTCTGGAGGCAGTGATGGTTTGGATGAAGTCAAATAAGCTGAAGTTGAACCCAGATAAGACTGAGGTCCTGTGGATCAAGAGGCCATCTGTTCGGGAATGTGTCATGGCACCTGTTCTAGACGGGGTTACTCTCCCCCTGAAAGGACAGGTACGCAGCATGGGAGTCCTCCTGGACCCTTTTTTAACATTTGAAAATCAGATTTCTTCGGCAGCCAGGAGTGCCTTTGGGCAACTTAGTTTAATCCGCCAGCTGCGAACCTTACTGAACAAGCATGACTTGGCCACAGTGATCCATGCTCTTGTTACATCCCAACTGGATTACTGTAATGCACTTTATGTGGGGCTGCCTCTAAAGAGACTTTGGAAACTTCAACTGGTCCAGAATACGGCTGCTCGAGTTTTAACCAACACTAGTTATACGGAGCACATTATGCCAGTGCTTCGGCAGCTGCACTGGCTTCCGGTATGTTTCCGGGCACAATTTAAGGTTTAATTATGACCTATAAAGCCTTAAATGAATTGGGTCCAAGGTATCTGAAGGACCATCTTCTCCCATATGAACCTGCCCGGGGATTAAGGTCATCTGGGGAGGTTTTGCTTCGTGTTTCCCCAGTTGTGGAGATAAGATTAACATCTACGCGGAACAGGGCATTCTCAGCTTTTGCTCCCAGGCTGTGGAATTCTCTTCCTCAGGATATCTGCATGGTGCCAACGCTAGCGTTGTTCTGGCGTCAGGCTAAAGCTACCCTTTTTACTCGTGCTTTTATTAATGTTTGAGTCTGTATGTGTGTGTTCCTCCTCTATATATGTTTTTAGCTGGTTATGTCCCTCTGAGGTCTCATATTTTAAATTCTCATATTTTAAATTTTTATATATATTTGTCTTTTTTTTGTTTGTTTGTTCTTGTAGGCTGCCTTGAATATTTTAAATAGAAAGGCGGGGTAAAAATGTTTAAATAAATAAATATAAATAAACAGTTGGGGAAACCAAGGCAAGAGTTGTTGAAGCACCACAACCAGCCAGTGGGTGGTATTTTAGGGCTGTAACTTTGCCAGTGCAGTTGTTTCTTTACTTTAAAAACATTATAGACAGGAATCTAGTAAAGAGGAATTAAAAAATTGGAGAGCAAACTGAACTGAAAATAACCTTAGGGCTTAATTCTGCACAACGCCGCAACACACAGTGTTGCGTGTTTAAACAACTGAAAGCAAGACAAGGACCAGGCTCTGGATGAAGTGAAATTTTACTTTGTATACAGAGGGCCACCACAAGAGGTATGCAATACTTCAGCCCCATTTTGAGAGCATAAGTGGCTACTAAGAATTACATAGTACAGTAAAACTCCAATAGTCCGGCATCCAATAGTCCGGCACTCCTGATAGTCCGGCATCAAAATGGCAAGAGCCTAGTGAGTGAGCTTCGGCAAAAAATGAGTCACAAGGTAACAGCAGCAGCAGCTGAACTGAGCAAAAAGGGTAAAAAAGGCTTAAAAAAACTAAAACATTACAGTATACTGTATACAGTATGTACAATAAAAAGGGCTAGGAACACTTTATTTACAGTATATAATGTATACAGTATATATATAACCAGCTTATAGTACCTCCTGATAGTCCGGCATATCTAATAATCTGGCACCACCTAGGTCCCATAGGTTCCGGATTATCGGAAGTCTACTGTATATAGCTGGCTGGACAAGAAAGAAAAGAGGGATTAACTCCAGGCCTGCTCCCCAGGAGGAGGTAAAGGTGGCAGCTGTCCCTGCTCCCAACCATTCAAAGAGACCTGCACTGTCACTGGAGCCCTAGGCCCTTTAAATTGCTGCCAGAGCATCACACGGTGTGCTCCAGATGGCATGCGAGGAGGAGCAGCGCAGTCTGGGTAGCACTGAGGGCAGGCTGCCTTGACCCCACCTCTTCCAGGTGAGGCCCTGCCCCTCCTGGGAGTTCAGAGCCAGCCCCCGCACTTCGCTGAGGGGCTGGTAAGGCGGTCGATTCACCTGATCAACTCAGCCGAGATTAGCCAATAATCAGTGATTAATGCACTTACCTAGAATTCAGGTGGTTCAAGACCCTGCTCTACCTGGTTTGGATAGGGACTCAAACCATGGTCTCCCACATCTCACGCAAACGCCCTTACCAGCAGTCTTACTGGCTGTGGTGAGATGTCTCTTTCCCTCCACTCCATCCTAGACCTAAGACACCTTCCAAACAATATTTCTCATGACGGATACTTTTTGGTTTTCACAAAACCCCCATTTTTGGATTGGAAAACAGGTGGAATAACTCAAGCAGAGACCTGTCTATACAGAATGAAAGTCATATATGACAGCTCTACAGTGTGGCCTCAAGGCTACTGCCAGAGTAAGGTCTTTATGGGATATGGGCACCTAGAGTCTCATTAGGATCATACTTACACCTGTGTTTTGCTAGACACAGCAACTCCCTATTACTTTTTCAACTTCAGCACTTGCTAGTAAGGCAGCAGGTAGTCCTAAAGGCATGAAAATTGCTGCTTAATTAAGAGGCTCATACGTGCTTCCTCATGATTCCCCAACGTAAGTCTTAATTGCTGTGAAGGGCTTTTTGGTGGCCCAGGGATGTGTTAGGAAAAGAGACATAGCATGAGCGTGTGTGTGTAGCACAGCAAGAGGAGGAATTACTCCCTTTTAAAACACAATGTATTGCCTGAGAATTTCTTAGAGAAACAGTAGGGCTTCAAGAAGCACGACAAGTTTCCATGGAGATAGCAGCTCTCTGCTGCTTGCTTTGCACTCATGGGGTCGTGCGCTATTATAATTAGAAAAATGTGTCTGCAGACAAAACTAATTTCCAAATATTTACATTTGGAGGAGCAGTTTTAAACAAGAGAGGAGGGAAAGGCATTAAATATAAAGCCAACCTCTACAAATCAATTCCCTCCATTCTGTACAGTTATTTTTTTCACCCTGGCACCCCTGGGTACCCTTCAGCGATAATGCTATTCTGATTCAGTGGTTATTGCAATTATCCTTCATCACATCCTGCCAGTGTAGCGATCGACCTGGTAATCGTACTCAATGGCACCGCTGTAACTTAAATCCTCCACTTTCACCCCTTTCTCCAAAGCAAACTGAGGACTTCACGCAGCTTTGTCCTTTCATGCATTGTTTTCCCTCCATGCATATTTTATTTTGATTTAGAACTTGAGTCCAGAGGTTGGAGGGGCTTTAGAACAGACTGCTACAGATGAGGGAATGATCTGAGTTTCTCTCCAATCTCCAGATCAGAATCTTGCTACTGTGAAACATGAAGAGGAAAACCTCTAAGACTGACGAGTTCTAGCCTTAAGGGAATGGAGAATAAAGAAACTGGAGGCATCAGTTGAAGATTTCCTTAACCTTGAGATTTCCTATCCCAATCATATGCTGCAATTTCTCAAAGGGCATTGTTTCAGGGTGCAAAGAACAATGTGTATTAGTTGAACAAACAGGATAGATTATCAGAATATATAAAGTTAAAGCCTATGCCCTTCAGCAAGTTGTAAAAACAAGCAGCCATCTGGAGCCTGTGAAATGTTTCTAACTTGTCAATAAGACATTATAATAAACACATAATATAGGCAGTTCATTAAAAAAAGCTATAGCTAAGCAATCTTTCTCCAGAGAATTCTACTGCATACTTTGTTTGAAATATGTGAGCAAGAAGGCGAGTCTTCTAGGGTTACAGAAGACTCCCTGCACACATTTGAACAATCCTTCATAAAAACTGACTATGTGGCAAAAGTTTTCTCCCTGTGCTCCCATGGCAAATCTCAATGTACTGTACTGCTCTGGTATAACACCACCAGCAACTATAACTCTTCTACTCCCTGCCAGCTGATACATGGAGCCCTTCACCTGGCATTAGGAAAACTGACATATATGAAATCTGACTGTTAAATTTGAGCTAGTAAAACCGACATGGGAATCTTTGGTGGCACCAGCAGGTTTCTGCAATGTGTTTGCTCTTTTAGAAAAAGCATTGGCATTTGACATTAAGTGCAAAAGCGATTAAGATAGTTCATGGCAATGCAGGAGAGGATACTACAGCAGGTCTTACAGAAAAAACAATTTTCTGTTAAGTAAAAACATGTTTTCTTCTGGGCTGAGACTTTCAGTCGAGACACTAAGCTAAGCCTCCAGTAAATGGAGATATGCGTGACGTAAGCAATCCCCAAGAATGTGCATTTGTCAATCAGCATTTCTAGAGCCTTCAGTGTAACGAATCACATGGAAAGTTAAGCATGTGCATAAATATTTGCAAAAGTCTTTAGTCTTTCAGTAGATACAGGCTTTAGTTACTGGTTATAAAACTGCATCATTCTCCAAATCCTCCACGTTTTATTTTTGCTCCCGCCAGCCACCAAACAAATAATCACCAAAAAATAATAATCACCAAAAATTAAATTGTGAAGTTTTGCAAAGAGACACTAGGCTTTTCCCAGTGTTAGTTTCAAAAGTCTTTTTAGAAATGTCACACCATTGAGCATCTAATCTAATATTTTCTTCTAACTATTAATTAAAAACATTATATTTAAAGAGACATAGTTCCGTTTACAATAATTATATTTTCCTTATAAACCATTGTGTATCCAATGATCTTGGAATGCTATACCAAAGTCACAACAATGCATGAGATAGACTTGAATCTCTTTAATCTGGCAGTTTTAAGAAATAGGCTATGCTGGATTATGGAATTTTCTGGGCCATGGGTGTTTGCCCTAATGAAGGGAGTTGAGGGTGAGGGTACAGGATCTAGGAGGGAGGGAATGGGGGTAGACCACTTACCTGGCACCCTGTTCCTGGGGGCACATGTGGATCCTTGACCCCTGCTGATCCTAGGCACCAGTCCCCACCACTATGGAAGCACTGAGGGAAAAGACTCCAGACAATCACTTTGCTGTTCTGCCATTCCCCCTGCCAGCAGCAGAGAATCCTCTTCTTGCCAGGGTCCAATTCCCAGGTATTCCTGGTTTAAAGACACCCGGATTATGGAGGTTCAAGTGTATTGTATTGTAATATTTGTGGGCTATCATATTTTGGTCTAATTTTGGTTGTTGGTTTAGCATGCAGGTGATGGTGGCCAGTGATATATAGAAGGTCAGACTAGCTGGCCTAGGGATTCCTACTGGTCTTAAATGCTATATAATGCACAGTAACTTGGCTAAGTAACTTGCTCAAGTTCTCTGCACCAGAGTTGAACCCAGTAGTCCCGATTATCAAATCTGTAAATAAATCACACTACTGTCATATTTAAATGATGGCCTCTCCAACTTGAAAGCTATACTAGGGAATATCAAGTTATTGGATAAATATGAACACTAGAAAAGCATACTGCGTGGGTTTCAGGAATTATGGGAAAATGCCTTATAGACTTTGTGCTGAAGTGACTAATTTTGAAGAGAATTGATTAAAATTTTACAAAACAATCCTTCCAACAGTCAAAAAAAGCAATTTAAGTCACTGTGGTAATTTAGTGTACAATTAAAAATTAAATTGGGATATGGTTAATTGCTTTTGAAACTTCTATTGTTGAAATTACGTATATAAACACAAACAATTTAATTAAAATGAAGCTACGTTTGAGAGCATGTATCAGTAATTTAAGGTAAAATATAAGAGGATTATTATAGTTTTCCCAAAGCCAAGAATTATAAATCCAGAATATTGAGAGTGAAGAGTCATCTTAAAAATGGAAATGTGTTACGATACGGAAATGCACAGTTTGATCACTTAAACTACCTTAATTCTGCAGTGGCTTCATGCAGTTACCAGACGATGAAGGCATGTTAGTGTTTGCAGATACAGACTAGATCAACATTGTCTCCGAATTTTCCCTCGTGGTATCATAACGTGAGTCAAATTAACAAATTTACTTGTAAATCCTCAGAAAAATACATTTTTTACGCCATAAGTGCTGTAATGTAGGGGAGAATGTTCAGTATTTTTAATACATAAAATGACTGAATCACTGCTTTAAGTAAAAATATTAGCCTACCCTGAACTATCAGAGCTTCAACTAGCACTTCCATTATACTATGTTAGTAAATTGTGGGAAGTGAAGTACGTACAGCAACGTTGGCTTGGGTGCATCAAGACTCATTAACTACATTGATAAGCGATTAATCATTATCTTTATTTCACTAACGCTTGCCTCTGAGATCCAAAGATGGCTGTGCCTTTCTTAAAGATAACAAATCCATCAACGAGGGCTGGAAGGAACAATACCAAAAGCTTCTTAATCAAGAAGTGACTGACCGACAACACCATCAACTCCACGCTGCAGCACCTAATCTGGTGCCAACCAACCAATATCTGAGAGCTCTGCAAAGCAATTAAACAAATGTAGAACAAAGTGCCAGGTCCTGAGGGCACACCATCTAAAATACTGAAAGGGGAGGGGGGAGAAACATTGACTAATAAGCTTCATTTGCTGCTCCTTAAAATCTGACGCACTAAAGAAATCCCTGCTGACTAATGTAATGCTAACATTATCACAGGGCCGACTGGCAGCTATTGAGGGAGCACCCTCCTCTCTGTGGCTTAGAAGATTCTTGCTGGAATCTTACTGAATCACCTGCTCCCTCTTGCTGATTAAATACTTTCAGAATCTGAGTGCAGCTTCAGACCATCATGTATGAATTTCACAGATCCAGAAAAAATGTCAAAAACCCCACCAGGAGCTGTAGATGGCCTTTATCGACCTGACCAGAGTCTTAGACTGTGTCAACCATGAGACTCTATGGGAAATCATGTCAAAGTTTTCCTGTCCAAATCAATTTATCACCACTGTAAGACTTTTCCACCACCAGATAACTCTGAGCCCTCTCTCAACTGAATAGGTGTAAAACAAGGCTGTGTACTGGCATGCATCCTTTTCTCCATTTTTGTATCAGCTATGAAAACATTAATCCAAGACCATCTACCACAGGGCACTGGCATCCAATATCAGACTGACATTTCTTGTCTCCATGCCAGAATTAAAGTAATATCAGCCACAATGACCAAATTCCAGCATGCAGACGATTTTGCTGTAGTCCTGAGGAGGATCTACAAGCAACCCTTAATTGCTTCTCTGAAGCTTACAAAAGCCTAGAGATATCTCTGAACATCTTCAAAAGAAGTTCTTCACCAGCCAGCCCTGAGTCAATCATAAGACCCAGCAAGGAAGAGCTACACAGACAAAAAAGAATTGGAAAACTAGACTATTTTGTTTACCTTGGCAGCCGTTTGTCACAGAGGGTAGGCACAGATGTTGAGATTCAGCACAGAATCCACTGGAACAGCTTGGCCTTTGTCGGACTGTCTCACCAAGTGTTGAACAATCACAACATCAGAATACATACTAGATTTTTAGTTTGGAAAGAGGTGGTAATCTCAACTCTTCTCTACAGCTGTGAGACTTGGATGATCTATAGAAAATACCCGAAAAACCTGGAATACCAGCACCAGCAATTCCCTCAGAACATAACGTGGGAGGATCATTGCACTAATGTCAGTGTCTTCACAGAAGCCATCTTCAGTATCAAGGCTCTGATTATCTTACACCAGCGGAGGTGGAGTGGACACTGTGTGTGCATGCCTGATATCTACTTATCAAAACAACTGCTGTACGGCCAACTTACCAAAGGAGAAAGGAATCGTGGAGACCAAGAGAAAAGCTTTAAAGTCAACCTGAAGATAAACATTAAGAGATGTGGCATTGACACGACACACTGAGGGATAGTAGCCCAGAGTACGGATATTGTGTGAAGACTTCTCAGAGAGGGAACATCCACTTCTGAGGAAAAAACCTTGTCCTGGTCAACAAACACACACACACACACACACGGAAGGAAAGACAACTGTCATGCAGCAATCGTGGTTCAACCTACCTGCAACATCTGCCAATGAACCTGTGGCTCAAAGATCGGACTCCTCAGTCACCTAAGGCCTCATGAAAAATTAAACCTGTGAAAGAGATAGTCTTCAACCTCAAGGGATCCCTGATGCAACATGAGAGCTCTATGCCAATATTGTTCTTTCAGGCCTTTAATAAAAAGATACCTGGAACCAACTTTCTCTTAAGGCTCACCTCTGCCATGTTGCTTACAAAAACCAGTCCTGGTCATTGCTAAGCAGATGACAAATTGTGACTATTCTTTCCCTTCCCACTTCTATCTTAAAAATATAAGCCAAATGACCAACAAAATTTGGCCAATTCTTCACCAGCCTCATTCGCTTGTATATTGTAATACTAATCCTTACTCTTCATATTTTGTGAAGTTCTTCAGAGTAGGAATGCTCTCTTCTGTGTTTGTACAGCACATTTGGGGCCCAATCCCAACTGGGGTCCTTGAGCACTACCACAACATACACAGCTATATTTTTCTCTGTCACTTCTCTGTCTCTTTCCTCTTTGTGGCTTCATTCACCTTCCTCTGGAAGACAGGGTTATAGGCCATTTGATCATGTAAGGGCTTGATCCTGCAGATTCTTACCCAAGTGAGCAATCTTTACTCATATGTATGGCAGTCAGTGGAACTTCTCATATCAATAGGGACTGTTCACAAGAGTAAGTCTTTGAACACGTGGGCCCTTACACCATAAACTCTTTGGACTGGAGACCCTATGTTAGGTCTTCAAAGCACAATGGAAACCTCTGCTCTTGTATAACTGATACCTGTTCGAGGATGATTCAATCAGATCTACAATCAGCTGTCACTGGAATACTAGAGTGGGAACTAATCAGGTGCCCTTAGAATGTCTCCATCCTTGGAGTGAGTCTATTGAGCCCATTAGCTCCTCTGCTGTGAGATGGCAAGTAACATACTTCTGACTTACAGTAAATGTCCATGACCATTGTATGTTTCATCCTTTCTATCACGAATAGAGCTGAGAAAGTTGTGTATGACAATAACCTGAAAGTGTGTATTAGAGAGCTTAGGTCCCATTCATTTATTTCTGGTTTCTTAACTCATCTTCATTCTCAAAGGGTACGTCTACACAGCTGTTATTTCAGAATAACTAATGTTATTCCAAAATAACATAAAGCGCATCTACCCTACAAGCCTTTATTTCAGAATAATGTCGAGCTGGAGGACTTGTTACTCTGACTCATGGTAACACTCATTTCATGAGGAGTAAGGGAAGTCAAAGGAATTGCGTTCTTCCTGTGACTTCCTGCTATGTAGATAGCGCCAAAAGCCAAATTAAGCTACTTTGACTTAAGCTATGCAATTGATGTAGCTGAAGTTGCATAGCTTAATTCAACTTTAGCCCTGCTGTATAGACGTGCCTGTCATTCCACAGGGCCAAGGCCCAACAAGGTTGTAGATTTGCTTCAACACAGTGCCGATTAGAGATAATGTACTTTATTAAGCTCACTACTCCACTGCTCCTACACTTCACAGGGTACACTCTAGCAAGCGAAAGCACTACAGGGCAATGCTTAAAGCAGTAAAAGGCTCTTTGGAATGCTTACATCCCTTCAGGTCTGTGAGGAGTTCCGTTCCGATTACCTCACACCTGGCCGCAGTGGATGTGGCTCCAGCATCAGGGAATCCCGGTCAGCCCTCGAGATTGGGGCCCTGATTGAGACTCAGCTGGGGTGGGACTTTCTACACTAATTATACTACAGTTGTTTACTGGGTGTGCACATACCCGGCTCAATGCCATGCTTATCACTCTTATGGGCTGAGACCGAGGTCAAACTTATTTACCGCTTAGCAGTTTCCCAGCTCAAGGCATGGGTTAATGCTGATAGAGCCCACAGCTGCTGTTTGGGCTTGCAGCATCCCACACTATGCTAAGGTGGATACAGTGGGGATGGAAACTTCCATCCTAGGCCCGCTAAGCTGCAGGACCCACATATGACTTATGTGACAGTGCCCAAGCTTACTTCAGTGCCATGGTGCAATAATAGGAATTTCCTTCCATCCTCTTCCATTTCTGGCGCGCCATCTTGATCATTTCTGCTATGCCATAAGAAATGTCTCCCCTTACCCACTCCCCAGTAACTGTACGTTACAGAATGGAACTCAGTGAAAGATAGGAGGAATTTTTAAGGGCCAGTACTACATTCTGCAATGTCTGTACAAAAAAAAGACTAAGAAAAACAGTGTGCCACCCTTAGACATTATCTAACCCCTTGCTTTTGTATGGCTTACGGTGCATGTAGACAGCACCTTTCTGTTGGAATAAGCTACGTAATTTGCACTACGCAAATTGCATAACTTATTCCAAATCTAAATCGAAAGAGCTTATTTTGAAATTTGGCACTGTCTACACAGCGCCAAATTTCAAATTAAGGCACTATTCTAATAAATCCCTTAACTCATTACAGGGACGCCAGAATAGCGTGCCCTCTATTTCAGAAAATAGCAGGCACTTTTAAAGATGCAACATTGCTATTTCAGGATATTTCCAGCAACGCAGTCTAGGTGTACTCATAGTCTTTCTGAGAGGATGCTTCTACACAAGGATTCACTCTTCAAATCATTTCCCCCTGCTATGGCTCATGCTGCAAATCAGAACGAAGAGTGCTAGGCATTAAACACAAAGGGTGCCACTCAGTATTCTAAGGAGAAGAGCTCACTGTGGGGTGTCCAAGTTTTAAGCAGAGGGTATGGCTGCATTGTTTCTTGGGATCAAAGATGCCCTGCTAACTGAAAAGATTAGTAGGAAGTCAAAGAAGCAAAGTAACTATCTGGGCTGTAAAGTAGACTTAAAGAGAAACAGATGATAGAGTACAGAAGAGATTTTTAAAATAGTCACCAACTTGCACTTGCAGCTCTGGTTGAAGGATTCACACTTCTTAAGAATGAATGGCCAGAGATGGAGTCTTCATTCAACAATAAGTGAATTTGATGACTCAGCTTGAAGTAACTTGGCTGTACTCCAATGTTTCAGCTTCCAAAGTTGTATCGAAACTAAGATCTCATAGGAAATGGCTGCTTTGATGTTTCGCTGAGTTCACTATGGAGCATAATAAACACGTTCAGGGAAGAGTTTAAACCTTCAGAGCTTAAAATCAGATCTTCAGTTGAAGTCATTGGACACATGCTGAGTTTTTCTCTGTTTCATGTGACATTATGTAAATACTCAATGAGCTAATTTGCATATGGCCATACATTTCTGCTTATCTGCTTATTCATTTTCCCAAGCAAAGGTCAGGTTAGGACATGAAGCTGCACAAAACTTGGCAGCTGTTAGATTGGCAGCAGAAGATACTGGAAATGCTGGGGTGCAGGGGTGGATGCCGGGCATTTAGGGTGCTTGTACACATCTGAGATCTTCACTGGCATTTAGTGGCCGACAAGCAAAACTGTAGCTCCTGCCAGCAGAGCAGTTGTGCACACAAGATGCAGGAATGCAGACAGAGCTGCCAAATGCATATCCCACAAGATGAGACATTTTGAATAATTGTGAATAGAATTGGTCCTCCTGACACCAGGTTTGAAATTAACCCTTATACCGCAGCTACCCTCTGAAAACCTGCTCTAAGAGTGACATTGCAAGGTTTTGAGTCCATAGTCTCTGACAGTCCCCAGGCCAAAGCAGCAGAGTGTGTTAAAACGAAATGCCATCCCTCGCTGAAAGGGCATCCTAAATTCTGGAAAGCCAAGCTGCCTGCTTCCTGATCCACATCCCACAGACATAATGCTTAACACTAGCACTTGCCCATATGTTCCCGTCCTGCCTGCCATTGCCTGGAAGGGAACAAAGTACCACAAAACAGATGGCCCAGGGTCTGGAAATAAGGGCAGAAATGTGGGTGGGTAGGGGGGCAGCAGCCATGCACTCAGGGACATGGCTAGCTATTCATCCCTTTGTTCCGACCCTAAGGGAGTGAGGGGAAAGTGCTTGCATTCCGTGCATGCCTCTCACACCTGGCTGAGGAGCTCCCTTCACCAGCCAGATGTGAGAGGAATGCACAGAATGCAAGCACTTTCCCCTCACTCCCTTAGCATCTGGGGAAGGGGATGAAAAGCTAGACCATGTCCTGGAGCACACAGCTGCTGCCCCCATCTCCCTACCCAAAATTCCACCCTTGTCTGGAACCTTGTCCAAGACTGGCTTGCAACTACAGGATCATGTTTGGAACAAACTTTTTTTTTAAAAGTATCTCTTTAGGGCTTCAGCCTCTAATTACATCCTTGCCCCTTTAAGGTCCCAGCCTGTTTCTAGGGAGAGGATCCTGGGTTGAATCCTGGAACAAAGCTAGTGCTAAGCCTCTGGCAGGTTCCTGTCAGTCCTTATAAAAAGACTGAAGCAAGAAACCAAACAGACTTATCTGCTGGCCCCTTAAAGCAGAGTGCAGTCCAACGGCAGAGGGGAAACGGTCGGCTGGCCTCTCACTGAAGCTTGCTCTGAAATGCTTCGGTCGTCATCTCTCACTGACTGGTGGGAAGGAGCAAGGAAGAAATCCATTCCCCTTCCCTCCAAGAGCTCCTCTTCCATTTCCTTTTCCTGTGAAAACACCCCAGGGACCCAACCCATGGAAACTGCTTAGCTGCAGCTGAACTCCTTGCCCACGTCCCCTCCCCCCCCCCCCCACAGGAGTAATTCAGACTCCCTGCTACAGTGATGTGGGGGAGGAGGGGAGAGCACCCAGTGAGAGACAACACCGCCTGTGTTCTCTTACAGCTCTCTGTCCCAAGAAAAGTCATGCAGCAGGAAAGGGGGCTATTAAGACAGAGGAGCGGAAGCATCTTGTTTATCCACTTCTCTCCATAACCTGGGACCACTGTGCAGAGTGTTGGTCCATGTGACGATATCTATTTAGAACTTAGAAGGTATCTGATTTATAATGTGGCCACTGAATGCTCCTAGGCTGTGTTAAAAGTACAAGGATGGGAGTGGTCTCAGACAAGGGACACTGATGGAGACCAGCCTGATTTGTTTCTTAGTAAGGCTATACTACAGAGCTTTTAGCAACAAGACTATGTCGAAAAAACCCTGTCGCTAAAAGTCAAGCACTGTAAAAACATGTCGGCTTGCAGACAAAAACTTCCATCGCTCTACGAGTAACGTTTGCTCTGGCAGGAGACCTCTCCTAGTCTTGGTCTACACTAAGGAGTTATTTCGAAATAACTTCTCTTATTTTGAAATAATAAGTGGAGCATCCATACTACAAAGCCCATGATTTCGAAATAAGGGGCTGGTTATTTTGAAATAATAATTCCTGCTTTCCACGAGGAATAACGCTTATTTCAAAATAGTTATTTTGAAATAGCAGTAGTGTGGATGCTCCACTGCTGCTATTTTGAAATAACTACTCCCTGGAGTGTTTCAAAGTAATTACTCCCCAGTGCTCCCTAGGGCTCTAAGTTGAGGTAGCTTGTCCACATTAAGGGACCCTGCCTCGGACTAATTTCAAGGCTTGTCTATGGTATGGACACACTATTTCAAAATTGTTATTTTGGGAGTTACTATTTTGAAATAAGTTATTTCGAAATAATTTCCTAATGTAAACGTGTCCCTACTGACAAAGCACTATCTACACTAGTACTTGCTGGAGCAAAGCTTTTGTCCTTTGGCAGGGGGAGAGGGTGTTAAGCACCTGTGAATGGCAAAAGCTTTGCGTCTCAGTTGCCATCATAGACCAAGCCTAACTTCATTACTGTGCTCCCTATACTATGACAGCCCTCGCTGTACAGAACATGGAGCCACCGGGCCCCTGTTAATAATTCTATGGGGCTACGTCTACACTGGCCCCTTTTCCGGAAGGGGCATGTAAATTTCACTAGTCGTCATAGGGAAATCCGCGGGGGATTTAAATATCCCCCGCGGCATTTAAATAAAAATGTCCGCCGCTTTTTTCCGGCTTTTAAAAAAGCCGGAAAAGAGCGTCTAGACTGGCCCCGATCCTCCGGAAAAAGCGCCCTTTTCCGGAGGCTCTTATTCTTACTTCAAAGTAGGAATAAGAGCCTCCGGAAAAGGGCACTTTTTCCAGAGGATCGGGGCCAGTCTAGACGCTCTTTTCCGGCTTTTTTAAAAGCCGGAAAAAAGCGGCGGACATTTTTATTTAAATGCCGCGGGGGATATTTAAATCCCCCGCGGATTTCCCTACGACGACTAGTGAAATTTACATGCCCCTTCCGGAAAAGGGGCCAGTGTAGACGTAGCCTGGATGTGTGGCTAGAAGAAGCCACCAACTTGTTTTGAGACTCCCTGTCTCTAGAGGGCTAAAAGGAATAGAAATAATGTGATTTTGTCTCTAACACAAGCCAGACTCTGCCACAGAGAAAGTGGAGTGTAAAAGCTGTATCTTTATTCAAGCCGCCACTCTTCTGATTGTAATGAAGTTTTAAAACTCAAGCCCACTTCAGCACAGCAGGCTCAGCTGATCTAGAGCAGTTTCCAGCTTTTAGAGATGCAAACTCCATTTTAAGCCATATCAGTTTCCTATGTTCAGTCCTTGCCTGGAAGGCTCCTTGATTGATACAGTGGAGTAGCTTTGTTGAATGGACTTGAGATGGGTCAGCGTGTAAAGGGCTCACCCAAACTAACACCAGCTCCCCCTTCTGCTCTCACACCTACCTGTCTGATAGGAAAGTTCGAAATAGTCTAAACTTTTGCCAAGCTTTTCATGACCAGCTCTTACATACTGTATATTGTTTTTTTTGTTTTTTTGTTTAGAGGAGTAGCTTGACAGAAAGTTTGAGCCAACTCAAACTTATGGACTGGAGCTGATTTGCTGGTTCCATTTCAGTGGGTTTAATGAATCCTGAGAAGGTGCTTTACTTCATTCAATACCATGTTGCTTTTACAAGAAGGGCATGTAATAAAAGTGCACAGAAACATATTATGGTTCACAAGTTTAGGTTTAAAGAGTAAAGTAGACTTTTTCCTCCCACCCTCTCTTTGAAGAACAAAAAATGAAAAATATTTTCTTGTTCCCAAATTGGATTTTAAAAGATGTGCAGTCTGTCACTGGAAAATACGGGGAAAACTGCAGCTGGAATGTAGAATTTCATATAATCCCAGATATATAATCCCAGACACACCAATTTAAAGTTATATAAGATATACTTTATTAAAGTTTAAAATTATATTTCAAATTGGCGCATTTTTTAGGGTAAAGAAAGATACTTTGTACTTTAAACAAGATCAGTTAAGGTTAAACCTTTGTAGTGTAATTGGTTTTAAAAATTAAAGCTAAACTCATTTAATAAGGTAATAAAACACTTATTTCCTCATAAGATAGGAAGACAGCAGAAATCCAAACATTTACAGTGGAGAGTAACACTGTCATCATTAACAGCAAAACAACATATGCTATACAGAGACAAAGGGATACATGGCCCATATACCCCAAGGAAGAGTTTACAATCTAAGGCTTTGTCTATACTACAAAGCTGTGTCATCAAAACCTGACTTTTGGTGACAAAACAGTGATAGCATTCACACTGAAAAGCATTTTTCTTGGGAAAAATGCCTAGGTTCACTACAAAAAATTTCTTTCCCTATGAGAGACTTTTTTCTTTTCCCCTCCCTTTATTGTCGACAAGGAGCCAGTGTAGACTCTGCTGCTTTATTTTGTCAACAAAACAGGCTTGCACCGATGTCCCAAAATGTTGGTCCTGATGTTTCTGCTCAGCTTTAATCTCTGCTGCCCTGTAGGCTTTCGCTCATGCCCCTCGCCCTTAAAAGCGCCATGCATCTGACAGCTGAGTGAGCTGCGCCAATTGGGGAGCAAACAAAGAGCGAATCATTGAACTGCTCCTGTTCTGCCCTACACTAGGAACACAGCAGGCAGACTGCTGCTGCAGGGGAAAGGGGATCAGGCTGCTGGGCTACTCTGACATTCCTCAGCACAGAGAGCGCACAGAGCTACTCATGATGCTGCTCCCAGCAGCTGAAGTGGTTGTGGGAGAACTGAGGGGGAATCCCAGGATGTGCAGGGATCAGCTCTGCCTTCCCACAACATGACACTGTGGTATTTATACCCACAGTGCATTGCTTACGTTGTTGATGATGGTGCCTCCAGTGTGGACATGATTTGTCGATAGAGGCAGCAAGTGTGAACACCTTCTGGTGGTGTTTTGTCTTGTCAACTTTTGGGTGTTGATGTAAGTTTTGTTGACAAAACTTGATAGCGTAAACATACCCTAAGGTATCCAAATCTGTGTGCTCATGCTCCCTGATGGAGTGCTGCTGTCTTAATACAGAACAGACTCATATGGCTTGACTGACTTTCAGAACCCAGGTGAGAACAGATACATTTGCACAAAATGTACTGGACAACCCCACAGCAGCACTGCAATATACTTACTTACTTAATTAATTGATGAATTAATTAATTAAAAAAGGTGGGCATTAGCATGTTTATTCAAGTGGCTTAGCACTAACAAGCTTATTGGAAGAAAGTTAGTTTAACAAAGGCCTTTGTACAAAGAGGATGGTGGTCTTGCACACCGCTGGTAGAAAGATCCAGACAGTGGGAAAAGCATTAAGGAGCTATTAAGAACCTTGGAAACTTCTGACAGTTACCTAGTCAGAAGCAAGAGATACACCTGGCCAGGTCCTCAATTTATATACAGTGAAAGCTTTGTTATCCAGCACTCTGTTAACCAGAAAACTTTGTTCACTGGCATTGTTCCCAGCCACGATACTGTCACATCTTCAGGCACACAGGCTTGGCTTGGTTTACCATGATTTGCTTAACAATTTTTTACTTAAGAAGTACTAATCATCTTTAACTCAAAATAGAAATGTGAGACCAACTGCCTCACACTACAAAACTACCAATATTAAAAACTTGAGTTTTACTATTATTGTCCATTGGTTTTTCCTAGGTTGATGGGACCCTCAGATAACCGGAATTTTTACATAACTGGAACGCCCTAATCCCCGAGCCTTCCGGATTACACAGGTTTTACTGTAAGTAGGCAAATACAATACAACTACAATGATTTACTCCTATAAAAGGGCAGGCTCCTCTCCCAACAAAGCAGTTGCTAACTATCTTTGATTTTTGGTTGTGTCCTCAGAGTTTACTATCTTCAATAAATCACTACCACCTGCATAAGCACATTTACAGCTTTTCCTAAACTCAGCCCTTTCTACAGGGACAGAATGTGCTCAACACTGAGCCCTTCCTTTCTCTGGGCTTTACGGCTATGTCTAGACTGCAGGCTTCTTTCGAAAGAGCCTCTTTCGAAAGATCGCGTCTAGACTGCAGGCGGATCTTTCGAAAGAGAAATCCGCTTTTTCGAAAGAGAGCACCCAGCGAGTCTGAATGCTCTCTTTCGAAGACGGCCTCTTTACATTGAAGAACGCCTTCTTTCGAAAGAGGAACTTTCGAAAGAAGGCGTTCTTCCTCGTGAAATGAGGTTTACCGCCATCGAAAGAAAAGCCGCGTTCTTTCGAAATAATTTCGAAAGAACGCGGCTTGAGTCTGGACGCAGGGGAAGTTTTTTCGGGAAAAGGCTACTTTTCCCGAAAAAACCCCTGAGTCTGGACACGGCCTACTAGTCTTCCCCTCCTTACACTCCTTCCTGTTCTTTTAACTAGCCTCCCTAGCTGGTGGAACAGTCAGCACGTTAGCTCATCAACCCCCAGTCTGCTTAGCAATTAAGTACACTCCTCCGGCATCAGGCCTTTCCCGGAACATGGAAAGGGAGGAGAGAGAGAAAGGAAGGATGCAATCCTCACAATGACCACTGGAGGCAGCAAGCACAGGATAGAGCGATCGTAAAGAGTCACCACGGAGGGCGGCCACACCACCAACAGAGCAGCCAGCTATGGATGGGGTGCTGCCATTTTGCCTGCCATTGGTAAATGACCTCCGTGCTCAAACCCGAGCTCCCAACCCCTGGCTCCACCATTATACCCCCCCCCCCAAGAGCACCACTGGGGCTAGATAGCCTAGCCTTGGCTGCCCCCCACAGGACCCACCAATGGCCCTCCCTTCTCCCCCACAGCTCCCGGGCCTAGGGGAGGCCTGTGTGGCCCCAACCCCCGGCCAGGCCCCCTCCAGCAACCTCCATCTCCCAAACTCTGACCCACTGCCCCCATCCTGAACCCTAACCACTGAGCGGGGGCCCCCTCCCTATCCCTGTACCAGCCTCCAAGCACCGGGCTAAGACTTCTCCTCCCCAAACCTGGCCCAGCTTGGGGTATGCTGGTGGGAGGCCTGTGCTGTGTTCCCCCCCCCCCCACACACACACACCTTGAGCCAGACCTGGACCATGCCAAGTAAGTCTACTATGTATTTGAGAGTGTTGTCTATTTGTGTCTCTGTCTGTGTGTCCGTCTGTCCCCCAGCTGTGCCCTCTGGACAGGCACTTCTCACCTGGCCCCAAGCTCTCTCCCCAGGGCAGCCTGCCTACTGAACCCCTAATCCCCAGCCCCACCCCAGAGCAATGATTTAAATGACAAAAAACAAAAAAATATTTGAGTTAAGGACCTGAGCAATGCAGGATAAAGATATAAAACATTAATAGCTCTCTTTTTAAGAAGAAACTTGGACTTGCAAAGCAAGTCATTCTGTGAGACTGTCTGATGCTGCTTAAGCCAAACTAAAAAGTTTAAAGATTTCTCTGTGTCACCGAAGCCTTAGCTGAAGCAGCTACTTCTTTGGAGGCCTGGGGTTATATTTCTTACTTCTGAAAGGTGATTTCATGCTTCAGGAAGTAAAGAAAGTTTGAACATTGATAATATAAATGCAGATGGCTCCCATAATGACTGATACCAGAGGTTGTGTGAGTGGAGTGTCATTTCTACTCCCAGTAGATCAGAAGGCCAAGCAAATTAATGGCTGTTTAGGAATGAGAAAAGTCAGAGTGTTTTGACAGCTTTGTCTTCCCCCTAGAACTGGTTGTTCAGAAAACCTCCTTGAGGTCTGGACAATCTCCTCCTTGAAATTATGTCTTTTAATAGACACCGAGAGGCAGTGACACCCTCTCCTCCTGCCATTTCATGTGAACACATTTCCTTCCCTTCAAAGAATAAGTGGCAATGAAAGAAATTGACTAATATATAGAACAGAGAGTAAAACAGTGTCATAAAGAGCTGTTAATTTCACAGATCTGTCAAGAGACACTGTCCCGGTACAAATTGTATGTCAAAGGGAGGCCTCTCAGAATGAATATCATTTAAAGGAAAAAATCTACTAGGTTTTTTTTTTAAATATGCAAAAAAATTGATGCAAATATATTCTTAGCAGGTGGATTTTGCTCTCTAGCATGTGTGCTGTGTTAATGAGAAAGGAATTTACTTATCCAATAGAAAAGCTAATGAGCTACAACACAAAACACTATGATATATGGTAAGTGATAAAGAGTTTTCAACTCAGCAGTTTTCCCTGATGTATATTTTTATACATTAGCTTTTCTTCCCATTGAATAAGGATTAGAAGTTAACTACTGTCACATAGTACTGTAAGGCAATTCACCTTGTGTCAGAATCAGGTTGCAGCTGGTGCCTCAATTTCTCTTGTGCTGTCGGTCTTCCCCAGACTGGTAGACTGGTTTGACCTGGTAGCCAAATCAGTATGAATCCACTGAAAACAAGCCAGTCTTTATGTAAGGACTTGTCCACATCTCCTCTTTTTATTAAGGGGTTTCCTCCCACAGTTCCTGGTAGCCCCAATCCTAAGCATGGATAAATGCCTATAGTGGGTCCCTACATTCAACAGTGCTATATTGCATCACTGCATTTTTCATTCTCCTACTTTATATACTTCTCCATCCAGAATCCAGTAATTATATCTTAGAGTATGTCAGACTGTGTTGCTCTTTGGGAATACCAGAAGTATCCCGAAATAGCAACGCCGCATCATTAAAAGTGCCTGCTATTTTCCGAAATAGCGGGTGTGCTATTCTGGTGTCCCTGTAACCCTTGTTCCATGAGGGTTAAGGGATTTGTCAGAATAGTGCCTAATTTTGAAATTTGGCACTGTGTAGATAGCACCAAATTTCAAAATAAGCTCTTTTGATTTAGACTCGGAATAAGCTTCGCAATTTGTGTAGAGAAAATTGGGTAGCTTATTTCAACAGAATGGTACAATCTAGATGCACCCTTAGATCACAAGAGGCCTTTTCCCCTTCTGAAAGAAGTATACATCGTACCTATGATGGTTTCCTCTGTGTCTTATAAAAGAATCGCAACAGAGCAAATTTCTTGCCTTTTGAATACATCAGATATTTTTAGTGAGAATGATACCCCTGTATTTGTCCATCACTGGTCGGTCGGTCTGTCTATCTGACACACACACGCACACACACGCACACCAAATTTCCTTCAGCACCATAAGGCTATTCTTCCAATATCCCAGTTATTTTTAGTAACAGATTACACACATTTCTAGTAAAGTGCCCTTAATAGAAGTTTGGCTGGTTTCTATTACCTCCTTCCTTCCTTGGTGATGTTTTATCATTTAAACAAGAACACAAATGAATTGGGAAAAAAGCCCCTCAGCCTTCTCTTTGCAAGATGACCCAGTGTATTTCCAATACTGGGGGCAATCTTAGATTTAGAGGTTTAAAGATAATATTGGGGGGGCACCCTTGTTGTGATACTATCCGTTCATGCTTGCATATAATAGCCAATGTGTGATCAAAGATTTTGAAGACAATGCCAAAAAGTTAGAGAAATTGCTATAAACGAAGAAAAGAGGAAAACACTGTCCCAGAAAGTGCACATGAGGTAAAACTCAGTATAAAGGCTACAAAGCTTTTAAACCCTTTGGATAACATAAATTACAACACTTGCAAGAGATAGGATTAAAATAATTATAAGTGATACAAACCCTCAAGCTTCAGGGCATAAGGCCAACCATTATTAACTGCCATGAGTTAGGGAAAAAACTTCCTGTATGGGCAGGTTAGTGCATAATTGTGGATGGTGGAGTTTCCTGCTCCATCCTCTGTAGCATCTCATAACAACCACTGTCAGAGACAGGATATCAGACTAGCTATTCCACTGGTCTGAGCTGAAATTGCAATTCTTTTCTCCTACATTCCTAAGCCATTTATTTAAACTTGGACTATGCACGATGTTGATTACAATGAGACAAAGTCAGTGAAGCAGAAGAAAAAAGAACATTCAGGTGAATATGATCCCCGTATACATCTAGGGAAACCATAGTACCGTGTCAGAAAAAACTTAATTCATAGTCCCATGTCAGAAAAAACTACCCATGAATACTGCAAAGGTAAATCCATTTAAATCATTGTTCAGTTTTACAAGTACCTCCCTAAAATTATTAATTACAGAAATACTAAGTTCTGGAGATTCCAGCTGTTCAAGGGATTTCTTGACATAAAATTAAGATGAATATACATTTAGGAAATTCCTTCTCTGAGGCAAGAAAGAAGGATTACAAATATGCATCTGATATATTCTACTAGAACTTGGAAACATTTCTCATCGGTGGCAGACTTATATTGGCTGATACCTTGTGGCACATAAAGTGTATATCATCTCATCTAACCTAAAACCAGCCAGACCAATTCCAAATTATTTTAACAAGCAGGACTGAGAATCATTGTATTTAGACAGAATAAACTCTTTGGCTGTGTCTACACTGGCATCCCTTCCAGAAAAGGGATGCTAATGTAGCACTTTGGAATAGGCAAATCCGCGGGGGATTTAAATATCCCCCGCGGGATTTGCATTAACATGGCTGCCGCTTTTTTCCGGCTTGGAGATAAGCCGGAGAAAAGCGCCAGTCTAGACGTGATTCTCCGGAAAATAAAGCCTTTTCCGGAGGATCTCTTATGCCTACTTTCAAGTAGGAATAAGAGATCTTCCAGAAAAGGCTTTATTTTCCGGAGAATCACATCTAGACTGGCGCTTTTCTCCGGCTTATCTCCAAGCCGGAAAAAAGCAGCAGCCATGTTAATGCAAATCCCGCGGGGGATATTTAAGTCCCCCGCGGATTTGCCTATTCCAAAGTGCTACATTAGCATCCCTTTTCCGGAAGGGATGCCAGTGTAGACACAGCCTCTGTGTTCCAGTGCAGCAATAGTCATTTCTACCATCTGAATATCTGGCCTTTTAGATCTGGGCCATTGTCCAAATATTCCAGTGCCCTATCTGGGAGCTGTCCAACTGTTTTTATTCTAGGATGGAATATGTATAGAGAAGAAGGAGCATTCAAAGGTTCCTCCAGAACTGCTTTACACAACCTCTTTAGTCCTTTTCGAAGTGACCCTCATTATCTATCAGACCTGGATTATGTTGAGCTTTCACGTATCAGAATTGTATGACTACTGAAATTCAGGGTGTTAACCTAAGTGTGATGTAAGGTCAGTGAGATGGTTGATAATTTGTCTAACACCTCTCCTTTCATTGGACTTTCCCTTCGCCTTTCCTTTTTTCTCACTCTAATTTCCATGCATTTTCTTAGAGAAATTTGTTAAAGGATTTTGATAGTCTGAACAGGCAGCCAATCTGCTACTGATGTAAACTGACAATTTTAATAGAGTGATGATAATGTACTTCATCTGAAAAATCTAGCTGAATATATTTAGGGGGAAAATTAAACTTCTTTTAAGGGAGTGATGATATTCTTATCCATTATTCAGCCTGTTAATGAAGTGGTAATTTTTCACATAAAAGGCTCTATTCTTTGGGTGTGTTCTTTTGGGATTTTTCGTCATGAAGAACACACACCATATCACGCTTACCTGACATTAATGTGGTTTGAGGAAAACACTACTAAAGAAAGATCTGGACACCTTAAGCATTAATCACTGTGTTTTCCCAGATTTCTCATGTGTTCCCTCCCCTCTCCCATCTAGATTTCCCAAACCGTGTGACAGATAAAAGAGAAGGAGAGTTAAAATGTTAATAGTCATGCTGTGACTTAGTCGTCTGATTATTATCTCACTCTTTCCACATCTGCTAGTTGCATCCATCTCTTGCCTCCTGAGTCCTGTCATATAATTAGATTGCAAGTGGCACTTAATTTTAGGGATTTTTTCGGCAATATTTGTATAGTACCTAACACAACATGGCTACCACAGTACAAATAATAATATACAGCTCCACAAACAACAGTCTCTAAGGCTTACACTCTCTGATCTCTGCTTGCTGAGTATCAGAACCCTAACGGCATCATTCCACAAGGGTGGGAGATAGAAAAGACATCCAACCAACCTTTTCCATCTGTGATGAATGGGAGGAGTACTACCTTTTTCTACACATTCCAGCTATTCAGTTAACTAAATTGCCTGTGAGGGTTAAAACAATAGGGTACGTCTACACAGCAGTGTTACTTCGGAATAACCAACGTTATTTTGAAATAACATAGTGCACATCTACACTACAAGCCGTTATTCTGAAATAAACTTGAGCTGGAGGACTTCTTACTCCAATTCATGGTAACCCTCATTTCATGAGGAGTAAGGGAAGTCAAAGGAACAGCACCAAAAACCAAGTTAAGCTATTTTGACTTAAGCTATGCAATTGACATAACTGAAGTTGCATGGCTTAATTTGACTTTACCCCTGCTAAAGACGGACCCTGAAACAGTGGGTTCTACAGAGTCTCAGAATGCTAGGGGAGCAGGAAATGGGATGGCAGGAAGCCAGGAGAGCCAATGGAAACAGAGTGTAGCTTTTTTAATTGGAACCGGTGGCTCTCCTATTCCAGTCTTTGTGTGATCAGGGAAGAGCTGGGAAACATGAATTAAGCCAGGAAAACAGACATGTGGGATCCAGTGACATCCATGCCTAAGGAAGGGCTAAATCTTGGAACAACAGATATGTGACTAGAATAGGGAATGTTTAGTCAGACGCAATCAAGCTATTTTCTTTATTTTGGGGTTTGTTGGACTTCTCTGTGCTCAGCAAATGTAACTATTCGCTTTACACTGTAACTCACCAAACTGAACCGCAGGGTAGCAATTCTCTGTGTTTTAATTTTTTTCAGATGCTCTGTAACACTTAGCAACCAAGTAATGCTTCACCAAGCATGTTTTCTTTGTTTTGTTAATAAAAATCACCTTCTTAAGACCATGATCTAATTCTTGTGTCCTAGAAGGCAGGAGGTTTTGTGTGTACATGCCTAAGGCTATGTCTACACTGAAGGCTTTTGCCAGCAGAGAGTATGCTAATGACGCACTCATTAGCATTTGTTGCGCTGCATTTGCATATCTCTGCCAATGCTTTTTATGCAAGAGGTTTTTGTGCAAAAACAAGTAGTGTAGATGGGTCCATTTTGTGCAAAAAAACCCTTTTGTGCAAGATCCTGTATACCTCCTTTTTTGAGGCATAAGGGATCTTGCGCAAAAGGGTTTTTTGCACAAAATGGACCCATCTTCACTGCTTGTTTCTGCGCAAAAACTTCTTGTGCAAAAAGCATCGGTAGAGATATGCAAATGACAGCGTGACAAATGCTAATGAGCACTTTATTAGCATACTCTCTGCCGGCAGAAGCCTGCAGTGTAGACATAGTCTCAGACTGCATGGCCAGCTATTAAGAAAAATTGCAATTTTTTCAAGCTCTGTCCAGGGGAAGGGTTAAAGAGGTTGGATTCTCAAAGGTGCTTTTGCATTTAAGGGATGGCAATAGTACCAATCCAAGGCCAGGGAATCTGTGACCTTGGGGAGTTTTTAAACAGAAGACTTTAGTGGGAGGGTATTTTAAAGTCTCTTGTAGGCCCCCACCTTCTGCACTTGAAGTGCCAGAGCGGGAAACAGCTCTGACACCATCTAATTTGATTAAGTCTATGAAGACCAGGGTAACATTTTCAGAAGGGCTCATACACCACTTCGGCATAAGTCTAGGGTGATCACCCATCCCTTATTTTAAGGGACCATCCTTTATTTCATTGATTTGTCCCTTATTCTAAGATGCATTGAAATGTATTAAAAACTGATCCTTAGTTCCATTTTAAACATTAAATTGAAGCTAATAATAATTACATTGTACACCTGATGGCAATAGAAATGTACATTTGCAAGAAAAATACATGATATTCTAAGAATAATGGTGGTTCCCTAAGATGTACCTTAAATTAAAGTGCTCTTTTATTTTCTCATGTGCCTTTCCCTTATTTCCATCCAACAAAGGTGGTCCTTCCCCAAGTCTTACTTTCAAAAGTGATTTAGGCAACTACGTCATTTAGAAGCTTTTGAAAATGTTAACCGAGGCTTAGCAAGTGCAGAGTAGAGAATCTTCTATATGAGTTGTAGCCACTAGGATCAATTAAGAGTATCAGAAAACATTTATATGCTGTATTAAATTAAGACAGAATTTCACAAATATTTGAATAAGTCAACTTCAGGCAAATCCTACTCCCTAAACATTGCCAATACTGTAGAATTTCTAATATACATAAGGGCAAAGAACATCAATATTATCCAAGCTGGGCATTTCCCACTCCTCTGCTGTGTGTACCCTTTTCTGGGCTCACTCATTTTTCTCCAAGAGGTAATGTTGCCACTGTTCCTAAGAGGAGACTTCACCAAATCTAGAGGGCACACAATAGTCAAAAATAAATTCAGTACTAGGATCATGGACTCAACTCAATTAAAGTGGTGCAACTTTATGGGTAACATCATACCCTCATGGAAGAACATGATAATTTTGCCATTGACTTCAGTGGGAACATGATTTTTCACCCATATGCACTGACAGCTGGGCTAAAAACTGTAGCCTAGTCCATTTAAAAAAAGAATCTAATCCCAACAAGCTAATACATGCAGATGATATAAGCCCCCAGGGGCCAAGACTTGCAGCTGAGTTAACTGATTTGGATTACAAGACTGCATGGGGTAAGTTATCCATTTGTATCTAAGATGTTCAAATAAAGCTAGCTGATTCCCATAAACAATGACTTCTAGTTCAGACACAGCAGAACTGAGTGAAGCATTTCTGGTAATAGAGTTCACTCCGTGCTGCACAGATCCCAGGCCCAATCAAAATGGGGGCAATCAAATCTTTATTCAGAAGCCCATTGATTAAACCCTCTTAGGAGCCTCGGTTTCCACAATCCAATCTAAATTGGATCTTTCTTTGGAGGATCAGATAAGTTAGAAAGCACTCTTGCTTACCTGGGCAGAGGGAATAATGGTGTTTGTGTGTCCTCCTCCATGCACATATCTCCAGGAAGGATTACCGTGCTGTGTAAGCCACTGAGCAGAAATTACAGTGAAACAAAAGCAGCTTAGGAGGGGAAAAAAAACCTTTCACAAAAGGATTGATACTTCTGCTGCTGAATACTTCATAGACTTGTCCTGTTGGAGGTACCTGGTTGCTCTGTGTAGAACTACTGTCAAAATAAATATTAAATGGGTACCTGTTGTTGACCCTTTCATCCTGAAGAATCCCAAAGCACCTCAAGTACTAGAAAGAAGGCTCCAACCATGAAACTCAGCTTATTTACGAGCACAGCACAACATTATGCAACAGCTTCTTAGGGCATTATTAACACAACAGGAAACTTAGGAAATCACAGAAATACCAGCAGAAACCAACAAAAGCTCCATACCACCCAGGCAGGCTTTGCTTATTGTTTCACCAAAAACTAAGGGTATGTCTACACTACAAAGTTAATTCGAACTAACAGCCGTTAGTTCGAATTAACTTTCATAGGCACTACACATGCAAACCGCTAGTTCAAACTTAATTCGAACTAGCGGAGCGCTTAATTTGAACTAGGTAAATCTCATTCTACGAAGAGTAACGCCTAGTTCGAATTAAGTAGTTCGAATTAAGGGCTGTGTAGCCACTTAATTCGAACTAGTGGGAGGCTAGCCCTTCCCAGCTTGCCCTGGTGGCCACTCTGAGCCAAACCAGAGAAACTCTTCTGCCCCCCTGCTGGCCCTGGAGCCCTTAAAGGGCCACGGTCTGGCTACGGTGCCCGTGCCAGGTGCAAGCCTGCCAGCATCCAGCCAGCAGACCCTGCACCTGGCATGGCACGAGCCAGCCACCCGCTACCACCCAGCTCTCCACCTCTTCCCAGGACCAGGCTGGCAGCTCCCAGGAGCCTGCCCAGGTCCGCAGGAGGCGGGCACCTGCCTGGTCTAGTGTGGAGATCGTGGATCTCATTCAGGTTTGGGGGGAGGCCTCCAACATCCACAATCTCCGCACTAGGCACAGGAAAGTGGCCGTCTAGGGCAGAATAGCTGCCAGCCTGGCCACCAAAGACCACATGCGAACCCAAGAGCAGGTCTGCATGAAAATCAAGTTGGTCCAGTGAGACCCCGACCCTGAGCCCTGAGCTTAGAACATAAGAACATAAGAATGGCCGTACTGGGTCAGATCAAAGGTCCATCTAGCCCAGTAGCCTTTTTGCAGACAGCAGCCAACACCAGCTACCCCAGAGGGGATGGACTGAAGACAATGACCAAGCCATTTCTCTCGTGCCGTCCATCTCCAGCCTTCCACAAACAGAGGCCAGGGACACCATTTCTACCCCCTGGCTAATACCACTCCATGGACCCAACATCCATGAATTTATCTAACTTCTCTTTAAACTCTGTTATAGTTCTAGCCTTCACAGCCTCCTGTGGCAAGGAGTTCCCCAGGTTGACTATTTGCTTTGTGAAGAAGAACTTTCTTTTATTAGTTTGAAGCCTGCTACCCATTCATTTCATCTGGTGTCCTCTAGTCCTTATATTATGAGAACTAATGAAGAACTTTTCTTTATGCACCCTCTCCACACCACTCATGATTTTATATACCTCTATCATATCCCCCCTCCATCTCCTCTTTTCTAAGCTGAAAAGTCCCAGTCTCTTTAGCCTCTCTTCATATGGGACCTGTTCCAAACCCCTAATCATTTTAGTTGCCCTTTTCTGAACCCTTTCCAAGGCCAAAAACTTCTTTTTTGAGGTGAGGAGACCACATCTGTACATAGTACTGAAGATATGGTATACCATAGTTTTATACTTCCCCTCCCCCTTCTTCCCCTGGCTTTCCCCTTCCAGCTCCCTCCTCCCAGGTTTCCCCCTCCCCTCTCCCACCCTCTCTCTTCCCCTCTTCCACCTCCTTTTCCCAGTCTCCCCAGAAGTTAATCCCACCCCCCCCACACACACCAGGTTTTGATAAATAAAGAGAGTTTCTATTTTTGAACACACGTGTCCTTTATTTTTTACATCAGGAAGGGGGGCTAGGGAGGGGTAAGTGGAAGGAGGTGAGGGAGGAATGGGGCACGAGCCCCTGATGGGGAGGACTGGGGTGGCTCTGCGGGCTCCTCGGGGTGGAAGCTCTCTTGCAGGGCCTCCTGGATCCTGACAGCCCCGATTGACCTCCCTTGGATGGCAGCCTGCAGCAAGTGCAGCTGAGCCGATGGCCGAGTGCTGTGATGTGCTGAGTGTAGGCACTCAGGGCACTCCAAGACAGGACTGCTTTGCTGTCCCTCATCGAGGTAGACCAGCAAGCGGGAATCCCTGAGAACTGTCTGTCTGGAGTGGGGGTCGGGTCCCTTTAAGCACAGCCCTCGGCTAGCCTGAGGCAGCAGCTCCACGCTCTAAGTCCTAACCTGATGCCCTGCCGGCACTGGTTCCGGCCATCCTTAACCCCAGTTCAGGGTTCACTCAATGTGGACATGCTAGTTCGAATTAGCAAAATGATAATTCGAATTAGTTTTTAGGTCTAGATGCACTAATTCGAATTAGCTTAGTTCGAATTAACTAATTTGAATTAAGTTAGTTCGAATTAGTGCTGTAGTGTAGACATACCCTAAGGTAGGGGATTGAAGCTTTTTCATTTAGCTTACCATGGACATGAATGGAGGGAGAAATATGGCCACCACAAGCATGTGTGTCTAGTAAATTACTCGCCCTTTAGACTGCTGTTCTGGCTGATCCTGGCCTATAGTGGAGAAGACCGAGGTGATAAGTAGCTATTCCTTTTACTTTCTCTTCCTCTCTAATACTAAAGAAGTTTAAAATTCTAAGAGGGGAGGGAAAATAAGAACAAAGTCTTAAATTTATTAAATCAGAATCATATTCTCAACCATACTCACTTTATTATGGGTTGACTGTGGGTTAGATCAGGTGGACTTTGGTCAATCGCCACAAGGTGATGGAATAAGAGGGAGCCAAAAAAACCACCAGGCTTTGAATTATTGGAACAAAATATGTGTTTAAGATTTTCTTATTCATCTGAATAAATGCTAGACGACATATGAATCACAGAATTCAGGACCTGATCCAGACTTGCGCTAGCCCAAGGCTTTTTCGGTCCTGAGTTTGGGGTCAGTTTCATTGGTAGAGTGAAAAAGATGGGAAAGAAAAAGGAGGAAGGTTTTAAGTCAAGAGGACAGCCATAAAGGCAGCAGCAAAGAAGGGAAAAGATGTAGATCCAAAAAAAGGGTGATAGAAGAATGAGGGAAAATATAGGACAATGAATGAAAGAGGAGAATAATGGAAAAGGAGGGATGGGAAAATGAAGGTTGGTTGAGTGGGGAGCCAACTCATTCTCTTCCAATTTGTTCTGCAGAGCTACCCAGTGAACCCCACTTCACACATTTGTGGAGCAGAGTAGATGCATCCCCTATTCCCAGAACTAATTCAAGTTTTCCACACAACTCAACATGGCTGTTGAATGCAGCCTTATTAGAATGCACACAGAAAATGGGGAGTGTTTGGTTTGTTTGTTTAACTATGTAAAGCAAAGTCACTATGATTTCACAGCAAGTAACTAAGCCAGTTTGTCTGCAAGGTGGATGCTTTCTCTGCACAGCCTCTCTTGATTCAAGAGAAAACTAGGTCAAGAAGAACTTAGGCTTTGTCTACACTTATCTGGAGATCAGCGCTGTAGAACTCGATCTCCCGGGAGTCAGTTTAGTGGGTCTAGTAAAGATTTGCTAAATTGACCATTGATCTCACTCCCATTGACTCTGGTACTCCAACAGAGCAAGAAGAGTAAGGAGAGTCTCTCGTTCACACACACACACACCTACCTTTGCAGTGGAGAAACTGCAGTAACTCAAACTGAGGTATGTCCACTCCAGCTATGCTATTCACATAGCTGGAATTGCGTACTTCAGTTCAACAGAACCCCTACTGTAGACCTGCCCTTAGGCATTCTCCCGTTCATATTTGTGTGCCTTCTATATCATTTGATTATCAGGGAGCACAAAACTGTCAAAGTCAAAGAGATCCTTAATAAAAATGCTCATTTTATATATAGCTGTCTGCCTTATTCTTTCTCTCTGCTCTATTTTGGCAGGTCAGGCATTTGTTTGTAAAACGTTGTGGGCTAAATTCCTCCATAGATGGAAGGGATATAAGTTTGCACTAGTGCAGAGAGCAGATGCGGGATTCATTCTTTACACAGAGAAGTACCCTACACTTCTTTAGGATACTGACATCTTGTTTATTGCATGGTCCAAAGGTTTAAGGAAAGAAACCAAACTATGGAGGGAAGTGATAACTATTCATGTACCTCCACATGTATTTCAATGCACATTGTTGCATAATGTACAAAGATCAGAGATTTATATAAATTGGACATGAAAAAAGCCTTAGTCGTCCATCTCTGCTGGAATTTATCCATTCTCTGTAACAACACTAATTTTAAAATGTACATTTCTCCCTGAGTGATTTTAAAATCTTCCCTTAGGAAGCTTTTAGCAGCACTTCACCCACATTTTATGCATGTCCAACAATATGCATGTAATGTCGACAAAGCCCATCCAAAGGATAAATGCCACTACAAGAATTTTTTTTATTTGCCTGAACTGCTGAGAATCTGAAACACACTTTTATTGCAGCACAATGAAAACCCAGTGACAGATGGTATTAATCAGTTGAAAATAAATCTTTTATGCAACAAGCTCTTATATCCATTCAACAAATCATTAAATCTATAATATTTTGTGCACATGTTGTGCATTGCAAAATACCTGCAATACATTTTTCTTAACCCACTAACATTCACTTATTGCCATTGCTACATATAGTAAGTGAAATTCTAGACCCATCTGAATCAATGGTAACATTCCTAGTCCACTGTAATAGAAGTAGCCAGTAGAAATGCCCTTGATTCAGAATTCCAGATTCAAAATATCCTCAAAAACTGAAGATATTGAGACTAAACTCTTGAACTTTGGTCCTGCCACTAATTATTAATTTTTCAGATCATCCCCTTGTGTTATGAGCATCTTAATGTTGTATCTCTTCATGTGTCTTTGATTTTGAGATGAGTTCAGCTCTACAACATAATACATAAAAATCAATGTACTTAATGTACTTATTCCATCTGGGCCTGCAGTTAGCAGCCTTAAACCCAGACCCCTTTCACATGTAATAATGTAAATAAAGAATACCTGATGAAGGTGTCACATGTAGTTAGTAAGTGTGCATTATTTCAGGAGATGCCACTATGGGTGGATATAGATAACACACTGTCCTTGGGGACAATTTTCTTCCTCTAATGCTATGACATAACAGTTGGAATAAGTTGCAATTAACTGAGAAGAAGAGAGGAATGGAGTAAGTCAAGAATAAGGCCCACAATAAAAATTCTGTTCTGCTTATTGTGCCTCATACTGCTGTCAATCTCGGTGCACAATTCCCGTTTACATCAAAGGGAGTTGATAGAGGCACCCAAGGGCAAAAAATGACCCTATTTAAAATATTAATAATTAAGGTCACTCCATAAGCCAAATGCATGCTAATGAAACAGGAGGCTTAAAACAGATGTTGCTCTCCATAAAATATTTCTACACATAGCAGATACTATTTGCCAGAAAGCAATAAATGCGATTTAATCTGACTGTGGTGGTAGCATGAAACTGTCAGCTTAAAAAACAAGATCCCCAGACCTTTAAAATAAATTAACACCTTTCCAGGTAGCTAAAGAATGCAAATGCTCATTATTACAATTAAGTGGTATGTAAGTGCATGCAGCCTTGTCTTCTGATGGGTTCGTCTTCATTTATCTATGATTATTATACATATTTGCAGGCATTTCCTCTTAGTTTAGCACTTGACACTCTCATGCTTAAAAGCTCCCTCTGAAACAGGAAGGTCCTGTGTTTCCCCCCCACCCCCTCTTTCTTCCAATCATCATCAGGCTGTGATTAACCTGGGACTAGTGGAACTGATCTCCTTGTCTGGCCCCTGGCAAGGCTGGGGGGGGGGGGGAGGTGGCTGCTCTGCCCTCCCCCCGAAAGGGGTGGGACTGGGGCTAGGTAGCCTTCAGTGCCACCCAGAGACTGCTGCACATCCCCCAAGCAGCACTCATTGTCCTGGAGCCCACTACACAGCATGTGAGCCATGATTTAAAGACCTGGGGGCTTTGGTTGCCTCGGCCCCAGGGCTAGAACTTCGGAAGCCCTGGGGGCCACAATGATACCTCACAACACATGCCGAGGGCCACAACTTAAGAGTGTCCAGGCAGGAACGGCAGCATCCGCGGCAGGAGCGGCATCAGCTGTTCCATTGCTCTCTACAATAGAGTCTGTATCATCTGACATATTCGGTAATCCGACCATGTGTTGGTCCCGTTTAGGTCGGATGATAGGGACTCTACTGAATCTATGTTGACATATAGTATTTCACCATTCCTCCATAACTGTTATGCAGGATATGATGATGCTATTATGGACCTCATGCATGAGCATCTCTTTACATTTTTAAAAACAGGAATATTAAATCCATAAATAATTGTAGCATTCTTGAATGACACCCAGCAAAAAAGAGGATGGACATCTCTATTGAGATTGTTATAAGGTGTTTTCATGCTCTTTGCAGCATTCTCCTCCCCCGCCCTCAGCCACACACCCCCTTGAGAATAGAACAGGACAAAATACAGCACTGGTGCCCTGCACAGAAGTGCAACAGCAGGATCAAGGCTCAAATCATTGCATCCTTCTTCATGGGAATGGCTGGCTGTCTAAGAATACAAAGAGGTTTCTTCAGGGAAGAGTCAGCACTGTCCCCAAAACAAACAGGACAGGAAGCACCTCTTCTCCCCGCACCCTCATAAGAAAGAGACAAAGCCAAAGGAAGACAAACAGTGAAACATAAATACAGGGTCAAGCCAGTTCTACAAACAGTGTGCCAGGTCCAGGAAACTAACTTCTTCCTCCCCTTGGTACAACTGAAAATCTATCTGCAATACCTAGTCAGACAGTATTTGCACCGTCTATGAACAGGTTGCTACCTCCTTTAAGCATTTCAAAGATGACTCCAATACAAAGGCTTTGCACTTCAAAACCACCAATAAAAGAAAACAGATACCACCAAAGTAGTGCCCCCCATGTCACATTTCTCACACAATGGAGACTCCCCATTGACTTCACTAGAAATTTTGAGGTGTGCAAGGTTTGCACAATCTGGCTATCACAGGCCCCCCGTGCTTCATGAAAATAAGCTTAAAAATATAAATATGCGTAACTTGATGCCACTTTAGGCAAAGTGCTTCATGTAACAGTATTTTTAAAGGTACAGGTTGCTGAATCTGTATGTCCTATTTGTGCGCATGTATCTTTCTTGTATGTGAAGTTAGAAATATTGAGTTTGAATCTGCTTCACTAGTCCAGATATTCTAGTACAAGCCATGAGTGATACTTTTGGAACTTAAGGGCTGGATGATCAAATCAAAGACCTGTGAATGGCTTTGTTTTTCCTATAAATCCAAACTATGGTTTGTCCCACAAAGATATGTGGTCAGGCTGCCTGATGCTGTAACCCATTTTGGACCTGGTACTCTTTAAACTGAACACAAAAAATTCCTGCCTTGGGCAAATGTAATATAAAGTGAGAGGAATCAAACAGTAGGGATTGTGGCTAGATGTCCACTTACCACCTAAGATGCCTGCTGGAAAAATTTAAGACTGAACAGGTGGAAAGACTAGGCCCCAGCTAGGAGACTAGCGAGTGAAAAAGATGATTAGAACAACTGTTAGGGTAAGAATTTGCATATAACAAGTTTCTTAGTGTACTAGGATTAGCTGGCGTGTTTTGTTTATCTTGGCTTAATAACTTACTTTGATCTGTCTGTTTTCATTTGCAATTACTTAAATCCTACTTTTTATACTTAATAAGAACACTTTTGTTTATTACCAAGCCCAGCGTAAATAATTGCTATCTGGGGGGAGCAACCACTGTGCGTATCTCTCTTTCATTGATAAAGAGGGCAAACCTTATGAGCTTTGGTGTCAAGTATCAGAGGGGTAGCCATGTTAGTCTGAATCTGCAAAAGCGGCGAGGAGTCCTGTGGCACCTTATAGACTAACCGAAGTGTTGGAGCATAAGCTTTCATGGGCAAAGACCCTCTTTGTCAGATGCATCTGACAAAGTGGGTCTTTGCCCACAAAAGCTTATGCTCCAACACTTCGGTTAGTCTATAAGGTGCCACAGGACTCCTCACCGCTTATGAGCTTTCTCTAGCTAAATCTTTCATATAGATTTGGATGGATATATTTGAGGTTTTGGTCCCTTTTGGGGGTTGTGTTCTTGAGTACAGTCAATGGTTTTATAGAGGAGCCCTCCCAGAGCTGAGCTGGTTCAGTGTCTGTGTTGCTATGTTGGAGGCTGTTACCCCAACACTTGCCTTGGCTGGGGGAGACCAAAGCTTCTGAACCAGAAGGATAGGACAGTGGGGTGTCCCAGAGAGCAAGTAGGCAGGCTCAGTTGCATGACCGGCATACAGGGTTACAACCCCAAGGGGACCCCTGTGATCCAATCCATCACAGTGGCCACAGCAGGGCTCACAAACTTGTAAGTGCAAGTATTCTTGCTATTAAAACATAGCTGAAGGAAACAAAGAGAACAGATACAATTTCCTACAAATACTAACCCCTGGAAAATAAGAGGAGGAAAAATAAAACAAGAAAGAAAAGATAGCTGGAGGTAGAAGATTCCCCAAGTCTCTAGATTTTGATATTGAATGTCTTTGCCGTCTGTTTGAAATGGTTCAATGGAAACAGTTACAAGATTTTGCTAAAGGTGACTCCCCACTTCCAAGATTGCCTTTTCCTGTTTAAGACAAGAGAGATAAATCTACATTATGCAGTGGCTCATGCAGGAATTATTCAGTCCTTTAAAAGAATTTGAAAAACAATTAGACAGAGCATGTGCTGGATGGCTAATTGTCTAATATAGCTTCTAGACACTGTTATGTATTATTGATGTATTTGTTTTTTGGGAGGGAGGGGGGAACAACAGGGCATGGTCCATAGGAGAGGCAAATTCCTCTGCAAAAAGTGAACTTTTTCAAAATTAAATCTCTGAACAATTATGTAAAAGGCAAGAGATGCAGTGCTGCACTGCATCAGAGGGCTAGTCATTCAACTATGCCTCTGGCATTAACCAACGTATGATCCTTCAGAGAGAGGAAGGCCAAAAACCTCTGTAATGCACCTAACCAGTTGCACAGTACTGGAAGTGCGAAAGGGAATAATTCTTCTCTGCCCTCCTGGGGATCAGCAAATATCCTAAATATTCATTCTGGTTGACTGTTCTTATTATGCAAATTATATTACTGTCTAAAAATTAGCCTAGTTTTATTTGTGGAAAAATCCAATAGCATTTGGCTAAAATAATAGGGCTCAGCAGAAAATTAATGGTATTTTATAACAGTTGCTATGTAAAGAAATATTGGACCAATGTACATTAAATAATAATAGGTAATTAATCCACAGCTCCCTTTGGCTGGAAACGGCAAATCGGAGCCAATGGGAGCTGCGAGGCTCCATGGTTGCAGAGTCGGTAAATAAACAAACCGGAGTGGTCAGTTAGCAGGTTTCTCAGAGTGGATTTGCAGACCACTTTGAGATACACTGCCCTAAAAAGTGCACCAAGCAAAGCTAGGAACCTCGGCATTGTTGAACCGATGCTGCCTTCAGTGGGTATGCTCAGATTGGGAAGGTCTTGTGTATATGTTTGATGCTGTTTGGGAAGAGATGCTTTATCAAAGTTCAGGGAGGCCAGCTCTGAGCTGATCACACCTGACTAACTCCCCTCAATTAAACAGGGTTATTCTTGATCACGATGGTCAACAGAGTTCGCCGGGTCTTGGAGGAGGGTGGGGCTTTAGACAATGGTCCCGCCAGGGGCATTGGGGAAGGAAGGAGCCTACTGGTCAGGCTGTTGGTGAGCTCGGTGCTCCAGTCAGAGATTGGTTCTCCACATACCACTGGGAGCAGGATGTGCCCTGCCCGAGGGAAAATGGAGGAGCAACAGGGCTGGGGTGGGAAGAGGCAAAGCAGGGAGAGGACATGAGGGGAAACACATAAAGGGCTGATGAGCGGGCAGCAGAGGTGACATGTCACCTCTGGCAGGGCATGTCCCGCTCCAGGTACCATGGAGAGAACCAGCCCCTGACTGGAGTACTGAGCTCACCAATAACCTGGCCAGCAGGCTCCTTCCTTCCCACGCTGCCTCTGGCTGGGCTGGTGCCTTGGGAAAGCCCCAAACCCTCTGGCACAGGGAAGTCTCGCTGTCTCTTAGCTAAGCTCTGTAGTAGCAGGAGAGGGAGGGGACAATTTCCAGCTTGTTCACACCCTGAACCTACAGGCTCCACAGCAGCCCCTGAAGCAGAGGCTTGGCACCCTTTTCACCCCCCGCCCAGCCCTGGCTCCTGGTTTGTCCTGGTCTGTCCCTGAGGATGGCCTCCTCTGCTGAGCCATTTCTCATGGCTGGGTCCATGAAAGCCCCTGCAGTCAGATTCCCTGGGCCCTGGTACAGAATGCATCTTTCGGGCTTAACTTCTTCCTGCCCGTGCTGTAGCCAGGGGACAGAAGGTGGCTGGGTTATCTTGGTGGCCTGGAGCTGTTAGGTGCCTTTTGATGTTATGCGGGCAGGAAGGGACAAGCTGGTTCCAGTCCCATCGGGGGTGGGGAAGGGAGAGAGAGAGAAGTTCTGCCAGGTTTTTTTTTTTATTTGCTTTACAACTTTTGCCCTGGCTCTTCACGCTGGATCTTGGCTCTTTGTCCACCCCGTCCTACTTGGTCTCTCTCAAGCTTCTGCCCTTCTGGCTGAACCCTTTCTTCGGCACGTCCGTCTGGTTCCCTTCCTTCCCTCTCTAACATCCAGAGAGTAGCTACAGGCTGCTTCGCGACAACCCCTTACTGCTGACAACTTCCCAGCTTTATAGCAGTCCTGCCTGTTCCCTCTCAGCAAGGCTCCATTATCAGCCATCCTTTCAATCTCGAGATCTTCCCCAGGTGCAATTTATTAGGTTACTAACCTATTTATTCTGCTTTGTGCATGGCCACCAGCTTATATCCCTGCATAGCCATGCCAAATGTGACCCTATATATTGTTCTGATAACCAAAACATGCATTTACATAATTATTTTCTGCCTTTCACTTTAAAAGAAAAAAAAAACCTACAGTCTTTAAGGGCCCGATCCAAATAGGATTTAACGGCCTTTGGCTCAACTCCTATTTAATGAGGTTATGAAAGCAAATGACACGGACCCCTAGTTCAGTATCATTTTTGCAAGTTTTCTCTTTCTATGTAATTCAAACAAAAGCATCTGGTTTAGAGGCCAAATGTCTAAACAAAGAGATATCTGTTCAAATGAAGAGTAATAAAAAAAATCAATTTACGGTGCCATTTGTATTGCTGGACTTCTATTTGTACCCAATAAACATGTGTTTTTTCAGTCTCCGCTGACATCCGTGGAGCTCCACCAACTTGCACCAAGTGAGGATTTGGCCATTAATGTCTAACAACTGCCAACGAGGCAGGTCACAGACTCCATTTAAATCTAAGTCAAAGACAGACATTTACAAAAAACGCTAATTGTGGGGAACATTTGCAGCTGCCTCCTATGAAGCACAGACGGCAAATGACACTGCAAGCTGTGTGTGTTTGCACTGCGAAGGAGCAAGGAGCAGATTGGCAAGTTTTTTTCCTAAGTGATCTTGAAATGAAATAAGATTAATGACACATGCATTATGCAGAAGTGGATGAAGTGATTTGTAGGTCACATGCTTCCAGAAACCCATTATATAGCTTCCTTTAAATAATTAAATACCGAAAAATTTACCTCTGAAAAGCTAATCAGGATTATTTTAGTACCCAGGGGATTTAGTGTTGTTCCTAATTGCCAAAGATAAAGATAAACAAGTCTTCAAAGTTCATGTTCTCCTGATCAAGGGAAAGTTACTCTGCCTATCATTACGAATTTCATGGATGCTACTATGTTTTTTAAGACATTTCTTAACATAACGTTCCCAACAGCATTATATGTGCTGATTTCCTAGAGTTCTATCATCGCTCACTAAGGGTATGTCTATACTGCAGAGTTTTTCTGGAAAAACAGTCATTTTTCCAGGAAAACTAGACTTAACGGCCACATTGCAATTGTATTCTTTCGACAGAAAGTCAAAAGAGCGCAGGAGTTTTTTTGACAGTGGTAAACCTTTTTCTATGAGGAAGAAGCCTTTTTCTGAAAGAGCTGTGGATGGGGAAGAGAAGGGGTTTTTTGAAAGAAGAGGCCTCCAAAAGCACAAGTGCCCTAGTGGCCACTCCATCCATAGTAATCACAATTTAAATGGACAAGGTCAGCTCCCAGACAAATGCACTAGGCAACACAGTATGGGAGGGAGGTAGACAGCCCTTGGTGGAGAAAGAACACGTTAGGAACTATTTAGAAAAGCTAAACATACACAAATCCATGGGCCCGGATTTAATGCATCCGAGGGTAACGAGGGAGTTGGCAAATGTCATTACGGAGCCTTTGACCATTATCTTTGAAAACTTGTGGAGATCGGGAGAGATCCCGGATGACTGGAAAAAGGCAAATGTAGTGCCCATCTTTAAAAAAGGAAAGAAGGATAATCCAGGGAACTACAGACCAGTCAGCCTTACCTCAGTCCCTGGAAAAATCATAGAGAGGATCCTCAAGGAATCCATTTTGAAGCACTTGGAAGAGGGGAAAGTGATCAGGAATAGTCAACATGGATTCACAGAGGGCAAGTCATGCCTGACCAATCTGATTAGCTTCTATGATGAGGTAACTGGCTCTGTGGACATGGGAAAGTCAGTGGATGTTATATACCTTGACTTTAGCAAGCTTTTGATACGGTCTCCCACAATATTCTTGCCAGCAAGTTAAGGGAATATGGATTGGATAAATGGACTGTAAGATGGATAGAAACCTGGATAGACTGTTGGGCCCAGCGGGCAGTGATCAACGGCTCAATGTCAGGCTGGCGATTGGTTTCTAGTGGAGTGCCCCAAGGATCTATTCTAGGACCGGTTTTGTTCAACATCTTTATTAATGACCTGGATGAGGAGATGGTTTGCAGGGCAAGTTCACAAATGACACTAAGCTAGGGGGAGAGGTAGATATGCTGGAGGACAGGGATAGGGTCCAGAGTGACCTGGACAGATTAGAGGATTGGGCCAAAAGAAATCTGATGAGGTTCAACAAGGACAAGTGTAGAGTCCTGTACTTGGGATGGAAGAATACCAAGCATTGTATGACAGAATGGCTAAGTAACAGTTAGCAGAAAAGAACCTTGGGATTACAGTGGATGAGAAGCTGGATATGAGACAACAGTGTGCCCTTGTAGCCAAGAAGGCAAATGGCATGTTAGGGTGCATTAGGAGGAGCATTGCCAGCAGATCCAGAGAAGTGATTATTCCCCTTTATTCGGCTTTGGTGAGGCCACATCTGGAGTATTGTGTCCAGTTCTGCGCCCCTCACTATAGAAAGGATGTGGACACATTGGAGAGGGTCCAGCGGAGGGCAACCAAAATGATTAGGGGGATGGAGCGCATCACCTATGAGGAGAGACTAAGGGACTTGGGTTTGTTTAGTCTGCAGAAGAGAAGAGTGTGTGTGGGGGGGGGGGTGATAGCAGCCTTCAACTTCCTGAAGGGAGGTTCCAAAGAGTATGGAGAAAGACTGTTTTCAGTGGTGACGGATGGGAGAAAAAGGAGCAATGGTCTCAAGTTACAGTGGGAGAGGTCTAGGTTGGATATTAGGAAAAAACTATTTCACTAGGAGTGTAGTGAAGCACTGGGATGGGTTACCTAGGGTATGTCTAGAATACATGCCTCTGCCGACAGAGGCATGTAAAATAGGGTACCCGACATAGTCAAAGAAAAGCGAGGATTTAAATATCCCCGGCTTCATTAAAATAAAAATGGCCACCATGCTAAGCTGGCTCAGCTGATCGTTGGCACAGCGCGCGAGTCAAAACAGAGATCGGTTGACAAGAGAAGCCTTTGTCGACTGCTCCCTTATGCCTCGTGAAACAAGGTTTACAGGAGCAGTTGACAAAGGCTTCCTTTGTCGACCAATCTGCGTCTTGACTCGCGCTCTGCCAACGATCAGCTCTGCCAACGATCAGCTGAGCCGGCACAGCACGGCGGCCATTTTTATTTTAATGAGGCCGGAGATATTTAAATCCCCACTTTTCTTTGACTATGTCGGGTAGCCTATTTTACATTCCTCTGTTGGCAGAAGCATGTAATATAGACATACCCCTAGAAAGGTAGTGGACTCTCCATTCCTAGAGGTTTTTAAATCTCGGCTTGACAAAGCCCAGACTGCGTTGATTTAGTTGGGATTGGTCCTGCCTCGGACAGGGGGCTAGACTTGATGACCTTCTGAGGTCTCTTCCAGCTCTATGATTCTAAGATGTTAAACTATTTGATACAGTCCTTTTTTAATCAAACTTGCTCGAATATGCAACTTGTGTGTGAGCTTTAAATGGACAGTTGGTAGCCTAAGAAATGGAAAGCACTACGTAAAATTTTAAGATAGAGAGATATCAGGCCAGATTCTTATTTGATGCAAACAAATCTGAAGTCAGTAATTTGAATGTAACTACCAGATTTATACCAGTTGAGGACTTGCCCTGTTAATTGCTTCAAGATTATTTTCCTGAAGGCAAAAACATTACTACGAGGTGCTGTATGTTCAAAAAAAGATGATGTGTCTAGGTAATCTAAGCAAGTATTGCCATTTTTGAGATAATGACATCTATGAAGAAGTGACTTTGAATCAAAAATTCAAATGATAATAGAACAAAAGGCCTAACCCCATAGCTGCAGGAGTGATAAATGAGATATTTAATTGATCAACACAGGTATACTCTGTCTCTCAAAACTGAACAATAAATGGATGGAGTTTAAATAAAAAGGTGGCTAAAAGTGACCCATCTAACTAGAATTGCAAGGATTTTCAAAAAGTCTCTGAGTTTCAGAAGACAAATGTCAGTGACAGAAATAGTTGACATTAGCGTTTCATCTCACTTTCCTCAATTAGTTTTATCTGAGTTCATTATACACTAGTATATTCAGTGCTTTTAAAAAAATTAACAGACTAACAGTCTCACCAATTCCTATTCACATTTTTTACTTCATCCCCTACGTTACTTTATTTTTTTTTTTCATACTGACTAAATATAAAAGAGAGGCAAGTCACTATATAAAGCAAGGGTTTGGGTCAGAAGACAGCTGCCATCTGCAGAAAGGTCTATTAAAATATATGCAAATGTGACTTTCTTTAATTGAGATCATTGTGTGTAATCTATGTGCATTGCTAAAAAAGAGAAGATTATGAAAGGGACATGGAACAAGTTTAACTTGGCAAATTGTATCCCCTCAACAGTCCCTTGAAATAACTAAAAGAGGTTGAAAATTTCATGACATTTTCCATTAAATTGTTAAATTTCAATTAATAAGCAAAACAAACGTATATTTCTACATGTTAGTTATATTTTTCATCCAGCTCTACAGAATATATTTAAATGAGCTGGGGTGGGGTTTTATTTTTGTTTGTTTTTTGGGTTTTTTTGCCTCTTCTGAGTAACAAATGGCAACATTTATTCAAAAAAATTACTTTACATCAGTGACATCTTTTGCCATTTCTCCTTACATTTTGAAGATTTTGCTTCAGAGGACATTTGATGAGAGAAGTCTACTGTTTCATGGATTGGAATATTATGATTGGTCAGACAGTTAGCAAAACAGGAGATACCCAAATCAAACCAAAGACACCCATGTATTAAGTACAAGCAAAATATAATATTTATATAGTTAGATTTTTATAAATAATAAATAATAGGCCATCCCTCCAACACCTTCAGCAATACACCAGACAGACAGACTCAGGGGCGGCCTGAGGTGGGCTGCAGCAGCTGGCGCCCCAGGTGGAACATGCAATTGGCGCCCCCGCCTGCACTGCTGTCAATGGTGTGATGTCATCATGGGTGCTCTGTTGAAGACGGCACCCTAGGCGACGGCTGAGTCGGCCTATACTCATGGGCTGCCCCTGGACAGACTCATCAATTCCCCCCAGCAGAACAATGTATAGTCTCTGTGCTGCCAACAACTAGATTTATTTAAAAACAAAACCACCAAAAACTCTTTAAAATGGTTGATAACTTTTACTCTCACAGCACCCCCAAAAGGAAGGAGCTCCCTGGTGTCTAAAAGTGAGTTTCCACTGGCCTGACCAGTGTATCCTAAATCACTGGTCTCATGGTCTTTACTTAAAAGGCATCATTTAAAATATCACTGGAATACTAATGACACACTGCAGAAACAGTCTAAAATCTCCAAGTTCCTAATCATCCCTTGAGACTTCACACTTAAAATAGCACATCATTGGCAAAAGCCAACGCCTCGAACACTGAACCCCAAGCCTTCAGTCTCCAATGTTGGAGATAAGGGGTCTCCTTGCTTGACCCCATTCCTTGTGTTAATAGACTCAGTACACTTATCACCCACTCACAATTCATTAATGAGGGATTTATAGTTCTTGTTAGGGTTCTTTATAGTAATTGTAGCGCTAATTGTGAGTACTCAAATGACACTAAGCTAGGGGGAGAGGTAGATATGCTGGAGGGCAGGGATAGGGCCCAGACTGACCTGGACAGATTAGAGGATTGGGCCAAAAGAAATCTGATGAGGTTCAACAAGGACAAGTGTAGAGTCCTGTATTTGGGACGGAAGAATACCAAGCATTGTTACAGGCTGCTGACAGAATGTGTCACTGTGAAATGTATGTATTAATGCTATGTGTGGTGTTATGAATGTTCTCTGATGCAATATTTTAAAGCCTGTATTTGAAAGCAGGTCTGCCCAGGTCCTGAATAGAAATGAAGCATGGCTGACCAACAACAAGGGGATTGCCATTTACACACACAGTAAACAAAACCACCAAAAACTCACAAGATAGTTGGGAAATCAGCATGTCCCAAAAAGTACTCACTTATCTGACTGGGCTGGTGATCAGGCAGAGGCAGTGAAAACATATGTCCATGCAAGGAAAGTACAGCCATCAGAGAAACATGTGAGGAAAGAGGACCTCTAAATCCTGATACATGATGGAGGCTGCACCTCCAAGAAGCCTTCTTGCTTCTTGAAACAGGAGTCAATGAATTTTAAGGGAGGGGTTCTAAGTTATCCGGCATTTGAAGGAGAGAGCTCTCGAGGTTGCAGAAAGGTGGTTGAAGTTTCAGGCGTATAGGCGAGAAACCTGCATAGACAAAGATTGTTACTGGCTGAGATTAACGTTTTTAGTCTTAGCAGGGTATTACTACTTTTATTTCTAATCCTTATTTCTTCTTCTTGGTATCACTTAACCTATGACTTTTGTTTAATAAACTTGTTTTACTTTTTCTATAAACAAATGCAGTGCGTTGACTAACACAATACAATGGTAAACTGATGATGTACTCTTCATTTAAAGGGAAGAATGAAATTAATAATTTTGGGAGAGGGCTGGACAGATCAGGACAGACTATTTGGAGAAATCTGGGACTGGAGCATATTTGGAATCACCCCTGAATAAGGTAACTGGGTAGCAAACACTAGAGCAGGGACTGTTGTGTTGTAGGCAGGCTGTGGGGGTCAAACTGCTGAATCTGAGCTGCAAGGCACAGAGATACATATGGAATTGCAAACTTATAATATGATATATGGAGCTAAACCTATCTCATAGAACTGGAAGGGACCTTGAGAGGTCATCAAGTCCAGTTCCCTGCCCTCACAGTAGGACCAAGTACCATCCTTGACAGATTTGCCCCAGATCCCTAAATGGCCCCCTCAAGGGTTGAACGCACAACACTGGATTTAGAAGCCCCATTCTCAGACCACTGAGCTATCCCTCTTCCCACCCCAGCAGCACAGCATTTAAGACATCCAGGATTACAGGGTGGCAGTGATACAATTACTGGCTTGGATTGCACCGCAGACCATCACACGGATGTATCAAAAAATCCTTAATCTGAACCCGTCAAAAAACATCCCTCAAAAAACAGTCTCGGTAAACAGGTAAAGTAGAGCAAGTTCTACTAGGACAGTCAAGATGGGTCACCCATCTTGTGCACGGGCATGACTACCTGCCCTTTCCTGGTTACTCTTTGCAGCCAGTCTGCAGTCAAGTCCAGTAAAATAATTAATAATAATAATAATAATAATAATAATAATAATAATGATCCAGTTTGTTAAGTATTTATTACATAAATTAAAACCTTCATATATATATAAGAACAAATGAAAATGGATATGGAAGTACTAACAGTCAATAATCCATGATTAAAAAAAAAAGAAAAAAGTTAAAATAGGGAGAAATAGTACAATATAAATATAATAGGATACTCAGAATGGAGCTCAGGGGTCACTATTTCTCTATGAATCGATTCATCATGTCAGTAGAGGCATACAACATGAGTCTACATAAGTTTTCCTTAAAATTCTTTCCTCTTTCAGTTCCAAGGAGCCTTAATTATTTATCATTAACTTGGCTCCATTAGCCTCAAGCCCCAATTACAAGGCCAAAAAAGTGGACATTTCTACTCCTAGTTAGTTCTCTAATATCGTCCTCCAAATTGGAGTAATAGGTCACCTTTTCCCTGTGGGTCTTCTCCAAGCAATCAGAATTGTCTTCCCACTGAATGGTAACATCTACCACCACTGCAGTTTCCTCACTAACAAAAATATTGGGCTTATGCAAATAGCCATCTTTATTCCTTAAATATGGTTCCAGTATCACTTTCCATCACAACTTACCTATTTTATCAATAACTATAGCTACTACCCTATTATGTCTTTTTATCCAAGCATCTTTCATTTTAAAATATTGCCCAGATACATGCAGGATGGTTTCCCTAACCTTCCCACATGAGCTACACATAGCTTGCATTTCATATCTCCCTCTAGCTAGTGTCTTTCTGGTAGGGAAAACATTAGCTCTTAATTGTAATGCAGCGATACAGGAGGATGATTTAACCAGATATGGTCTTATAAAAAAAGAATTACTAATTGGGTCATTTTAAAAACACTTAATCCCAATTTCCTGGTATCTTAAGGTGTGTCACCTTTCAAATTCCACCTCCCTCCACTTCTTTGAGTTCAGGGTAACCACATTCTACTTATAATCACATGAACTACAATTTTCCCTGTATATCTGTACATTAAATCTATCCCATCATCTTGTGAAACAATATGCCTTCTCCACTTCCAAATTAGCATATGTGGGATTTGAATACTAAATTTAGTCAATGCAAGTCCCCTTCTCTTCCTCGTGCATAAAATAGCCCATCAGCTGTACACTGAGGGTATATCTAGACTGCATCCCTCTGTCGGCAGAGGGATGCAGATTAGGCAGGTCAACATTGCAAATGAGGCAGGGATTTAAATATCCTGTGCCTAATTTGCATAAAAATGGCCACCGCGTTTTGCCAATTCAGCATTTTGTCGGCAAAAAGTGGCAGTATAGAGGGGGATCTGTTGAGAAAGAAAGCCTTTTTCAACAGATCCTGTAAACCTCCTTGCAGGAAGCATAAGGGATCTGTCGAAAAAGGCTTTCTTCCTCGACAGATCCCCCTCTAGACTGACACTTTTTGCCGACAAAATGCTGAGACGGCAAAACACAGCGGCCATTTTTATGCAAATTAGGCACGGGATATTTAAATCCCTGCCTCATTTGCAATGTTGACCTGCCTAATCTGCATCCCTCTGCCGACAGAGGGATGCAGTCTAGATATACCCTGAGAGAAATGTAAAATCTTCTTAACTTCTCTCACTATAACTTCCAAATAATCTAAAACATAAAAAGGAGGCTTTTCAATTGAAAGCAAATTATAAAACAGCCTGGGTAAAACATACATCTGTAAAATCATCAGTTTTGGGACAGGTTTCAAAGGTGCTTCAGATAATTTATCACACTATTCAGACAATTTCCCCTTTAGTAATATATCGCTCACCACTGGCCAAGAATCTATTTTTGCACCCAAATATTTTTCAAACTGTCCTGGTTGTACATTGTCCATCTTCTCTTTACCCAATTTCCAATTATCCTTAGGATTGACCACATCAGTCTTACATTTAGCCATTATGTGAAACCCCTTTGTTTTCCTAACATTTTCCTTCAAACTAGTATTCCTGCAGAAACAGTCTAAAATCTCCAAGTTCCTAATCATCCCTTGAGACTTCCCACTTAAAATAGCACATCATTGGCAAAAGCCCACACCTCGAACACTGAACCCCAAGCCTTCAGTCTCCAATGTTGGAGATAAGGGGTCTCCTTACTTGACCCCACTCCTCGTGTTAATAGACTCAGTACACCTATCACCCACTCACAATTAGCGCTACAATTACTATAAAGAACCCTAACAAGAACTATAAATCCCTCATTAATCCCAAACCTCTTAAGGCCCACCATAATATGTCCATGCAGTATATGAACCAGAATGGAACAAATTTCATGAGAAAAACCAGGGCTAAGAATCTCAGGATTTGCCCCTATAAGAAGCAATAACTAAAATCTAATTCAATTACACCAAGGGATGGGGAAATTTGATATGCTTAAATTTTGACCAATATATACAGAGATTCTGAAAGTACATCTGGGATTCAAACATTCTTGAATTTGCAACTGGCTGAAGAAAAACTGGGCAAAAGGGAGAAGCTAAGCAAGTGAGAGAAAACATCCAGTGAAAAAGTACACACACAAAATATATACTGAATAGACACCCCCGTGTGTGGCAGTCATATCAAGACTTCCGGTCTTGATTACACTGTTCAGGACAGTTTTATCCCAAATAAATTTGCATTTAAATCATTTTCAGTACAAATTCAGCAGCAGATCTCCATCTCTGATCAATATTGCCACAAATCAAACAATTCCCTAGTATGCAGGTGTGTAGTGTGAGGTCATGAACACAAAAATTTAGACTTTAAGCAGTTAACTTTTCCCTAACCAGAAAGTTCCTACATTTCCTAGTCTCCTGCTGCGAAACATCTTGCTCTATAAACTTCAGTGTGGATCAGACTTTGAATACAATGGGCATTTGCAATGGAGAGGCGTGGTTAGAAGACTTTTCCTGAGTTCCTATGCTGAATCGTCTCCTGGATGTTCCTTTTCTCTGGTTTTTTGTTCTGGGGCTTTGAGAGAGTAAGTGGAAGATTTCTTCAAAACAAGAAATTAAAAAACACCCAGCATCTCTCTCTACTTATACCTCTGCTTCTGACCAGCAAAATAAAATACAATAAAAAGTATATTATTTTATTTTATTTTATTTGCCCTCCACAATTTGCATACCTTTTTCTTATAGTTTTTTCGGAAGAGGTTTTTCCAAAATTTGGCCCAGCTAGACTGGGCCAAATTTCATAAAAGCCTCCTCTTCCTCGTGGGAAGAGGAAGACAGGGTTTCTGAAAGAGCGCATCTGCTCTTCCGCAAAAAAAAAAAAAAAAGCACAAGAGCAGACGCGTTCCCTGGACATAGCAAAGTTTTTCCGGGATAGAGGTATCCCGGAAAAACACCGTAGTGTAGACATAGCCCCATAGACATAGCCCCAGAGATTATATTCCTGTTACCCATGCCAGTTTCTTTTCACATCTGACAGAGAGAGACAGAACACAAACTGTGGTCTAGTCTACACCAACCCCTGCCGTCTATTTAATCTACATCACTTTAGCTATGCAATACTGTAGCTCAAGTCAATGTACTTACTGCAGTATCTTTCCTGCTGGACAGAGGAAATTGCATTGCTTCAGAAGCTTCTTATGAGGAGCCAGGAAAAAGAAGAAAGCTGTAGAATACAAAGTGAATTCTAGAATACGAGATGGTGATGCAAAGTTTAAATGGGCATTTTTGTCATCATGGTGCTGAAAGCCCTTACTCTCTTGCATTTGTAGCATTAACCAGCACTTACATTTTTTGGAGAGGTTAAATTAATCATATAGGTGCATCACCTATGACCTCTCTAAGCCCCTTTCTTGCTACGATGATGTCACTGCAGTCTGCATATGTTCCTTTTCTAGATTTTCCATAACAACCCCTTTTAGCTTCTAACACCAGCCCCTTTTTTTCTTGCTCTCCTCATTTCTCAGTTGTCCTTTGTAGGCAAGATAAGAACATAAGAACGGCCGTACTGGGTCTGACCAAAGGTCCATCTAGCCCAGTATCCTGTCTACCGACAGTGGCCAGCACCAGGCGCCCCAGAGAGGGTGGACCAAAGACAACGATCAAGCGATTTGTCTCCTGCCATCCCTCTCCAGCCTCTGACAGACAGAGGCCAAGGACACCATTTTATCCCCATTTTATTACTAGAAGATAGTAATTCTAGTGTAGAAATCAATGGAACTAATCATCATAGAAAAAGATTACTGCCAATATGTAGGGCCAGATCCTCCACTAGTATCAGCCAAGCTGGCCACTATGGTTTAATAGAGCTATGTCAATTTACACCAAAGGAGGGCTTGGCTCTGTTTACAGACTAGTGACAGTGATGTTCTTCCACAGCTAAAGAAAAGGGAAAAAATAAACCCCTAGTACTGTAACAGGAACAGCTATCTCTGCTGAGATTGTACAGTGAGCTCCATAAACGGCCACTTCAGCAAAGGATACAGAGCTACCTAGAGAGGCTACAGCAAAATCCAGACAACCTTCAGCTGTATTTATCAGCATGCTTGTAGGCAACAGACCTGTAGACAATAAAGAATAATCTGCACCGGAACATTGCACTGAAAACTGATAAACTATCAGTGTGAATGTCCTGGGTTTTGCAGACTGTTGTCCTTCATGGATGTCTGTTTGTTTCATCTGTACATTATGACAAATGCTTTTTCTTCTGCAGTAGAAGTCCCAGTTCGGCACTCCTTTCCTCATCAGCAAAAGGCCTCCATGCTGCAAAGATTTAGCCACATACTTATCTTTACCCATTTGATTAGTACCATTGATTTTAAAAGTACTACTCATCGTATGTAAAGTTCAGCATGTGCAGGGTCACTGTCTTAGGTCCCAATTACAGAAGACATTTAAGCCTGTGCTTAAATCAATCCTCATTCAGGATAACACCTGTCTATACACTGAAAGATAAGATTATGCTTAAATCTCATTGAAGTTAATGGGATTTAGGCTTATGTTTAAAGTTAAACATGTGCTTAAGTGAAGTCTGGACTAATGGCACTTTGTTGAATGGGGACCTCTAGCACATGCTCAGTGCTAAGCATGTGTATCAAAATCCCATTGAGTCCATTGGGATTTAAGCATGTGTGTAAATGCTTTGCTGAAATGAGACCTTAACACACACACACCCGCGCGCACACCTGAGATTATAGAGTAGAAGACTTAAATCTTAATGAAGTGACTGATGAGGACATCCACCATTAGCAGGACAAAAAAAAGATTAGTGTAGGTTCCAGCTGGCCTTCCTAAGAAGCAGTTAATCTCTTATTATTTGAGTCTACTTTTTACATTCAGGAAGTCAAAAGCTTTTGTGCTCACAATGCGACATTTCATTTTTCACACACTTTTGAATTGAGCTGGCCATCTTGTAAAGTTACATTTCTCTCCCCCTGGTGACCTTATCTCCTTTATTTTGAAAATGGAGATTTCTTTTGCTGCTTTGTGCAGAATACAGCTGTGCTGAGCCAGGCAATTCCATTTCACAGAGGATTTCAATGTTTCAAAGGATGGTTTCATTCTAATTAGGAATTATAACCAAGATATTTGAAGTTCTCCATGAAAGGGAATAGACCCTGGGGCTATGTTCAGGGCCAGGGAAGCTTGAGTTAGTCAAAGGGCTACAGACAAGCTGGTAGAAAAATATCAGGCACCCAACTGGGTTCTACCTGAAAGTCAGCAAAATCCATCTATTGCCATGGAACATTTTGACATCAACGAACTGTGACAAAACAGTGTTGGGATTTTTATGACCAGCTCTAGTACAAAAATGCATCCTTTGATGTCATCATCAGCTGGTACTCAAAACCAGAGCAGAGAGGAACTCAACAATAGAAAGGTTGTTTTTAGGTCTATCAGCCTAATTATTCCTGTGAAGGTTCAGTCACACAGATCCCCTCGAGATTGTCACTTGATGTGCTGAAATACCACCAAGCCTGCCTACTTGCCCTTTCGGGTGCCCCATAACACTGTCCTTCTGAGACAGACCCTCTGGTCTCCTCAGTGGTGGCACAGAATTGGAACCACAGCACACAGCAGAGCAGCACAGACACTGAGAACAGCTCATCCATGAGAAGGCTCAGTCACAAGGACTTGACCCAGCACCCAGGCGCACAGCCCCAATGGGACCATGATCTCAGATAAATCCGTCTTACTCTGTATAATGTTTACAGAGCAAGCTCAAAAATGATTCACCTACTTTAATAGTGAAAGAGAGAGATGCACAGCTGTTGTCCCCTTCCCCCATAACAATTATTTACACGGGGCTTAATAATAAACCAAAGCAATGTTATTAAGTATAAAAAGTAGGTATTAAGTGGTTGCAAAAGATAACAGACTAATCAAAGTAAGTATCAGAGAGGTAGCCGTGTTAGTCTGAATCTGCAAAAGCGGCGAGGAGTCCTGTGGCACCTTAGGCTGTGTCTAGACTACATGCCTCTGTTGTCAGAAGCATGTAGATTAGACACATAGGCAAAGTCAAATGAAGCCGCGATTTAAATGATCGCGGCTTCATTTAAATCTACATGGCTGCCGCGCTGAGCCGACAAACAGCTGATCAGCTGTTTGTCCGCTCAGCGCGCTAGTCTGGACGCTCCCCTGTCGACATCAAAGCCCTTTGTCGGCAGCCCCGTTATTCCTCGTGGGACGAGGTTTACCGGGGCTGCTGACAAAGGGCTTTGATGTCGACAGGGGAGCGTCCAGACTAGCGCGCTGAGCGGACAAACAGCTGATCAGCTGTTTGTCGGCTCAGCGCGGCAGCCATGTAAATGTAAATGAAGCCGTGATCATTTAAATCATGGCTTCATTTGCCTTTGCCAAAACAACAAATCTACATGCCTCTGACAACAGAGGCATGTAGTTTAGACATACCCTTATAGACTAACTGAAGTGTTGGAACATAAGCTTTCATGGGCAAAGACCCATTTCATCAGATGCATGGGTGTTTCACATGCATCTGACGAAGAGGGTCTTTGCCCACGAAAGCTTATGCTGTAACACTTCAGTTAGTCTATAAGGTGCCACAGGACTCCTCGCTGCTCAATCAAAGTAAGTCAGTAAGCAAAATAAAACAAAACACACCAGCTAAGACTGGGTACATCTTACACTACAGCGTAATTTCGAAATATTTATTTCAAAATATCTTATTTTGAAATTACACGTCTACACACAAAATGCATTTCAAAATAGCATTTTGCTATTTTGAAATAGCGCATCCACACTGATTGCACGCTGAATCACATTTAAGACCAGCTGAAACCGGTTCCAGCAGGGCATATGGTCAGGAGTTACTTTGTGTGGCTGCTGCCTGAGGCTATCTGAGGCCTGTGCTTAAAGGGACCCCCCCTGGACAGCTGGTTCTCAGGTTTCCCTGCTTGCTTGCCTACCTCGCTGAGGGACAGCAAAGCATTTTTTTTCTCTGCCTGCTCTAGTTGCCCTCACTCTGGACACTACAGCATTCTGCACCATAGAGCCAGAGCTCCCCTGGGCACTCTGGTACTTCTTTTGGATGTGTTGCTGCAAGCCTGGCAGCACTTTCTGGAGGCTGCCTCACAGCAGCTGCTTCAGCCCAACCCCCAGGCCGTCATCCAGATCCTCCTGGGGTATGTGGAGAAGCAGCTGCAGCTCCTGGACGCCAGCGTGCCCCGTCGTATCTGGCATCTAGACACCAACAGCAACTGGTGGGACTACATTGTCCTGGAACGCTGGGGAGACTAACAATGGACCCAGAACTTTAGGATGACGAAGGACACCTTCATGGAGCTCTGTGAGTGGCTCGCCCCTGCTCTGCAGCAACAGGACACACACATGAGGCCTGCCATTCCCCTCCAGAAGCATGTGGCCATTGCCCTCTGGAAGCTCTCCACGCCAGATAGCTACCAATCCATGAGGAACAAGTTCGGCGTGGGGAGATCCACTGTCGGAGCAGTGCTAATGCAGGTATGGCAGTCTCCAGCCACTGTGCCAGGATGGGGCCTGCACGGAGGGGATGGGATGCCCTAGGGAAAAGGGGAGGAGGTGGTGCAAGTCCCCTCCATGGGAGGGTTTGTTCTGTCCCACCCACACTAAGGACAGGATTGAAGGGGGGGGTTGCTCCTGGGGATAGTGGGCGCGGGGCAGTTGTGGGGAAGGAGCACTCTTAGCCACCCTGGCACCTCAGTGACTTGATTTTGTGTGTCCCTCTGCAGGTGGTCAGGGCCATCAATAGAGCGCTGCTCCACAGAATCATCCACCTTGCCGATGACGCTGTCATCGAGGGGTTTGGCACCCTGGGCTTCCCCAACTGCAGGGGGCTATCAATGGGACACACATCCCCATCCATGCCTCGGAACACCAGACCTCCCTCTATATCAACACCTCAACCCTCTCCTACAGGCATTTAATGCCAGGCTCGGCAAGGCCCGCATTGCTGTGGAGGGTGCCTTCAGCCAGCTGAAGGCCTGTTTTAGATGCCTCCTCACCTGTCTGGACCTCTCTAAACGGAATATTCTGCACGTGGTGGCAGCGTGCTGTGTGCTGCACAATTTGTGCGAGAGGAAGGGGGAGGCTTTCTTTCAAGTCTGGATGGCAGAGGCCGAGCACTTGGCCGGCCTGTACATGCAGCCCCGCATGGAGGCCCATCAGGGGGGTGTCCGTATCCGGAAGGCCCTGCAGGAGAGCTTCTACCCAGAGGAGGACTGAAGTCTCCCTGGTGTGTCCCACTGGGGGCTTGTGCCTCATTCCAGCCTCACGTCCTTCCACTTACCCCTCCCTAATCCCCCTTCCTGATGTACAATTAAGACACATGCGTTGAAGAAAACAAACTCCCTTATTGAACAAAACTGGGGTGGTGCGGTGGGAATTAAGGTGGGAGAGGGGAGGCGAGAGGGTGGGGGAGGGGAGGGGTAAACCTGGGATGGGGGAGCTGGAATGGGGAGGAAAGGGAAGGAAGGGGGAGGAGAAGCTCAGGGCTCAGGGTTAGGGGTCTTGCTGGCACACCTGTCTCCCAGCACTGAGGGTGTGGGGGCCTCGGTGTCCCTGAAGGGATGGGAAGGGTGAGGAGGAAGAATCGGGAGGGGGAGCGGTAGCTGGGGAGACAGCAGGGGCTGGAGTGGCAGGAGGCAGCAATCTCTGCACAAGGGTCTGCAGGTGGCCACAGATGGCATTGCCCTTGGCAAGCAGCTCCTGCCAGCTCTCCTGCTGGAGCTGCAGAGGCAGCACCTGAGGATAGTGCAAGGCCTGCACAAGTCCAAGGTGCAGTGCAGGCCTTGCAGTATCCCCAAGTGCTGCCGCTGGTACTCCTCCTGGTTACAGGTCAACCTACTGAGTGCACAGGTGCAGGAGGCTGTCTTGGGTGGGGTGGTGCACCCTGCACTCACAGCTGGTGTGGCTGTGGAGAAACAAGAGAGGTAGTCAGTTATTCCTGGGGACAGTGGGTGAAGCCCAGCCCCCCTCTGCAAGGCGAGGACAACAGATCTCCGTACCATCAGAGCCGATGTGCGGGGGGAGATGTCCCCTGCCTCTATGTAGAGGGGGCTTGTGGAGGGAGGGCGTCCTGCTGTGTCCCACCCCGGGGTCAGGAGCACATCATGTGCCTTCATACATACACGCATGTGGGTAACAGGCCATGGCCCCTGTGTGGCAGCTAGATGGTGGCACGGCACATGCACAGGTTGCTGCATGAGCCGTGGCCAGCAAGGCCCATGTGAGCAGTCCCTGGTCTCCCTCCCCTCCTGCTCCCACATAAAGGGACAGTGATGACACTTACATGTTGTTGCCTCCCCGGCCTCAGATGACACCGGCGATAGGTCCACTGGGATGGCTTGGGAGCCCTGACTATACGACATGCTCCTTCCGGGCTCCTGCAGCTCCTGGCCCTCCTCCTCCTCCATGCCCTGGCGAAAACCCTCTGCCCCAGGGTCGATGACCACCTGGAGGGCACAGACCATCCCGCCCCCCAGGATGCAGTTCAGGGCATCCAAATAGGGGCACCTCTCTGGGTCTGCCTCTGGTTGAGAGCTGCCCCCTGTGGCCCTGGCATATACTTGCCACAGCTCCTTAATTTTCATCCAAACCCGCTCCTGGGTTCGGATGTGGCCTTTGGTGGCCAGGCTGGGAGCCATCTGCCTGTAGATGGCTGTGTTCCTCTGTCTAGTGCAGAGACCATGGACATTGGTGGCAATCCCCCAAACCTCAATCAGGTCCATGATCTCCGCACTGGACCATGAAGGCGCCCACCTTCTCTGGTCCCAGGCAGACTCCTGGGAGTTGACAGACTGGTCCTGGGGAGCAGTGGAGGGCTGGCTGCCAGTGGCTTGCTGGCTCATGCTGTGGTCTGGCTCAAGGGCAGCAGCAGAGTGGCTCTGGGCTGGCAGGGAGTAGGAAGGAGGAGAGTAGTTTTCCTGTTTGTGCCCAGAGTGGCTGCCAGGGCACCCTGGGAAGGGTTGAAGACCCCCTATTTCAAAATAAGCATTTACATTGCTATTTTGAAATAAGCGCTATTTCAAAATAGGTGCTATTCCTCATGGAATGAGGTTTACCAATTTCAAAATAAGCCCTCTGCTATTTCACATTAATTTCAAAATAGCGGTTGGCTTGTGTAGACGCTAGTACAGTTATTTAAAAATAACTGCTGTTATTTCGAAATAGCTTTGCTGTGTAGACATACCCTAAGAGAATTGGTTACAAAATAAGAACTAGGGTGAGAAATTATTATTTCAGGTAAAGTGCTTCTCAAGCCAGCTATGTCCTTTCTGACCTGGGTCCAGCAATTCTTATCTAGCCTATGTCTACACTGCAGAGTTTTTCCGGGATACCATCCCGGAAAAACTCAGCCACATCCAGGGAATGTGTCTGCTCTTCTAACATTTTTCTCAGAAGAGCAGACAAACTTTTTTGGCATCCCTGTAAACCTCATTTTACGAGGAAGAGGGGATGTTCCAAAAAGGGGGGTTTTTTCCAACATTTGATCCACTGCAGATGGGCCAAATGTCAGAAAAGCCTCTTCCGAAAAAAGAAGTGGAAAAAACTATGCAAATTGTGGTTTGCAAATTGCGTAGCTTTTTCTGGAAGAGCAGTGCAGTGTAGACATAGCCCCACTCTTCTCTTTACAGTTCTTTTGGTTCCAGGTGTTTTCATGTATTTCCTTGGGAGCAAGGAGGCAATTTGTAAAGCCAACTGAAGACCGTCACTGTTTACTTCCCAACCTTATATAGAATTTCTCTAGGGAAGGACGTCTTTGTCCAACTCCCTCATACCTCTGTGGAAAGCTGCAAAATTCAAGATGCATTCCAGCATCAGGTGACATAGACATTGTAGCACATCTGCAGGAAGACAGTTCTCTAGCACTCAATTGTTTCTTGCTAATGGGCTATTAGCTCTGTGTCTGGCTTCTTCATTGTTGTTCCTGATGGGCTGGAAGTAGGCTTTTCCCACGATGAACACATTGACTATAACTCTACAGCTGATGGTCCTAATTTCAGATACAGAAATAGAACATGCATACAAGTAGACTATACACATTCAGTAGATTACAGGCTTTCCCGTGATCTCAGATGAAATATTTTGCATATTTGAGTTAGGAATATTCATAAGTATATTTCCATAAAGAATATGAAATGCACCATCACAATCCCTTGGAACAAATTTGCAGAAGACAATATGAACAGCAGTTCATTGCAAGTAGTCACCATTTCAAAGTACTACAGGGAGCTACATCAGTTTCAATAGCAGGCTCCCAATTGAAACATCCAGGTTCTCAGATAGATGTTCCTAATGGGGCCTGACACAGAGGTCACTTTGCAACATCCTGCTGGAACAGTTTGTACAGCAGGGATGCTGAGAACCGTTAAACTCAACTGTAAATCCTGTATGTAATGGTAACTACTTCAGGCCAGGAGGTGCTGCAGCACCTCCCATGCTTCTATTTCCAACACTTATGACTCTGCCTCTGTTTTCCCCTCATTTCTGGGTCCCTTGAGAACTGCACACAGTCTACTGGGTTAACCCCGCACCGATCAGGGTCTGGTTTAATAATAAAAACTCTTCTTCACAACCCTCAGGGTCCCAAAATAAAGTCCATCACAAGGCAAAAGCTCTAGAATTTTCCTCACTGCCAGCTCTTTCTCTGTCTCAGACTGTGCTTACAGCCTATCCTCCCACAGCCAGCTCATCCTAGCTGGAGTTCTAGCTTCAGCTTCTGGGCCCAAACTCAGTCAGGGTCTCCCCAGTGGGCCCTTCTGTTCCTTGGTCTCAGTTCCCAAACTCCCCAGGTATCAAGATCTTCACTGCAGAGGAGGCCCACTGGCAGCGAGGAGCAAAGGGAACAATTGCCCCTGGGCCCGGTGTACTCAGCCACCATCCCTGCTAGTGTGGCAGCAGTGGTGCCCAGAGCCCTGGGCCTTTTAAATTGCCTCCAGAGCATGGCTACCTGGGGAGGCGGGGCACAGCAGGGCATGTGCTAGGCAACCCTGAGGGCAGGGGGACCCGCTACAGTCTGGGCTGAACTGACAGCCAGCTGACCCTGGCCCTGCCCCTGTACCTGAAGCCCGGCCGTTCCAGGAGCACAGAGCTGACTCTCTCCCACCTGCTTGCCCAGTGCCTGCAGAGGCCTTATTCACTGCAATTTCCTGAGGTTGCCTCCCCACAACTTCCTGTCACCTTGTATAGGGGAAAAAACCAGCTAATTTTACTCAACTGTGTTTCTCAAGTAATCAGGGTAGTTTAGCCTCAAAGTCACCAGGGCTATATCTTGGTTCCATTCAAATCAGTGAGAACTTTGCTCATGATTTCAATAAAAATCACAATTTGGCCTTATTTAGAACTTTCTAATAAAAGAAAGTTCTTCTTCACACAGCGTGTAGTCAACCTGTGGAACTCCTTGCCAGAGGAGGCTGTGAAGGCTAGGACTATAATAGAGTTTAAAGAGAAGCTAGATAATTTCATGGAGGTTAGGTCCATAAAAGGCTATTAGCCAGGGGATAAAATGGTGTCATTGGCCTCTGTTTGTCAGAGGCTGGAGAGAGATGGCAGGAGACAAATCGCTTGATCATTGTCTTCAGTCCACCCTCTCTGGGGCACCTGCTGCTGGCCACTGTCGGTAGACAGGATACTGGGCTAGATGGACCTTTGGTCTGACCCAGTACGGCCGTTCTTATGTTCTAAACAGCAGAACTTGAGTCATGCATAACTGATTAGCTATTTCTCTGGAAGTTGCTTCTTTCTTTGAATTTTTAAATTACTTCATATACCTTTTGGAGGACAAGATATTCATTCAATTTTGTAATATAAGAGAATACTTGGGGGGGGGGGGCGAGTAAGGTGTTTAAGAAAACCACTGCAGGATTTAATAGTCAATATTAAACACAAAACAAATCCATGGATTAAATCTAAAGGATGTTGGACCTAGCTGGCTTGATTTGATCTCTGCACTCAAGAGGATTATATCTGTATTTTCAAACAGCATTGGCCTGCAAACACTTCCACGATGTACCAGCATAATCTGATGTCTGCTGCTTTTCAAAGGCAATTCAGCTCATCAGATTCAGTGTGACAAGCCCAATTTACCATTCTCTTAATGAGGACTCTCAGCAACCGTTGGCATGTGCATTATGGCACCTAGGCTAGTTTTCTAGGCAGATCATAGAATAATTTAGTGTAGCGAGGCCCCGGAATTTCAAGATATTCTGGGGTTTCCAGTAACACAGGGCTAACATCAGTGAAATCCACGCTTTCCTTCCTACAAATTGTGTCACATAGCACAAAAGATCACTGTGGCTTGTAACAATCGCTGACAGAATCTGAGAGCCATGAAGAGCTGCAGTTTGTACAGGTCAGGCCAAGTTATGTTTGAGACACCACTTATTGCTTAGTTGTTTTGTAATGTGGTTCAGTAAGAGAACCCCTCAATGAACTGACAGTCCTATTATAGAGGGAGATAAAGATGGCACTGTGGTATCCACACATGCTTAATGTCCTCACTGACTTGGCATATGGTAAGTCAAATGGCTACTCTGAACTTGCTTGTCTATAAGGGTGTGTATAGACTACAGAGTTTTGTCGACAAAAGTGGACTTTTGTCGACAAAACTATACCTGCGTCTACACTACCGCTGAGTTCTGTCGACATAACGTCGACAGAACTCAGCAGTTTTGTCGACGCTGGTAAACCTCATTTTACGAGGCATAACGCCTTCTGTCGACAGAGTTTCTGTTGACAGAAACTTGACAGCTTGCTTTGTCGACAGAACTGAATGTAGTGTAGATGTTCTTTGTCGACAGAAGTTTTGTCGACAGTATCTGTCGACAAAACTTCTGTCGACAAAAGCCTGTAGTCTAGACGTACCCTAACTGGAAAAATACGTACCAGTGTAAAAGGGATGTTGTGAAGCTAAATCCGTATGGTCTTTGAAGCGCTTTGAAATCCTCAAATTGAAGGCACTGTAGAAATGCAACACATTTTTATTCTTCTTTTCATTCACTCGAAGAAATATATATAGCAAAACCGAAGAGACAGAACATAGAAGGTGCCTGACTCAATCCCCATTAAAGTCAATGGGAATATTTCCACTGACTTCAGCAGGAGCTAGATCCATCCCCAAAGGCATTCCAGCAAACTTTCCACCCGAAATTAAACTCTTCTACATAAGGCCCCTCCTCAAATTCACACAAATATAGCTTTGATTTGTCTAGGCTTTGACTCATTCCTTACCATGGAGACAAGCAGAAAAGAAAGGGAAGCATGAATTGAGCTCCCTAGCCAAACTTCTAAGTTGGGGTGTGCAGGAGACCCTCCACAGGCCAAATCCAGCCCACCAGGCCAGTTGATCTTCCCTACGGTGGTCCTGCCACTCTCCTGCCCCCAGGCCAATCGAGACCTGGGGACGGGAGAATGCATGAAGTCTCCTCCCCCAACCAGGGGCACACAGCACCAGAAGGAGCCACCAACTGTTTTAAAACAGTTGGCAGTTCACTCTAAGCACCACGTGCCCCTTGCAGGGCAGAGGTAAGGAGTAAAGACTTCACACATTCCCCTGAAGGGGGAAAGCACAAGGTTTCATACCACCACGGTACCTAGAGGGAACCACCAGCTGTTTCAAAACAACTGGAAATTCTCTCTAGGCCCCGGGGTGTGGGGCAAAGACTACACATGCTCCCTCACCCCCAGGCCAATCAGGATCTGTGGGAGAGGGAGCACAAGAAGTATCCTGGCCCCGCCCCTTCTGCCCAAGGCCCCGCCCCTTCTGGGGTGGGCCAGGGTCACTTCACAAATTTGTGAAATGGTCCCCCTCTTTAATAATTATTGCCCACCTCTGTTCTAAGTGCTAATTAATTGCTTGACTATCTGAGGCTATGTCTATACTACCGGGTTATTGCAAAATAATAACTTTCAAAATAACTATTTTGAAATTAGCTTATTCCTCCTCACATGCAGGAGTTATTTCAAAAAAACAAGCCCATTATTCCAAAGTAACAGGCTTGGTACTGTGGACACTCGCCTTGTTATTTCAAAATAAGGGGAGTTATTTTGAAATAACTCCCCAGTGTAGACATGCCGTAAGAGATGATAAGAAGAAAGAGAGGAGACAGTGCATCCCCAGGAGCCTTCAGAAAGAGAAGAAAGGAACATACTTGGACACAGCCACATCTACAAACTAGTTCCACAATGAACTGAACTTTCCATGCCATCTCTCCAAAATGCCTCTAAGCCCCACACTTAGGCTATGTCTACACTCGCGGCTTCTTGCGGGAGTAATATGCAAATGAGGCTAAGCGTGGAATATCGCCAAGCCTCATTTGCATACCTAATGAGCCACCATTTTTTTCAGAAGAGGCTCTTGCGCAAGAAGGAGCTTCTACCCGGCCCCTTCTTGCGCAAGAAAGATGCTCTTGTGCAATGTCGTTATTTCTCTCAAGTAATAGGTGTAACGGCATTGCGCAAGAGGGTTTTTCTTGCGCAAGAAGGGGCAGTGTAGACACCCCCGTCTTGCGCAAGAACCTCTTCCGCAAAAATGGCAGCTCATTAGTTATGCAAATGAGGCTCGGCGATATTCAATGCTAAGCCTCATTTGCATATTACTCGCGCAAGAAGACGTGAGTGTAGACATAGCCTTACAGTGTCCAGCACATACTTGGATTTAGTGCAGTTCATCTGGGTTCAGAAGACTGGTAAACTGGGAGACTGAGTCATATTTCAAATGCATGTTTATTTACCAGATGGGCTTTTCCTTCAGCTCAAGGCAAAATCTGTAGAATGAAGGGTGTTAGGACAACAAAGGAAACGTAAGTCCTCTTTTCTGGAAACAGGCAAACCCCTACTATCTGAGCTCACTTCATGAAGGGCTAGAGTAAGTTCACTCATTGTAAACATTTGCTTTGCATTCCTCTGCTGTTATTTCAGCTGGGAAAGACAATACGTGATTTACTAGCAGTTCACCAACTGAACACTGTAACTGCCTTCCTTCTCAGAAAGAGATACCTTTTAATCAACCAGATGCATTTCATTCTGCTGTGCACTGAACATGTGTACACTTAAACTGAGAAAACATTTGACTCCCTGCCAAAATATGTGTCAGTTACTTATATCTGATGCTAAAAGTACCAACTGTAACCGTATTAATTATTCCCTCTTCCCTCTCAGTCACTCAAGAACTACTATGACAAGGCAGCATCACAGCACACAATGTACTGTGATCCATCATGTAGTGATCAAACAAAAGCACAGTAAATAACCACAATAAGCAGCTTCCGCCGCCATGATCCCTTGTCTTTACTGACAAAATTGAAGATCTGTCCCCCCCCTTCAAACTTTGTATAGTCCAGATCTAGTTTCCTACAGACATCACCTTTGATAGGAATAACACTCCAGACCAGATGAAATTGTGTAGACACATTTATTCAGAAAAAAAATGTGGTTTGGGATTAAAAGTGCCTGAAATCAAAGAACATTTTGTTTGACTTGAATTTTTTTTCCAGATTTTTCTCAATTTGTCAAAAAAAAATTGTGTTGGATCCATACCCATTTCTTCCAGAACTGATTTGGTTTTGGTTTGCAAGTAGTGATTCATCCAGCACTGCTTCTGAATTCCTGTTGTCCAGGTGGAGGGACAATTGAGCTTATTGTCTGCTAAAATGAGTATTTTATATGATTGTTTAGAGGAAGTGGGTAGATCCCTTTAAATAAAGTTGAGATTGGATAATAAAGGTGCTGAAGGGGAACTCCTTGGGTGCCTTTGCAAATACATGATTGTGTATAAAACTCAACACAAATTTACAGGCTTTAATTTTTAAAAAACATTAGGAAGAGTAAAATTAACAGGTTGTACTTTTGCTAGAGATAATACTACTTACCTATTTTAAAAACAAGGACTCTGGGACTCAAAGTGAAGTGGCTTACATAAAGCTATTCTGAAAGTTAGCAACACTAGCTGTTCATGTTGAATTTGGACCAACCAGAAATGTGGGTAGCTGATTGCGTGTTTTCATGTATCCAACTTTTTATACTATTAGTGGACACTGTACTAAGGCAAATTTATTTTTGCAATATCCTCAACAGCATGAGACATGGAATCCATTAATTTTTTTTCACTTCATATGACTAATTAGGTTGCCTCTTATTAGTTAACTGTGAGCTGAACACTGAAATAAGAGCATTTGTGAGTGAGGGCATACTTTGAAGTACTTGGTAATTAGACTGCTAGTCATCTGAGTACCATCATCTAATATTAATTTATATATTAGCCAATCTCCCATTTTATTACTTATAAGAGTGGAAGAACTAGACTACAGATTGACTACTTCCCTTGTTTCCTGGCAGAAAAAAGTATATATAAAAGACTGCAAGGGGATTATGTGAGAGAGTCTTACTAGTCAACATAGTTCATTCATTCTAGACCATGTCTTCACTGCTGGGAAGATCAATGCTGTGGCAGTCGATCTTCCAGAGTTTGATTTAGCAAGTGTAATAAACACCTGCTAAATTGAATGCTGGGGGCCTCCATTGACACAAGCACTCCTCAATTCACAGGGAGTAAGGGAAGTCAACAGGAGTGTTTGCCCCTGTTCACCACACACTGTGGAGACGGCGCCAAAGGTCAAATTAAGGTACACTGACTGCAGCTATGCAATTAACATAGCTGGAGTTGCGTATCTTATTTCGACCTTCCAGGTAAGTATAGACAAAGCCTGGCATGTGTTTCTTAGAATAAAGGTCCAGAGAAAATCAGAAAGGGTAATACCAAAAATAAGCTGGCAAAAATTATAGGGTAAGGCTAAGAATGACTTTAGATTACGCAAAAAATTAGGTTGGTGCCCTGTAAGGAAGCAGAGGATAAATTTGGAGGTTTTGTGATAACAAAAACATTATAGAATCTTAAAAAAGTTGTGGCTGAATCAAAAGGGAAAGTCCATAATCAAAAGGTAACTGGTGGTTGTGATACGCCCAAAACATGGGTAGTTAAGCTTAGAGGTTGGAGCTGGAGTCAAGTTTAGCTGGAGTCAGCAATGAGGAATCAGAGCCCAGCATCACAACTGGAGTCAGATGCCAGAGCCAAAGGTCAGAGCCAGAGTTAGGATTTGAAGCTCATTCAGAACCAGGGCCAGAGGTCAGATGCAAGAACCAAGGGTCAAAGTCAGAGGTCAGGAATCAAAGATGAGGAGCAGAATTAGGTTACCTGGGGTGAGGCAAGACAGGAGCATTGCTGGAATAAGGCTGACAACAAACAGAAGCTACTGCCGCCATGGGCAAGTGGGCACTGAACTGCTGCTGCTTGATTTAGGATCCAGTCTGCTGATTCTTCCCACCAGTAAGGCAGTTAGTCAATCAGGCAGTCTATTACAGGCAGGTGCACTCTGGAGGTTGCCTAGAAACTGGCTGTGCTGCTGGCCCTGCTTCCAGACTGGATGCTTTGCAGGTGCTGATATCTGACAGTGGCGAAGCAAAGAAGTAAAGTAGTATAAACAATAAGAGAAAAAAGCTTAAACTCTGGCAAAGGAGTCAGAACAAACAAGACTTGAAGGAATGCAAGGATGCAAAGAAATTGGCAAGGAACGTAGTTGCAAAAGTAAAGCTGTAGGAGGAACTTTCTGCACGACTTGGAACCAAAAAAAAGAGGAAAGAAGCACATGGACTGGCAAAAGCATGGAACAGAAGTGCCAGAGACAGGCTCATGGACAGGGGGATAAGAGGAGCAGTTGCCCCGAGGCCCTGTGATTCAAAGGGATCTGGGGCTCCCGGCTGCTTCTGCAGCAGTGGCAGCAGCCTTTAAATAGGCACCAGGGCACTGTACCGCACACGCCGTATGGCTCTGAAGGCTGGGGAGGACTGAGCCGCTCTCCATGCAGCACAGAGGCCTGGCTGCCCTGACTCCACTCCTTTGGCCTGAGGCCCTGCCCCTTCTGGGAGCACGGAGACAGCCCCCCCCCCACACACACACACCTTGCCTGGGGCCCACAGAGGCTGTTGACTTCCCTGGACAGAGATATAAAGGAAGTAAAGGTCACCAGAGGTGAAAGTGGTATGGTGTTAACTGATGACAGATGCATAAAGGATCCATGGAAAAGGTATTTTGAACAGCTTCTGAATGAGGAAAATTCAAGCGAGCAATGCAACTTCAAAATGATGGACTTTGGTCTAGTGGAGCCTATTACACCAGATGAAGTAGCAAACACGGTAAAAAAATGAAAAACAATAAGGTTCATCCAGAATCCCTATTGGGGTATGGGAAAAGGATGGAATTGAAGAGTGATATTTGCTGGTTTCCTTGTTTAATTTAGCCATGTGATGGTAAGAGGACCAAAAGTAGAGAGGAGTATTTTGGTACTGACATAAAAGGGATAAGGTGTCATGGGCAACTGCATAAACTATAGAGGTATAAAGCTGATGAGTCATATAAAGAAACTGTGGGAGGACAGCCATCGATAAGAGGCTAAGAAGTGAAGTGGATATTAGAGCAAATCAATATGGCTTCATGCCAGGAAGGCCAACAATAGATTCTATTTTTGCAATGAAGCAGCTAGTGGAAAAAAAATGTAGAGAGAAAAGGAACAGTATTCACATGATGTGAAGACCAAGGAAAGCGTAGGCCCACTGCTCAGTGAGGAAGGAGAAAAAGAACAAGTTAAAAATCACCTAGAAAAGTTAGATGACTGCAAGTCACCAGGGCCTGATGAAATGCATCCTAGAATACTCAAGGAGCTGATAGAGGAGGTATCTGAGCCTCTAGCTATCATCTTTGGAAAATCATGGGATACAGGAGAGATTCCAGAAGACTGGAAAAGGGCAAATATAGTGCCCATCTATAAAAGGGAAATAAGAACAACCCAGGAAACTACAGACCAGTTAGTTTAACTTCTGTGGCAGGGAAGATAATGGAGCAAGTAATTAAGGAAATCACGGGTAAACACTTGGAAAGCGGCAAGGTGACAGGGAACAGCCAGTGTGGATTTGTAAAGAACAAATCATGTCAAACCAATCTGATAGCTTTCTTTGATAGGATAACGAGTCTTGTGGATAAGGGAGAAGCGGTGGATGTGATATACCTAGATTTTAGTAAGGCGTTTGATACGGTCTCACATGATATTCTTATCAATAAAGTAGGCAAATACAACTTAAATGGGGCTACTATAAGGTGGGTGCATAACTGGCTGGATAACCCTACTCAGAGAGTAGTTATTAATGGTTCACAATCTTGCTGGAAAGGCATAACAAGTGGGATTCCACAGGGGTCTGTTTTGGGACCGGCTCTGTTCAATATCTTCATCAATGATTAGATATTGGTATAGAAAGTACGCTTATTAAGTTTGCAGATGATACCAAGCTGGGAGGGGTTGCGACTAATCTGCAGGATAGGGTCATAATTCAAAATGACCTGGACAAATTGGAGAAATGGTCTGAGGTAAATAGGATGAAGTTTAATAAAGACAAATGCAAAGTGCTCCACTTAGGAAGGAACAATCAGTTTCATACATACAGAATGGGAAGTGACTGTCTGGGAAGGAGTATGGCAGAAGGGATCTAGGGGTTATAGTTGACCACAAGTTGAATATGAGTCAGCAGTGTGATGCCGTTGCAAAGAAAGCAAACATGATTCTGGGATGTATTAACAGGCGTGTTGTGAGCAAGACACGAGAAGTCATTCTTCCGCTCTACTCTGCACTGGTTAGGCCTCTGTTGGAGTATTGTGTTCAGTTCTGGGCACTGCATTTCAAGAAAGATGTGGAGAAATTGGAGAGGGTCCATAGAAGAGCAACAAGAATGATTAAAGGTCTAGAGAACATGACCTATGAGGGAAGACTGAATGAATTAGGTTTGTTTAGTTTAGAAAAGAGAAGACTGAGGGGGGACATGATAGCAGTTTTCAGATATCTAAAAGGGTGTCATAAGGAGGAGGGAGAAAACTGGTTTATCTTGGCCTCTGGGGATAGAACAAGAAGCAATGGGCTTAAACTGCAGCAAGGGAGGTTTAGGTTGGACATTAGGAAAAAGTTCCTAACTGTCAAGGTAGTCAAACACTTGAATAAATTGCCCAGGGAGGTTGTGGAATCTCCATCTCTGTAGATATTTAAGAGTAGGTTTGATAAACATCTAACAGAGATTGTCTAGACAGTATTTGGTCCTGCCATGAGGGCAGGGGACTGGACTCGATGATCTCTCAAGGTCCCTTCCAGTCCTAGTATTCTGTGATTCTATGATGTTCATTGATCTGGACAAGGCCTTTGACTGAGTTCCAAGTGAAGTCACCTGATGGCATATGAGGGAGAAAATGGTATCAGAACTTTGTATGAGGCTTGTTTAGTCCACATGTGTAGGTGTGGTGTCAATAGTCAGATCTTCCAGTGGTGAAGCAGCTAAACTATTGGTAAAAGTGGGAGTGCATTCGGGATGAGCGCTGAGCCCTTTCTAGTTTATCACCCTTTTGGATATACGCATAAGGAATGTACAGAAGGAGACACCTTGGTGCATGCTGTTTGCAGATGATATCATATGCATTGAAGAGAAAGATACTCTAGAAGAGGATCTGGATGAATGGAGAGATGTGTTGGAAAGACATGGAGTCAAAATCAGCAAAGGAAGAACAGAACATGCGTTAGGTAATTTTAATAATGTGAACACTGAAGAAACTAGATGGGGAGATAATATTGAAGATGCAACATTTCAAGCACATGGGTTGAAGAATCTGAGAAAATGGAGGATAAAGTTAAAGCTAGGATAATAAATGCCTGGCTCAAACAGAGAAAGAAAAAGGGTAGGATGTGATCGAACGATGCCAGTAAGATTAAAAGGGAAAGTCTATACAATGGAGAAACATCCAATTTTAATGTATGTTGCTGAATGTCGGGCAATAAACAAGAAACATGATCAAATGGTCTCTTCCACAGAAATGCAAATGTTGAGATAGATGTGTGGAGAGGGCAAGAAAGATCATGTGAGGAATGTGTGTTAGAGACATGCTTAAAGTAACATCCATAAATGACAAAATGAGCGAGTACTGGCTCAAAGGATTTGATCAGGGAAATGCTGGCTCAGTCCAACAGATCAAGACTGAAGGAAAAAGACAGAAAGGCCAACGCAAGAAGAGGTGGGCTATCATAAAAGAAGACTTGTTAGCCTGTGGCGTGATAGAGTACATGGCAATGCACAGAGAACTTTGGAGGAAGAGGACTTATAGAGCAGATTCTATTTGATAGGATTAATGAACATAAGAATCACCATCCATTCTGGATCAGACTAAAAGGGCCATCTAGCCCTGTATCCTGTCTTCCAATGGTGGTCAATGCCAGGTGCCCCAGAGGGAATGAACAGAACAGGTAATCGTCAAGTGATCCATCCCCTTTTTCCCAGCTTCCTTCTCATCTGGCTATTAGCCATTGATAGACCTATCCTCCATGAATTTGTCTAGCTCTTGTTAGAACTCTGTTATTGTCTTAACCCTCACAACATCCTATGGAAAATAATTTCACAGGTTGGAAGTGTGCTGCATGAAGTAATACTTCCTTTTGCTTGTTTTAAACCTGCAGTCTATTAATTTCATTTGGTTACCCTAGTTCTTATGTTATGGGAAGGAGTAAATAGTGCTCACTTATTTACTTTCTTCATACCAGTCATGATTTTGTAGACCTCTCTCATATCCCCGCTCAGTCATGTCTTTTTCCAAGCTGAAAAGTCCCAATCATATTAATCTCTCCTTCTACAGAAGCCATTCCATATCCCTAGTCATTTATGTTGCCTTTTTCTGAACCTTTTCTAATTCCTATGTATCTTTTTTTGAGATGGGATGACCATATCTGCATCTGGTATTCAAGAGGTTGGTGTACCATGGATTTATATAGAGACAATATGTTATTTTCTGTCTTTTTATCTATCCCTTTCTTAATGATTCCCAACCTTTTGCTAGCTTTTGTGACTGCTGCTGCCCATTAAGCAGATGTTTTCAAAGGAGGGAAGAAAACACTAGCCAATCTGCATGTTATAAGAGACCACAATCATCAGCAAGCAGTAAACAGTGTCCATTCTCTGACTGTTATAGAACATTCCCACCACTGAAAGGGTATGTCTACATTACATTCCTCCTTCAAGAGAGGAATGCAAATGCAGACAAACGAAACTGCAAATGAAGCACGCATTTGAATTTCCCGCAGTTCATTTGCATAATCACGTTATGGTGCTCTTTCGAAAAAGCGCTATTTCGAAAGTGAACCTGCGGTCTGGACACGGTTATTTAAAAAATAGCAGGCTTTTTTGAAAGATCCTGTACTCCTCACAAAATCTTTCGAAAAAGCCTGCCATTTTCAAAATAACCACGAAATAGCACTTTAGAAATAGCATTTCACTTTCAAAATAGCACTTCTTCGAAAGAGCACCAGAACGTGATTATGCAAATGAAGCGTGGGAAATTCAAATCCGTGCTTCCTTTGCAATTTCGTTTGTCTGCATTTGCATTCCTCTCTCGAAGGAGGAATACAACGTAGACATACCCAAAGAGTATAACAGCTTGGGGCAGCGGTGGTATTCTCCCCTTTGGGGATAGGTTCTCAGGAGAGAGGGATTAAAATATCTTTTGATGGAGAATATACATAAATATGTAGAGCAATGAGGAGGTAAGAGAAAGGGGGAGTCAGACCAACCCACCAAGGATACTAATTCACAAAAGCACTTAAAACATACTGGGGCTCCCTGGACCATGAGCTAGTCCCATCCAGAGGTTTTAAGGTTAAGCCTTGTCTATGCTTGAATGAGTTTGCCAGAACACTATATTGGCAAATCTCGCCTAGTGAACCTTTTACTGGCAGAAATCTGAAGGAAATAAGATACATGAGCAAAAAAGTTCTCTTGCTGGTGTAACAGCATCAATACTTTTTTGCCTGCATGGCTATGCCACTCAGGGCAGGAATTGCACTTCTGACTGATCATAGATGTGTTGGCAAGACTTTTCAAGTATAGACAGTACCTTACTTTCCACTCTGCCCCACTCAGATAGCACAAAGAAAACTGACTGAGTAGGTCAGAAAATTTCCTCCCACAACATGTTTCATCACCATAATTTAAAATTATGGTATTCCACAAATATTCCATTTTTTTAATATTCCTGTATCTATTGGTATTGAGAATTTCATCCTTTTATTTTTGTTAGGTCCACTGGCTCTTCTTTAATTAAAATAAGAATTTATAAAACCCACAGCAGTTGTATTGTATACCCTTAAAATATTTTATGTTGCTAAATACTATTTCAGTATCTCCACATATTACAGTTTCCTTGGCCATAAAATGAACAGCTAACGTACAAGGTCTGGAATGAAAAGCAATGCATCATTTAATACCACAAACTCTTTTTTCTCTAAAATAACTCCTAATCAACACAGAAAAAGTATTAACTTTATCATCTGCATTCTTTCCTCAGGGTTTCCAAACCTCAATATCATTTCCCACTAAATTTTGCTTTATTAAAGATAAGTCTTATTTTTGCTATGATAACACGGAACACTTGTTACAGTTTCACTTTAATAATTTAAAAACAGAATTCATTTTTGCCTAAGTGAAGAACTGGATTCAGATATTTAATCTCTGATATACAGGGAGTGATAATATATGAATGCCACCTTGTGTTCATATACTATTTCTATTTAGGTAGTTCTTTATAACTAAAATTACTAAAATTATTATATGTTGTTAGACATTATTGTTATATTCATTAGTGTACATTTTCCTACCAATATTTTTATTGTTTTATTATTTTTTTCTTCTCTTAGCTCTTGACTATATTACAAGCTCCACAACTTAAAGTAGATTCTGCTTTTAATCAGTTTAATTGAAGTGGAGCACAGTCCCCTGTATGAACACTCTTCTGTCAATCTGTGTCTATCTTATGTGGATTCAGTTTAAGGCCTTGTCTAGGCTAGGATTTAAAGGTGTGCCACTAAGCAGAGGCTAGTTAACACCTGTTGAGTAACATGATTCAAGGAGCTAGAGTAGAGAAGACACAGCTGCCTTTTCAGTGAGCTAAAATGGTTGAGCTAAAGCCTATGGGTGAACCTTGCTTTAACTTCACCGGTTTAGCACATATCAAAGCATACGTTCCTGGCTGATGGGGTAGCAACTGGTGCAGTTGCCCCAGGGTGGTAAATTGCCCTAGTGTGGCAAATGGGGTAGTTGCCCATGGCTTCTGGCCACCACTGCTGCTACCATAGAAGCGGCAGTGGCTGGAGCCCCGGGCCCTTTAAATTGCTACTGGAGTGCCACACAGCACACTCCTGGTGACTCTAAATGCTGCTTGTGTGGGGTGACATGGCCCACTCCAGGAGATGCCAAGGGCTGGCCCTGCCCCTTCAGCCTGAGGCCCTTCCCCTTCAAGGATTGTGGCACCAATACCCCACTTTGCCTAGGGGCCCTTATCTACACTAGCAGTGATATTCTGGCTCCATTGGATGAGTGGCTAAGGTTGCCAGATGGTTTAATAAAAAATACCAAACATCCCCCACCCTCCAAAAAAAAACCCCACTGGGAAAAAATTCTGTTGAGGAAAAAAAGGGGGAGACCAAAGTTAAGAAAAAAAATTATCCCCGCCGGGCTTCCTGTCCTTCTCACTCCCCTGCCCCCGCCAGACGCGGCAGAGGAAAATTGTCCCTACTGGGCATCCATCTGAGGGAAACAGGAAATACCAGACATTTCACATGGATGGGGGACTCAAATAATAGACAGTCCGGGTGAAAACTGGACACCTGGAAACCCTATGAGTGGCCAAAACTTCCATTCACTTCAAACGGAGCCAGGAGTTCATGTAGGACTTTTAGAACATTTTAGCTAACACATGAGAAATAATAAACATCTTCTTTTCTAGTTTAGACAACACATTAAGCACAGTTGACGTCTCCCAGGTTTGCGAATCAGTTTAAGAGTATGCACATAGGGCTTTGCCTTGGTTGAACTAACTCATTTTAAAACAGTCTACTGCAACAAGACAAGGCCTTGTATATGATTTACTGTGTGGTACCTGCACTTTGGCTTTAGAAGAATGAAGGTTTGTAACTATTTTAAAAGGAGCCAAAGAAAAGATAGGGATGGATTGGGATTTTAGACATAGCCCTGAACACAAACCATACTGCCCCCTAGAGGGACTGGCTGAGATCCACAAAGCCATTTAGGTGCCTTAATATCCTGGGAGACAGGCACCTAAATACCTTTGAAGATCTGGGCTGTTGTAACTCAGACACACCACTCCTCCTCTGCTTCCTCTTTGCTAGATCAACTAGATGGAGGAGGCAGTTGGTCAGTAATTTACTGATGATGCAGGCCAGATGACTACCACTCACAATTTACACTGTTTCACTTCTTCTGGAAGGCTAAGCCCGCTCCCTACCCCTCCTCTACTACTTGCTCATGGAAGAAATATGCATCTAATGTGTGGGCAGCTCTCACCCAGGGCTATAAGAAATAAGGGGCATTCTCATTCCTTTAAATGGGAGCAAAATCCAAGTCAAATTCTAATCCACAGAGAGAAAAAAATCATTTATCACACCTTATTAGATCAGCTGCTCCATGTCCCCGATGCACACAAGTCTTTCCTGTCTGTAGCTGTGATGATCCTTTGTAAAAACCTGATTTTTCTTTTGATGGGAGAGAAAACATCTAGGGGATTTTTTCATTATCAAGAAAAACCATGTGTAATTTTTTTAAAAGCTAATAAAAATGCTTCAAGATTTCTAAATTGTGCCTCAATTTTTTTTAGAGTCAACTATCAGCTAAGGCTGCCTGTGTATTTCACTGCTTTAATGATTCATGACTACAGAATCTGCCTTGAAGAGGGGGAGGAGGGAAAAGGATTACTGGTGAAAAGGAAGATACTCATAACATTTTTCAGTGTCTTAAATTTTAATCAAAGGGAAACAAAACAAATGAGCTAGGAGTATTGTGTAATTGGAGTAAATCTTGAGAAATGAGTAGTGTCCAGAGAAACCCAATTAAGTGTAATAATTTTGCGCATCCAGGACATGGAGGAGAAATCCTACACATTAGAGGAGAATAAAGTTTTCAACAGCAGAACACAAAGTTTATATTATTCTGACACACAGTGATACTTTCAGCTGCCTTTCTAATTGATTCCTCTCATTAAATCAAGAAAACTTCTGCCCAACAGCAGATTCCTAGGTAATTGACTCTTACACAAAGATAAGTTAGCTTCAGCCAGGCAGAAACTAGCCTATTCATAAAAGCATAGTCACCTTCTTTTTTAAGCTGCTCTTTGAAAGCCTACTGTGTAGTGCGGATCCCCACAAAGGAATTTAGAGACTTATCCCATCCGTGTGAAATTCACCCCTATGCAGAAAGTACAAGGTTCTAGGCCTTTCTGAAATTTTCATTTTGTGCAAGCTGTTTTGCTGTGAATATGAGAATGGTTTTCACCCAGTATAGTAAGAGCCCACTGGGTCCACCCTGTTTCTCTTTAGGTTTAGGTCAGTCGTTAGAAAGATACAGAAGTCTTAGCAGCGGTAAGGTTACAACCTGGGATCAGAAAAACATGGCCCTGGTCAAAGATTAAAATCTAGCACAGAATGAACTGTAACGTTAAGTCAAGACGTTCATTGAGAAATTGGGCTCCAAACAGTAAGCTTTCCAAGACAATGGAGACAGAACTGCTTTGCTGGGAAAAGACATGGCACACTCGGACCCAGTATGGGTAGTGGCTGTGGAACAGTGTAGCGCCTACCTCTCGTTATTGCCTACTTCTGGTCAAATGTGTCTGTAGTCTTTAAACAGGCTTGGCCCTGGTATTGGGCTGTACTTCTAGAAGGCAATGGTTTCACCCGAAGTCTGGGCCCTTCTGACCCTGGCTCTCCAGTTGGGCCACTAAGTAGTTCAGATCTATTTATGGGGGCTTATCACTGTCCAGTTGCAGGCCACTTCCCCAGTGACCCACTGTTCTCCAGCAGGGGGCCTCTGGGCCTACTCCATCTCACCACAGGTTGTAATAGAGCAGAGGTGGGCAATAACTGGATGCAGTTCACCAGAGTTACCCCTGGCGGGCCACCCAACACTTTATTTACATATGCATCCACAAATACAGCCATTTGCAGCTCCCATTGGCCACAGTTTGCTGTTCCCAGCCAATGGGAGCTGCAGCAAGTGGTGGCCCAGCCTGAGTCACTTCCCACAGCTCCCAGTGAATTTTGTTTTGCTTTGCTTTTTTTTTTTTTTTTTTTTTTGGTGGCTTGCCCAGCAATACTCCATAAAGGAAAATACTGTAGCATTTCATGTATTTGTAGCAGGACATATGGCATATAAATGCACATTGGCAAACTCCCTAACTTTGATAGCTCAAGAAAACATTTGCCCTCTTCATTGTGGAAAAAACATCTGACATATGTACACTTTCTTAGTTTAGGATTTTTGTTTCTAAAGTCATTAATATAATCCCCGTGCAAAGCAGACAACTACAGTTATTGCTTCCTACTGGTCACAGCAATTCACTACACTGCTGACTTTGTTTCAAGGGATGTATTTAGCCCTAGTTTTGAATTTACAAAGTTCACAAATTCAGAAGTCTTCTTTAAAACAATGTCCTTTGATTTCAAGTCAATCATCCAAAGACAAAAATTGATCCTAGAACTTGAGAGATGTAGAAGACTTTCAATGAGATCTGATTAATAAAAAAGTGAAACTCTAGAATTAGTTGGTAATGGCTCATACACTCTATATACAGCCACCAACAAAGTAAAAGAAATGAGGGAAAATGTATTAAAATAACTGAGGAATGGCTAGTGTTACATATATCAACTTTGAATTTGATAAGAACTTCTTTTCTCTCTGAACCAGAGCTCCAAAACGATGATCCATTCTATCTCAGAATTGCACAACAGCACTGCTCAAATCCTTCTTTTAATACAGGCTAGAATTATATTTCACAAGCAACTCAATTTCTAAAGCTGCCACATTAATAATTTATTGCATACAAAAAAGATGGCTATTGTCATTAGGGTTAGATGGTAAAAATTCTGCTGGGAAATTTACATAACAAGAAACTTCATAGGAAACTGAACAGCAAAGGCAAGAAGAATATAAAATACAAAAGGTCATTTTGTTTGGTATCATATTGGGCAGGCGGTCATTTTAAATGTTTTTCATGCACAAAGCCAAAGATCAAAGTATTAATGGAGACAATTACAGAGCACAACTTGAGAGCACTGTAGCAATCAGTTGCTAAGGCTACAAAGTTTATTGTAAAATGGTGTTTACATTTATAAAGCCCTACTGATTTTCCTATTGTAAATTGTTTTGACCTTCCAAGCTGCTGCCTAGGATTACTGTACATTCCCCTAGGAATGGGATCATTATTTCATAGAATTTCCCCTTAAAGACACAAACATCAGCTTTGTCTATTTTAGCAGGTAACACAAAGAAGTCTATTAATCAGAATTGATGCTTTATTTGCATATGGTTTCCATGGACTTGGCAATATATATATAAAAAAGACAAAAATGGTAAGTATCGTCTACTCGTCTCCTGTTCATTAAATCTTTATTCATCCATCCTATTCTGCACCTTTATTCACCTCCTGGGCATCAGCAAATCAAGAGAGAGGTGGGCTTAGCACAAAAGAGGGATACATTATTATAAATTTCAAAGTATGGGTATTTCAAAGAGTATTGCTTAGGGTCACTTCTGATACAGATTCCAGACATTCATGTTGGATTTGTAAGACACTGGTGTTCAATCAAAGCTGAGTTCAAAAGCATCTTGTTATGGGGGTACATGGGCTACCTCTCATACAGAGCTCATTATGAAAAGAAACCTGCCCAGCAATGTGCTTAGAACAAGAACCAATTGTACATTTGCAATTAAGAAGAAAAGAGATTGCAAGCAGGCATAGATAAAAGGTTGGTAAATGTCAGCTTTAAGAGGGGGCTCAGGTTTCTCTCCCAATTTGTTTTAGTGGCCATTTGGTCGTTGTGATGGAAATGGGCCTGCACACATTCTAACTGTTCAAATACAATCATTTTGTGGCCAATGCAAAGTTCCCAGTTTCAGGATATTGTTTGCCAAAAGCAAATTTGCAAGTAAATATACAATCATAGAACTCAGAACATTTCTCTTTCAATAGAGGCGTTTCCTCCACGCCAATCGAGGCTGCATAAAATCGGAGCGTGAGCAGCAACAGTTTCTGCATATGGCATTTTACTGACTGACACCACAGGCTCAATAATGGGACATGGCAAAAACAAGCAGTTCCTTAAGTGTAGCTGAAACTCATGAGCCAAGATTTTATATGGAGTCACTGACCTAAGTCCATGAGAGTAGGTCATTTAATTATGACTCATCACAAGCCCCCTTTATTTTGTTTGTGACAACACACCTAATTAAACTGTTAAAACATAAAGGAATTGGCCTGCTTTCCTATTTAAAGAGCCCCTCAAAATACAGTAGCATTGCAAAGTTGCTGCTATAGGGAATGTTGCACCGCATTTTTTCCCCCCATTTGACTTTAAAATATGGAGCATGTAATCAGGCCTGGGGTACCTCCACCCCAGTTCTGGAGCTGGCCTGGAAACATGATGCCTCTGTGTTTGTGTGAGGAGTGAGAGTACAGCAACAATCAAGGGGGATTCCTATATATTAACCATCAGAAATCAACAGAAGTACGGTGTCTAAATTCTTTTAAATCTCTGGCCCCTGCAGGTAAATTTCATCCAAAACTTTAGAAGAAAAAATGAATTCGCTACTTAAGCTTCACGTCATCAGGTTCTGGAGCCAAATAAAACGCTCAGAGAAAACCAAATGCTCCTCAAGCTTGTCTGGATTTATGTTTTTGCTGCAATCATAACTCAGCCTACATGGGTTGAAAGCTCAAGATCATAGGAGCAAACCTGGCCCTATTTTTAAAGGAAGCTGGGTTGAGAGTTGAGTTTAGGTCAAAGTTTGTGACACTCGGATTGGCATGTCATAATAACCCCGAATGACTTAGAAGTATACTCTTGCCTTTCACGGCTCTTAGATGTAATCAGTACGTCACCTGGGGGTTTGCTGAACTTGGTAACTTCACTTTTGGTGAGGCAATGACAGGAACAATTCAATAGGGAGATACGTCATCGACATGGGAAGCAGGAATATGGGGGGGTCCTGCAGTACTCCCAGGCTTTGTGCCCAGTATTTTCCTGCATCAAGGTCCCAGCCACCAGGGTCTGTTCCTGGCCCTGACCTGGAGTTCCTCAGTTGCCCCCCAGCTGTGGCCATAGCCTGGAGCATTGAGGAGTGTGGACAGTGGTAAGTGGAGGGGTGCAGCTCAGCACCCCCATCCTAAAAATTGTTCCAGCACTATGGGGACTTGCCATCCAGCTGAAAGATAGTTGGTAAAACAGGCAAACAAAACTGCTTTAGTTCAAAGCTTCTATTTTGTTCGGTCTCCAGCACTTACACATGTCCCCAATAGGTTTGCAGAGCCCCCAGATTATCCCCCAATTCATATTTACCCAGGGTTTCAAGGAGGCCTTGAGTAGATAACTATAGACATCCAATGGCCAGCTTGCCATCTGCAGGGAAACTTGAGAAGTGCCCAAAAGTCCAAGTGTCCACTGAACCCAAATTTCTTCCTCTTTTGATGCTCAGTTTGTTACATAGCTTGATTGTCAAAAAAACCACCTTGTGAGCAGAAACTATGTTAAGCATGGAGTTTTCCAGCCTATAGTTTTCCGTCCATTACTCAGCTGTATTTCACATAGCATTGGTTAACTATTGCCAGACTTTCCATCTTGCAAAACTGCTTCATAAAAAACTTGAGTCAGGAGGGCACAGGGTCATGTTTACTCCTTTTGGTCACTCACTTCCCAATCCCCTCCTCATCTGTTTTTTGTACTAGGGTTTCAGAAATGGCCCTTCTAGCTACTTTCAGCAATTAGCCTAGCAACTGGTATTCCAGCTGCGGGCAGTGGTTTAGTCATGTTACTGGGTTAACAGAATTTCCTCCTTAGAAGTTCTGGTAGCAAATAGAAGAGTATGACAGTGATATGAATATTTTTCATGTTTTCTATTAATGTTATTTATTATTTGTATTGTGATACTATCCAGGACCTAGCTGTGCTAGGTAATGTATAGACACAGAACAAAAGGATGGTCCTAATTCCAAAGAGTTTACAATCTAAGTTGTTGTATAGTAAAAAGTATTTGGAGAGTGAAGGAGCCATAAGAAGTAAGCATCTGAGAATTCCCCGTTAAAATCAGATGTTTTATTGTTACTATAGATCCATTGAGCATAGTACAATATTTCATGCAGAAGTGCTTTTTTATTTGTACTGCACAAGTTTGTAAGTAATTTATGGGTGGCAGAGATTGTATTCATGCTTTTACCTTGCAAAAAACTTTATTAAATGTTGTTCTGACTATGTCATTTCGCCCACCTTGTCTCTCCGATGTCCTGGTTCCAACACAGGTACAACAATACTGCGAACAAACAAACAGTTTAAAAATGTAGTGATTGATCTGAAAGAGCCACAGCTGGTGTGGAAGTCAGGATTTGTTTTTTGCCCGTTTTCCCTCTAATGTTTAAGGAGATTCAAGTTTACTCGGAACATATATAGCACTGTAAGGCTAGGGCAACCTACTTTCAGTGGGACGAATGGGGTAATATTAGTATGATTCCCATTAGGGCAGGAATCATGCTGAAAATTCACCCACAAGAGCCTTTTAAGTTTACTAAAGAAGAGTAAAATCTAGAAATGTGATTAAAATCCCCAAAGTAATGTGTATTGTCAGTGAACAGTCTAAACTGCTGGTTTGTGGGCAGTGCAAGCCATGTATCCTTAATCTGATTGCAGCAGCTACGGAAAAGGATCCAGTTTTCTGACTGGTACATCACATCAAATGAGGTCAGGTGAATTTCTTGGGATGGCTTCATATGTAACTTTCCCCCCCCCCCCCCCCCCACACACACACACAAATCATGTCAAGTGACGTGATGAGAATTTCTGAGGATGCACCATGCTCCTGGTAAAGCCAGGAGTAAAGTGAATGGCCATCCGCGGTGAACTAAGAAGTCTGTGGCGAGAGATGCCTCACTCATTTCACAATCAGACACATGGCCATTTTGATTAAATATGGTCACAGAGTGAAACAATCCAAATAAAATAATGGATCGTAAAAACAGTCAGCAAACAGCAATGCTCAGTTTGTTTACTCATCTTGGCTGAGCTTGGAAATGAGCCCAAACCAGACAAATACCCTCAAACTTTGGAAATGTTCAGCTTCCAAAACAAAGTCCATGACCACAGACCATCACTATGTCAAAGGCCACCAAGAAGGTCACCTCTATGCAGCTCCAACAGAAGTCAGTAAAGCTGGGCTCAAGTTTAAAGCATTTAGTTTAGTTTAAGGCATGACTCGTTATTAGGCCCCGGGGTAATCACAAGTGTCTGTACTGCTTTAATTTTAACTGCCATAGATTCATTTTTTAAAACAATGTGTCAATTAATACTTCGATTCCATTCAAAGGGCAAGAACACTTTCCAGCTCTGGAGACCACTGCAGGCAACTGGCTCGCAGGAATTGGCAAAGGACGCTCCCAGCATTTTGATTTAAAAACTGTGTTTTCACCCCAGGCAAATGTAAGCATGAACGGTCTAATGGGTAAGCACTAAGCAAATCCCTCATGGGGACTGCAGAAGAGATGGGCTTGAACTGAAGTAAGGGGTGTGCCTCACTCAGTATTAGGTTCTCCATCACCCTGTGCCCAAACATGACTGTGGCTGGGACCAGGCATCATCTTCAGCGTTCAGCTCTGTCATGGACAAGGTCTTAAGTCATGGGTGGTGGGCAAGCCTCCAGCCCTGCCCCTGCCACCCATGGCCCTTGTGGGAGCCAAGTGCCCCACACTGTAAGGGGAGCCCCCCCAAATATGGGTGGTCCATGGCTCATCCACTGCCCCCATTCCTACCCCCCTCTGGAGAATGGGTGGCTTACAGCCCCAGCCTTCCCAGTATATAGAGAGGGCAAGCAGGCAGGTGTGCAGGCAAACGGGTCCCACCCCCCTGCTCCAGCCTCCTCCAGCCCAGAGCACGGGGAGGGCTGGCAGCACAGGGCTGAAGTGCAGGTGTTGAATGGGGAAGCTGGGGGCAGAGTGTGGGGCTCTGAAATACCCAGGTTAAGCGGCAAGATGAGTTGGAGGACTTGACAGATTATTTCTCTTTTTTAATTCCTGCAATCAGTGAAACCTCAGCCTTAGTACTTAGGCCACAATTTCACTACCAGGAAGATTGATGTTGTGGTGGTTGATCTTCCAGAGTTCCATTTAGCAGATCTAGTAAAGACCCACTAAATCAAATGCTGAGGGTGCTCTAGTCAATGCCGGTACTCTTCGATTCATGAGGAATAAAGGAAGTCATTGGGAGCATTTGCTCCCGTCATCCTCCCACTGTGAAGACGGTGCCAAAGGTCAAATTAAGGTACATCAACTCCAACAACACAATTAACATAGCTGGAATTGCGTATCTTCTGGAATTGCGTAATTTGACCTTCCAGGTAAGTATAGACAAGGCCTACATCTCTCAACAACTGTAGCACCTAACACCTGTTGTTGCCTACATCTCTCAACAACCTCAACACCTGTCCCCTAAAATCCAGTCTGAGATGCCAAAGGGCAAAGAACAGCAATTGGATGTTAGCATGAGTCAGGTTCAAAAGATCCTATTAACCTATTCCCAAGTATCTATGGTGACTCGGTTCCCCTTCTCCCCACCCTCATGCAACATGCTTCTTCTGCCTAATAAATAAGAGCAAGAATTGTGGTAAACAAATCTTTGAAGTAGAAGGTTGAGTTTTACATCCCTGGGGTCATTATTTTATGCAGTCTTAGCAAATGCACTTATGTGTTGAGGCATTTCATTGTTCTTTTGATGTTTTATCACATCTGTGCGGGGTGGTGTTGGTTCCAACCATGAAATGCAAATCTAAAGCACACTGCTTGTTGCTGCCAGAATAAAAGTTGAACATGCAGTACATATAAATGACACAGAGGCTAGGTCTTTTGGAAAGGATTTGAGATGATGTTGATTAGAGTAAATGCACAGGAGTCCATAATGCTGCATTTAACGGTATGAGTCTCATAGCTTAAAAGTGGCCTCAAGCTATTTTTCCCCAAAAACATTGTGTTACATGCTACGTGGAAGTTTATTATTATCACCACCCCGTTGCCCGCTAGGTGCTCACAGAGAGACTCTTCCCACTCTGGAGTGGCCACTCCCCTTAGGCCCATGGGGGTCCTCAAAGTCTTAGGCCTGTACTCAGAACAGAACAGAGGGTTGATAAAGCAGTTGCCCACTTCACAGCTGGCAGTATCTAGTCCCGGGCTCGGGCCGAGTCGACAGCTCAACTCTATAAGGCTCCGGCTTCGGGTCAGAGCGGGCAGCAAACATGCAGTCAATTGGCAAGGCCTGGGCCCTGATTCAGGGTGGGGCAGCAAATAAATAGTTACATAGTTAGTGGCCCAGACCCCGGTTCAGAGCGGGGCAGCAAATCAAATGTAGTTATACAGCTAGGAGTTCATAATAGCCCAGCAGTGGGGTCTCCTTGTTTGGGGCAGATATCCAGCAAACAGGCGGTTTGCCTGAAGTGGCAGAGTGGGGAGATTCCACTGTGTCCCATCTCAGGGCCCTAACTCGAGCAGAGCAGTCTGCTGCTGCATCCGTGGGGATCCAGGCAGCAATACACTGACCCCAGCTCTGGCTCAGCCAAAATGTTGTCAGCTATCCCTGGGCTACTTCCGCTTCCCTCCTTCGCGCATACCTGGTCCTCCAGCAGGCTCGCTGGGATGTTGCAGAGCGATGGCTCCAGTAGGAGTCCTGGTGGTCAAGGCCAGTCCTCAGACTCTGGCAGATACAGGGATGTAGGCCAGTCACAGGGCAGGCGTCTGGTTCTCCTGGTGTTTGGGCCTTGACTGAGCTCCTGGAGTGGCCTATTATAGTGGAAGCTACTCCTCCTAACTTCTGGTCAGGTGAGAGGGCGGGGCTAGGCTCTGCCCAAGAGGGCTCATGGAGAAACTTTTCCCCCATCAGGTCAGTAGGCGGCCACTCCACCCCACTACATCCCTTATTCTTTCACTTAATCAAAGGAGTTAGTCAGGATTGTACCCGAATATGCTAGACACTGTGTAGACAGACATATTGGTAGACTTAGGCTGCCCCAAAGATCTGACGATGTCAGGAGACAACAGCAGATCAAGGATGGAGGAAAGAGTTACTCCCACATAAATGGAAAATATATGTTTGCTCTTTTGCTAATTAAATAAATTGTGATTAATAGCATTTGTATTGCAGCAGCATATAAGGGACGCAGTTCTGTTCTGGAAGCTCACCGGCCTCAAGGTACTTCAGAAGGGATGTAAAAGACAAAAAAAAGGTTGGGATTTACAATCCGTTCAGGGAAGGTGAAGTATGCTGAGGGGGCGGGAGGGAGAAGGGGGAGAAAGTGCAAAGGCATTACTGGGGAACGTACATATGTAAGCAGTAGGCTGGCATCCTTGAAAGGGCCTTAATTTGGGGGGCGGGGAGGTTTGTATTCTGTGTGGGGATTAGACAGGAGGGTTGTTCAATTGCAATGGCAAAATGAGAAAAGTGTTGAGGGTATTGATGTGCCAAGCCTAAACAATGATGTGGTTCACGAGGACACAAGAGGAATGAGAAGTGTGAGTAGAGTAGGTCCGGATAGCCAAGCATATAAGCAAGTAGGATTGGGATCTAATTTAAGCAAGATTCAACCTAAGGGAAAAACAAACAACAGCAGCGAAGTGAAAGGTAACAGCGATAGGACTAGGTAGTGACAAACTAATGAAGGTCCCATACCCCAACCCTGTATGGGATCACTGTCTCATCCCCCACACCCGCAGCCTCCTGCCCTGCCCTCTCCCACATCCCCAAGACTCTGCCCTGACACCTGCACCCCCACACAACCAGGCCCCTCCCCTGAAGGACCCGGGCAATGCTGGGTACATCTTCTAGTATTTTAAAAAATAGCTAAGCCTCCAGCTTAGGTATCACCCAGTTAAATGTAAGGACAAAAATAAACCTTCGCCCACCCCCCACAAAAAAAATGGCAACATGTTGTTACAAAGGCAAAAGCATATTTACTTCAATGCTGGGCTAAGACAAGGAAAATGAATTTTCTTAGAGATAAAAAAGCATGAAAGAACCAGCTCCATTGTGGATTTCAGGATCTACATCTTAAGGTGTTAAGCTCTTAGCACAGGCTGCATGCCTAAAACTGCACAGTCTAAGGGAGAAATAGTGGTTTGCGTTCATTGAACAAATGCAAAGTGACAGTGATACACTCAATCTTTGTTATATTCTCATCCACCCACCAACAACAGGACAAATGTGCCCAAATGAAAAATGAACTTCAAGAAGTTGGGAGCAGACGCTCGGAGAAAGGTTTCCTTGCGTGGTGGTTTCACTTTTTGTTGTTGTTGGTCCCCACTTTATTCTAAACATCATGAATTGATGGAATGGCCTTTAAAGAAAAACAGTTGGAGTATTCATGACCCGGTTAGAGCACACTATGGAGAAAATAAAGCAGATATAAATCTTGAGTGATGGTCCTGGATAAATAACCAATTACCATCACTGGTAGGAGGAGTATAAGGAACAAGAAGGTAAGATTTATGAACCATGACCAGTGAATGTATTTTCAGACACATCTGCCTTTGTCCACATTAAGGGCAAAGTCATGTTTAAGATCAGCTTGGTTAACATGTTTTGCAACACAATGTATTTTTCCATTATTGTCTAACCTTAAAAGTTGGAACAACTTATTCATTCAATTTGCCCATCATCTTAAGTTTATTCTGTCCCTTATTGGTGCTGCTACTTCTTCATATGGCTAATGTAAATATAGAGTAACAACAATAATTTTACATTTAGATGATTAAGCCAACTAATTGTGCCTGGAGTAGCAGAATGATGCTGCTTTCATATGTGTACATTGGGCATTGAGTTGTTATATGTTTCATGCTCTGCTCTGGGTGACTGCAGTCACACACTAGTCTAGTCTAGTTTTCCATTTGTGCAGCAAGTATCCACACTTGCCATGGTTTTTACAGATACAGTTTGTGGTTCAGAAATTGAAGCCAAGGATCTTCTGAATCAGGTCGTTCACATGAGGTTGTGGTTTAAAGTAAAAGGTTCGGAAATGTGGCTAGTCCCAGGGAGGCACAGAAATAGGCAAACTATTACTAAATATCTTTTAAACTTTTATTAAAGGACTTCTACATATAAATTATTATTTTATCAATTATTAGAATGACTAATAAGCAAAATGCAATACAGTAAAGAGGTTTCTCTAAATCCTAATAGTTGTTAACAAGGGACCAGGGATTATTAACAGTTACATTTATATCAGTCTTACTTATAAGATTAATCATTTATCTAAAACTCTTAACACTACTACTAAACAATACCTCTAAACAATTTCAGATAACAATACTTACATTTAACAGACACACAAACTACAACAACAACAACATATTTGGTATACGTTATGTTTGGTATACGTTACGCTCTACAGGAACTCATTTGGTTTGGTGAGCGGGAGGTGGCCCTCGGGTGATTAATCCTCAGACCTGGCTTGTATTCTGCATTCCAATGTGTATTCAGGATTCCTAAATTTGATACAGGAGGGGAAGATGTTTTATAGAGAAAACTTTTGCGCACTTTTTTTTGGGGATAGGCTAGCAGACCCTGTCTGTTAAGGGACAGGAGTAAGGAGGTGAGATGGTTTCCTGTTTTTTCTTTTCTACCTTATCGAGTATGGCACAGTCAACACAACCAGCACGAAATTTACCTGAACTTTTTAGGTCTGGTTTTGGTTCCTGTTCTTCGCTGGTCTTTAAGTTACATAATGTAAGGGTTTTTCATCAAGGGGAAGTTGACCTTTTGTTTGGATGGCAATACACGCGAGAGGCCTAGCGAGCAAAGAGCCTGCTTTCACAGAGGTGCTTATTTATGACTTCTTGTGAACTCCATTCAGCTTTCCAAGCTACATCAAGGTTTAAGTTGCATTGCTGAAGGTTAAATGTGTGGGTCCAAAAAGGTCTACATGATTTCAGGTGCCGGTGAGGGACACTGATAATACTAAAGCCTTGGAAATATCCTTGATTTTTTCCCCAGTTACCTTCCAAAATAAAACCGTGCTTTAAAAGATGGGGAGCTAAATATGACAGCTCCTCAAACATGATTAAAGCTACAGAATAAACAAACACAAACGGACAAAAGCACTTTCACCTGGCGGCAATTTCACTTCCCCCAAACTCTAAAATTCAAGATACAAAGAAGTAAAATATAGATGAGCTAGAAATTCAGAAAGTTTTCCATAGAAATGATTTCCTGCATAGCTCTGCAGGCAAATCGAGGCATGATCTACTGTCAGACATGGCTCCATAGTGAGCAGCAAAGATTATGCTTACTGCTAGATAAAGCCCTGGAGAATGCCTTCACACCGCACAACTTGAGCATGATGTGACAAAAGTGATGAGTAAGTTATACAGCATCTTATTTCAAGGTCTCTACTCAATGTGGAGCTAATTGCACATCCCACAGATTCTCCTTATGCTTTTAGGGTTTATATAAAAAGAAAGCAATTAAGGTCATAGTCACGCTCTCTGTTTTCATTTCTCCTAATTTGTCTAAGTTAAATTAGCTCTTTTGCAGTTGAATAGAAAATAATTTTGACACCATAAAACATGCAAAATCACTACAGAATTTTGGAGGATAATTGTGGAAACCATCATTCCAAGTATCTAGAATTTACAGCCTCTTAAGCTGAGTGAAGTGGAAAGTGGCTTACAAAATTTGCCCATAAAGCTGTATTCCTCAGCAAATCACTCACTAACAAATTTTCCTTGCTTTATTGAAGCTCTGCTTGATATGAAATGATTAGGTACTATCATTCAATTTTAGGCAACATAGTATGCTCATAAGAATTAGAACTGGGCAAGTGCTGTTATGCAAAAGCAGAACAATTGCTATTGTGATGCTAAAAACAGAAGTGGCTTTTTAGTTTCTGAAGTTGGGGCGAGGGGGAGGGGGAGGTGACTAGAAATTAGAATTCTCTTATCAGAGTGAAGTGCAGAACATGGGTTTGGCATGTGGCAGCTTAGTCAGTCATAATGAGCTCCTTCCGCTCTTCAAAATCTATGACTGTGCGTATGTAAAGGCCAGATCATCAAGAGAAGCTGCATTAGGAGTTCAAGAGGGCAGGATAGCTCTGAGGATCAAACTATGGGTGTTATATGCATGTAACTTAGGGCAATTTTCAGTCATCAGGCTCTGTGCAGAGAACTAAGTGCAGAGTGAATAACTGCCCACTCCTCCCTCCTATATGTACTGACAGAGTAGGGGGCTCTATTAGAGATCACTGCTTTCCTGTGACAGCTATGCACAGGATACATGTGCTATAAGTGTGGATCCTGTGGTATCTCCCAAGTACACAGTCTATGTGGCATCTCCCTCCTCTCTACTGTGAGGTTCCAATGTCCGCCTTGCACAGCTACACCACACATTCATGCCACAGTCAGTTCCATAGCAGTGGTCTGGTGGGCTTTACACCTCTGTGTGTATTTCCTCTTTAGTGATGATTGGCTATGGGACGTCCTTTGCCCTTCGTGACAGACCACCACCCAGCTCAGAATGGCCTCATGCTGACAGTGCTGTGTTCCAGAAAGGGCCCTATTTGATACCTGGTGGGAAAAGTGAATTAAATGTTTGTAGGTGTTCCCTCCTTGCCCCGTGTGTCCTACACAATACATACTTTAAAAAATGAAGAGAAGAAAACATTATTTTATACAGTACCAACTCTCAGACAAGACTTCATCACAAGGCTTGCAGTCCAGGAAAACAAAAGGAGTTATTCCCAAACAGAAGATAATCGTTCTCTCACCATCTGTGGCGGTTGAGTGACCAAGTGGCTAGGTTGCTGAGTAAGCAGGCAGGAAAAGGAAGGTGCAGGCCCCCTTTGCTCCTGGCCCAGCAGCTCTGAACCACCACTCCTTATTCAAGTCCTTAAGTTTGGATGTGACCCCAAGAGTCCAGATTCCCCTTATTTGAAGCTTCTCAGAAGGTTTCCCCCTTTTCCAGGAGGGGTGGGGGCTTACTTGCTCCCATGACTGCCAAGCGGACAGGAACTGGTTCATGTCCTTAGACTGCTGAACCAGGCTCCTGCCTCCTCACTAGTCAGCTGCAAACTGAGCCAGGCTCCTTCCTTTTCTCCTCCCTGCAAGCCTGGCATTGGTTGCAGGTAAAGTGGAGCAGAGCTAGCTGGGCCAGAGGCTTTCTTTAACTCCTGGGATGCTGGGCCCTCCTTTCTCCACTTCCTCACACCTTCAAATATAAACAACGTCAATATGGGTTCTCTCTCAACAGTAGGGCTTGTCAAGATGCCAGAGTAATTCTTGTTAGGCCATATTCCTAGGCCTCTTCCACTGTGCCAATGCTTTTCTACTCATTGTAGATACCTCCCTAATACTTTCTGTCCCCCAGTTGGTGCCATGTATTGATAGGCATTTTTCAAACCTAGGCACCTAGGGAACTTGCAATATGCCAGGGACATCTGAAAGCCCAAGACAACAGCTTCTAACTATGGATGTAAAATCCCATTTAGTTAGTTGACTGGTTAAATGTTAAGTTTAACTGGTTAGCTGATTAAATGGGGGCAATCGGAGGGGGTCACCATGGCCAGGCTGAAGCAGCTCCCCTCCCCCCACCTCCTACCATAGCTGAGGGCTGCTTTAATGACGCTAGAGTGCCCCTGCCCACAGTGCACCCAGGCCAGTCCCACTACAGACAAGAAATGCCCCCTGCTAGTCTGGAGCACCTCCCCATCCATGGCTGGGCCTGTGGGGTTGGAGCAGTTCCCCGGAGGATAGGGGGCTGCTCCAGTCCCCACTGGTTAACCGTAACCAGTAAGCATCACCTATGAAGGGTGAAGCTTCCCTGTTAATCATTAACATCCCTACTTCTAACACAGCAATGGAGCCAGGCAAATGTATCAGGGTTAGCAATAATGATAGGCTATTTCTCTCAATTGTTAAAAAAGTGAAACAAAGGACCTTAATGCAGCTAAACAAGCTTTCAGAGATGGAGACTATCCCATAACAGCTGTATTAAATTTGTTCCTTTGTGGTTATCCAAATACATCAGCACTTCCCCATCCATTTGTTATCCTGCTACCCACAATGGCCAGTGAACCCTCCCTTTTAAACACCACATTATCAACTTAGCCATCTTTTAGTCCTACCCTTTAACCAAGGGCAAGAATATAATGAATGAAGCTAAGAACCACTGTCAATAGAACTCAAGACCACCACTTGTGTAACCACAACAAGGAATGTGGCTTCCTCAAAAACTCAACAATATATTAGAATAAGAAAACTAGGTTAGTAGAAAGATCCTAGAGAGCAGGGTGTAAGAAAAGGAAGTGGGGATCAAAAACTTCATTCTTCTGAAATTAAGTAAAACTCCCATTTGCAAAGCAAATATGGACTGTCCCAAAATAAATCTCTGAAAACAAACTCCTTTCTCAACTGAAATAGATTGATCTTTGAAGACAAAAATGGAAATGTCAGGATACACTGAAGACTTCTTCCTTGCATGGATACGTAAGTATGCAATGCTTGTAAAATTAGCTTTTCACTTGTGCACATGTGAGTAGAAGTCTCTGTAGTGCAAGTTGACATGGATGCTTCTTTAAGAAGTGCCTGTCAATACAAAACTGAGGAGATGCTATGTGTTGCAAATGGGCAGAGATGGAAGACTAGCTCTGTCTAGGACAAGAGGCTTGAAGTTACTCCATGCAAGTATCTCCCAGGAATGCAATTGGTTACAGTCATCTCTTCACCTCTCACATCACTACTTCCTGTCACACAATCTTCCTCCTTTAAATTAAACAGGTTCCTGTAATAAGTTGAAAGTCAGTAACAAAATCAGCAGGCCTGAATAAAGGCCTGAAACATAAAAACAGCAGACCTGAAATCTAGAGAGCAAGACTTTGGCTCAGTGGAACTGCAAGCAGGAAAGAGACTTGGCTAAAGAGAAATAGAGGAAGCCAAGTCAAGCATATAGAATGCCAAAAGGTGCCAGGCACAGGATGTAAGCACATTCCAAAGGGGTTGTAACAGAACACCTCGTAAAGAAACATCTTGGTACCAACCACCTCCCCACAAATAACGTATATACTGACTTAGGTTCAGGGTCGAAGTTGACAGCATGCTGGATAGTAAGTAAACCCCCTTTCTGCAAGGTAAGGGGTTGTTACGAAGTAACAGAGGGTGGCAACCTGACACATCAGGAATGATATGCAACTTGTTTATACCAGTGTATAGAAGTGCACCCCAAAGGATGATCGCCAGCTGACCATAGTGGAAATCCAGGGAACTTAACAGATGTTAGTCCATTGCCACGGCTTACATAATGTGTAGTGGCACAGTGGCAAGTCTGTTTGCTGACAACTATTATTGCAGGTCATTTGGCAATACATTTGCTCGGGTGATTTCGGCCACTTTTGCACAAAAACATGCTGCCTGTCTACACTGGCAGGGAGTTCTTGTACAAAAATACTGACGTTCTAATGTGTGAAATCAGTGCTTCTCCCACTCAGGAAAAAGCCCTCTTGCGCAACTGTTCTTGCACAAGAGGCCAGTGTAGACAGACAACATGAATTTCTTGTGCAAGGAAGCCCAATGGCTAAAATGGCCATCGGAGCTTTCTTGCACAAGAGAGCATCTACATTGGCACGGATGCTCTTGCACAAAAGCACATGCCAGTGTAGACGCTCTCTTGTGCAAATATTTCAACGCAAGAACTCTTGCGTTAAAGTATTTGCGCAAGATCATGCCAATGTAGACATAGCCTCTCTGACTTGTGGTCTCTGGGGGCTCTCTCGGGAGTCTGTCATGTTAACTAATTGCACACAGTTGATGCGCTCAACAGGGGAGCAAATGCTTGTATGCATACAGCCAAAAGTTTATCATCATTGAGCGAGTAGAAGACCTGTCAGGAACCCATTGGGACAACCCCAAATCCTGACTGACAACAGATCCTTTACTTACTGGAGGCAGGGCTCAAATTAATCTTTGGGAGCCCACAGATATATAGTACACCCCACTTCTCCAAGATCATATTCTATTTACCCCCATACACTGCCCCAAGATTAATGCCACCATGTTGCCAAATTCAGAGCTGAAAAGCACCTAGCAGGAGTATCAACAGTCTCAGGCAGCTACTATTCCATTTTGGCCAAAAGAGGGAGCTACTATCACCAAGTAGTACTGGCAACCAGACAGCAGGGTTGAGGACCTATCCTTGACTTAGCAACTTCAGCCTCAGGAGGAAAGGATCCCTGTAAAACTCTTCCTTCCACTCCTCTTCCTCTGTCTCACTTTTCTGTTGGAGATTGTTATGACCTTTGGGCCCTAGAAATCACTTCTTGCTTAAGGTGAGAGGGATCTCTTCTTGTCCCTGAATTTGCTCCAATCGGTCACAAACATGAAATCAGGATGATCATTTGAAGACATATGGAATGAGGCACCAATATAACTAAAGTGGAGGCAGCATTTTTATTTAAGTAACTATTGATGAATAATTTTTTAGATCTTCTGTTGGCTCCATTACATATCGTCCCTCTACTGATGAAAAAAAAGATTGTTGAAAAATTGGAAGGCATTCAAAAGGAAGCTAGAAGAATAATTCAAGGCCTGCAAAACATTTGTTTAATGAGAGACTGAAGATGTACAAACTATTTAGTTTATCGAAGAGAAGATTACAGTGATTTGACAAAGTCTTTAAGTATGTACATGCAGAACAGATTTCTGATAGCAGAGAGGTCTTTAATCTAGCAGGGAAAGTCGTAACAAGATCCAGTGATTGGAAGTTGAAGCTAGACAAATTCAGACTATTCAGGGAGCAAATTTTTAAACAATGAAGATACAGGTTGTATTTCCCTTATCCGGCACCCTCAGGACCTGACTGGTCCCGAAGAAGGGGATTTGCTGAACAAGGGGAGGTCTCTCCCAACATGGCACGTGCAGCTCCTGGCTAGGACCCCAGCTGAGCCCTGCTGCTGCCTGCCTGGCTATGGTACCCCAGGTTGGAGCTCTGTGACTACTAGGGCTGCCGGGGGAGCCACAGCTTGTGGGGCTGCCACAGCTCCGTGGTGAGTTGCCTGGTCACCTCCTGTTCATAATCTATTCAGGATGACTACAGAGCCCCCTTTCTCAGCCTCCATTGATTATGATGTTAGAATTGTTTTTGAGGCTGTGTATGGCATTCTGTTCTGCATGACTGAGTTTGTGTGTTATATATTGTTGTTTGCTGACAATGTCAGCCCATGCACGTTTGCAGAAGCAATCGATGTAAAAGTCAAGACTCTCATTATGACCGTTAGTAGGGGGTCCACATAGAAGCCTTCCTCTTCTGTGGGATTGGTGGGGGGGATCTTTAAGGTAAGTGTACATCAGTGTGTAGGAAATATTCCTTTAGGCGGAGGCGGCGAAAAAAGGCCTCCAGATCTCCATAGAACTGAATCATATTTGTGGGGGTGGTGGGGCAGAAGGAAAGTCTTTGAGATAGTCATTGAGATCAGACAAATTCCTCTGCTGGGCTAAGAGTACGGTTGGATAGGTTGACAATGTTGCTAGGTGAGTTGAAAGCACCAGGAATGAGAGATTGGTCCTGCTTTGGGCAGGGGGCTGGACTTTATGACCTCCTGAGGTCTCTTCCAACCCTATGATTCTATGATCTAGGAGTTTGGATAGTTTATTGTCCTTTTTCTTTTAAATGGAGATGAAGTGATCCTTGTAGGTGGCTTGCTGGGTTTTAATAAAGTGCGGCAAAGAGGAAATGTATGTGTTTGGGGAAGCTTGGCTTTTTATGAAAGTTTCTAATGCTGAGAGCTCCTCCTTGATTTTCTTCTGTTTGTTGTATAGTATGCTGATAAGGTGGTTCCTGAGTGCCGCTGACTTGAAGATATAAATTGTCTCTGAATCGGAAGTAGTTGTGGGTGAGGACAAAGTCACAGATGTGCAGTGGTGTCATCAGGGATGGTGTTCCTGGTAGCCTGTAATCTGTCTTCATGTGGAATGTTGGTGTAAAGAGCTTCTGCACACCCATGGTGGCCAGGATGGTATTTTCAAGAAGATTACTGATGTTCTGTAGTTTCCTCAGGAAATTGGTGGTGTTTTGAAGATAGCTAGGTGTGCTGGCAGCATAGTATCTGAGGAGAGAGTCAGTATGTCCATATAATCCTTTTGTAAGTGTGTCAATGCTTGAGATGATGGGTCATCTGGGATTTCCAGGTTTGTGTATCTTGGGTAGCAGATAAAAAACTCCTAGTTGGGGATTAGAGGGTTGTGTACATTTGGTCCTAAACAGTATCAGGGAGATTCATGAGCTACTGACCTTCATGCCTTCACTTACCTTCATGCCTCTAGCTTCCATCCAAGACACATTTCTCAATCTATTGTTTACAGCCAGGCCCTAAGATACAACCAAATTTGCTCCAGTCCCACAAACACCTCCAAGATCTATATAGAGCATTCTTAAAACTGAAATACCCACCTAGAGAAGTGAAAAAACAGATCAAAAAAGCCCGAAGAGTACCCAGACATGAACGACTTCAAGACAGGCCAAGAAGAGAAAACAAGAAAACTCTACTCGTTCATCACCTACAGCCTACAACTTAAACCCCTCCAATGCATCATCAAGAATCTACAACCTATTCTGAAAATGATCCCTCACTCAGGCCTTGGGGGGGAAGACCAATCCTCACCTACAGACAACCCCCTACCCTCAAATAAATTCTTTCCAGTAACCACGCAGAACACCTCCATCATAATCATCCAGGAACCCACCCCTCCAATCAACCCCGGTGCCAACTCTGTCCTCACATCTATACAAGCGATTTCATCACTGGACCCACTCACATCAGCCACTACATCAGGGGCTCATTTAACTGCACATCCACTAATGTGATCTATGCCATCAAATGCCAGCAATGCCCCACTGCCACGTATACTGACCAAACTGGACAGTCTCTATGGGAAAGAATTAATGGGAAAAAAATCAGATATCCAAAAAGCAACACACAGACAGAGCTGGCCTTACCATGAGGCAAACTAAGGCAGCTGCCTCAGGTGCCAGACTGTGGGTGGGTGGGGTACCACTAGGACCCAGAGAATTGAGACCTTTCAAAGTTTTGGCCCAAGCGAGGGGGTATGGGGGCGTCATTTGAGCTTCCCATCTCTGGTGCCAAAATGTTGTGGGCCGGCCCTGTACACGGAAACCTGTTGGAGAACACTTTAACCTGCCTGGGCACTCATTAATGGATCTCAAAGTCACCTTGTTGTTTCAGGCCAGTTCCACAAGCCAAATACAAAGGGAAGCCTTGGAACTTAACTTCATTTACAAGTTTGGGAGCCATCACAAAGGTATGAATAAAGACATTACCTGGCTAGCACACTACCTTCCACATCCTAATGACTAACCAACCAAAGAATGGATAGTTAAGAACAATTTACACCTTCTTTATCAGCTTCTTGTAACATGAACACTAACTCACTATTTTTTCCCTTCCTTCCCCGTACCACTCCATCCCCTATTTATTTTGTAACTGGACTTTTAATAATCCATTTATCTGAAGAAGTGGGTTGCACCCACGAAAGCTCATGACACCATCTACATGTTTTGTTAGTCTTTAAGGTGCTGCAAGACTATTCGGGGTTTTCTTAAGTTTCTCCAGTTACAGACTAACTCGGCTACCCTCTCAGAAGCTTATGAGAACAATGTACATAAGGACATGACAAAGTTTTCATTACTTATAGTTTTAAAGTCAAGACTGGATATTTTTCTAAAATATATACTAAAGCTCAAAACATTGTATGGTCTGGATGTTTTGGGCTGTGTGATGTTGGAGGTGAAATTAGATTAGCAGGTTGATCCCTCTTGCCCTTAAAATGTATGAATGAATCTATGAACAGTGTTAAAACAGAGACATATTCAAAAGAGATCAGGCAGAATACTGCCATTCACATGAGAGGTAAATAATGTGATCAAGATAGGCAATATGTGAAACTGAGGGATCACTCCAAACCAACACCCCCAATTTTTTGTAGTGATCCAAATATGATTTTTTTCCCCCAGAAAATTGACAGAAAATGGTGTGGCTCAAACAAAATATTTCATTCAGCCCAAAATCAAATGTTTCATTTTTATTTTAGGGGGGAGGGATAGCTCAGTGGTTTGAGCATTGACCTGCTAAACCCAGAGTTGAGAGCTCAATCCTTGGGAAGGCCATTTAGGGATCTGTGGCAAATCTGTCAGGGATGGTACTTGGTCCTGCTATGAGGGCAGGGGACCTTTCAAGGTCCCTTCCAGTTCTAGGAGATAGGCATCTCCATTCATTTCATTTTGAACACTTAAAACAAACAAAATCAAAAGACACTTCAAAGCCAAAAGTTAGTTGGAATTAAAAATAAAAACCCAAACATTTAATTTGTCAAAATGAAACATTTTGGCTTATTCTGAATGTGTAGGTTGTTTGTTGTTCATGTTGATTTGTTTATTCGTATCACTGTTATTCGTGTCACTGTTTTACCCAATCAATTCAGCAAAACTGACAAATTTATGAAACTTTATGGGGGTCATCAGATGCATTTTCCAATTAAAGATGAAACATTTTGCCCGACTCTAGCCCATACTGCAACTAAACCGTTTTTCTTGCTATTCGCTATATATGGCAATTAAATAGTGACTTGAACATTAGGGGAAGGTGGCAAAGAGACAGCCCTGGGAGCTGCCATACTTCTTTTATCCACAGAACAGGTTCAGCAAGGTCCATTGCAGCAGTGCAATTCCCCCATCCTGTGCCTCCTCAATGCCTTAGTGTGCGGTGGACAGACCAGCTCTTGGAGAGGAGAGTAGTTCATGTTCAAAAGCTGATCTTTCTCTGCCCTGTGGACAAGGGTTCCTGTTGGTGCTAAATAAGGTAGTAAAATGTATTCAGCTGAAACGTGTCCATGTTCTTTCCTGCACATGTGAGAGCATTTCTAAGCACAACACTCCTCAGGGTGTTCGTTCCCCAGCCAAGGCACGCACGCCGCTGGTGGAGCTGAGGCACCTGAACCCCACCTCTACACACACCCAAACTCTGCTTGCATTAGCTGAGGAACACACACCCTATTGTGAGCTTTTGCCTCCTCAGCAACACACCAAGAGCAAGCCACAGACATGCCTCCCAGCCCCTCTGTACTGAAGCACAGAGCTCTCACTGTTTACTTTCAGCCATGGGCTAAATTCTTGATGGCTGACTGTTTACAGAGCAAATGGCCACATTCAGAAAGTTCAGCAACCCCCACATCTCTATAATTATCTTGTTTTCTACGGTTTGGCCAGATGTGGGATGCACGTTGGTACTTTCCAGACATTCTATTTTCATCTTGGCATCATCCGGTGTCAGGAAAGCACGTCTGCACCGGGAACCACCCTGTGACAAATGAGATCTAATTTGCCCCTAAACTCATGAGAAAGGAGCATGTTTCCTTCTTCACCAGCTTTTATACAGAGTTACAGCAAGTGCTGCTGTCTCAATATTTTATTTGGATAAAGGGCCACATAGCCAGGCGGTGTAAATGGAGGTCAGCTTCAGTAGATTCAATGAAGCAATATCCATGTACAGCAGAGAAAGATCTGGTCTCAGAGATGTCTATTCACATTTCCCAGCAGGACCGAATAAAGCACTAAACACTTGTCATTTGGAATTTCAGTTCATATCCTATTTTCTTACTCCCTCAAAGAGACCACAAAACAATTGTAAAAAAGCCAAGTTGAGTCAAAACTCAGTAATACGGATGGTTTTATTATTAGAGAGACTGAGGGCAGTGTTGGCTGTAAGCTGAGTGCTTGGGCGGCCACTCAGAAGCGATTAAAATGCTGCCCAGCTAACTAACAGAGTGCTCAGGTAGGTTTTTTTGCTTCTACTGCTGGTGCACATTCGCACATGCCTCAGGGCACATTAAAATTTATTCTGCACATGATAGAAAAGATCAGAGAACGCTGGCTGTGGGTGTAATATTTTTCCAATTTAGAATCTTTTACTATTGTAATCTTAAAAGACGACTGCTTTTTCCATTGCCTTCATTTACTTTATTCATTCTGAGATGCCTGTCACAGGGTATCTGGAATGATGACAATCTGCCAAATAAGGTAAGCTAAGAGAGAAAGGAGGTGAAAAGGATAACAAGCATGATGGAAGAGAGGCTCAAAAGGGAGGGAGAATGGCTGAAGGAAGTGGTAACCCAGTGGTTAATGTGCCAGCCTAGAGCTCATGAAATCCCAGTTAAATTTTCCACTCTGACATGCATCTAAGTGGGTCTTTGCCCACGAAAACTTATGCTCTAATACATCTGTTAGTCCATAAGGTACTACAGGACTCCTTGTCACTTTTGCAGGTCCAGACTAACATGGCTACTCCTCTGATACTTGATAGAACCCAATATCTCAAGCCTTGAATACAGGTGTGAATAGGATGACATGGGATCAAACCAATCCACATAGAATCTGGTGATAGGACAGAAAGGAGAAACAACTGTCTCCCAGTAACAATGGTCTCGAGGCAAGAGAGATGCTTTGGTGTCTTGCACAAAAATTACGAGAGGGAGCTACTTACGCTCAAAGAACAAGGGATTAAACTCAAATTCCCCTCTCCTTGTATAGACAGCCTGGGTGCAGGTGATTAAGGCTTGGATTAAGGACCCCGGGCTTCCGGTCCCAGTTCTGCTACACAGATGTTGTGTGCAACCTTGGGCAAGTCATTGAGACCTTTCCTGGATTCAGTTCCCTCTCTGTTAAAGTGGGTACAATTACTTCCTTCCTTCCATTTCATCTAACCTGTTCGGGATAGGGACCATCTCTTATTATAGGTATGTACAGCTTCTAGCAGAATTGGCTCCTGGTGTCAGCGGGAATAGAAATGAGAATAGGAATGAACCATAAGAATGGCTGCTTGCAAGACAGAGGGGAAAGTCAGTCTTTAGGAAGTGTCCTTAAATGTCGCCTACCCCAAACAAGGTCTTTTCAGTGTGTAACCAAAGTCTGAAGCAACAGTTGTCCAGAATTGGAGTTCAGTAAGATCGTATGGCTTCCCCAGCCCTTTAGCCTACTGGCTCTCCTGTCAGGAGGCCATGGCTGAGTTCCTGCTTTTATTTCCAACAGCCTGGTGCACATACAACGCCCTCTTCCCAACCTCTGTATAGCCATGGCAGCTGACAGCCTCCACGGGCCCCTGGGCAAGGTGTGTGGGACACAGCTGCACACTCCCAGAAGGGGGGGGGGGGCAGATCAGCTGGCTCTCAGTGCCATCCAGTCCCCACCCCAGCCTTCAGAGACATCTGGAACACACCTGCGGTGCTCCAGCGGCGATTTAAAGGGCCCAGGGCTAGGGCCCTCACTGCTGCCACAGTAGCAGTGGATGGGACCCTCAGGTCTCTTTGAATGACCAGGCTCAGGGCAACAGCCTGCTTTGCCCCCCCTCTGTGTCGGTGGGCCTCGCTAGTGCAATCTGATGTAACAGAGCCAAAGCTTCACAGCCACACAGGACTCACAGTGCACACACAATTCTCCCCTCTCGGGAGAGATAAGAAAAAGAGCAAACCTGATAGTCTTATCCCTTAATACACTTGACAGAAGGCCCTTGGATACCCTGGTGATGAGAACCTGAGTTGGCTAGAACAGACCACAACTGGGGACTACACCTTCTGGGGCTCCTAACCTAAGGATTGTGTCACTGAACTTCAAGCAGAAAAGATTCAGGTTTTTCTTACTGATATCAACTTATTTTATTCTACCATAAGCGGACGCAGGAGAAAGGCCTGGTGTTTCTTTCCTGCTTAACCAATCTTCCCATTTACAAGACTTCAACTGGAACCTGAACCAAATCTTTTTCTTTTTAAATGAAATCATTTCAAAATGTTAGTTCTTAAGGGTCTTGCTTCACACAGTGGCTATGCAATGTTCCAAGCAGAACAGTGATAGAAATGTAGCCGTGTTAGTCTGGGGTAGCTGTAGCAAAATGCAGGACAATTGGATTTATACTGGTTCCTTTCTCCCCTTCCACACAGAGACTTGGCAGAACAGGGAATAGCAGAACTAACTGGTTGCCCAAACAGCTGCCAGGAAAACTAAAAAACTAGTGGCTGCCATAGTTTAATCAGTTTTGCTTATTGGGGCTGTAATGGGGTCAACTCACCAGCGTGGCGCCTTTAGCTAGATGACCTGTGGAATTAGCTGGCTGTTTCAGTGAGTGCCTTTCTCCAGCTGGTGTCTCCCCATGTTCTCCCATCAGCATGGTGTCCTCTTCAGGACACTGCCCTCCGGCAGTGCCCACTCCGGTCTCTGTGCCCCCTTCCGGGGGGAGGGGGGAAAGGTGTTATTTATCTTGTACACTCCAGGGTCCTCCCTATTCCCCGGGACCCCCAGTTCTTTCTCCCCAGGAACACCCAATTCCCCTGACTCCCCCCCTGCCTCAGTGATCCACTGCCAGTCTTCCTCTAGCTCCTGCCTCTGGGGAAGACTACAGTCTGTACTGGCCACTCACTCCAGGCAAAGGGTGTGGACCTGCTACCTCTACCTACCAGGCTGCCTTTCGCAGCCCTGCCTACCATGGCTGCCTCTCACAGCCCCAGAGGCTTCAGGCCTTACAGCCTGGGGCTTACTTGCCCAGAGCCTCCCCAGCCTACCATGTCTGCCTCTCGCAGCCCCTAATAAGCTTCAGGCCTGGTAGCCTGGGCTTACTTGGGCAAAACCTCCCCAGCCCTGCTTTCTCTCCAGGAAGCCTCTCACTTCCCTAGCAGTCAGGTCCCTACTGCTCTCCAGCCACAACACCAGGCAGGTCTCTCTGGCCCCCCTCCAGGAGTCCCTCTTTATATCCCCCCAGCTGGGCCTCACTCTGTTCTTCACTCTCAGCCCCTTAAAGAGCCAGTGCAGGGCAAATGCCCTGTCGCAGAGCACGAAGGAAATGCTCCCATTATGAGATACTGCATTTGTTCCTGGTGGAAGAGATTTTGCTCCTGGAAATGGTACATAAAATGTTTGATTTCTATAAGAAATGATACAATGGATATACTTGATAAACTATTGCAAGTACTGTATGTACTTTTTTTTTTAAAACCATCTTTCTGTGGCTCCAAAGGAAATAGGAAAAGTAAAACAATGAGAAGGGAAATAATCCTGTGGAATTAATGAAAAGAGAAGGATAAAAGTGCTTCTGTCTGGGTAAAGGACACTGGCAAACCCAGGTGCCAGCGCATGCCAGGGCCTAACTGAACACTGACAAATGCATAGCTGGAAAGCAGTCTGATTCACCCACGTGTTAGTATTGTTAAAACAGGTATTAGATTTATCAATATGTGCTTAGTACTCAGACGTTATGAAATGTGCTGAGCTGCTGCATGCAAAAATCTCTCTTACAATATTTGTATCCCATGTTTCAAGGTGGCATTTAAGACCATGTCTATACTTACCTCTGGATCGATGTTCTGAAGGTCGATCTTCTGATGTTCCATTTAGCAGGTCTAATAAGGACCAGCTAAATCAACTGCTGAGGGTGCTCCCATCAGCGCCAGTACTCCTGCTCCTCACAAGGAGTAAAGGAAGTTGGCTGGATCACTTCTCCCATTGACCTCCCACTGTGGGGATGGCATCAAAGTTCGAATCAAGATATGTCAACTCCAGCGACACAATTAATGTAGCTGGAATTGTATATCTTAATTCAGCCTTATCCCTTTGTGAGAACCTGGCCTCAATTTTTGCTCTAAAAATATAAATCTCCATTTGTCAGGAAAGAAACGTTACCAAGTGTGAAATTTCCCACGGGAGGTGTCATCTCCATGTACGGAATAAATTTTGTTATGTGCGCCACGGCATGTGCAGATATGCATCACCAGTAGAGAAACATGCTGCTGGATGTGGAAGGCTGTGGGCACTCTGCTAGTCAGGTGGGCAGTATTGGAAACTCTTCTGGGCAGCCACCCAAGTGCTCAGTTTACAGGGAACACTGGTGTTTACACCACATGCACATACACAGGCTTGTCATCACATGTGCACTCACAGGGAACCTGGGAAGAGGTCTGGTTAAAAGGTAAAAGTTAAAATTATTTCTCCTTTGAACATCAGGGATTTAAAATGTGTATCAAAGAGTGACAGTGGAAGCGTTAATACTATCCTATCTACAGCTAAGTCACTCTGTCTTGGGATTTTCTAAGGTACCAATTACTGTGATATCTAAGTATCAACAATGAAGACCCTATTCTCAAATAATAGGAGCAATTTAAGGCCAATTTTCATGTCAGTTCTATACAGAATGAATGCTCTCCTACATAGCTCCCATAAAGGGAGTATTTTTTTTAAAAGCATGGAATTCCTGTTGTGCCACTTGCGGGACAAGCATTGAAAGGAGGATGTTCATATCTCCATGGCCAGGAAGTGGTTTCAAAAGGGCCAAGAAAAAAAATCTATTAACTCATGCTTACCACATTGCTGCAATCGATGTGGCAGATGATGAACAAAAGCACTGACCTTGCTAGCATGACAAAAATAACCTCCATGCAGAAAGTGTCATCTTGGGCACTTTATCCCATGTTTAAGTCCCAAACTGACTTTACACCAACATGGGGCATGTGGTACTGGTCACCAGAAAAGATGACCGGACCCTGTAGCAAATGTACTGCTGGTCTGTGTGAAAAGTAACGGTTCTATGAGCGATGCCATGGTCTTACCATCAGATTACTGTGCAATGTTCATGTCTTCCATCTTCATCTATAGTTTACTGTAAACCTTATCAAATAACAGCACATATTCCTTCTCTATTTGAGCTCACCTTTGTGTGTCTCAACTTAATCCCAAGGAAAGGTGTTATGCTAGTAAACCAGGTGCCAGATCTTGCCAACTCCATAGGCAGTGGTGGAGCAGTGATAGATTCCTAGCTGGAAACCTCACCTATATGTTAGCACTGGTCAAATTAGTGTTAGACTTTTAAGGATGTGTTTAGATTCTATAAAATGCTTGTAAGTGGCTGCCTGGAACCTCCCACGTAACGTCCACATTCCATGCTACAAGGCAAAGTAAGTTTGTTTTATGATTGTAAAAGTGCTGTATCCGAACTTGTGAACTCAGAGGGGAAGAGCGGATGATCAAAAGTAAGTGGGCCATCACAGAAGAAAAGCTTTGTTAACTCTCCCATCTATCCCATGCACTGGAGAAGTGCATGCAGGAGGCCTCATCACAGTAGTTTGAAGCTGGAAGAGGGATATAAAAATGTTTCATCTGTTTGTTGTTTGGATTCTTACAAGGGCCAGAGACAAGAAACAAAAAGCAGAGGTCCCTGTGGACAACCTGCATTAACCCCTAAAAAGACATTCAGTGCGGACACCTTTTGAATCAGAGGCTGAAACTCATTTATGCATATATGTTGCATGCTTTAACATGTAAATAACTTATTTCTTTTTCTTAATTAAACTTTAGTTATTTTATTACAGAATTTGCTCTAGACACTGTCTTTGATGTGAGATCTAAGGTACAAGTTGATAAGGGGTAAGTGATTGATCTCTTGGGACTGGGAGAACCCTGAATATTTTGTGATGTTTGTAATACTATTTTTCACTAAGTCCAGCTTGCCTGGTGGCAAGATAGATTAGAGAGCCCAAAGGGAATCCATGGGAAGACTCTCCCAGTGATGTAAGAGCTCACATTTGTTACGGGGGTTGGTGCAATCTAGTAACAGAAATTTGCTGTAGATGTCTCCTTCAAGACTCTAGTGCTTTAGCATTTAGCATAGAAAACACATGAGCTCTGCAGTCTTGATGGATTAAGTTTTTCTCTATATATTATACATGGCTGCACCAAAGGACCAGCAGCAGTGGAACAGAAGCATGAGAAGGGTCAGCATCAGGAAAAAGCCATAGGGTGACAGCATATCGAATTGGTATCCAACACTATGAAACCAACCTATGCTTCTCTCTAAGATGATGGATGCTAGACAATGCTGAATTTCTGCAAATTAACATCAAGGGTTTTTTTTAAAAGTATCTTAGGCCAAACTTACAAAGCATCTAAAGAAGCTGAACGACACTCAATCCACGTCTTTAGGTGCCTAAATCTCTTTGTCAATCAGGCTCCTTGTTAATCTCTAGCCAAACATTAAGGTGCAATCACATATTTAAGGTATTTTATTTTCATAGTTAACATGCAGAAATGAGACATATCGCTTTGGGGAAGATCTGTAGTTCAGAAACACATGTGCTGCACATCAGTATGCAATAAAGATTATCTAGACAGGTCATGTCAAACTCGAAGCCTACTGAGGGCCGCACAAACAAAAACGGATAGAAGTACATTTTCTTTGGTAGCCCTGAAAGCTATCGGAAAGTCATAATTATTTATTACAGACTATGCTTTAGGTATATTTTATAATATTTAGGTCGTTTTAATATAATACAATAATTTGATGTGTAAAATTGTTATTTGCCCATATAAAATAATTCTTAATTTAAATATAAATGTAAGGTACTTTTTAATTTTTTTATATAATACATAACTTGTTTTGTTGAAATAAAAACAAGTATAGACTGTGGTAAATCAAATAAAACATGCTTCTGTGAAAATTTCACATACTGTGTAAGCTTGAGATTTTGAATAAACATATAATATTCATGCAGTTGCAAAAAATTGACATTTATTGATATAAAATTAATATACATTTTGTGATTTTATTTGGGAATAAATAAATAAAACACAAAATGTTAACAAAATATCCTCCTCCTCTCCCCCAGAGCCAGGCACTCCCATACCCCCATTCTAACTGGATCCTCCTCTGCTCCCCCAAAGCCTCCCCCCCCCCCGCTCTAACCCAATGCCTTCCCCCTCCCCCAGAGCCAGGCACTCCCAGCTCCCCTTATCCTAATGCCTACTCCCTCCCCCAGAGCCAGGCACTCCCAGCTCCCCCAGCCTAATGCCTGGGTCCCGGAGCCGCCGCCACACATTTCTTACTCAGGAGGTGGGGCAGCGCAAGCACAGCAGCCAGCTGTGAGCAGGCGCTTGATGCCTATGCAGAGTAGCTGGCCAGCTGTGAGCACGTGCTGGAGTGGCCAGCGCAGGGCGGCCCGGCCGGTCGTGAGCAGTCGCTGCGGTGCCATGTGCAGAGCAGCCGGTCGGCCAGCTGTGATCTGCACTCAGCCACGTGCTCCAAGCAGCCAGCGGGTCGCATGTTATTCTTTTATAAAAATGCAGTGGCGGGCCACAAAAAAAATGTTGATTGGGCCTCATGTGGCCCACCCGAGGCCTGTTTGGCATGCCTGATTTAGACCATAGAAATCCCAGTAATAGAGGCAATCTTAACTTGCACTCGCATTATAACTGCTAATAGTATCAGAGACTTGCACAGCTTTCAACCTTCCTTTGTCTAAAGAAAGCAGATGGGCTAGATTTTTTTTAAAGGCTTTGGTCCTTAGCAGGGCCTCGCTACGGTTGGGCCTCTCAGGACCTGTTGGGAGGTGGGGGGGTTCATTTAAAAAGAACATTGATTGCGCTGATCGTGTCTGGAAATATAGGACATAGATTCAACCTGACAATAGCTGCCAGCTACAGGAAAAGAGCAAACCCACCTCTTGACTCTGCCATCTCTATCCATGGGTGACACGCTGAAGGGTCCATATCTACAGGATTACCGTAAGTGGGGTGGGCCCGGCAGCGAAACAGTGAACACCTTCCTCTTGCTTTGCCTAAAACCACCACACTTGAGGTCTGGCAAGCAGCAGCTCATTCCAGCCGATCCTGCCCAAACTTCCAAGCAGAACCTTAAATCTGGGTGGAGCTCCCCAGAAGCCAATGGGATTGTGAGTTGCCTAAGACTTTGCCCACAATCACACTTTCAAAACTGAACCTGTTCAGACAGAGAGAGAGCCATCCTACTCTTTACAATAATATGGCATTAGGACTGTTAGGCTGAAGAGGCCTAACAGAGAGATGGGGTGGGAGGAACGAAAAAAAGCACGAAAGAGAACTGAATGGAGAATTATCACGAGTACCCAGAAGGGCCAATATTCATGTGTTTTGTCATGTGCTTGAGGCACAGAACAGCTGCTTAGCTAATAGCATTATGCAGGATCATGACAGAAAAGAGAATGAGCAATATTAGACTATAGGAAAGGGAAGAATTATTGTCAGCGTACTTTTTCCCAAAGAATAACATAATGAAAAGAGTTCAGCTCAAGCCACTAAGGCACCCTACAAATCATATATATTATAAATCCAGAAAGCCCAGAGGCATCATGTTTATATAGACACTTAAATTTAAAATCAAAATACTCAATCTTTGTTGCTAGGAACAGAAATTCAATTACTTTGAGCTCTACGGTCTGAATAATATGCAGCATAAAACTAACTTTTGTCCCCAAGGTATCGCTCACTTGCGGGCCATTTAAATCACCTAGTTGCACGGAGGAGACAAAACAAATTAATCCAAAAAAGTAACACAATTAGCCTTTTATCCATGAAATCTGATCCAAATTGCAAAGCAGACGATGTGCAAAAACCATTCAACGTTCATCACGTCATGAAGCCCTCATCATCTCCATTATTTCCCCCTTTCTTTAATTCTATAAAGCACTTCAGACAAAGACAGGAAACATTTTATTACTAAAACGGCTTGAGAAGTCGATCTTAATACTCTTATTGCTGTCTAGGTGAAATAGTGCCAGATAAAAGCATAATGAAATTTCAAACACAATGTGATAGAAGGTATTCTGACGACAACAGGGAGGTATTTCAAGACTATTCTATAACTGGAAAGATTTTAATTCAAGTCAGAGATTGGCCACACAGGCCCTGAGCCTGTAAGAGGAGGTTACTCGCCTATGCGGTAATGACTGATCTTCAAGAAATGTGTCCCCGTGGGTGCTCCACTGTTGGTGTCGGGTGATCCTGGATCTGTGGTGCTGGGATGACCCGACACCAACAGTGAAGTCCCTATGGGGTCATCACTCGAAGAAGAAGAAGTGATGTTGCATGAGCAGATCCTTGTGCCTACAAACAAGGTGACTGAAATCACCGAGGCATCACACCGGCACAGGTGACAGGAATGGGGCCAAAGACCAAAGCTGGATCCAAGGGAGCAGACACTCTCCTGGGCCCTGGGCAAGGTGCGGGGGACTCATCTCCATGCTCCTGGAAGGAAAAGATGGGGACAGGGGCAGCCAGCTCTCAAGTGACTCCCGGATCATGGTGCACCCGTGCTCCCAACACTCGTGTGGCACTCTGGCAATGATGAAAGGGCCAGTTTCTGGCGAATGCTGCTGGTACAATAGCAGTGGCAGCCTTCAGGAGCCGAGGCCCTTTGAATTTCCAGGCCCCTGGGCAGTTTCCAGGCCCCTTCCCTCCCCCCACTGTCGGCAGGCCTGGCTGGCTCTAAACTCTTCTAATATTTGGAGGACTCACATCTGGGGGTTCCACAGATCTTTGACAGCACAGTGCCATAGTACAGTACCAACATGGCAGAAATGTCATTACTTTCTTTCCCACCCCCTTGTGTAAAATATTTCACGGCAACCTTGCAAAAGTCTACTCAGTCTGGGCAAGTCATTTTTGCCCCCTTCGTTTTGGAGAGTAAAGAAAATATCAGAAGTCTATTTACAACAAAGGCTGGGCCCAGGAACCTTGGCTCCTGAGCCACTACATTTTGACAAGGTTTCTAGAAACGTTAGCTGTCGTAGGGTCGCCATAGCAGCAGCCAGGTGTATGAACGTCAGAGTAGTTCTCTCATGCAGAATTCACCAGCCTACCCTTCCCCTGTGGCATCCAGATTCACTTATCCAAGGACAGGAGAATCCAACAGTATAAATCATTTTACTCATCCCTGCCAATTACAGTGAAGAATTATTTTCCTTGGCCAACTAATTCTTTCACACGTATTGCGTGCATCAGATTTCACCAGTCTCTCTACCCCATCTTACCCAAACAATTCCCTCATTATATCTTATTTAGGAAACAGTTGTATGTTATTGTAAACAACATATTTGTGTAAGGTTAGATTACCCAGCAAGGTAAGCATTCAAACACACATACCCAGGTTATTAGTGCAAGTAGGCTTGCAGATACTTGATTTGTGGCATGAAAATGGATCTACTGATGCATACTGTTATCCAACATGCATGTGAATGTGCCCATACCTGCACATTGATGCTACACCAAACTTGAAGTCTGATCCAGCCCCCATTTAAGCTAAGGGAAAGATTCCCAATACTTAGAGCTGGACCTGGATCAGGCCAAACATTTGTTCAAACATCTAGTCCTTTATGTGCAGGTGATGATCGTGAAAGTGAGGAATTACTGCTGAGTGGAGCAAAGCCAGGAAAGAAGCCGGTGTAGCACATGTTCCTCCAAACAGCTCTGGCAGTGCACCATTCTATTACTCCCCTCCATTGCAGTCCTGGGCTGATACAGTCAGGTGCGCTCAATCATGACTCACTGGGTAATGTTCATTAGCAGGCACTGTGAATCTCACCACATGTTGCTGGCAGGCTGACACAGGTTTTGAATTCATGGTTCAGATCTTACCCTTGGCCCAACTCGGGAGGCCTGGCCAACGATCAAATTAAGCCTTTGGCCTTCTTGATCCTAAAGCTTCTGGACATCACATCCGACCCAGCTGGGTGTCTCCAAGGTGTCAGGACACCGATCATACCCATATTCAGGGACTGGGAAAAGAGAGCCTCTGTCATATACCTGTGCTATGATTCTGCCTACACCAGAGCTTGGCCAAAGGTTACTTTGTGCTATTTAAGCAGTGGAAAGCAGCCATGTCGGAGCAGAAAATCTGGCTCCCTAATCCCCAGAGGCCAAAGGTGAGTGTATTAAACCACTGGGCAAGGCCAGCTGATATATATATCCATTTTATTCAACTGAACTCACTTAAAATATAGCTTGCTATGAAGAAACTGGGCCACAGTATTCAAGAAAAGGAATGAGCTGTTCTTCTGAAGTCAGATGGCACTTTAATATTCTTGCAGGAAAGCAAGAGACAAAATATGTTTAATAAAAAGTACTGTGTTCCATTCAGATAAGAGAGAGCAGATGCTCAATGTATTGGTGATGTTTGACTCAGAGCAACAATAAAAGTCAGATCAATAAGTGATTCTCTCTCCTCACTTGGAAAAAAAAATCTGACTACCCAAAGTATCAGCATAAAGCACACAGGCAGGAAGAGCAAGTATGTGATGCCAAAGGTGCCCACTGAAGAAATATTAAGGGGAGGCTTTATTCTAGATAGCTGGAAAACGTCAAAGCAAAGCAACTTATTTATGTGTCATCTGTAAATAAAATATAACAGTGGAAAATATGAAAATTGAGTGGAAAATATGAAAATTGAGTTTGAAACAAGTCAGGCAGCCATTGCCTGGCAAACAAGCTGGTCTTTTCAACTCACCACGTTTGTCATGGTCATCAGCCAGCATGTGAGCTTAATTCAATTAAATGGAACACTGTGAACTTGAGAAAAGCCAAGCAGTCGGAAATAATAACTAAAAAAAGTAGAAGAGCTTTAGCAGAGCAACGCAAACTACTTCAGGAGAAGCTCAGGAGACTTACTGCTATTTGATTTGGGGTGCAAGAGAAGACATTTTTGGGTCTTGCTAGGCAGAAACCGCAGTGAGCGCATTGCTCATAATTTTCACTTCTCTGGGGCAGTCCAACATGGCAGTCCTAGACTGATCCAAATTCAGTGGGAAAATTCCCATGGATTTGAGCAGTGGATCTAGCCCAAAGGGTTTTACAATTAGTATAATAATTTATTCTTTGTATCACAGTAGCACCCAAGGCCTTGTGTGTTAAATAATCAATACAATAGGCTCCAAGTGAGATCAGGACCCCGACAATCAAAGTATTGTACATACATGTAGTAAAAGATAGTTTGCACCCTGGAGATCTTGCAAACTAAATAGAAGCAGTCAGAAATAAAGGGTTTTTTATTTGCCCTATTTTACAGAGGGGGAACTAGAGAACTGGGAATTCAACTGGCTTATCCAAGGTCACACCATAAGTCTGTGTCACAACCACGAAATGAAGTTCTAGTCCTGTGCTTGAACCACAAGACCATCCTTCCTTTGTTAAAGAAATATATTTTTTTAAATCAGTCTGCTCAGCATCCCATGAAGCTAAGGAAGTGCCACGCTCATGTGACATATGGAAAAATTGAGATACAAGGAAGTTCAAGTCAATGGGAGCTGCTGGGTGCTCATTGCTTTTGAAAGTCAAGCCACTGACCTAGATGCCTATCTTAATGTCCCCATTCTTCTAAAATGCTGGCCACGATTCACTATCCTTGCACTAAGTTTATTACTGTAGTGTTTTGAATGGCTATTATGAAACACGTTAGTACTCTTTTAAAAGTACAGTTATACCATTGCCTTCTTCAGACAGCTATCTGGATGAAGTAATTCCTTGATACTTATTTCAGGAAATATCAGTTCCATGTAAGTTGGAAACAAAAGAGGGTGACTCAGAGATTCCTTAGATGAAAAAAACAAAAACAAAAACAAAAACAAAAACAAGCCACTTTTAGAACAAGGAGATGGAGAAAACCACAGCGGGAAACTTTGTGGTGCAACTTTACTAAGCTAGAACTTAGCCACCAAGCGGGTTGTTTGTAAGACTGAATTCCTCCTCTCCCAAGTGTGGATAGGCAGCTGCTTCATATTAGGGTTACACTGCTAGTGCAATGCCATAAAGACAGGGATTGGTCCAAGCAAGCATTTAATAGCTAGGAAGTTATTGCTTTCTCCTCTGCCAAGAACATAAATGTAATTGGTAACCAAGCCCCAGAATATACATATGTTTTACATAGGCCAACAGCCAAATGAATGTGATTTTCCTCTGTCTTCATAAACATGACAGATGCCACATCCCTTAAACTACTGCATTTATCAAAAACATTTTTATAATGATAAATGTCAGGATTTTGTTCTAAATGGCACAGAATAAACAATGCAGATAATGGAATTAAAAAGGTATAAACACAACAGCTGATAGATTTTGGTCCGATGACAATCACTGAGAAAAGTCCCTTTGTTTTCTGGGAAGTATGCTGAGGATTGCTTTCATCAGCCTTAAAACTTCATACCACTACCCAAGCCTTACAACTCCAGGGGTATTGCCTCTCATAATTACAGATGTGACCACAGCCTTTGAGGAACAGTGTCACTGGACACACAAGATTTATTGCATGGATCCTGCTTAAAGTGCAAATAAAAATCAGATAGAAGGATATGCCTTTCTGGTTGGAATACAATCTGCCACCACATAGAACAATACCAGGTTGCTATTATCCTGTGGATTGTGTGTCATAAAGAACAAACTACAATGCCATTAAAGAAATGAGCTCTGGTAGAACTTGGGTTAGAGAAGTGACCTCTGCTCTCCTTTACTTTTCATTGTGGTTATAACCTGGCAGTAGACAGTTATAACGCTTCAAGAGAGCAATGTAGCAAAACAGATGAACTAAATACAAAGCTGCCACTGATATGAGAAGCAGCCTGATGAAGAACCATCAAATCAAGACTGTGATATGAAATCAAAGACTACAAAGAGATAGCAATCAAGGACCAAATTCTCCTGTCAGTTATTTCAGTGAAATTCCATAGAATTGAGTGGCTTATGAGAGCAAACTTTCACTCCATCGGTTTGTTCTCAAAAGCGGATGATGACTTTTTTTTTAAACTTAACTCTGACGTGTCTTGCGTACATAAAAAGGTCTCAGAGGGATTGCCATGTTAGTCTGCAACTTTAAAAACATCAAGTAGTCCTGTGAGACTACCAAATATGTAGGAGCATGAGCTTTCATGGGTTAAAAAAAAATCACTTCATCAGATGAGTTGCAAGTTGTTGGAGCTAGGAGAGTAACCAGTTCCCTGGTGGCAGATCTAGTCTCGAAAATTCTAAAATGATAAACTTTGAAAAAGAGGTTAGTCTTCTGATTTCAGTTATATGGGCCTCATGTATGGTATGAGATTGGGAGATGTGCGTGAAGGACTTGACTTAAGCTTCTTTATTCCATGCATAATCTAGGGCTGTTACCACTCCTCTTCCATCCTTGGCAGTCTCTTACTATAGCGTTAGCTTCTCCTCATTGTCATTTGCCACTCTTGTTGGGCATTTCCAAGTTGTTTTTGGTCTGCTCCATCATCTGATGCCCGGGGGATCCAGTCCAACTCCTGTCTTGTGCTGTTCATTTCTTTCCTCCAGGTGTATCACAGCCATCTCCATTTTCATTCCACAATTTCCTGTCCTCTTGGCTTCTGATTCATCTACAGCACCTATTCGTAAACTCGTGGCATTGACATATTATGATGTTGACATCAAGATGGAGTTTTATCAAATGTAATGGAGAAATACAGTAAACTGAAAGGCAAAACATTCACAGCCTAATTTACCACTGCATTACTCCTGTTGCTCATCGGGGCGAGACCATCAAAGCTAGTTTTGTGTGTCCCATGTAGCCAGAATTTGAACCTATAGCGGACAAAAGGTCACTAAATCAATACTTTTGCACCATCTGCCTTCTCTCTCATTTGTTTACACATTTTCCCGCTAGGAATGGCAAAGGAATCATCATTGGTGGGAGGCTCATGCCAGAGAGAAATTACGTGTGATAAAATTCGACAGGTTTTAGAGGTCATGGCTGACTTGGATGCTACCTCATTGCTAAACTACAGGGAGATTTATTAGTGGGGAAAGCAAAGTGTAAACCTAAGTCCTTGAAAGCTAAAGAGAAATTGGTGGAACAATCAACTAGAAACAACAGAGAAAACTATCTAGAGGAGGAAAAGAAAAGACAATTTTCACTAGAATGTCATTCATCTAGCAGCATGACAACTCAGGACAATGTAGGTCTCATGGATGTGATAGCCTTGGGAGCTTAAATTATGTCCATAGCTTTCTGAAAAGCCTTCCAGCTGAGTTACAATATTTGGGATACCATGGAGGAAGCCGATGGTGGACAAGAGAGAACCAGCATCACACAATTGAAATTGGTGAAATCTCAAGGTAGGACAAGGATTATGGCCCCGATTCAGCAAACCCTCCCTTATTAGCAAAGTAAATGCACATGCCTAACTTTCAGCATGTTTACGTCCCATTGCTGAATCCAGATAGTAAATGCACATGAAGAACGAGCTGCTAATGTGCTGAGGTGGTTCCATCTGGATCCAGAACGAGGCACATATCAGCCTGCATTGTAGCTTTCCACACTGTCAAATGTTTTTGTGTTATTAGTGATGATATTCGTCTTATATATGTATGCCCATTGTACTCATATTTTAACAGACAATGGAAGCCAAAATGAGATCAATCGACACAACAAAGTTGAACAAGAAGTTTCTAACTTATTGAAATGATTTGACATTACCAAAGTGAAACAATTCAACAGCATCAAAATGTTGCACTGGTCCTGGATCAACATTTTTCAGAATGTTTTTGTTCTGCAGGAAATGTTGAAATTTGTGCAGATTCTGAATGAAATATTTTTCCAACATGTCAGAAGTTCCAATGGAATAGATATTCCTCTTGAGATCAGATCTAATTTACAGTTCCTCAGATAAACAACATAACTACCTACATATTTCTAGACCATTGACTTTTTCCAAGTGGAGATTGCAGGGGGCCCTGACCTGTCTGAAAGGGGGTTCTGTGCTCAGTCAAGAGTTCCATCTATTAGAAAGCTAAATGGAAAATGTTACAAGACAAAATGCTGCCTGCAGGACTCTTGTGTGACCTTCTTTAACAACTCAGACCTACGTTGGATCCAAAACACGAAACAGAAAGTCCCCCAAGAATACTTTTTTTGGGGGGGGTGGGCAAATGGGTCTTTCTTGTACCTAAGATGGCTCAGCAAACTGGGGCTAAAGAACCAGTAAATGTGAACTTGCAAACTACCTTTCCTTGCTGGTGTTTTCATGGGGACTCCCTTATTCATCAACTTTTTAACAAAACACAGAGATGATGAGACTCCACCTTACAGAACCTTAGTGTTGTGGATCATCATCGCTAAAAGATGCAGATAAAAACATCATATTACAGCATATTAGTAATGAAATGCCATGGTTTAAATGACAGCATATCCACTGAAAGAAAAATCCAAATGACCTGAGATTGCCTCTCCATCAATCATGTTCTGCATGGCAAGTTTACTAGATTTATTTATTTTTCTGGAAATGATTAATAACATTTAGCAATCTGATGACTGACCTTCATCAACAACAATTTGCTCCAACCGACTCCTGCGTAATGAGTTCACATGAGAATATCTGCTGTCGTGATCGAACTTGGTAGTTTTGAGAAAGCTCCAACGTGATCATTTAAGTCAGCTGACTTCCTCAAACTACAAAATTCCTAGTGTTCATCATATGTGAATTGCTCTACCAGATTTATACTGACAATTTCCTCACTGATTCTATTTCTGTCTGTGCAGGAGGAAGGGTCATTTAACAGAAGCTCTCTATTGTTTCATTCATGGTTTGCATAACTAGAGGTGTGTGTCATTGCTAAGGACCTGGAGACATGTAACCATCTAGGCTGTGTCTAGACTGGCAAGTTTTTCCGCAAAATCATCTGCTTTTGCAGAAAAACTTGCCAGCTGTCTACACTGGCCGCTTGAATTTCCACCAGAACACTGATGATCTCATGTAAGATCGTCAGTGTTCATGCGGAAATACCGTGCTGCTCCTGTTCGGGCAAAAGCCCTCTTGCGCATATTATTTGCGCAAGAGGGCCAGTGTAGACAGCACAGTACTGTTTTGTGCAAAAAAGCCCCGATGGCTATAACGGCAATCGGGGCTTTTTTGTGCAAAATTGTGTCTAGATTGGCCACGGATGCTTTTCCGCAAAAAGTGCTTTTGCAGAAAAGCGTCCTGCCAATCTAGAAGCGCTTTTCTGAAAATGCTTTTAACGGAAAACTTTTCCGTTAAAAGCATTTCCGGAAAATCATGCCAGTGTAGACGTAGCCCTACAGTCCTGCTGAAAAACATAATTGTTCATCTCCAGCCTTACTCTGCCACACTAACACTGGGTAGAACCTACTTAAAAAGTTAGCCACTTCTCAGTGTGAGCAGCACAGGCAGAATCCAGGTGCAGCGTACATGCTGAGATTCCTATTTGCTCTGTGGCTCAGCAGCAGACTGACATTTTCAGAGAAGATTTATAAACAGGGTAATCAATCTCCATGCAGCAGCCCACTTTTAAGATTAAAAAGAAACTCCAACCCATTCTTTTGTTAGCAGTGCATTGGCCACAGGGACTGGAGCAGGGAGGCGGAATAAAGCAACTGAATACATGCAGCAGCTGTAGGTGTATGGAGAATAGAACACTCTGTGTTTTTTAATTATCTACAAAAAATAAAAAACCCAACCCACACACCAGTCAAAATATGTCTGGTTAAGCAGAGGGGAAAAACAATAGTTTGTATCCTGCTGCCCACTTCCTTTGGTCAATCCTAGAAATAAACTCGCTACAAGAGGCATAACATCTCCACTCTACTTCCTCTCTCGAAGGATTTGTGGTAGATCCCAGAGACCACAAAGGAGAAATACTGTATTACGCATACATATATATTTAAGTCTATATTTGGAAATAATGAATTAGAGCTCCCCTGACTAGTTTGTTCCCTCACAAAAACTGTAATTAGGTAAAGACAGCCTTCCTGACTTTGACAGCACATGGCATGTCTGAAAATCAATAGAAACAAACCCCACGCTCACCAGAGTTTAGAGAGAAACTAGACAGGAAATGGCATTGACAACCACCAAACAAAACATGACAGAGGTCTGATTTGTGGCTGTCAGCTGGAAATGTTTATAGGGAGAAGAGGGATGATATTTTTCTAGACATCTCCAGAGGGAGGAGGGATATAACAATAGATAATTCTGCCTCCTACACCACTGAGAGAAGATTTCAGTCATGAAGATAATATACCAGAGAACTTCCCATGCAAAGAAAAGCACCACACAGGGAAAATAAAAACAAAGAGCTGAACAAAATCCACCTCCAAGTGACATATTAACAGTTTGGTAGGGGGGAAAAAATCCCTTAGCAGGAATTACAAGAGTAAATCCCTTGAAGATAATAGCTCCATACTTGACTGTCATTTGATGTATCAGCTAATAAGGATGAGAGATTTCTGTTCCTCTTCTGCACAGGTTTGAAATCAAGATGGCATTTGGGTAGTAAAGGAAAGCTTGGACAAAAGATAGGTAGAATTATTAATGGGAGATGATGCGCTAAACAGGACTGTTTTTAAGTGACAGGCTCACTGGGCAACCTGCACTTTAGACCCCTTTTAATTCATCGCAGGGGTGCTAGGTAGGTGACAGGCTGGTTTCCTCCCCACCACACTCTGGGCTGTACCAGGAAGTCCAACCACTCCAGGATTCAGTCTCTGGGCAGCAGCCACACAGCCCAACTGTGTCGGGTACCTAAAAGCCCTTTTTCTCAGGGACCTTGTGACAGCAGCTGATGAAAGGGATTCGGAACTAGCCTCTTCCAAACAAAATAGCTTGTAATTGCCAAAGGGTTCACAGGATTTAGGAAAATGGGGTAACACCAAACAGTCCCATATGTGTATTTCCTTACTAAATTCAACTCCTCTATGGAAAGCTCAGGCTGGGCGGGTTAATTCCCATCTCTGGGTTGGGAAGCCTGTCTGCTAGCTGCAGTCCTTGGGTCTTGCTCTTCTGAACCTTGGCAAAACAAGCCAGGGGTTGTTTTTTTATGGCAACATACCCAGCTTTTGGGGGGGGGAAGGGAATGATCCTTCTCTCAGCCATTCTTTCACCTTCCCTGCTTGACTCCACTATCCAACTTTTCCCTCTAATTCCTTAGCAAGAAGCCCCTTCACAACAAACATGCCTTGTGTTTAGAAAATAGAATACAGCTATTGCCCAGCGCATGCCCAAGAGTCACCCTGCAAACAGGTTTAGCTAATGAAATCTTCCCTGGTACCAAAAAGAGTTTCATTAACCAAGGTCTGGCCAGCACACAGGGCACAGAGGCAAGAAAGAAAGACTCCCAATTGAATCCAATGGGCGTGGAGCCAGGCTCTTTACATCTACATGAAGTCACTCATCCTGGTTCATACCAAGAACTACATCATGCCGTGTTGCAGAAGAAAATGCTTCTGAGACATTCAGAGTTGGCCCTGGCTCAACACTAGGTTCCATTTCAGCAAAGCACTTGGAACATAAGAACGGCCATACTGGGTCAGACCAAAGGTCCATCTAGCTCAGTGTCCTGTCTTCTGCCTATGGCCAGTGCCAGGCGCCCCAAACAGGACGAAAAGGACAGGTAATCATCGAGTGATCCATCCTGTCACCCATTCCCAGCTTCTGGCAACAGAGAGTAGGGACCCCATAAATGCATGTTTAACTCTAGGCACCTGCTTAAGTCTCCCCTGGGATTCATCATGCACTAATGTGATTTGCTAAACAAGTAGGGACTTACGCAAGTGGTTAAATGCTTTGCTGATCAGGAACAGCAGACATTGATCCAGAGCCCAATAAAGTCAATGGAAACCTTTCATCCCTAGCTAGTAAAGAAATCCCAACTTTGGAAGAGGAATTGACACTTTCCTGTGAGTCTGAGTCAACGATCCTCACTCACGTGAGCAGTCCCATTTACTAGAACTCTAGGAGACTATGCTGCTAGTAAAACCATTAGGTCATTCCCAGGGCTGTTCTGGGGGGAGGGGTGGGTGTGGGTCCTGAGGCAACCCTCCTGCCACAGGCTCAGCCCTGCCCCCACCCCATCCCAATATTTCCCCAAGCCCTGCCCCTGACTGCTTCCCCCCTCTCCCGAGCAATGTGTCCCAGATTTCGGAGGGCCTAGCATGGTGGCAGAAAGGGTCGCCACTCCCATACTCAACATGCAGGTGCTGGGAATTGGAGTGGCCCAGCAACCTGCTCCTCTCTGCCCCGCTGCCCTCCTGGCCCGTTGCACCTCACTTCTCCACTTGCCGCTTGGAAGCCAAGTACAGCCCGCTGGGGAGGGCAGTATGATGGGGCAGAGTGGAGCAGAGCAGGCTGCTGGGCTGCTCCGGCTCCTGCCACCCACTTGGTGACGATGGGAAGGCAATCCCTTCTGGCACTCTGCCATGTCTCCTGTCATCCCGTGGTTCCCTCCATCAATAGGATGGTTGGGGCGGCCTCCGCGGGTCCCCCAAAAGTGCGGGGCCTGGGACAGCCGCCTTGGTTTGTCCTATGGTTCTGGCTATTCCTATGAGTATGGGTTGCCGCATTGGCCCTAAGACTAACGAAAGCTCACGTAGGACGAAATTAGCAATAACTGTCTCAGGGAAAGGTTACCATGCTACCTGGCAGGAGAATACAAGATTTCAGGTGACATAGCGAGATGTGAAAATAAAAGGCTAAAGCTATCCAAAGAGGGGATTTTACATTTATAAGACCCCCAGGTTACAAAGCATCCAAGTTGTCATTTTTATTTCCAAAACCAAAGGCATTTCCAGATACAAAACTACCTTCTACAGCTTCTTCGGCAGGGCTTCAACTTTTTGCCCTCCTTCATATATTCATGTTTTTCTCAAGGTTGAATATTTAATGATGGTGGCTTGATAAGAAAGCCACGACATGCAATTGCTAAAGAAAGAAACCTCCAGTCCCTCCCATTGCTTTCCAAAGGATACAGGCATATGGAACGTTGCTATACAATAAATTGTTTCATGACATTTTTCTGAAACCTGTTACGCCATGATCCACTGAATCCACTTTCTCCCATCTTTGTTTCCCTTTATGGGGATTCTATTTCCTCTGCATAGCTAGATTTTCAGAATTGCTTCTCTCTTTTTCTTTAAGGCAGCATTTATCTCCCTGATCGCTCCCCCAGCCTTTCAGGTAGTGGCGTCAAAGGATATAATTTGTAAAAGCACCTAGGTGATGCACGAGCCTGAGTCTCATTTTCTAAAGGGACATTGGGGGAGATAATTGAAAGCACCCAATGGCTTGTCTACCCTACAGAGACAATGAACCCTCCAGAGGTCGATGATCTAGCGTTTGTAGCCCCCAAATTGAACACTGAGTGCAGCCCCCGCCAGCGTCCAATACTCCCCATTCTGTGAGGAGTAAGGGAAGCCGATGGGAGTGTGTACTCCCATTGGCCTCCTGCAGTGTAGACACTATGATGGCTCGGCTTAAAGTAAGCCGATTCCTGCAGCACATTTTGCATAGCTGGATGGCCAACCTGCCAGGTCTAGTGTAGACCAGGCCTGAGTGAGTTAGGTTTGGATGCTGTTTTAAAATCCTCTCTCTATTGCTTTGTTCCAGTTGCTAAATCAAAACACTTTGTTTTATGGCTGCTGGTCAGTAAATCACTCATCACAGGGTCCTGGAGAGAAGAAAGGCAAAGGCATGAAACCCAGTTGCATCTACCTGTAGGATAATATGGGTACCCATAGAGTAGGGAACCCGGGTCTAGGTCTAACACAGAATGAATTGTGAGATTCCCCCCCCCCACCAGAAAGAAAGGCAAGAGACCAAATACTTGACATGAGTACACTCAGGCCTTGTCTATTGGAGTACATGTAGCTAGTGAAAACCAGACTGCAGCCACACTGCAGTGGGCAGTTACAAGGAGCAACGATGGCTCTGGCATGAGGACCCGCAAGAGCCTTTCTCCACTTTCTCTCCCCCTACCAGAGTCTCACCCTGACGTGGAGGAAAGCTCCGACATCTGCAAAACAGCAGGGTACTACACTGCTAAAAACAACGGTATGGTCAGAGAAGGCACAGCATGGGCAGATAGGGTGCATAACCTCCACGACGGTCTAAGGGTTCTGACATGTCTGTATTCTACTTACCTAAGCAAAGCCTCACTGTCTATGCTGGTGTTTCTACTCGAGCTGGGGGGTAGAGAGTATATTCAGTGTCTGTACTCTACTCGCAGGGTCTGCACTCTGAGCGTAGCCAGATCTTCGCAGAGATCAGAAAGGGGCCAGAGCTGCAGCTCACACTACACCCTAGGGGATGTCTACACTAGCCCCCTAGTTCGAACTAGGGAGGCTAATGTAGGCATTCGAAATTGCAAATGAAGCCCGGGATTTAAATATCCCGGGCTTTATTTGCATATTACTGTCCGGTCGCCATTTTGAAATTCCACTAGCCTGAAGTAACTGCCCGTGGCTACACACGGCAGTGAAACGGTAATTCAAACTAAGTCCTGGAATGAGGTGTAACAGTTAATTCAAACTAAGGAGTTAGTTCGAATTACCGTTTCACTGCCGGGTGTAGCTGCGGGCAGTTACTTCGAGCTAGTGGAATTTCAAAATGGCGACTGGACGGGACCATGCAAATAAAGCCCGGGATATTTAAATCCTGGACTTCATTTGCAATTTCGAATGCCTACATTAGCCTCCCTAGTTCGAACTAGGGGGCTAGTGTAGACATCCCCAAGGAAATCAAAATGAACCACCAGTATGTGCAGTATTGGAGAGCATGAGTATGCCTACGTGAGCCTTGACTCCACTCGTGAGGAAAGAGGGGACTGTTAATTCATGCTGAAGGCTATTAAAGGTCACCGACACAAGACTTTTGTTTCAAACCTTTCCGGTGCAGCACTTCTCAAAGCAAAGAGTATCTCAGTCCTCAACTCCGTACCCAGGAGGCCTAGAAATCATGGAGAATGAAACTGACACACAAGGAAGTGGACAGCTGGTTTCCACATGAAGCTAAGTGGGGGATTTCACTAGCGATTAAAGGACATCGCTTCATTGCTGAGAATTTGGCTGCCCAACGCTAACACTGCTTGACAACGCGGCATTTAAAACTACAAAATGCACTAACAGATTCCTCACCTCGTCTATGTCTACATTGCACAGTTATTTCAGAATAAGCTAGTCCAGGATAGTTATTCCAAAATAACACATCTACACTGCAGGGAAGCCTCAAAATTAGTCCAAGGCAGGCTTCCCTAATGTAGACGTGCTATTTTGATTTCGAGCCCCAGAAGGAATCACTTAAAATGGCCCTGGTGAGGGGCTATTTCGAAATAGCAGATGTGGAGTGTCTACACATGCCTTATTTTGAAATAGCTATTTCAGAATAGGCGTTATTCCTTGTAGAATGGCATTTACAGATTTCAGAATAAGCCATCTTATTTCAAAATTATTTCGAAATAACAGAATGGCTGTGTAGACGTTCACATTGTTATTTCAAAATAACATTAGTTATCTCAAACAACAGTGCAGTGCAGATGCATCCCTAGTAAGATATGTAACACAGCAATGTAGCATGTCAGAGATTTGTTGCTTCTCTTGGTTGTGTGTCTTTTGAATATGTCCTGGACATAGCTCTTTAAAATAACTTCATGCACAGAGTTAAAAACTTAGACTCAGACATGAAATATTCACCTTTAGAACTTGCTAATGAGGTGAAAATTGCTTTTCTTCAGAAAAGTGAGCTAGAAATGGCCAAAAACAAGGTTTGCTTTCCAGATTAGGTGCTAGCCTGGTCCAGACAGCTACTTATATCAGAGAGTTATTCTAGGATTTTTGTTCAGAAGGGTAAGAGAGGAGCTAGCAAACCTCAGGTGGAAATAATGCTGCAGCATGCTATGACATTAACCGAGGGACAGCACTAGCCATACATGGCAGCAGCAGCTTGCCTTTGCTATAAAATCTTATTGACTATTTTTAGCCTAAACAGAAGATTGTATAGAAATCAGCAGAACTGGCTGAAATAATGCCCTTTCTCTTTCCCCATTTTTATTAAAAAAAAAAAACCCACACATACAACCAAAGTTACCATTTCTCTAGACAAATTCATGGAGAAAAACAAGTAAATGCAACCAGGTAAAGGACCACGCACCAAAGAGGGAAAGCAAGCCAATCATATGTTATCACTGCCTCTCTCTTTCCGTAACAAGCCAAACCCACCTGTCCTTCACAGACTCTGCTGTTTGCCAAACAATTTGCACTATTAAAAAAAATCTTAGAGCCACAGGTTATTCCTGGCCTACACACCATTGGTGGCCACTGGTTCCTATAGCTTCCAGTTGTGCACTAGAGATTCAGATTCAGCCCCAGATGATGATCCAACCCAGGGGCTGTTACTTTCACACACGCAGGCACACAGACATGACAAAGCCACAGCACAGTTCTTGGCGTAGCATTATGTAGTGCCCAAGCAAAGAAAGTTTTACATGCAGTTGCATCCTGCGAAATTAATTCCTGTAGATGTGAATGAAAGGCCTATTCCTGTAACACGTTTACCCCCATGAGTTATCCCACCAGAGGAACTGGGAATTGAGAGAGAGAGAGAGAGAGAGAGAGAGAGAGAGAGAGAGAGAGAGAGAGAGAGAGAGAGAGAGAGAGAGAGAGAGAGAGAGAGAGAGAGAGAGAGAGAGAGAGAGAGAGAGAGAGAGAGAGAGAGAGAGAGAGAGAGAGAGAGAGAGAGAGAGAGAGAGAGAGAGAGAGAGAGAGAGAGAGAGAGAGAAGGTAACAAGAGAGCCCTAGATTATTAAGAGCTGGGCTATGAAGGCTTTTAATTACATTTTCAAGTGTTCCATGGGCAAACAGAACACATTCCTGGTGAGCAGACAAGCAGCAGAAGGGGTCAAAATTCTCCATTACACAACCAATCAGCAAGCATCAGCTGTGTGAAGTATGTAGCACTTCTCATAACAATTAGCCTAATAGTGATTGCAAATATTGCAACTGGCAGCAAGAGGAGCACTAGTGAGCCCAGCTCCTTGAATTGCTCTCTCTCAGCATCTGGCACTCCTGATGCAAACAGAACAAAATAATTATATGCTCTGAACCTGTTAGCCATGCGTGCCAATAACCCTTACCTGCTTCAGGGCTTTCAATTTAATCATGGCTGTTGACGTGTCAGAATACACACAACATGATATTCACCAATCTACAGAAATACTCGAGGACGTGATGCCAGCAGGACCACCTGCACGCCTGAGGCTGAATCCTGATAGACTGAAATGCCATCTAGAGGGCTGAAGCAGGTAAGGGATACAAGCAGGCTGTCTCCTCCCATTCTGCTGTTCCAGGCAGGAACAAGGCCTTGTTTTGAGCATGGGAAGGTTAACGAGAAAGAGGCTGTCTAGACTGCAGGCTTCTTTTGGAAGAAGCTTTTTTCAGAAAAGATCTTCCAAAAAAAACTTCTTCTAAAAGAGAGCATCCACACTGCAAAAGTGGATCGAAAACTGAATGGACACTCTCTCACATGAAAGCTGTGATTACTATGGACAGAGTGGCTACAAGGGCGCCTGTGCTTTTTCCTCTTCTTTCGAAAACTCCCTCTTCCCCATCCACACACACCTTTTTGTGAACGAGCTCTCGTAGAATGAGGATTACCCATGCGGGAAAAACCCCTCTGTTCTTTCGATTTTCTCACGGAAGAACACAATTGCAGCATGGACATTCCTTAAGTTGTCGGAAAAACAACCATTTTTCCGACAAAACTCTGTAGCGTAGAGATACCCAGAGTGAAGAAATGGGTCCAGACCCAGCTTCTTCTTTGAACACCAGTATAACAGACAGCCACAACTGAGCCCCATTCTAGACATTTTCTACCCATGATTCTACACACTGCATTCAGCTCCTCTGGCTAAACAATTAATTTTTAGCAACTTGGTATGACAACTTGCTGCACTTGGAGGCCCAGATTTCCTAGAGAGTTCAGCGCCCATAGGCCGAGCCGGGTATTTAAAATCAATGATCAGGTTTAACAGCTCATAGGAACAGTACCCCAGGCTCTGCACTGAATCACATCAGTGATCTGTTTATGGATTCCTTGCTCTTTCTTGCAGTTTGCATTTCTCCTTTAGCTGAAGGGACAGTTCTACCTCACAGGCAAACTCCTTCCAAGGGGGCCAATTCATTTTGTTTTATGCTCCCAGTAGGTGAAAGCCACTGCCCTTGTGGAGAAGATCTTTGCCAAGTGAGACTCTAGATCTGCACACGTGAATTCTGGAGACATTTGGCTCCAACATGCAATTCAACTTGACTAATCTGGTCACTTAAGATAACAGATACGAGCTTCCTTTTTCCTCCCTTTCACTTCCATCAGACTTCTAGCTTGAATGCAGTTCCCTCTTCTCTTCCCTACTCACCACAGTAGCAGAGATTCACAGAGTTAGGAACCAGATCCTTAGCCAGCTGAAATCACTGTAGTTCCATTGATTTCAAAGGAATTAAGCTGCACTCTACAAGTTAATGAGCAGGCATTAGGTGTTTTAGTCCTTCCTTTGATGCATTTGGCACATTAGCCAGTTTGAAACAGAGAATCGGACTAGACGAGCTCTATGTTGTATTTCAGTACAGCAATTCCTATGCCCTCAATAGGAGAGACACAATGACAACCTTGTACGTGGATTTAGTTTCTCTATCTGCTATGAGTTTATGAACTTTAAATGATGGAAAGATTCTATAGTTCTCAGACACTACAAGGCTAATGCCTGACTGCTTTGCATTATTCAGTAGGACGCATACAATTAGCTCCTTATATGTAAAGCGGTATTCACGTCCCCATAAAATATAATTATGGGAAGCTGTAAATATGGGCCCATCTTCCTCCTGCTGAAAACCAAGGACATCCCTGGTATCTCAGAACAGGGGATGCAGCTCTCTGTTCCCACTACAGAGGGCAAAGCCTCTGCAAAGAGAAATCCCATGGCACATTCAGAGATGCACTGACCCCAAAATGCAACACTACTAGAAGCAACAGGACAGCAAGAGGACATTGCTGCCCAATCATTAAGCGGGCAGGAGCCTAGATCTTGCGGGATTTGGGGGGGAGGGGGAGAAATCTAGCTTTTATTCTGCAGCCACAAGGACATTTTCCTAGTGAAAAATGTCACCAGGCCATGGGTTTGGGTGGCAGATTTAAACATTCTACAAACTGTCTCTATCCTCCTGAAGTGTTCTCCCGCCCTCTCACCTGCCTGCTCCATGCTGATTGCCATGCTGTGGGTGCAGGCATGAGGAAGAGACACGGAAGAAATGTGTGGTAACAAGATAGCAAAGTACTTTGCCTTTTGCATCCTTAAGTTCTGTTTCTTATTTTTGCTTAGGATTCCCAGTGTCGTGGCTGTCCAACAGCCTTGCAGACATTTTTCCCAGTCTGGGGTCAGAAGAGTGCTTTCTGTCTCACCTCCCTTGGGGGAGAAGGGGGAGCAAATTTGCCTGGAACACAGTGCCCCTACGAAAAAAGTTGATTCCTTTACCACTAAATCAGCTTTGGGGAACCTATCGCCTCACGTTCAGATGACAGCTGCTCTGATTATTCCACATCCACAAGCTGAAAGGGAACAAAGAAAAACAAGGAAGGGTAGGAATGATGAAGACACACGGAGCTGTCAAATGCCAATAGAGCAAGCAGAGATACTGGTCTTTTGAATGTTTTGAAAGCTTCTGAACACAAGTCCAAAACCTCATCCAAAATCACCAAAGACTTTGAGACTGGCTGGGCTGAATAAAGCCCATTGGAAAGACTGTCTCAGGTTGAAAGGTAAAACCATTTTAATCCAGTTAGAAGCACTTCCATGAGCAAAGTTTCAGTGCTTCAACCAGTGCCTGAGGATTGGATTTGGGTTGTGGACTTCTCCATACCTTGCATTCACCTGCAAGGAGTGTAAATTCTAGTGTGCACTAGCTTTTCCAGGCACTAAGGCTGCATCTACACAGCAGGGCTTAACTCGAAATAATCTACGCAAATTGAGCTACGTCAATTGTGCATCTTATTTCAAAATAGAGAGTGTCTACACAGCACTTATTTTGAAATCGAGCACTCTTCCTCTGACTTCCTTTACTCCTCATACAATGAGGGTTACAGGAGTCGGAGTAAGACAACCTCCAGTTTGACAGTATTTTGACACTCTTTTGAAATAACTGCCTCCTGTGTAGATGCAGACTAAGCTATTTCAGAATAGCGCTAGCTACTTCAAAATAGTGTTGCAGTGTAGACGTACCCTAACTGACCTGTGAGACACTGCTGGTGTGCACTAGAACTTCCCTAGTGCAAGTGCTGTTTGAAATTGGACTATATCAACATGCACTAGGGAGCTTTTGGTACATGACTGCAGGGTCACCGCAGTGAGTGTGCAGTGGTAGTGCACACTAGAATTTACAACCCTCTAGCATGGACTAAGGCACCAGATAGACAAGCCCTCTGTTTACTTCACAGAGCAGCGTGGCCCAATGAATAGATATAGGTTCTGTACCTGGCTCTGATGCCGACTTGCTGGGTGGCTTTGGGCAGATCACTTCATTACCCAGTGCCATAGTTTCCTTTCCTGTAAAATGGGGATGAATGATACTAATCTCTTTTCTTAGGAATGTTGAGATCTACTGATGAAAGGTACTACCTAAGAACTAAGGACTATAATTAATAATTCCTCAGAGGGTTTTTGGCCAATGCCACCTACTTGTCTTCATTAATCATTTAACCTGAACTTTCTCACCATAACATGCTTGGCAATAAAGTATCATCCAGCGCTCCCTAGTGGATCATTTTAAACAGCATAAATCCCAGAGGATTTGCAGGTACGAATTTACACCTCACCTCACTTCCGTCATCTTCCTGGCTCCCCATTCCTGCTGTCTTGGGTATGCTTTATGGTACTATAAAGAGGCAAAGAAAGCCACACCATGTTGTGTAGGCAGGCCTCAATAGGCCATAGTCCTATGGTAATGGCTTCCTGAAGTCTCATCCAGTGAACGAAATTGGCAAATGGGATATCTGAGAGTGAAAAAGTAGGCTGCACTGTACAAGAGGGAAGTGGCATTTGCATGGACCCACTGTGCCAGAAGTTCTATTGATTTCCTCATTCTGATGCATTAGTACAATGGGCCAAGCGACATGCACAGATTGCGCCACCCATCACTCCAGACTTTACCTCAGGACTAAGCCGTAAGCTATGCAGAAAGCTGCTGATTGAGATGAATGAGTCTTGGTCAAACCTACAGCACCTTTTTCAGCTTTTTGAATCCAGAAACAGGACAGGAAAAAGCCAGAAGGTTGGAAACAGACAATGGCCATTGCATTCAAACCTGGGGCTGGGGAATTATCCTACCCAGAAATCTTTAAAGGGAATATCACAACTGACAGTGTTCGTTAGCTGGGGAGTTGTTGACAGAGATGTAAGTTGAATTGGATCTTTCTCCTCCCCTTGCCATCTAAGAGAATTGTTACTCTCTTTCTCTTGCAGAGTATTAGCTTGTTTTTCTTTCCCTTTTAGGTAATTGTCTATGTTTTCCCATTTACAGGAGTTTTTTTGTTTTTTTGCCTGGGTTGAGATAAAAACACCCTCTATTCCATGTGCTGGCTCTCCTGGGAGTGTTATTTTCTCTCTCCGTGTCCTGTGGTAAGCCTGCAATCCTGAGATAGCACAGGCCACAGCCCACACCCGTACTGGGAAAGCTAGTTGCACAATTAGTCCGAAACACAAACAGGCCAAAGGAAGTGTATTTATAAAACAGTAGTTCTTATAAGGGCACTGCCTACTTAGTTTTTTTTTTTTCCTCCCCAACAGGGACAAAATCAAACATTTCAGTTTTTTGACAGAGCCCTCTTTATGCAGTATGGGCGCGTCTAGACTGGCAAGATTTTGCGCAAAAGCAATTGCTTTTGCTTACACTGGCCGCTTGAATTTGCGCAAGAGCACTGACTTTGTAATGTACAAAATCAGTGCTTCTTGTGCAAATACTTTCACGCTCCCGCGTGGGAAAAAGCCCTCTTGCGCAAGAATACTTGCTCAAGAGGGCCAGTGTAGACAGGGAAGAACTGTTTTGCGCAAAAAAGCCCCGATGGCGAAAATGGCAATCGGGGCTTTCTTGCACAAAATCGCGTCTAGGCTGGCCACGGATGCTTTTGCGCAAAAGCACTTTTTGCGCAAAAGCACCCGTGCCAATCTAGATGCGATTTTGCGGAAATACTTTTAAAGGGAAAAAAATTTCCATTAAAAGTATTTCCGCAAAATCATGCCAGTCTAGACGCAGCCGCTAGCTTCATTTTTTAGGGACTTTAACTCTGCTTTACAAAAATTCGGCGATGCTCTTCGGCTTCCTTCCTGATATATGCAAGTATCTTTAGGGAAAGCCCAAGAATGCTATCCCCACAATGCATGGACCCCAGCCATCATCCACCTTCCTTGCCATGCATCTACCTGTTGCTGCCATTACTGGCCTTTTACAGCCTCTGAGGAACAAGGAACAGATAAACAAGTGAGCTGACAGCCTCCGTGGATCCCTGGGCAACATGGGAGGGGGCCCAACTTTGTGCTCCCAGAAGGGGCAGGACCAGGGCAGCCCTCAGCACCATCTAGAGTGCGCCATGCCCAACCCCCACCCTTAGAGATGCCTGCAGCATGCTGCATGGCACTCTGGTTGGGATTTAAAGGGTCCAGGGCTCCAACCGCCCACTGCTGATCACTGTGCCTCAGGGAAATTGACTTCTTCATTCCCCCCTGTGGGCAGGCCTGCAGATGAGCTCCGCGCAAGCAGTGTATGCACTTGCCAACGTGACCATGCTAGTACTAGAGTCAGCAAGTGTGACCGGGCTTCACTCACAACAGTGGTACTCACAATACAGTACATGATGAAATGTCTCAAATGTCCCAATTAAGCAGACTGGAACTAAATCTTTCTCTGCTGACTTTTATTTATACCATCTTTGGTGTTCCTTGGGAAGCCCAAACGGTGTTAGATGTAAATATGATTTTCCAGCTGATAGGATCCCTTCAATAAAATGGAAACACATGACAGTAAATAAACCTTCCGTGTAAAGGCAGAAAGCCTGATGGACTGCAGTGCAGGTTCGTTCTATCAGTAGTCTGTGCACAAAGGCAGAAAGAACAGTCATTTGATTTCATATCTGGGAGAAGTCCATTTACATTCTTGCTTTGCGAAATCCCTGCTGTGTTTAACTGAGGTGGAAATTTAGAATGAGCATAATTATACTCAGGCAGTGATCTTCCCAAAGCCATGCAATGTAATTTACTAAACATACACACATGGGAGCTAATCCACAGTCCATCAAAGTCAGTGGAAAGGCTCCCATTAACGACAGTGGAGTTGGATCAGGCCTACAGTAAGCAAAAGATTGAACTACGATCCCAAAAGTCTCAGAGGGATAGCTGTGGTAGTCTGTAACCTTAAAAAACAATGAATAGTCCTGTGGCACCTTAGAGACTAACAAAAAATATATAAAATATAAATATAAAAATATAAACATATATATTATATTATATATTTGTTAGTCTTTAAGATGCTACAAGAATAGTCGTTTTTTATGATCCCAAAGAGAAACATAACTTATGTCAACCCTAAAATTGCCTGCAACACATGTCAAAGGGCACTAAGGGTCCGTCTAGACTACATGCCTCTGGCGACAGAGGCATGTAGATTAGACTACCCGGCATAGGAAAATGAAGCTCATGAGGCATACCTGGGACTTTGATGCCTTTGATGTCGACTGCGGAGCGTCCAGATTACAGCGCTGAGCCGACAAACAGCTGATCGGCTCAGCGCGGCAGCCATGTAAATTTAAATGAAGCAGCGATTATTTAAAAATCGCTGCTTCATTTTCCTATGCCTGGCAGTCTAATCTACATGCCTCTGTCGCCAGAGGCATGTAGTCTAGACATACCCTAACTCAAAACAAAGAACCATGTAAGCATGTCTATTGTAGGCCCCACACTACATTGACCTGAACACCACCTTCTGTGAGCATATTCACAATATGTAGGATTGTGGATTATTGGGCGGGGTCACCAAGTGTTTCCTACCTCCGTAAAGGTGCCATTCAGGGGCAAGTCAAGTTTTGGAAAGGCTCTTGCTGTCTCTAAGGCAGTTTGTCTAACCTCACATTACACAAAAAGAAAGGAGAGAACAACATATTGTTAGAAACTCAGTTCTTTAAAGCTTCTATTTTATCACTGATAGAAACCTACCCACCAACTCGTCTGTGGAGATTATAATGACGACCATGACTAATATCTAAGGCACAGATATTCAAAGGTACTTAGGTGCCTAACTTCTATTGGGGGAATTGGGTGCCTAAATACCTTTGAGGAGCTGGGCTTCAGGCCCTAACCCATACAAGCTAAGGCAAAGGCCTTTGTGGATTTCACAGAGTCTCTGGCACTTCGTAGTTGAGTTCTCAACTACATAGGGCATAGTGAATTACAGATTCTCAGATCTTCCAGCAAATATCTATTTCACTTCTTCAACAAAGCCGTTTAATGTGATCATCTAATTTTATTTGTTGTTGCAAATTCCAGAAAAGAAGAGGGGATAATAAACATCACATTTTAAATCCCTATTTGCTTTTCACTATAACAAAAGCTTAAACTGTATGAGAATTGTTCGGTACCTTTGGTAACATGAGGAGTTTGTATTTCCTAGCAATGTTGCTAAAGAACAGTAAGGTGAACTCATGTGTTATTTCAAAGCCCCAGCAGGAACTGAGAGATAGTAAGATGATGATGAAGGTCACAAAAGGGAAATACAGTACATTTAAAAGCACTTGCATTAACATTAAAAAAGAATCTGATATATTTTCAAAAGAAAAATAATCATGGTTAATTTACAGAAAGCATTTTATCATGAACCATAACAATAATTTTTAGGCCATATGCAATAAGGCCCTGATTAGGGAAAGTACTTAAGCATGAGATAAAATTAAAGCACCTACTTACAAGCCTTCCTGCACAGGAATGATTTTCCACTTCCTATGTCTATACTGCAGGCTTCTTGCACAAGAACTTTTTTGTGAAAGAGATCTTCCGCAAAAAGTTCTTGCGCAAGAGCGCGTCCACACTGCCATGTGTTTTTGCACAAGAGATGGGCTTTTGCACAAGAGAGCATCCACAGCGTCATGGATGCTTTTGCACAAGAAAGCTCTGATGGCCATTCATAGAATGGCCAACAGAGCACCTGTGCTTTTTCCTGATAGGGGTTTCTTGTGGAAGAAACCCCTGTTGTCCTTCCACACACGCCTTTTTGTGCAAGAGAAAGAGGAATAACTCTTGCGCAAAAAGCCGTCTTCTGTCAATCTACTGTTTTTGCACAAAAACTCTGCAGTGTAGACGTAGCCTTAAAAGTCCAAAAAGGTTTGCTCCGAAGCCACTTGAAGTCTATGCGAGTCTTACTGCAGCTATCAACAGGTTTTAGATCAGGCCCCAGCTTATTACTGCTCTTTCCTATACATAGTCAATGAGGAGTCCTGTGGCACCTTAAAGACGAATAGATTTATTTGGGCATAAGCTTTTGTGGGTAAAAACCACTCCATGCACGTGATTAAGTGTTTTACCCACAAAAGCTTATGCCCAAATAAATCTGTTGGGGTACATCTACACTGCGGGCTAAAGTTGAATTAAGCTATGCAACTTCAGCTACATTAATTGTGCAGCTGAAGTCAAAGTACCTTAACTCGGCTTTAGGCGCTGTCTACACAGCAGGAAGTCGAAAGGAGAACACTCTTCCTTCGACTTCTCTTACTCCTTGTGAAATGAGGGTTACAGAAGTTGGAGTAAGAAGCTCGCTATTTTGAATTATTTAGAAATAACAGGCTCGCTATGTACACATGCTCTCTGTTATTTCAAAATAACATGAGTTATTTCAAAGTAAGCGTGCAATGTAGACGTAGCCTTAGTCTTTAAGGTGCCACAGGACTCCTCATTGTTTTTGCAAATACAGACGGACGTGGCTACCTCTCAGACTTAATACAGAGTGTTGGATTCTGGGTAAAGTTTGAAAGCACAGCTGGAAGGCAAACAATATACCTTGACCATAAAAATTCGGAGGAAAATTTTTCATTGAAAAACACAATTGTATGATTAAAAATGCAAAGTTCAGTAATGAATTGCAAAACGGATAAGGGAGGATTTATACTAGCCTATTTTACTGTTACTCCAGTTTTCATTTTAACACAGATACTGTGATGGGACTGATTAAAATCCCTTTAATTTCCCCTGCTTTTACTGTCAATTAAATTTCACTAACATAGGGAGTGGAGCACAGCAACAATGCAAAAATCAATTACCTAGAACAGAAACAAGATGATAATAAATACTGTGATATGTGTGTGTGTGTGTGTGTGTGTGTGTGTGTGTGTGTGTGTGTGTGTGTGTGTGTGTGTGTGTGTGTGTGTGAGAGAGAGAGAGAGAGAGAAATTTTTTTTGCAATACACTAAAATAAACTGGCTCAGCCAATCAGAATCTGGACATGATTTGCAGATACTGATGAATAACTCAGAAAATATGATTTCCTGCACTGTGTGCAATCATTGCACAGTTATGCAAAATCTGTGCTTGGACTAAAATGTGGCTATCAGCCAGTCAGAGCACAACATTTTTCTTAATCGTACTGATTAGCAACTATTCGTTCAGCATGAAAATCTTTGTTCTCTGATTGGCCAAAATCATTCATTTGCTTTGATGGGTTCCGGTACTCGGAAATGTTAAATGGGTTGACACCAACAAAAATGCCATAACAACCTCAATACCCTTCAAGAAATACTGAAACACACAAGGAAATTTGAAAAGCTCCCCCAGCAGGTCAGGACAGAGGGTCTGTTGAATAGGGAAGTGGTCTACAAGAGTAGGACACTTTTCTACTGGGCCTCCAACCTTCCTCCTCCATCTGCCCTTCCATGCACAAGCCAGCCAGCTTGTTCCAGGGCAACTGTGGGCCAGCTTGCCCCCTCTTAAGTAAAGAGGAAGAAAAATGGGAAGAAAAGCATGTTTCACTGGGCAACGTCTACACTCCACATTTATTTCGGAATAAGATATTCCAGAATAGTTATTTTTAAATCACTTATTTCAAAATAGCACATCTACACCGCAAGGAAGCCTCAAAATTAATCCAAGGCAGGCTTCCCTAATGTGGACATGCTATTTTGACTTGGAGCCCCAGGAGGCACTGGAGAGGAATAACTTAGCCCTCACCAGGACCATTCTATTTCAAAATAGCAGAAATGGAGCGTCTACACAGCCCATATTCCAAAATAACTATTTCAGAATAGGTGTTATTCGTCATAGAATGAGGTTTACAGAAGTTGGAATAAGCCTCCCATTATTTCAAAATAACACTATTGCTGTGTAGATGCTCGCATAGTTATTCCAAAATAACTTTGCAATGTAGATGCACCCCTGGTGTATTCTTTACAGTTCTTAATGGCGGGAGGAGCTAAGGTGACTGCTGTTTTTGAAGCTATATGCCACTCCTAATCTCAGTGATCACGGTGATCTACCCGGAGAGGATACCCATTCCATGTGGAGCCTGAAGCCATCATGCTGTTATGGCCTCTGTACCATTGCTCCCACTACATCACCCTGGCAGTGCAGCTGCAGCAGGAATCAGGTTGTCATTGGCAAGGTTACAAGGAGTGGCAGTGGCAGACGGAACCAGGGGGGAGGTAAATACTGCTCCTAGCTCTATTATCTCCCATGTGGATTTCCACTTGGAAATCCAGGCACACTGCAGGGGAGGGTGCTGTAGGAAGCAACATCTCCCTTTTCCTCCAAGCCCTCCCGCGCCAAAAATTGGCAGAGCTCCTGTGGAGGGTTAGCCGCACAGGGTTGAGGGAAGGCAAGAGAGCTTTCATCCTGGGAGTCTATTCAACACAGGATATGGTTATTAGCTTCTCACCAGGAAGCCCTCTTCAGTTATCATAATAATAATGCATGTCTCCATGGATACATTGCTTTCTTGATAGTAATTCACCCATGAAAAGACAAGAAAAACAGTCAAGAGAAAGCTTTGATATATTTTCTTTTCTATCTTCTTTTATTTTTGTTTCAATCTCACCAAATAGGAATTCACTTCATGTTTTAGGCATCATTAGGAGCCTAAAGACTGGAGCAGCTTTTAAGAAATTGGCCACTTACACCCAAGTTGCAGACACGTTTCTGGTGAGACGGAGTGCAGATGGCCCTGCATAAGAATGAGCAGGTCTCTTTTACAAAAACTAACAATGCAGTGAGCACAGAAGGACAAACCAAGAAGGTTCAAGTTCTAACCCTGAATCCATTACAGGCATACTGTGCAAATCACTTCACTCTCCATGCCTCAATTTTGGGAAAATGGGGATCCTATTGCTGTAAACAGATGGAGTTCCCATCCTCCTCCTCATAAAACATACATGCTCTTGGCCAGATACTCAGCATAGCTATGGTGAGGTACTTCTAAGCTATCTTTCTGCTTTGTCCAGATCCTGAGGCCATGGAGGAGCGAAATTATCTCCAGTATAAATTTAGAGCAGGCCTTAGGCTGCTGGGTATCACACTGGTCACAGCAGTCCAATAGGAATTGCTGCATGCAAGAACTGGGCAATGTGTCATGCATTCCAGTCCCCTCTCTCTCCACACCACGCACCAGGAGAGCAGGGGTGTAGAACTGGCTGCACCCATCTTTACTCTTTCCATGGATTTCTCTGTAGCAGCAAAGCCATTTAGCCCTGCTCAATATGCCAAACTTATCCCCTTTCTGGGGAACGGCTTTGTTGATAACCAAAATGGCAACCAAAATTGATAACCCCTCTTCTCCCCAATCCTCACGGTTTTTAGTGTTTTCTTTCAATCTCCTCTCCATTCCCACCCTTGTTTACTCTGCCCCACAGAAATGCTCGAACCCCTTTGTAAAACCCGCGCTAGAGATAAGTGAGTCCATCTGATAGTAAAAAAATCAAAAGTACTTCCATTGTGAATGAATTACATGGAATAAAATGGGAAGTAACTATTTCCTTGTTCTTTTTTGTGGGTAACTTGGTATCAGTTGAGAAATTCACTGTGTCATTACAGAAAGGTTCAGCCAAGACCAACTTGTCCTGAATATTCAAGCTCACTGAACTAATGCAACTCTGCCCCGCCCAGCTCACTCAATGAAAACTGCTCCTGAATCTCCAAGGCTCTTGCACCCGGTGAATCTCTGGGTGGGCTAAAATGACACACAGAAAAAATGCAGTAAACCATTACTGCTTTTCCTGGCAGAATTAGGAAATTCTGTGTGTGTGTCGGTCTGTCTGTCTGACAGGAACTGTGGTCACCCTGCTCCCCATCTTCCTTTCCTTGCCTTTTACTCAGGGGAGATGCACTCCTTTAGCTTATCTGATCCCCTTCATGACTACAGAAGAGAGAAAAGGATTTGGGGCTTAATCTAATGTCCACTGAAGTTAATGGGAGTCTTTCTACTGAGTTGAAAGTGCTTTGGATTACACCCCAAAAAGCCCTTAGTGTCTGCTTACACACGACTAGAACCAAATTGTTTTCCAAAACAAGAGGGAATGCATTCCACCACTACAGCACCCAACAAAAAGTAAAACGCACGATTTCACTGGCAGGCCTGTATATCAAGGCCAGTTTCTAATTCAAAAATTCTAAAGACAACATGACAGGAGCCAAAATATGGAGTTTTTCAATACAGTAGTAAAGGACTTGGACTACACAAAATTGCACCAGGGTTTTTGTGGGGTGTGTTTTTAATTGTGAGGAAGTTAAACCTGCATAAGCCTCTGCATAGATGTTCTTGTTCAGTGTAAACCCAACTTATAACACTTTTACTAAAGTCAGTTTCCTGACAACATAAGACATATTGATATAAGACAGGGTTCAACAGATTTAAGAGTGTCTTTGTTTGTATGAGTTTAATTCAATTTAAAAAGTGACTTTAATTATATCATTGCAACTTTTGTGAGGAGATTACAAATCACAGCTAGAGATAGTTTGGGATACAAACAACCTCGTAAGACATGATGAGGCATTTCTCTAGCAATAACAATGGACAGAGAAAGATTGAAGGAGATTGATAGTGGAAATGAAAATGACGACATAAGCGCTGCATTAAATTTAGTGAACAGCTTCGCTCGGCTACATATAAATGTGAGGTTTTTTTTACCACCGTCTCCATTCTGGTGTCTTTTGATGTTGAACAACATATTGTATTAAGGCAAGATACTCTATTCCATTCCCAAATTAGTTGTCTTAGAAGCCTGGAAAACATAATAAATTCACTCACATTGGCTTGACCATGTTGCTTAGTTAATTTAGCGCAGTTTATCTCTCAGTTCATGCTGAGAAAAATGTAATTAAATGTTTGCTTGTTTTTATTCCAGTTATTAAGGACTTTAAAACTACTGTTTTGTGAATGTGTACATGTAAAGTGCCATTACCTGTATATTTATTTCCCCTAATACACTGTGGTAGCTTTCAGAAATTAAATAATAATGATAATATTATTATAATAAATATAATATATCTTGTGGAAATATTCATGTGTCATATTTTGACAGTTGTAGGGACAGTTCTTATGATTTTATTTTGAACCTCACAACATTTGGTGCTGTTCTTAAAGACCCACCTCTTGGAATCATGTGAATACGAGAACTTTCACTCTCAAGTATAAAGAAAGAAAAGATTCTAGGCCTCATAATTATGGAAATAAGCTTTGAAAAATATGACCAGTGTGCACCCTAAAGATAAAAAAACAGAAGGTAATTTTTTTTAATTATCTTTTAAAATCATATGGGCTTTTTTTTTTTAGCCAGTCTCAAGTTTGTGGGGCCTGATTTGTGAATGTTTATCCCTTGCCTTACTGTGTATATTTAAAGTATAAACAAACAAAAAATCAGGGTCCTATTGTAAAGGACACTGTAGAGGTTCAGTTTGATGACAACCAAGATTTATACAAATTTATATATATATATATATATATATATATATATATATATATATATATATATATATATATTTAGAAATAAAGACCTGGAGGTCAAAATAC